>NC_030680.2:1686798-2286798 GCF_000004195.4 Xenopus tropicalis | reverse complement strand
CTTTTCATATTAACTTCCCCTTTACTCTGTATTGGGAAGTCGTCAGTCTCGTGCCAGTACCTTCTGCTTAGGGTTTGTTTCCTAAATCTGGGCCCAGGAGCAGGACCTCGGCCAGTCATTGGGTCGCCTCGTCCTCTGGTACTTAGGGTCCCGGTAGGGCCCCCCCTTGTTAACCTTGGCGCCCCACATTTTACTCCCAGCATCATTGATTTGCTTTCTCTCTCTCTCAGTACCCCGGACTCCTGCCTGATGGATATCCCCCCGCCCTGGCCCACATGTTAATGTCCCATGTGTTTGGGGGGGCTTGCACTGCCGGTTCTGACTAGTCGCAGTATTCAGTTCCGACCCAGCTGAGACTTCCATCCCCACAATGCCTTGCATGTTCTGTCAATCATAGATGTGTGCAAGGCATGGTGGGAATTGGAGTCTTGGCTTAGGGAGAGCTGTTTTGATCTGCTGTATGTAGTCAGAACCAGCAGTGCAGAGAATAGCCAATACCCATTACTGTATATTGGGAAGTTGCTTAGAAAGATATTTTGTTTCAGGTGGCGGGAGGCAGCGGTGCCACCGGGCACAGGCCCGATTGCTGGTATAGCTGCCCACTGCCAGTCTGTATTCGGCTAATTTCTCTCTGTAGGGCAGCAGCAGTGCAGTGTCTCATTCTGGAATGTAATAATGTAACAGTCACTTTGCTTACTAAGCCATTAATAGCAGTTACATAGAATTATCCGTGACCAGTGAGGACAGATATATGGTCGGGCCCCGTATACCTGTGTATATATATATATATATTTGGGGCACTTACGTGTCTCTGCTTCCGTTCCAGATCTGCCCCGAGGGTGGGAAGAGGGCTTCACGGAGGAAGGAGCCAGCTACTTCATAGAGTGAGTACTGACGCCCTGGCACTGCCCGCCATGCTTTATCTGACTGCTGCCCGAGGGTTTATAGTTGGCACGGGGTGAGCCTTTGCTCATTGATCCTCGCACGTTGTGCTTGGGGGTGAAATCACTTGCACTTACATGTGTGTAAGTGACAGTCTCTTGCTGCAGTTGGGAATCTCAGGGTGATAGGAGAGAGTGAGTGCAGTCTCCTGTAATGACTCCCATGGGGGGGTCCGGCACCCAGGAGGGTGATACCAACTGCACCTCAGGCTGGGGGTTATTCTATTGTTTGTATTGTATGGGTCTCTCTGATTTACAGGCCATTAGCTAATGGGGTGCAGTGGGGTTATTGGGGCTGATACCGACTGCACCTCAGGCTGGGGGTTATTTTATTGTTTGTACTTGTGGGTCTCTCTGACTCACTGGCATTAGATAAAGGGGTGCAGTGGGGATATGGGGGGGCTGTGGGGGGCAGATGAATGGGAGGGTCTGTGCGACTCTCGTATAAAGGAAAGTATCTGCTCTGTGATTGGGGCGTCGCTCCGGGATGTTTATATTAGATTTGCATATATGAATATTTTATCTCTAATTGCATCGCTGCTTTCTCTGTGCCATTGGGCAGATCCCTCTGTCTCTTTCCCTGAGAGATGTCGGGTGTCACATAGAGAGCTATGCATCGTGCCTGCGCTCTAATTAAGCACGGGGGAGAGCTGGAATGGGCCGATTGCCCCTTGGGTTCTAGAGCCCCCCCGTGGTTACCCTGGTGCTCAGGCTCTTGTGTTTGTTCCTTTAATAAACTGCATTAAAGGGGAACTTTCCCTGCACGACTATAGCAACACTGCGCGTTATTGGCAGGGGATTTCCTAGTGCCAGGCAACCGGGACAGGAGAGGCCGCGTTTGTTTGCTTTTGGGGCTTGTGGTTGTGTCGCAAGGGAAAGGGCAGTGGCGCTGGGAGTGCTGGGTGCAGGGAGTCTGGGTGCTGGGAGTGCAGGGAGTGCTGGGAGTGCTGGGTGCTGGGAGTGCAGGGAGTGCTGGGTGTGCTGGGTGCTGGGAGTGCTGAGTGTGCTGGGAGTGCTGGGTGCTGGGAGTGCTGGGTGCTGGGAGTGCTGGGTGCTGGGAGTGCTGGGTGTGCTGGGAGTGCTGGGAGTGCTGGGTGCAGGGAGTGCTGGGTGCAGGGAGTGCTGGGTGCTGGGAGTGCTGGGTGCAGGGAGTGCTGGGTGCTGGGAGTGCTGGGAGTGCTGGGTGCTTGGAGTGCTGGGTGCAGGGAGTGCTGGGTGCAGGGAGTGCTGGGTGCGCTGGGAGCTGGGAGTGCAGGGAGTGCTGGGTGCTGGGAGTGCTGGGTGCAGGGAGTGCTGGGAGTCTGGGTGCTGGGAGTGCAGGGAGTCTGGGTGCTGGGAGTGCTGGGTGCTGCGAGTCTGGGTGCTGGGAGTGCTGGAAGTGCAGGGAGTGCAGGGAGTGCAGGGAGTGCTGGGAGTCTGGGTGCTGGGAGTGCTGGGAGTCTGGGTGCTGGGAGTCTGGGTGCTGGGAGTGCTGGAAGTGCAGGGGGTGCTGGGAGTGCTGGGCCTCCGGGCTCCTCTCTCCATGGAACTTTCCCTTGCCAGACTCGTGTGTCCGTGATGAATAATTCAGGCGGCTCGTCCGGGGCCCCTCCCTCCAGCCGTAGCTTTGGCCGGCCAATTACTCTCTTATACATTCACTTTGCACATTTAATGGGGATTTTATACCAGTAAACATATTGGTTTAAAGGGGAAGTAGCACCAATATATGAAATACCTTAAATGCACTTTCTCTGGGGCTCAGGGAACATGGGCTCTGCTGGAAATGTTCTTTTGTTGGGGGAAAGCGATTGTGCGATTCTCGCGCCTTTACCCGGCGTCGCTGGAACGGGGAGCGGGAATGGAACGCGGGGGTTCATGAAACAGAACATTTAGATATTTATACGTCTCCTGCAAATTGGGCCAATTGGGCCCCCAGGGGCTGGTTATTTACTGCCTGATGGGTAATAATGGGTCGCTGGGTCATTATTGCCCCATGGTGCACTTACCAGTCTTACCTGTACGTGCCTACCTGTATGTCTGTATGTACCTACCTATAAATACCTACCTGTATATACTTACCTGTATGTACCTACCTGTATATACTTACCTGTAAGTACCTACTTGTATGTCTGTATTTACCAACCTGTGCATACCTACCTTTATATACCTACCTGTATGTACCTACCTTTATATACCTACCTGTATGTACCTACCTTTATATACCTACCTGTATATACTTACCTGTATGTACCTACCTGTATGTACTTACCTGTATGTACCTACCTGTGCATACCTACCATATGTACCCACTTGTATATACCTACCTGTACATAACAACCTTTATATATCTACCTTATATACCTACTTATAAATACCTACCTGCATGTACCTACCTGTTGTACCTACCTGTATATAGTGCACTGAATAGTTCAGACAAAGGTTTTTGCCAGTACTAGAAAGGAATAACTGATTTTTACAAAGTTTAACTTTTCCTTTTATTTCAAGCCCCTATTGTTTGTGACCCTGGGGAGTCATTTCACCTTGGCAGTGGGGGGGGGGGGGGGGGGGGGGGGTGCCGCTCTGTATTCCCTGCCCAGTCGGTACATAGTGATAGGAGCCCGGTTATCAGCACCGACACTCCCAGAGTACACACGCAGCACCCATACTGTGCCAGGCCATTAAATAGTTAATGTTTGGCAAATGTGCAAGGAATGGCACTGGCGGGTGTGACCTTTCTCCTGGGAGGGGAAACTATAAACCTTCCTCGCTTTCTGCCCCCGGGGACCAAGGTGGCTCTAATGAGATTCTCCCTTTGTACTCATCTCCTTAATGTCACCACCTGGGGGTTCCCCAATGCGCTGATTTCTTTCTATCGATCCGGTCCATGAGTCGCTTGTCTGGGATTCCCCGGCGCTCGCTGTGTATTTGGAGCAGGAGGGTTCCTAATGGAGGCGCTGTTGTTGAAATGTGCCGGAAGCAGAGGGGCATTAGAACTCACTGGCACTGCCATTATATCTGCATTATGGCAACCGGGGCAACTGCCCTGTGATCCGGGCCCGGGGGAACGGCTAGGGAATCTCTGCCTGTCTGTGCCGAGATTGGGCCGGGGGCACACAGACCATCTATCTATCATCTATCTATCTATCATCTATCATCTATCTATCTATCATCTATCTATCTATCTATCCATCTATCATCTATCTATTTATCTATCTATCATCTATCTATCTATCTATCTATCTATCATCTATCTATCTAATCTATCCATCATCTATCTATCATCTATCTATCTATCTAATCTATCATCTATCATCTATCTATCTAATCTATCTATCATCTATCTATCATCTATCTATCTAAACTATCCATCATCTATCTATCTATCATCTATCTATCTATCTATCCATTATCTATCTATCTATCTATCTATCTATCTAATCTATCTATCATCTATCTATCTATCATCTATCTATCTAATCTATCCATCATCTATCTATCTATCTATCTATCTATCTATCTATCTATCTATCTATCATCTATCTATCATCTATCTATCTATCCATTATCTATCTATCTATCATCTATCTATCTGTCTATCATCTATCTATCGATCTATCTCTCTATCAGTCTGTCCATCTATCTATCTATCTATCTATCTATCTATCAATCATCTATCTATCTGTCTATCATCTATCAGTCTCTCAGTCTCTCAGTCTGTCTATCTATCTATCTATCTATCTATCTATCTATCTATCTATCTATCTATCTATCAGTCTATCAGTCTATCAGTCTATCAGTCTATCAGTCTATCAGTCTATCTGTCTATCTATCTATCTATCTATCTATCTATCTATCTATCTATCTATCTATCTCTATCTGTGTATTGTCTGGGCTCCCAGATAATAATGGGGGGCTATCTCCCCCCTGACACAGTGCCTCCCATCCAACATGAGTGACAGGGGGTGATTAATCCATCACAGTTGATGTTGGGGGGGGGGGCAATAGGCAGGAGTTCATGGGTTAAACTGGGTCCCTTGTCACCCAATGTGCAGCTCATTATGCGGGGCCCCTGCCCAATGGATTGCCGGCTGGTCCGTACAAACCCAATCTCCCCCATGAGCGGTTCTGTAGCTGTTCCAGTTAGTGGGTTGCGGTGCCCGGCGCCTGTACAGTCGGTGCCAATGGGCATTTCATGGGGCAGGAGATTTATAGGCGCCGGGAGCTGCTGACATTTAACATCAGACGTGAGCAGGCGGCGGTTGCTAGGGAAGCGGTTACGTTGGTGACGCTGGGGTACACTCAGCGCCGGTTGCCTCTCAATCATTTTAATTAGGAGAAACCATCTGCTCCGCTCGGAGCCGGCCCGGTATATTTATCCGCGGAACAACATGTTCCCATCACTTCTGCACTCGCCTTCTCTCCTGGGGGGCCCCTAGCCCTTTGTTTTATCCATTTGGCCCAACTCCGGGTCCCCCCAATGCTGAAATGGAATCCCCATTGGCAGAATGACATTTGGGCCACTTATGGGGGTCCGGCATTTTTAGGGTCCGGATTTTGTTTGGCAGAACCCTAATGAGGCAGATTTAGGGGCGCACCACTTTTTTCCCATAGTTCCCCAGGGTACTGCCATCTCCCTAGGGCTTATTGGACAGGAGGCACATTAAGAGTTAATGAATGGGAGGGGCTTACTAGAAGCAACCTATAGCCACTGTAATATTGCCCTCCAATAGAAAACTGTCATTACAATGAGGTGGATTAATATGATTATTATCTGTAAAGGGGTTATGGTTTACCCTTTATTCTGAGACAATTTGCAATTGGTCTTTATTTTTTTATTATTTGTAGTTTTTTTAGTTATTTCATTTTCAGTTTTCCAGCTTGGAGTTTCAGCAGCTATTTGGTTGCTAGGGTCCATGTTACCTTAGCGACCATTCAGTGGTTTGGACGAGAGGCAGGTATATGAATAGGGGAGGGGCTGAATAGAAAGATAAGGAATAAAAAGTACAAAAGTAACAATAAAACTGGAGCCTCACAGAGCAATAGGGTTTGGCTGCCGGGGTCAGTGACCCCCATTTGAAAGCTGCAAAGAGGCAGAAGAAGAAGGCAAATAATTCAAAAACTATAAAAAATAAATAATGAAGACCAATTGAAAAGTTGCTAGGAATAGGCCATTCTATAACATACTAATACTTCACCTTCCCCTTTAATTCTGAGCCAGTTCTTGGGGGGCTGAATTGATTCACACACTTTCAGGTTCTACTGAGAATCCCAAGTCCTGGGGGGGGGTAGGGGGTACAAACAGACGCGCATTCCATCTGCTGTATTTATTTAAAGGGAACAAAGGCAGAAAGTGTTGTTTTTAGCAGAAGGGAAAGGCAGGAAACAATAGGGGGAGGGTGGGGCCGGCGCACAGGTGGCCTCATCTATAGGCGCATACGGACCCCTATTTATATATATAGAGCCGCCTCGTTAGCAGAGACATATTTTCATTTGCACTTTTTTAATTATTTAGCTTTTGTGTTCAGCCGCTCTCCAATTTGGAATTTTGGCAGCTATCTGGTTGCTAGGCTCCAGTTTCACCTAGCAACCAGGCAGTGGTTTGGAAGAGAGGAAGGAATATGAATAGAGAAGGGTCTATAAAGTAATAAAAAGTAACAATAACAATAAAACTGGAGCCTCACAGAGCAATAGGGTTTGGCTGCCGGGGTCAGCGACCCCCATTTGAAAGCTGCAAAGAGGCAGAAGAAGGGAAATAATTCAATAATAAATAATGAAGACCAATTGAAACATTGTAAAGAATAGGGGGGCAGATCCGGCTCATCATTTCCCACACACTTGCCCAGTTGCCAGACTATCAAATACAGAAGCCTAATTTGCTTATATTTATACTTGGCCCCCCAAGGATTCGGCTGGATTTGGGGGTCCCTAATACTTTCTATTCCCTTGGCACAGAGATTTCGGCTTATGTGCCGCCCAGAAGGCTCCCGTAGCCCAGGGCTCCCCGGCTCTTTCCCATCGGGGTGCCCTATACCCACAGCAAGTGGCCAATCATTGCCGTTGGGATCCCAGCTCTGGGATTGGCTCATTCGTTCCCCCCGTCGGGGTTGCCGCGCCGCGGTGTAAAGCAGCCGTTGGTGCCGCGGATGAAAGCTGGGGGGCACATACCAATGTCATGACAACTTGGTTTTGCTTTAATGGGGCTGCAGGCAGCGTGTTGGAGGCGCACAATAGGGCCACTGTTAGCCGCCTCGGCACAATGCCGTCTAATTGATCTCTCACTCCGGCCCCGCGCTGAAAGGGACTGAATGTTGTTGGGGTATAAATTACGTGGGAATCTCGGGCACGGCCAGCCCCCTCCCTCTATATGTTACCCTAACCTTTCTGTTATCGGACAAAACAACCAATCAGATTCACTTGCCTGGGCCCAAGAACCGCTTGCCCACTAGCCCAGCCGGTGTGAGTAAATCCGGCTCCCTGTTCTCTGTTCCTGCAATTGGAGTTGGGAGCAATAAGCACAGTTTCCCAGCACTGAACAAGTCTGTCCCTTTATCCCCATGTCTGATTCCTGTGCCATATAATGACGGGAAAATGCCATCATTATCTCTATATGTAAGGTACCAGCAAGGGGCCTGACACAGGGAATCAGCATTCTCATTGGTCACTTCTCTTGCATCTATAATGAAGGGAAAATGCCATCATTATTTCTATATGTAAGGTACCAGCAAGGGGCCTGACACAGGGAATCAGCATTCTCATTGGTCACTTCTCCTGCATCTATAATGAAGTTATTTATCAGTAGAATTCTCACTGGTGAATTTTCTTGCATCTATAATTAAGTTTTTTGGCAACTTCTATAGCAAAACTAGGGGGCAACATCATGGCTGGGTTTATATGCCCTTTAAAACCAGGAGCGACGGAATCCTTCAGTTCGGGGATTACTTTGCCTTTATAAACATCCTGTAGGAATTTGCATGGGAAATATATTTATCTCTAATTTGAATTATTATATTAATATTTCCTCTCTGGCTTCAGACCAGTGACGTCCCAGTGACACCCCAAGCGGCTGCGCCCCAGACAGACGGGCAAACACCGGCCACCGGGACCCTGAATGCTCTTCTCTGTTAAAGGGGAAGTTCACCATAAAATGAACTTTTAGTAGGATGGAGCCTGTGATATTCTGAGACAATTTGCAGTTGAAATTCATTTTTTATTATTTGTTGTTTTTTTGTTCAGCAGCTTTTCAGATTGTAAATTTAGCACATATCTGGTTGCTAGGCTCTAATTACTTTAGCAACCAAGCAGTGGTTTGAATGAGGGACTGGTATGTGATTCAGAGAGGGACTGAATAGAAAGATAAGTAATAAAAATTAACAATAACAATAAAACTGGAGCCTCACAGTGCTTCCCATTCTGTGACATACTAAGGATTAACTTAAAGGGGAACTACAGTGAAAAGAACGGGTCTGTTCTATAAATGATAGATGGATAGATGATAGATAGATAGATAGATAGATACATGATAGATAGATAGATACATGATATATAGATGATTGATAGATAGATAGATACATGCTAGATAGATAGATAGATAAATAGATAGATACATGCTAGATAGATAGACAGACAGACAGATAGATGGATATATAGATGATAGATAGATACATAATAGATAGATAGATACATGATAGATGATAGATAGACAGACAGACAGATAGATAGATAGATAGATAGATGATAAATAGATACATGATAGATAGATGGATAGATAGATGATAGATAGATATATAGATAAATAGATACATGATAGATAGATAGATAGATAAATGATAGATAGATAGACAGACAGACAGATAGATAGATACATGATAGATAGATGATAAATAGATAGACAGACAGATTGATGATAGATAGATAGATAGACAGACAGATAGATAGATAATAGATAGATAGATAGATAATAGATAGATAGATCAACCCCCACCCTGGGGCCCATGACAGGGAAGTGAGTGCAGAGGGAACCCACCCTGCCCGGCTAATGAGCAGTCTCTGCACTCTGAGCCCCTCACTGTCTCTGGTTCCGGCACCGGCCGATCATGGCTAAGTGAAGACCAATGTGCAATCTCGGCACAGACAGGCAGGGATTCCCCCGGGCCCGGATCACAGGGCAGTTGCCCCGGTTGCCGTAATGCAGATATATTGGCAGTGCCAGTGAGTTCTAATGCCCCTCTGCCCCCCGACGCACCTCTATCTGTGTGAGGGGAGAGCCCCCCGGGGCTGCAGGTCCCCACCTCCAACTTCCAACCTGCAGCCTGATCCATAGGAGCTCACACTCTCTCCCGACTGCGCTGCAATGACGGTGATTTCTCTTCTACTAATTCAGCATTTGGATCTGATTTAACTTCTGGCTGCACTCACAGCAGTGATAGAAACGGGGCCCAATCAGTATCTGGGGCTGCGAGTGTTGGTTCTGAACCATTTGCCGTGCGTGACACTCTAATAAACATTCAGTGTAGCATTTAATGAGCCCCTGTCCCACATTCCTGCTAAATGGGGCATTTTATAGCTGATACACTAGCAACTCAACCGATGTTCCTGCTGAACTGTGCTTAGTACTGGGGAATCCCTATGTGCCATAGTTTTATGGTATCTCTCTGTACAGGCTATGGGCAAACTTAGGGGGCTGTTCCTGCTGAATTGTGCTTAGTACTGGGGAATCCCTTTGTGCCATAGTTTTATGGTATCTCTCTGTACAGGCTATGAGCAAACTTAGGGGGCTGTTCCTGCTGAATTGTGCTTAGTACAGGGGAATCCCTATGTGCCATAGTTTTATGGTATCTCTCTGTACAGGCTATGAGCAAACTTAGGGGCTGTTCCTGCTGAATTGTGCTTAGTACAGGGGAATCCCTATGTGCCATAGTTTTATGGTATCTCTCTGTACAGGCTATGGGCAAACTTAGGGGGCTGTTCCTGCTGAATTGTGCTTAGTACAGGGGAATCCCTATGCGCCATAGTTTTATGATATCTCTCTGTACAGGCTATGGGCAAACTTAGGGGGCTGTTCCTGCTGAATTGTGCTTAGTACAGGGGAATCCCTATGTGCCATAGTTTTATGGTATCTCTCTGTACAGGCTATGGGCAAACTTAGGGGGCTGTTCCTGCTGAATTGTGCTTAGTACAGGGGAATCCCTATGTGCCATAGTTTTATGGTATCTCTCTGTACAGGCTATGAGCAAACTTAGGGGGCTGTTCCTGCTGAACTGTGCTAGTAGGAAGGAGAAGCAATAGAGGGAACTGATCCTCTATTTATATAGTTTATATTCCCATTAGACCCAGGGGCAGTTGAGAAGAACCAATTATATCAGTTTATTTAGTGATTGTGTCGCACATTGATCATTGCAGCTGTAGCTTCTCATGGCTGTGGGCCCCCCCCCCGCTGCGCATGGAACTGGCAGGAGAGGGGCCCCTGGGGCCCTCGGCTGCTCCTGAATCTGCTCGATATGAGACGCGGCACTTACCCTGACAGTGATAATAAGAAACACACAGAGAGTTTAGCAAATGATTTTGTTATACCAGAAAGTGCCGGTTAGGGTTAACTTCCCCTTTAAAGCTGAGTGAATGTGCATTGTTGGAGGTGCAGCTGTGGGGCCGGGGTGGGTGGGGGGTACCTGCCTGTGCACGTGGGGCTGTACAGGGGCAGCCAAGCGTGGGGGCCGCTGACGTTGATGCTCAGTACAATGCGTTTCTATTCATTCATATGGAAGTTTTTGCTCCTCATTTCCCAGGAATGCCCCAGTCGCGTGCCGCCTTCCTGCCCCGGCCCCCCCCATAAGCCCTGCCCCTCCCACAATGCACTGGGAGGCAGGTGAGAAGCAGTCACGCAGAACTGTATCTTGTGCACTTTGCTAATTCTTTCCTATTAACGGAGCAAGTTCTTTCCTGTATCCAACCCCCCCCCCCCAGTAATTACCCGCACATTGTCTGTACTGGGGCAGTTGGCTTTGGCTACTATACTCCCACCTAATGATATTGTCACAGAGCATTACTGTGTGCCCAGAACATTCCTTCTCTGTATATTTGTATTTATACATATGGGTAGGGGGTGCCATAGTGTTTCCCTTAGACAGTACAGTATGGGGGTACAGCTTATTGTGTGCCCAGAGCATTCCTTCTCTGTATATTTGTATTTATACATATGGGTAGGGGGTGCCATAGTGTTTCCCTTAGACAGTACAGTATGGGGGTACAGCTTATTGTGTGCCCAGAGCATTCCTTCTCTGTATATTTGTATTTATACATATGGGTAGGAGGTGCCATAGTGTTTCCCTTAGACAGTACAGTATGGGGGTACAGCTTATTGTGTGCCCAGAACATTCCTTCTCTGTATATTTGTATTTATACATATGGGTAGGGGGTGCCATAGGGTTTCCCTTAGACAGTACAGTATGGGGGTACAGCTTATTGTGTGCCCAGAACATTCCTTCTCTGTATATTTGTATTTATACATATGGGTAGGGGGTGCCATAGTGTTTCCCTTAGACAGTACAGTATGGGGGTACAGCTTATTGTGTGCCCAGAACATTCCTTCTCTGTATATTTGTATTTATACATATGGGTAGGGGGTGCCATAGTGTTTCCCTTAGACAGTACAGTATGGGGGTACAGCTTATTGTGTGCCCAGAACATTCCCTCTCTGTATATTTGTATTTATACATATGGGTAGGGGGTGCCATAGTGTTTCCCTTAGACAGTACAGTATGGGGGTACAGCTTATTGTGTGCCCAGAACATCCTTCTCTGTATATTTGTATTTATACATATGGGTAGGGGGTGCCATAGTGTTTCCCTTAGACAGTACAGTATGGGGGTACAGCTTATTGTGTGCCCAGAACATTCCCTCTCTGTATATTTGTATTTATACAAATGGGTAGGAGGTGCCATAGTGTTTCCCTTAGACAGTACAGTATGGGGGTACAGCTTATTGTGTGCCCAGAACATTCCCTCTCTGTATATTTGTATTTATACATATGGGTAGGAGGTGCCATAGTGTTTCCCTTAGACAGTACAGTATGGGGGTACAGCTTATTGTGTGCCCAGAACATTCCCTCTCTGTATATTTGTATTTATACATATGGGTAGGAGGTGCCATAGTGTTTCCCTTAGACAGTACAGTATGGGGGTACAGCTTATTGTGTGCCCAGAACATTCCCTCTCTGTATATTTGTATTTATACATATGGGGGAGGGATATTATTCGGTATAACAGGGATAAATTAGAAATATCTGTTTAATAGGATTTGATCCCAGACAATTAATCTTGTTCCCCTAACGACACAGACCTAACGAGCGCAGATAAGGGGGGTACTTGGGGGTATTATGGCTCATTGTGCAGAATGAGACCAGTTACCAGCATTTAAGCGCAGCTCGTGGCTCCGTTCCAGGCTCATTGATTTGCTGCTCTGCGGAGCGTTTACCCCCTGACTTGTTTATTGCAGGAGATGCCGCCGCATGTCCCATTCGCTGAGAAATTACAGCTCTGTTACTTCTGGGCGAGAGGGGGAAATACGGAGGCAATTGAGAGATACGATTATCTTATTGGCCATTATGGGTCACTTACAGGGCTTTACCGTTGCTATTCTGTCTTCCCTTCCTTTCAAAGAGCCCAGGGTATTACCCCAGCGCAGCACTGAAATCACAACACTATCAGGGTTTTATGGGTGACAGATCCTGCAAACCAATTGAATTGCCCTTTATGAGGAGGTGAGCAGGAACCTTGACTCTGGGATGGCAGTGAATGGGATTTACAGCAAAGTGAACTTTATGCATTCTGCCCAATGGGCCCCAGGGATACAGGGAAGTGGGCTTTGTGCATTCTGCCCAATGGGCCCCAGGGATACAGGGAAGTGGGCTTTGTGCATTCTGCCCAATGGGCCCCAGGGATACAGGGAAGTGGGCTTTATGCATTCTGCCCAATGGGCCCCAGGGATACAGGGAAGTGGGCTTTGTGCATTCTGCCCAATGGGCCCCAGGGATACAGGGAAGTGGGCTTTGTGCATTCTGCCCAGTGGGCCCCAGGCAAAGGGGTAGGCACAGGGCTTGGCACGAGGGTTGGCACAAGGGTGGGCAGAGGGCTCGGCACAGGGGTGGCACGGGTGGGCACAGGGCTCGGCACAGGGATAGGCACAGGGATAGGCACATGGATAGGCACAGGGGTGGCACAGGGCTCGGCACAGGGCTTGGCACAGGGGTGGCACAGGGGTAGGCACAGAGCTTATCTTGGGTAGGCATGGGCCTTGCCACAGGGCTTGGCACAGGGCTAGGCACAGGGGTGGGCACAGGGGTGGCACAGGGGTAGGCACAGAGCTTATCTTGGGTAGGCATGAGCCTTGCCACAGGGCTTGGCACAGGGGTGGGCACAGGGCTCGGCACAGGGGTGGGCAGAGGGCTAGGCACAGGGGTGGGCAGAGGGCTTGGCACAGAGCTTATCTCGGGTAGGCATGGGCCTTGCCACAGGGCTTGGAACAGGGCTAGGCACAGGGGTGGGCAGAGGGCTTGGCACAGAGCTTATCTCAGGTAGGCATGGGCCTTATCACAGGGGTAGTGCGGCCAATTGGCTGGTCTGTAATACGGAGGCTCAGATGTTCCCTATTGGGAATCCCTAGGGGCCAGGAAATATCTGTCAGCACTAAGTGCCTGCACGCCTGTCAGTTGCACAGATCATTTGCACTGTGCCCCCCCGGGGGTCTCTCTGTAGGGAATCCTAGTGCAGCGCTGGGGCTGTGGGGCACAAAGCAGCATTGAGAGAGAATTCCTCAGTGGGAGTCTTAAATCTGCCCCCCCAGTCACAATCCTCTCACATTCCTTCCAGCGATCCGGAGACTGGGCCCCGCCGGCTCTACAGGGCCACATCCTTATCCCCTCTAACGACACCAGCTGGGCCGCCCCACTGCCATAGCCGGAGGCACCATGGGCTTGGGGTGCAGCTGTGACCCCAGAGGGAGCAGTGGGAGGAGCCACGGGGAGGAGCCCAGGGGGAGACATTGCACCGGAACACTCACGTAGGTGTTTTATTGGGTTCCCTGCTGCTCTGTATTGTACTCGTGTAACTCCCTGCACCCTCAGTGGGGATAGAGCCCACTGGAGAATCAGAACAGTTTTGCAGTGATTGGGCCTGATTGCTCCAGTGGTGCCGGATTTTACCCCTAGGGGGTACTAGCCCCGCCCCTCCCAATCATTGGCCACATTGCTTTGGGGCACTGGGTTCAGTTCCAGCCATGGGGTTTGTAGGTTCTTATGGGAAGGGACAATTGTTCATTATGTTTGTACCTGTAATGTGGAAATTAGATTGTAAGCTTTTGGAACAGAATTGATTACATGGAACTAAAGGTTAAAAGATATTTATTTATCATTTGATATAATTCTCTGAGTCTTGGGGGAGGCTGAATAATAAGATGTTGCTACTCTGTGCTGATTGGGCAGCTGGGCGCCATTATATTGGGACGTGCCTTGTATCGGGGGTATTTGGACTGGTGGGTAAGTGCAACCCAGATTCAGAGCCAGTGATGTTTCTGATTGGGCAGCTGGGCGCCATTATATTGGGACCTGCCTTGTATCGGGGGTATTCGGACTGGCGGGTAAGTGCAATGTAGAATCAGAGCCAGTGATAACTCTTTGTTTTCTTAAACACATTAAGGAAAAAAAGCAAATTGCTTGTTAATGTGTAATTAACATGAAACCCCTGCGATGGCAAATAAATAATGATCGCACTTATTCACTGTAATTGAATGTTTCATCTGATTCCGCTGCCAAACAGCTCGGCAACTGCGCCATAATAACCCCCCCGTGCCCCCCTGCCATAATAACCCCCCCCGTGCCCCCCTGCCCCCCTGCCATAATAACCCCCCCGTGCCCCCCTGCCATAATAACCCCCCCGTGCCCCCTGCCCCCCTGCCATAATAACCCCCCGTGCCCCCCTGCCATAATAACCCCCCCGTGCCCCCCTGCCATAATAACCCCCCCGTGCCCCCCTGCCATAAACCCCCCCCGTGCCCCCCTGCTCTGTGCCCCCCTGCCATAATAACCCCCCGTGCCCCCCTGCCATAATAACCCCCCCTGCCCCCCTGCCATAATAACCCCCCCGTGCCCCCCTGCCATAATAACCCCCGCGCCCCTCTGTGCAGCGCTGGGAATAAATTGCTCTGCGAGCGAAACACACGGATCTGAGTGGCGCCGTTCGGCAGGCTCCGGAGTTTAAAGGATATTTATCCGTCCATTGGGCCAGGGAAGCCGGTTCTGAGTGTAATTACGCATTACTGTATGTTGGCATCTCGACTGAGGGCATCTACCACCCCAGCGCCACCTTCAGTGCCCATTCTGATTGGCTGGGGAAAGAGTTACAGGCACCGCCCCTGTATACTGCCCCAGTACTGACCCAGCTGCCCCAATAGGTTATTGGGGGGCAACAGAATAAAACAGGGCAATTCCCAGGGGGATTTGGCCTTCAGCCTGTAACAGTTGCTATGGGACAGACATTAGTAACGCTCAGGGAGCATGCTCAGTAGGGGCTGAAGGGGCTGCTGGGAAATGGACCAACTAATGTACCAAATTTAACAGTTGCTATGGGACAGATGTTAGTAACGCTCAGGGAGCATGCTCAGTAGGGGCTGCTGGGAAATGGACTGACTAATGTACCAAATGTAACAGTTGCTATGGGACAGACGTTAGTAACGCTCAGGGAGCATGCTCAGTAGGGGCTGCTGGGAAATGGACCGACTAATGTACTGAATTGAATCAGTTTGGCTGGTTGGCAGCCATGAAATGGCCGAGATGTGCTGGAATGTTCTGCGCTTCTATTGCCCCCCCGTCTCAGCGCCCCGGCGGGGGGAGTATAACGCACGCCGTGCCCGCCATCTATTTGCGCATATCCGAGATATATTTAATCTTCACGCCTTCTGATAATGCGGAATGTGAGCTCCTAATGGGCCCTGAATGGGAAGGAATTCTGCCCCCCCCACATACTGCCCCCCCCATACTGCTCATTAATATTAATGCCCACATGGCTGCGCATAATCAGGCTTTAAAGGGAAAGTTCACTTTCAGTATGGTTTCTGATTTATTTTCCTTCCTATTCTGCAACTGAAATGCTGCCCCCGTGTGGCCGCAGGGGGTAATGACGCTGCAACAAAAATAACATATTTATTGTTTATAATAGTCCTTATTTTTACTGCTCATTTATCGTGTCAGGCCCTGTACTGTTCCTTTAAAGCAGTTAAAGTAATCAAGTAGAAAGCTACTCCCCCAGGGTTGCCTTTGTGGGTTGTGATGGGGAGGGGCTTGTTGAAGAGTGGGTGGGGTTGGGGCGGATCAGGGGTGGGGTTTGGGAATAATGGACGTGACTGTCCATTATTTGAATGTGGTGCCGTAACCAGCGGTGCTACAGACTGAGTGGATCCATATGGGCCCATATACTCCCAGATAATTAGTACAGGAAGCCTAGATCTGCCCTTGTCCCTGCCTGTGTGTGTACAGACCCATAGAGACCAATGAGATCTTCTTTGCTGAATGGCAGAACGCCTGCAGGCAGGGATCAGATCATATTGGGAATCGGATCAGGACCGGATCTGGCATCTCCAGCCATCAGGGGGGGAGTTTGTGTGGATTCTGCTTGATTCTCAGCCCCCCCCCCCCCCGTATAATTGTAGCCCCCAGAACCCAGAATAAGGAAACTGCATCCTCCATGGAATAATAAGTGATTTATTGCTGTTGCTGCTGGGATTTAATATAGGGAAGAAATAAACCAGGGGCCTGTGGGACCTGATAGGCTCCATGCAGACTGCACCAGTGGCCACGCAGCCATGCAGCCACGCAGCCACGCAGCTAGAGGGCCCTGGGTTCCGCTGCACATTAGGAGCCCAACACACAAGGCATTTCCCACACTCTGTCCCTGTGTGTTTGTGTAGAACCCGAGTAACAGGTGTGTGTGTCTCAGCAGGAAGGAGACTCCGCCCAGTATTGTCTCTTACGGTCCTGATGAACTAGTAACCTCTGCACTTGTCACATTCAGCGCATTCCTGAGCCGGGTCTATTCCCAGCGTTTGTGTAACCTACAGGTGCGGCCCAGGGACGCGCAGCGCCGGGTGCTCTGTTGCACAACACTGGGTCACATGGTGCAGAGCTGGGGGTGTCACACCTCTTCTACTACTTGTGTTGTGGCTTCTCCTCCAATCAGAGCTGCTTAATACAAAGTCACACTTGCCCCTCCCCCAATGGCATAAACGTTCCTGTACAACTACAATTCCCTGCACTAAGGAGAAACCTGGGATTCTAAGGGCATTAAATGATAACCACTAGCTTACACTTTAATCCCCCCCATACAGAGTCTGTGCAGATAGTGCCCTGGGCAGAATCAGCCCTTAGGGGGCAGCGGTGCCACTAAGTACCGACATCCCATGTGTATCATAGAATATTTATATTCACTGTGTGTTTCTCTGGGACTCAGTAGCAGAATTACAGAGAGATGGGAATGTGGAGCTGCGCCGTGTCCCACTGATATTGTCCCATAATTGTTACTGTATGCGGGGTGTTCAGTGCTCAGGGCTGTAGGGAGTCTGGGGTGTAGGGGTGTATGGAGTCTGAGATATAGGGAGTCTGGGGTGTAGGGATGTATGGAGGCTGGGATGGGGGGTATAGGGAGTCTGGGGTGTAGGGGTGTATGGAGGCTGGGATGGGGGGTATAGGGAGTCTGGGGTGTAGGGGTGTATGGAGGCTGGGATGGGGGGGTATAGGGAGGCTGGGATATAGGGAGTCTGGGGTGTAGGGGTGTATGGAGGCTGGGATGGGGGGTATAGGGAGTCTGGGGTGTAGGGGTGTATGGAGGCTGGGATGGGGTATAGGGAGTCTGGGGTGTAGGGGTGTATGGAGGCTGGGATGGGGGTATAGGGAGTCTGGGGTGTAGGGATGTATGGAGGCTGGGATGGGGGTATAGGGAGTCTGGGGTGTAGGGGTGTATGGAGGCTGGGATGGGGGGTATAGGGAGTCTGGGGTGTAGGGGTGTATGGAGGCTGGGATGGGGGTATAGGAGTCTGGGGTGTAGGGGTGTATGGAGGCTGGATGGGGGGGTATAGGGAGTCTGGGATGTAGGGAGTCTGGGGTGTAGGGGTGTATGGAGGCTGGGATGGGGGGGTATAGGAGGCTGGGATTAGGGAGTCTGGGGTGTAGGGGTGTATGGAGGCTGGAGGGGTATAGGGAGTCTGGGTGTAGGGGTGTATGGAGGCTGGGATGGGGTTTAGGAGTCTGGGATGTAGGGAGTCTGGTAGGGATGTATGGAGGCTGGGATTATAGGGATCTGATGTAGGGAGTAACAGTAAGGATAGGGCTGGGGCGCTGTGTAACAGTAAGGATAGGGCTGGGGGCTGCTGTAACAGTAAGGATAGGTGGGGGCTGTGTAACAGTAAGGATAGGGCTGTGGGGGGGGGGCTGTGTAACAGTAAGGATAGGGCTGTGGGCTGTGTAACAGTAAGGATAGGGCTGAGGGCTGTGTAACAGTAAGGATAGGGCTGTGGGGGGGGCTGTGTAACAGTAAGGATAGGGCTGGGGCTGTGTAACAGTAAGGATAGGGCTGTGGGGGGCTGTAACAGTAAGGATAGGGCTGTGGGGGGGGCTGTGTAACAGTAAGGATAGGGCTGTGGGGGGTGTAACAGTAAGGATAGGGCTGAGGGCTGTGTAACAGTAAGGATAGGGCTGTGGGGGGCGTTGTAACAGTAAGGATAGGGCTGGGGGGCTGTGTAACAGTAAGATAGTCTGTGTAACAGTAAGGATAGGGCTGGGGGGGGCTGTGTAACAGTAAGGATAGGGCGGGGGGGGCTGTGTAACAGTAAGGATAGGGCCGGGGGGGGGGGCTGTGTAACAGTAAGATAGGGCTGTGGGGGGGCTGTGTAACAGTAAGGATAGGGCTGTGGGCTGTGTAACAGTAAGGATAGGGCTGTGGGGGGGCTGTAACATAAGGATAGGTGGGGGGGCTGTGTAACAGTAAGGATAGGGCTGGGGGGGGGCTGTGTAACAGTAAGGATAGCCGGGGGCTGTGTAACAGTAAGGATAGGGCTGTGGGGGGGGGCTGTGTAACAGTAAGGATAGGGCGGGGGCTGTGTAACGTAAGGATAGGCGGGGGGCTGTGTAACAGTAAGGAGTGGGTGGGTCTGTGTAACAGTAAGGAGGCCGGGGGGGGCTGTGTAACAGTAAGGATAGGGCTGTGGGGGTTGTGTAACAGTAAGGATAGGGCGGGGGGGCTGTGTAACAGTAAGGATAGGGCTGTGGGGGGGGGGCTGTGTAACAGTAAGGATAGGGCCGGGGGGGCTGTGTAACAGTAAGGATAGGGCCGGGAGGGGGGGCGGGGGCAGGAAGGTGACAGTTATGTGCTATCTAGAGCAGGGCAGATATTTTGGGCTGGGAGCTGGGGGTGCGACTCTGTGTTATTTGCAAGTTTATTCCCTGAGTTGTGGCCGAACTGATTGATACTGAGCCCCCGACTGGCGCTGCCATAGCGCTAACTGTACGGCGGCACGGGATTTACTAAGGGAATTAAAGGGAACACAAAGCATTGGAATAATTCTAATGGGTGAGAGAGAGTTAGAGGATGGCGGGGCGGCCAGGTAAGGGCCCTGTGTGTTACTGTGTGTGTTACTGTGTGTATATATATATATATTGTTTGCTTAATGCTAAGGAACTGCGCCAGCGTATGGTATAGATACTGTTACCTGTTTACCCAATGGCTGTTAAAGGGGAAGTAAACCCCAAAAATATTCTGCATCATGAAAGAAAATGAGATGCTAATCAGCTTCCCAATATCCATTTATTTATAGTTATGTGTAACTGTCACTGTGTCTGTCCCTTTCCCTTCCCTGCACTGCTGGTTCTGACTCCTGATACAACTCCCCAATATCCATTCATTCCTCATTCTCACTGGGTTTATAGTTATGTGTAACTGTCACTGTGTCTGTCCCTTTCCCTTCCCTGCACTGCTGGTTCTGACTCCTGATACAACTCCCCAATATCCATTCATTCCTCATTCTCACTGGGTTTATAGTTATGTGTAACTGTCACTGTGTCTGTCCCTTTCCCTTCCCTGCACTGCTGGTTCTGACTCCTGATACAACTCCCCAATATCCATTCATTCCTCATTCTCACTGGGTTTATAGTTATGTGTAACTGTCACTGTGTCTGTCCCTTTCCCTTCCCTGCACTGCTGGTTCTGACTCCTGATACAACTCCCCAATATCCATTCATTCCTCATTCTCACTGGGTTTATAGTTATGTGTAACTGTCACTGTGTCTGTCCCTTTCCCTTCCCTGCACTGCTGGTTCTGACTCCTGATACAACTCCCCAATATCCATTCATTCCCCATTCTCACTGGGTTTATAGTTATGTGTAACTGTCACTGTGTCTGTCCCTTTCCCTTCCCTGCACTGCTGGTTCTGACTCCTGATACAACTCCCCAATATCCATTCATTCCTCATTCTCACTGGGTTTATAGTTATGTGTAACTGTCACTGTGTCTGTCCCTTTCCCTTCCCTGCACTGCTGGTTCTGACTCCTGATACAACTCCCCAATACCCATTCATCCCTCATTCTCACTGGGTTTATAGTTATGTGTAACTGTCATTGTGTCTGTCCCTTTCCCTTCCCTGCACTGCTGGTTCTGACTCCTGATACAACTCCCCAATATCCATTCATCCCTCATTCTCACTGGGTTTATAGTTATGTGTAACTGTCACTGTGTCTGTCCCTTTCCCTTCCCTGCACTGCTGGTTCTGACTCCTGATACAACTCCCCAATATCCATTCATCCCTCATTCTCACTGGGTTTATAGTTATGTGTAACTGTCACTGTCCCTTTCCCTTCCCTGCACTGCTGGTTCTGACTCCTGATACAACTCCCCAATATCCATTCATCCCTCATTCTCACTGGGTTTATAGTTATGTGTAAACTGTCACTGTGTCTGTCCCTTTCCCTTCCCTGCACTGCTGGTTCTGACTCCTGATACAACTCCCCAATACCCATTCATTCCTCATTCTCACTGGGTTTATAGTTATGTGTAACTGTCACTGTGTCTGTCCCTTTCCCTTCCCTGCACTGCTGGTTCTGACTCCTGATACAACTCCCCAATATCCATTCATTCCTCATTCTCACTGGGTTTATAGTTATGTGTAACTGTCACTGTGTCTGTCCCTTTCCCTTCCCTGCACTGCTGGTTTCTGACTCCTGATACAACTTCCCCAATATCCATTCATCCCTCATTCTCACTGGTTTATAGTTATGTGTAACTGTCACTGTGTCTGTCCCTTTCCCTTCCCTGCACTGCTGGTTCTGACTCCTGATACAACTCCCCAATATCCATTCATCCCTCATTCTCACTGGGTTTATAGTTATGTGTAACTGTCACTGTGCCTGTCCCTTTCCCTTCCCTGCACTGCTGGTTCTGACTCCTGATACAACTCCCCAATACCCATTCATCCCTCATTCTCACTGGGTTTATAGTTATGTGTAACTGTCACTGTGTCTGTCCCTTTCCCTTCCCTGCACTGCTGGTTCTGACTTCCTGATACAACTCCCCAATACCCATTCATTCCTCATTCTCACTGGGTTTATAGTTATGTGTAAACTGTCACTGTGTCTGTCCCTTTCCCTTCCCTGCACTGCTGGTTCTGACTCCTGATACAACTCCCCAATACCCATTCATCCCTCATTCTCACTGGGTTTATAGTTATGTGTAACTGTCACTGTGTCTGTCCCTTTCCCTTCCCTGCACTGCTGGTTCTGACTCCTGATACAACTCCCCAATATCCATTCATCCCTCATTCTCACTGGGTTTATAGTTATGTGTAACTGTCACTGTGTCTGTCCCTTTCCCTTCTCTGCACTGCTGGTTCTGACTCCTGACACAACTCCCCAATACCCATTCATTCCTCATTCTCACTGGGTTTATAGTTATGTGTAACTGTCACTGTGTCTGTCCCTTTCCCTTCCCTGCACTGCTGGTTCTGACTCCTGATACAACTCCCCAATACCCATTCATCCCTCATTCTCACTGGGTTTATAGTTATGTGTAACTGTCACTGTGTCTGTCCCTTTCCCTTCCCTGCACTGCTGGTTCTGACTCCTGATACAACTCCCCAATACCCATTCATTCCTCATTCTCACTGGGTTTATAGTTATGTGTAACTGTCACTTTGTCTGTCCCTTTCCCTTCTCTGCACTGCTGGTTCTGACTCCTGATACAATATCCCAGTCATTCCTCTATGAATTGCCCAGAGTGATACATCCCTGCAGGGTTGGGGCTTGTTGTTCTAACGAAGGTCTCGTTAGGTGTTAGGTGTGGGCTCGGCCTCGCTTGTCCTTGATGTGACCTTCGCCCCCCCATCTTTCCATTTCGTCCCACTGTATCTTATCAGGAATGTGTCGGGGGCTATTGTGGGGGTGATGTGAATGGGACGAGGGCCAGGGCAGCTTGTTAAGCCTTAATAAGGAAAGCCTGGGACTGATTGCCCCTCGCTATCGCTCTGCCTGGCTGCCGGGGCGTAACACGGGGGGGGGGGGGGGGGCACTTGGCTGACACCCCCGTTATCTCCCCAGTGCTCCAGACCAGTAACAGGATAAGCCCCCTGGTACCAAGGGTATTTCTCATTGTGTCTCTTGCATTTATAACTGTGCTAAGAATCTACCCCTGGAGGTGGTATAAAGTGAAACAAACCAGGGGGCACTGGGGGGACAAATGCACCCCTAAGCTTTTTAGGGTACAGGGAGCCCAGCAAGTTTGTAAGCGCTAATGAGTGATGGTCGCTGGGGTGCCAGTAGGTAACTTACCAGGGGCATCTGGTGGGTGCTGGTTAAAATGTCAGTGGGACTAATGACAATCAAATATTCCTAATACAGAAAGCTGTAACCCCCCACAAACCCAGAGCTGCAAATGTAAATGTGGGGCGGGGGTTTGTTTTCCTGTCTCCCGGGGGTGAAGAATAAAGGGGAAGTTTCCCTTAAAGGCACAGGTCTTAGAAAACTGGGGGTTCATTAAAACCGATGCTGATTGGGGGGCTTTTCTTCTAAATGGATTCTGCGCTTTGTCCCAATAGTGTGAATGTGTTTGGCGCAAGTCCCTGCGGAAAGCCGCGGGAGCGATATAATTACCGTATATAGAGATATTCTCCCCTCTGCCCCCCCATACAAACGTTGGGATCAATGAAACGCGGAGCCATCAGTCACCCCCCCCCCCAAACCCGGGGGCTGATCTCTTTGGAAAGAGCGGAGGATGATGGATGGCGGGGAACACGGGTTCTCGCTGTGATGGAACAGACGCACGGATCTATAGCAAGTGGGGGGCACAAAGGGTAGAATCAGGCTCAATTAAAGGGGAACTAAAGCCTTATACAGAATCTGGCTAGAAATGCTGTACTTTATATACCAGGCTACCAGCCTACCAGCCTAAAGGTGCAGTAATGATCTGGGCCTTCCTAATTGCCCCCTAGCTGCCCCCCCCCCCATCTCGGATCTTGTTAGACCTTATTTTGTGTGTCAGTGGCACTGCACGTGCTCAGTGGGCTGCTGGGGAGGAGCTGAGCTTAGGGGGTGTGGAAAATCATTAGACAGAGAAATCATTAGTCAGAGAAGCTGATGCTACAGGGCTGATGATTACATTCTGATGCAGACTGCACTGGTTCTATGCTGCCATGTATGTATGTGCCGTTAGGAATGTGTGAGTTCAATGCCCCGTGATGCTGCATTGCACGACTTCTCCTGTGCAGGTTAAAGGGGTAGTTTACCTTTAAATTAGCGTTCAATTAGGGATGCACCAAAAGGCAACTATGTAAAAAAACTATATAAAAAAAAAATCATGAAGACCAATTGCAACGTTGCTAGGAACCGGCCATTTTATAATGTACTAACGTTAAATGAAGGGTGAGTCTCCCCTTTATTGATCTGCTCACACAGAAAGTTGGGGCGCAGTATGGGGCCCCTAATTGGATGATAATAAACAGACAATGGGAAGAGATGGGCTCTGTGTGCTGTAACCTGCACTGCTGGTACCACCGGGCCGACCCACTCACTGCCAGTAGGGGATTAGGGGTAATGAATGGGGATTAATGTAACATTCTAATGGCGGGGAGAGAATAAAGGGAAACAGATCCTCTGTGTAACCGCAGGATTTACATTACATTCAGTTTCAGTAACGAGTCAATAACGAGCACTTAGCTAATTATATGCTAAACAGATGGGTATGTGCTGCCATATAGCTTGCCCAGGCTGCCATATAGCTTGCCCAGGCTGCCATATAGTTTGCCCAGGTGCCATATTGCTTGCCCAGGCTGCCATATTGCTTGCCCAGGCTGCCATATAGCTTGCCCAGGTGCCATATTGCTTGCCCAGGCTGCCATATAGCTTGCCCAGGTGCCATATTGCTTGCCCAGGCTGCCATATTGCTTGCCCAGGCTGCCATATAGCTTGCCCAGGCTGCCTTATTTGCCTTGCCCAGGGTCCATATTGCTTGCCCAGGCTGCCATATAGTTGCCCAGGTGCCATATTGCTTGCCCAGGCTGCCACTTATAGCTTGCCCAGGTGCCATATTGCTTGCCCAGGCTGCCATAATAGCTTGCCCGTGCCATATTGCTTTCCCAGGCTGCCATATTGCTTGCCAGGCTCCATATTGCTTGCCAGGCTCTTATTGCTTCCCAGTCCATATTGCTTTCACAGGGTGCCATATTGCTTGGCCAGGCTGCCATATAGCTTGCCCAGGTGCCATATGCTTGCCAGCTGCCATATTGCTTCCCAGGTGCCATATGCTTGCCCAGGCGCCTTATTGCTTGCCAGGTGCCATATTGCTT
The DNA here is from genome assembly GCF_000004195.4 of Xenopus tropicalis. Classification (NCBI taxonomy): domain Eukaryota; kingdom Metazoa; phylum Chordata; class Amphibia; order Anura; family Pipidae; genus Xenopus; species Xenopus tropicalis. Next base: position 2,262,012 of record NC_030680.2, on the reverse strand, counting down.
TCCCAGGCTGCCATATTGCTTGCCAGGTGCCATATTGCTTGCCCAGGCTCCATATGACATTGCCCAGGTCCATATTGCTTGCCCAGGCTGCCATATTGCTTGCTCAGGCCAATGCTTCCCAGGCTGCCATGCTTGCCCAGGTGCCATATTTCTTGCCCAGGCTGCCATATTGGTTACCCAGGTGCCATATTGCTTTCACAAATTTTTCTGAAGTTTCGTAAATTTTCCGCCAAAGTGAAACGGGACAGATTGGCTCATCACTAGTTCTGACTACTGAATGGGACTGTTCTGTACTGATCTATGGGCTGTATCTCCTCCAAGTCACTGCCAGTTTGTTATATTCCCGGTTGTTGCAGAACTACAGCTCCCACAGCACTAATACATTGGCTCATTCTATTCCCGGTGCTGCTAGAATCCCTATAGGTCCCGTGCAAGCTCGCCTGGGATTGGCTGCTACTGAGACTCCCGGCGCCTCTCTATGATTTATTGCTGGGAGTTTAACGATCTCCTTGGGCCACAGATTTACTTTATTGGAATTTTATGAGCTTTTTCTCTCCTGACTTCACTCGCCGCGAAATTCCCTGGAAATGCAGCAATTTTACCCCCTGTATTTCCAACTTTACCCCCCCGTATTTCCAACTTTACCCCCCCGTATTTCCAACTTACCCCCGTATTCAAACTTACCCCCCCGTATTTCCAACTTTACCCCCCCATATTTCCAACTTTACCCCCCCGTATTTCCAACTTTACCCCCCCGTATTTCCAACTTTACCCCCCCCGTATTTCCAACTTTCCCCCCCCGTATTCCAACTTTACCCCCCTGTATTTCCAACTTTACCCCCCCCCCCCCGCCGTATTTCTGATTTAACCCTGTGACAAAGCTGTGCTGCCTGCACTCTCAGCGCATATCAAAGCCTCACTGATTTCTGATTGGCTGATCACCACTACATTGAGCAGCTGGCCCCCTGGCAGCCAATGGGAAGCGAGAAAGAGACACATATATCTGTATTTTATTGATATTTATCTGCAACTGCCATACTGCTTCCCAGTGCCCCCTGCCCCCCCCCCAGGTGTTTCTGGGTAATAGCACCATGCAATGATTTACCAAGCACTAACCTTTGAGCTAAACCTTATAGGAGGGTGTCTCTATAGCATCCACTTCATTTTAAAGGGCAAGTAAAGCGCACAGCAAGCAACCAATGCACAGAGCTCATTTGCAGCTGTTACTTGGTTATACACCAGCTCATTGGCCGCTGCCTTCAAATTAACTTTTAATATGATGTAGAGAGTAATATTCTGAGACAATTTGCAATTGGTCTTCATTTTTTATTTGCAGTTTTTTAATTATTTAGCTTTGTTCAGCAGCTCTCCAGTTTGGAATTCCAGCAGCTATCTGGTTGCTAGGGTACAGTTCAACCTAGCAACCAGGCAGTGGTCTGAAAGAGAGACAGTGACCCCCATTTGAAAGCTGCAAAGCGTCGGAACAGAAAGGCAAATAATTCAAAAACTATAAAGAATAAAAAATGAAGACCAATTGAAAACTTGCTAAGAATAGCTAATTCTATATCATACTAAAAGTTAACCTGTAATGGGTCCATATAGGGGAATATTCACCTGTGTATAAGACTGAGGGATTGGCCCCTGGGAGCCCGCTGTCTCTGTCGGACGCTGCTAATTCCGACTTTCGCGATTTGTTTGCTACATGCTTGGAATTCCTTCCCCGGGGAGGTGACCGATACCGTCACTGTTTGTAGCGGCAGAACTACAGTCTGTGTGAATGTGGCACGGCCGTGGCAAATACCAGAGGCAAATTCCAGGTAGGGGTGGGTGCCCCCCTGAGATGTGGCCCCCAGTCAGGAGTCTGTATATTGGGGCTCATCCCCTAGACTGGGTGCAGCTGTATATTGTGTCCCCACAGCGCCGTTCCCTCAGAATTGTGCAATTATAGCAACATTAGTAAGTGTGGGGCAGTTTGCATTCTCCTGATAAAGGGGGGGGGGGTGTTCACCATTAAGTTAACTATTAGTATGTTATAGAATGGCCAATTCTAGGCAACTTTTCAATTGGTCTTCATTATTTATTTGTTAACGTTTTTGAATTATTTGCCTTCTTCCTCCAATTCTTTGCAGCTTTCAAATGGGGGTCACTGACCCCGGCAGCCAAACCCTATTGCTCTGTGAGGCTCCAGTTTTATTGTTATTACTTATTTTTCTATTCAGCCCCTCCCCTATTCATATACCAGTCTCTCATCCACACCACTCCCCGGTTGCTAAGGAACTTGGACCCTAGCAACCAAATAACTGATGAAAACAATAACTGCTGTAAATGAAATAACTAAAAAACAACAAATAATACAAAATGAAGACAAATTGAAAATTTTTACGACTATTACCTCTCAATATCATACTAACAGTTAACTCACTGAGGCGTTTCTTGCCCCATATATAAAGGAACAAGGTCAGGGTAGTTTAACAGGGAACTTGAGTATCACTCTTGTTTTAAGGTATATTCCCTACTGTAAATGATAAATATTAGCAGTTCATGAGGTCTGTGCCCCCATTATAAAGCACCAGTGCAAGGCTGAGTTTATAAGAAACTCTGAGATCTACTCATGTATTATAAGTAATGACCCCCGAACTGTAATAAAATAATTACAGTTCACTTGAGGTTCCTGTCACCCCATATAAAGGCACAAAAAAAAGGCTGCAGCTGAGTTATACAGGGAACTCTGAAGTATCACTATGTATTAAAAGGAAATTAACCCCTACTTAAATGTAGATATTAGCAGTCACTGAGACGTTCTGTCCCCCCATATAAAGCTACAAGGCTGCAGGCGAGTCTATACAGGAACTCGATTATCCACTCATTATTATAAGATAATTACCCCCTAACTGTAAATCATAAGATATTACAGTCAAGGCAGTTTCTTGTGACCCCATATTTAAAAGGCACAAGTCTTGAGCTGAGTATACAAGGAACTCTGAGTATCACTCATTATTGAAGATAATGTACCCCCTACTGTAACATGCATAAGTATTATTAGCATCACTGAGGGTTCTGTCCCCCAATAAAACACAGGCTGCAGTCTTATAATATACTAGGAACTCTGAGTTATAACTATGTTTATAAGGGATAATGTACCCCCTACTGTAAATTGATTAAGGATATTTAGCAGTCACTTGAGGTGTTACTGCTGCCCCATGCATATAAAGGCAGAAGACTGCAGTGTTATTAATGCGGCTCCAAGCCCCTGAGTGCATTGCTTCAGAGTTGTACAAATGTCCTTTATGCCCCCCCCCCAGTGCAATGGGGTAACTCACAAAGGGAAGGTGCATAAATACTGCAGAGAGGTGCATTTCTGGGGTCACAGACTTCAGGAGCAATAAACGCCTGTGCGACAACTGCCTCCCATTTTTTAGGGATGCGAGTACTATCACCCCCCCCAGAAAACAGATTGCAAAGGTCAGATCTGCCCCCCCCCGCCCGTGACCCCTCACTGCAGCAGCCGTCACACTGACAGCCCGGAGAAGCCTTACTCTATGCTCACTGGGGGGGATAAAATCTGAAATGTGTTTGTGCTGAGAAACCTGCCGGGCAGCGTAAATGGAGATTGATTGCTTCAAACTTTCCTGTACGTGTATGAACCCCCCCAGCTCAGTTTGGGGGAGCAGAACTTGCCCCTGCAATATGAGAGATTGGGAGTCAAATTGCTGCGCTAATGCTCTCTCTCTGCAAGGGGACACTGTGACTCTATAAGTGCCCAAGTGGCTACTGGAGTGTTTTATGTCTCAACTTTCCCAGGGACTGTCTCTCTCTGTCTCTCTCTGTCTCGCTGCGGACCCTCAAGGTCGTAGATCACCGCATTCATTTCAGAGCCAAGTGGGTACAAAGGGCTGAAAAATCCCATTACACCTGCAGTCTCTTCATTAGCCGACAGATAGGATTTGCAGCATGGACAGTAAGTTGTGCGGCTGTCTGGCTGGCAGCCAGGGGGTAGGTTGATCTGTCGCACACACACTCTCGCACACACACACATGCTCTCGCACACTCACTCACAGGCAGATAAAGGGACAGGCGCCCGTATTCTCTTACAGGAAAGGCTCACCTCTCCCCCCTGTGCTGACTGTCGGTTGAGTGATGTCAGCAGGGTGTTGCCTATAGGGTGCTGCCTATAGGGTGCTGCACCGGAGTATGAAGGCTTAGGAGCAGCCACAGGAGCAATTTGTACCCGGGGGGGGGGATTGTGTTTGGATCTTGTGCCGGGGGAGAGTTGCAAGTGGATGTAAAATGCCAGAAGACAATGCAGAATGGTGTTCTTCGGCTTTTCCCTGCTCGAGTGGTCCCTTCTTGCCAAGGTGGGTAATGTCCCCGGCCGTCACCCCCATGTGTTTGCTGCAGTGGGAACAAGTGGCTGCTTGACTGTCTCGTTAACTCTCCCTAACGATCCTCACATTCCTGTCTGTCGGGGGTTAATCAGCTCAGCTGCCCGGCATTACATTGTGTCCTGTATTTCTATTTGTTACATTGTATCCTGTATGGATCGTACCCCATGTGTTTGTTTATTTCCTATTTGTTACATTGTATTCTGTATGGATCTGTGTTTGTTTATTAGTTACACTGTATCCTGTATGGGTCGTACCTGTTTCTTTAATTCCCATTTGTTACACTGTATCCTGTATGGGTCGTACCTGTTTCTTTAATTCCCATTTGTTACACTGTATCCCGTATGGGTCGTACCCCAGTGTTTAATTCCCATTAGTTACACTGTATCCTGTATGGATCATACCTGTTTGTTTATTTCCTATTTGTTACATTGTATCCCGTATGGATCGTACCTGTTTGTTTATTGGTTACATTGTATCCTCTATGGATCGTTATGTTTTATTCTCTTTGTTACACTGTATCCCGTATGGGTCATACCTGTTTGTTTTATTCCCATATGTTACATTGTTTGTCTCTTGTATGGGTCGTACCCCAGTGTTTAATTCCTATTAGTTACACTGCCCCCCGTATGGGTCGTACCCCAGTGTTTAATTCCCATTAGGTACACTGCCCCCCGTATGGGTCGTACCCCAGTGTTTAATTCCCATTAGTTACACTGTATCTCGTATTGGCCGTACCCCAGTGTTTAATTCCCATTAGTTACACTGCCCCCCCCCCCCGTATGGGTCGTATCCCAGTGTTTAATTCCTATTAGTTACACTGTATCCCATATGGGTCGTACCCCAGTGTTTAATTCCCATTAGGTACACTGCCCCCCCATATGGGCTGTACCCCAGTGTTTAATTCCCATTAGTTACACTGTATCCTGTATGGGTCATACCCCAGTGTTTAATTCCCTTTAGTTACACTGTATCCCGTATGGGTCGCACCCCAGTGTTTAATTCCCTTTAGTTACACTGTACCCGTTATGGGTTGTACCCCAGTGTTTAATTTCCATTAGTTACACTGCCCCCCTATATGGGCTGTACCCCAGTGTTTAATTCCCATTAGTTACACTGTATCCTGTATGGGTCATACCCCAGTGTTTAATTCCCATTTGTTACACTGTATCCCGTATGGGTCGTACCCCAGTGTTTAATCCCCATTAGTTACACTGCCCCCCGTATGGGTCGTACCCCAGTGTTAAATCCCCATTAGTTACACTGCCCCCCGTATGGGTCGTACCCCAGTGTTTAATCCCCATTAGTTACACTGCCCCCCGTATGGGTAGTACCCCAGTGTTTAATCCCCATTAGTTACACTGCCCCCCAGTATGGGTCGTACCTGTGTGTTTGCGCTTTCGGGGAGAGAGCGTGGGACGGCGCTGTCAGACACGGTGCAACTCTTTCCGGATCAGTTTAGTGCAGCCGTTGCAGTATTTTTCCTGCATAACAAGCAGTCGGACCCTGCATTGCATCCCAGCTTGGCACCGGCGCCAGTCACACTTCCAAGTGAGAACCAGTAAAGAATCCTCGCTAGAATCTCACGTTATTCAGGGCTATTGCAGATGAGCCCCGGCCTGTGGGAAGTGGGGGTGTATATCCCATATGGACCAGCAGTTTGGGATCAGTACTTTGGGGTAACTGTAGGGTTATTATATAAACAGACCCATTGTCAGACTGGAGATTCGGTAGGATCTGTGTATGTTGTGGGGGGGGGGCAGGTAAATGGATGTGGTACCTGCGTCAATTCAGTGCAATACACGTGAGGTCTGCCGAGCAAATGCAAACGGACTTGTACTTGGTTTCACTCTCGTGGATTATTGTGCCAGTGATCAGGATCCACTTCTATTTTACTTGTACATGTTCAAATAATGCAAATCTGGCACCCTGGAACCCTTCCTTGGACCCTAACCTGTGCTTCCTGTTTCTTGGGCTGGAACCCTAGAACCCTGTTCTGTCCCTGTTTCACTATGCTGGCACTAGAACCCTTGCTGTCACTAGTTTAACCTGTCCTGGCACCTAAACCCTTGCTCACTGTGTCCACTTGGGCTGGCACTCGTAGAACCCTTTTGTCCCTTTTCACATATGGCTGCACCCTAGAAACCATGCTATGTCACTGTGTAACCCATCCTGGCCCTTAGACCCTTTATTGCCACTGTGTCACTAATGGCTGGCACCCTAGAACCCATGTCTTTCCTGTTTCACTATGGGCTGGCCACCCCTAGAACCCCATGCTGTGCACTGTGGAACCCTGGTTGGCACCCTTAGAACCTTGCTTCACTGTGTCACTTGGGCTGGCAACCTAGAACCCTGGCTTCACTGTGTAACCCTGTCCTGCACCTTAGAACCATGTGCTGCCAACTGTAGATCACTATGAGCGGCGCACCCTAGAATCCTGTGCTGCCCCTAGTGTCACTTATGCTGCACCCTAGAACCCTTCTAGTCACTGCTATCATTAATAGATGACACCCTAGAACCTGTCTGTCACTGTTGTACCCTGCCCTATGCACCTAGAACCATGTGCTGCATTGTTCACTTGGGCTGGCACCCTAGACCCTGTCTTCACCTGTGTTCACATAGCTGTGCACCTAGAACCCTTGTGCTTACTGTGTAACCTAGTCCTTTTACCCTAGAACATTTGCAACTGTTTTCACTATGGGTGCACATAGAACCGTGCTGTCACTGTTGTAAACCTGTGTTGCACAAACTTAGAACACTGTGCTGTCAGCTGGTCACTAATAGGCGGCCCCTTAAACCCTGTGCTGTGACTGTGTAACCCTGTCCTGCACTTAGAACCCTACTGCTCACTGTTTCACTATGAGCTGCACCTAGAACCTGTGCTTGTCCATGTGTCACTATCTGGCACCTTAGAACCTGTGCTGCACTGTATCATTATAGACTCACCCTATAACCCTTTGCTGCACTGTGTAACCCGCACCTGGCACCTTAGACCCTGTGTGCATTGTTCACCTTGGCTGCCACCCTAGAACCCTGGCTGTCACGTTGGACTATAGGCTGCATCCTTAAACCCTGTGCTGTCACTGTTTACCCTGTTCCTTGCACCGCTAGAACCATGTCTCCACTGTGTCCACTATGGCTCGGACCCTAAGAACCCGTTCTGTCACGTTAACCCTGTGGTAGCACCCTAAACCATGTGTCATTTGTCACTATGGCGGCACCCTATAACCTGTGTGCACTGTATACTTATAGACTGCACCCAACCCTGTGCTCACTGGTAACACCTGCCCTGACCCAGAACCCTGTGCATGTGTCACTTGAGCTGGCACCCCAGACCCTTGCTTCACTTGTTCACTATACTCACCTCTACCTGTGCTGTCACTGTGTAACCCTGCCCTGGCACCCTAGAACCCTGTGCTGGCATTGTGTCACCTTGGGCTGGCACCCTAGAACCCTGTGCTGTCACTGTGTCACTATGGGCTGGCACCCTAGAACCCTGTGCTGTCACTGTGTCACTATGGGCTGGCACCCTAGAACCCTGTGCTGTCACTGTGTCACTATAGGCTGGCACCCTAGAACCCTGTGCTGTCATTGTGTCACCTTGGGCTGGCACCCTAGAACCCTGTGCTGTCACTGTGTCACTATGGGCTGGCACCCTAGAACCCTGTGCTGTCACTGTGTAACCCTGTCCTTGCACCCTAGAACCCTGTGCTGCCACTGTGTCACTATGGGCTGGCACCCTAGAACCGATTCTCGTCCTGTGTCACATATGGGCTGCACCTTAGAACCTGTGCTTCACTTGTCACTATAGCTGCACACCTAAAACCTTGCTGTGACTGTGTAACCCTACCTGCACTTAGAACCTGTGCTATGCATTGTGTCACCTTGGGCTGCACCCTGAACCTGTGCTGCATGTTTCACCCTTGGGCTAGCGCCTAGACCCTTGTGCTTCACTGTTACACTAGCACCCTAGAACCCCTGTGCTTTCACTTATGGGCTCACCTGACCGTGCTTCACTGTTTTACTAGCACCTAGAACCCTTGCTTCACCTTTCATATTGCGCTGGCACCTGTTAACCTGCAGACGGCGCATTACTTGTAGGAGGGACATGCGTAGGGGTGAGCGCACACAGTGGCGCAACCGTTAGGGAGTACATACCGTGGTGGCGTGCGGTGGTGGCGGGCGATACGGTGTGGGGGCAAGAATCGTGTGGAAACACAGAGGGAAGAGTCTCCCACACCAAAGGCACCGAGCGTCTGGCTGAGCCCATTGTGTTCTGCTCGCTGGCAGGGAACGTTCCATTCTCATTACTCATCTTTTATCAGCTCTTCAAATAATAACAGCATTCCGGCGGCGTTAATGATTGATCCGCGCCAAGGAAGCCGTGCGTTTAGTAGCCTGTCCCTCACACCCTGGTTCCTCCCTATAGAAACGCTCTGTAAGTCGCCCAACTGCATTTTTTGTACTTAAAGTCACTCTGGTACCAACGTTACTACTCAGTTACACACCGAGCCCATTCTGTGTCACTCACATTCCTCTTACAGTCTGACTCTTACACGGAGGCGCATTGGCCCCAGCGGAGCAGCTGTGGGCAGGAAGGGCGGGAATAGCAGCAGGGTGGCATCATGGGCAGAGTAGGGCAGCACCATGGAGACATTGGGGCAGGATGACTTTGACCCCTGAACTGGGCCGTTGCCCCTAGTTCTACCCCATCACTGATTGGCTGTGCCTCATTGCTCTCCTACCTTGAAAGATGTGGCCCCTCCTACCAGGGCATAATGCACATTAACCCTTTATGTTTCACTGCTTTCCGTCTGTCAGCACATTCCTGTATATCGTATATTTTATATTGGATATTGTAAATTGTATATTTTATATTGTATATATATATATTGTATATTGCTTCACTGGTATCCAGAGCACTCGGCTAAAGGTGTTTCAAACTGCCCCCCCTGAGGCTGAATTGGCACCTGTCCCACTGTCTTACTTAGTGCTTCTCCATGGTTCTCTGTGACGGACCCAATGTACCCCCAGCCTTGGCCATGGAGCACACACTCTATAGTAGGTGGTGGAGCATTTTGCATTGTACTCCTTGGGCTCAGGGGGTTCTGCTTGGCAGGGTTTCTATTGCCTGGGTATAAATAATTTAGCGCCCATCAGAGGGACGGAGTCAGGCCTCCAGACCCTGCTTGCAGTAACCTTATGCTATTGAAATCTCATTAAGTATAGATGGGCAGCGGAACCCACGCCATTTATATTTAATCAGCTCTGCCACATGAGACGCGGCTGCTTTATTGAACCGACCGTTTTCAACACCATTCAGTGCAAACGCTCTTGCAGCCTTCCATGTGTTTAGGGTTAAATCAAAAAAAGAAGCATTTTTTGATTTAGCTGAAGATAATTAATGGGTTGACCCCCCGGACTACTGACGCTGCACTAATGGTGCAAGTGGGACCCCCCGAACTACTGGGCTGCCATTATTGGTGCATGGAGCCCCCGACTACTGAGGCTCCACATAATCGGGCGCAGTGGAGCCCCCCGATACATGAGCTGCCATTAATGGGCAGTTGTGAGCCCCTCCGACACGAGGCTGCCATAAGCGGCCATGGGAGCCCCACTACTGGCTCATTAATGGTGGCAGTGGATCCCCCCGACTACTGACGATTGCCTTAATGGCAGTGTGAGCCCCCCAGACTACTTGAGTCTGCCATAATGGGCAAGTGGGACCCCCGACTAATGAGCTCATTAATGCAGTTGGGGCCCCAGTATACTGATGGCTGCCATATAATGGCAGTGAGAGCCCCACTCTGAGGCCTGCCATTAATGGCAGTGGGAGCGCCCCCCCGCTACTGAGGACTGCATATGGGGCAGTGGGCAGCACCCCCGACACTGAGCACTGCATCAATCGGTGGCATAGGGAGCCCCCGACTACTGAATGGCTCCTTAATGGCAGTGTCAGCCCCGACTACTGAGGCTGCCATTAATATGTGGCAGGTGAGCCCCTAGTGAGCCCTCTGCATACTGAGGCTCCCATTAATGGCAAATGTAGCCCCCTACTGAGCCCCGACTACTGAGGCTGCATTAAGGCATGGGACTCCGCCGACTACTGAGATCTGCATTAATGGGCAGTGGACCCCTGAACTACTTTGCTCCATTAATGGGGCAGTGGAACCCCCACATTACTGAGAAGCTGCATTAATGGCATGGGACCCCTGACTACTTGGCATGCCCATTAAATGGCATCGGAACCCCCCTGATACTAAGCTGCTATTAATGGCAGTGGGAGCCCGACTATGAGGCTCCATTTCAATGGCACAGAAAAAAAAACCCCCCGACTACTAGGCTGCCATTAAATGAGCAGTGTGAGGCCCCCGATACTGTGGCTGCCAGTTAATGGCAGTGAACCCCTCATACTGGCTGCCGATTAATGGGCAGTGGAGCCCCCGACTACTGAGGCTGCCATTAATGGGGCAGTGGGAGCCCCCTGACTACTTTGGCTGCCATTAATGGGGCAGTGGGAAGCCCCCGACTACTGAGGCTGCTATTAAATGGCAGTGGAGCCCCCGACTACTGAGGCTTGCCATTATTGAGCAGCTGGGAACCCCGCTCTTGAGGCGCATTAATGGGCAGCTGTGAGCCCCCCGACTACTGTCTCCTATTAATGGGGCAGTAGGTAACCCCACGATACTAGTGTGCCATAATGGGAAGTAGGAACCCACCGATATCTGATGCTTGCTATTATGGCAGTGGAGCCCCCGAACTACTGAGCTCCATTAATGGCAGTGGAACCCTGACTTTACTGTGCTGCCATTAATGGGCAGTGTAGAAGCCCCCCGACTTACTGTATTTCTGGCTGCCATTAATGCATGGAGCCCCCACTATAGCTCCATTAATGGGAGTTGGAACCCCCCGACTTACTGAGGCTGCTATTAAATGGGCGTGGAGCCCCGAATACTAGGCATATTAATGGGCAGTGACCCCCGACTACAGAGACTGACTATTTAATGGGCAGTGGAGCCCCCGACTACTGAGCTGTCCATTAATGCATGAACCCGACTACTGTGGCTTGCCATTCTATGGGCAGTGAACCCCCCGACTACTGGCTCCATAATGGGCAATGGAGCCCCCCGATCTGTGGCTCATATTAATAGAGCATGGGGAGCCCCGACTACTGTGCTCTATTATATGCGCGCACTGGGAGCCCCCCGACTATCTGATGTAGCTGCCATTATATTGGCAAGTGAGACGCCCCACGACTACTGAGCGCCATTAATGCAGTGTGTCACATTCGACCTACTGAATGTCTATTATTGGAGCAGCTGTATTGCCATTATACCTACTGAGCTGTTTATGGGGCAAGTGGGGTGTGCCACCATTAATGCCGTTCTGGAATAACCAGGTCACATAAAATATTTGTCACACACAGTAACTCTGTGCTATTATGGCAGTGTGTGCCTTCTTACCTACTTGAGCTCGGTATTATTGTGGGCAGTGGAGCCACTCTGGAAACGGCAATTATGGCCGTTCCTGGTTTACACGTCACATAGAGTATTTGTCACACTCAGTAACTCGGGTCACTCATCGCTGCAGACAAAAATAGACATAATGTGAGTGTCTGGACTGGACGCACCCGCCCGTTGCACGCCCGATGCACAAGTGGCTTCACACGCGGCTACAGAGGAGGTTGGTGCACGCCCTGCAGATGCCTCTCTGGGTTATTGCCTCACAATCAGGGGTAATTCTTCTCTCATGTACCTATAGTGTGCAAATACACATGGTATGAGGGGCCGGTGTCTGTAGAGTGAGGGCACTTGCACATAGTGCTCGAATCACCAGTTGCTTGCAAACTATTGCCAAATTCGCACCCTCTTGTCCCCACAAGTGCCCAGAGAAAAGGCGTGAGTAGAGAGTAGATCTGCAACATCTTCCTTTACAGCTGAGCAATTTTGTATGGACCAAGATTAAGAAGTTCCGTGCTACCACCTTACGAGCTGTCGGAGCAGCACTTTTCTTTCTGAATCTTATTTAATGGCCTATATCTTAAATAAATGGTTGGTGTTTACTACTAGGAAGAGTCTCGGGCTTGTGTGGATACAGTGAAGTGAGTCTGAGGTTGGTTGTACAGATAGAAGCAGTCTCTATGCTGGTTGCGTACAGTAGAAGGAAGTCTTCGTAGTTGTGGCATACAATAGGAAGGAAAGTCCCGAGTGGTTGGTTCGGATATCAAGTAGGAAAGGGTTCTCGTGGCTTGTTGGCTAATATGAAGAGTCTCGTGGTTGGTTTGTTACAGTAGAAAGGATCTCATGTTGGTTGGTTACAAGTAGGGTTTTTATTGGTAATTTATTAAAAAACTTCACAAAAAGAAAACTTAACTCAGACCAACATGCCGGCCAATAAGAAGGATTCTCGTCGTGGTTTACAGTAGGAAGGAGTTCTCGTCGTTTGTGTTACGGAATAGAAGGAGCAGTCTCGGGGTTTGATTACAGTAGGAAGATCTCGGTGGTCGGTCGTACTAGTAGGGAAGAGTCTCGTATTAGGGTTGCTAAATAAATGGAGATCTCGGGTGCGGGTCTTTGGTACAGTAGGAAGGATCTCGGTGTCTGGTCGTTACAGCTATGAAGAGTCTCGTGTTGGCTTGGTACATAGAAGGAGTCTCGTGTTGTTGTTTCGTACAGTAGAAGGATTTCTTGTATGACGATACAGTTAGAAGAGTCTCTGGTCATCGGATACAGTAGAAAGCATTCTCGTGTTGGTTGGTACATAAGGAAGGAGTTCTCGCGGTGGTTTGTTATACATTAGAAGGATCTCAGTGGCATCGCAGGTACGAGCTAGGAAGGATCTCGTGGATTGGTTGCTACAGTAGAAAGTCATGGTGTCGGACAGTAGGAAGGAGTCTCGTGGATCGTCGGTACAGTAGGAAGGAGTCTCGTGGTTGGTTGGTACAGTAGGAAGGAGTCTCGGTGGTCGGTCGGTACAGTAGGAAGGAGTCTCGTGGTTGGTTGGTACAGTAGGAAGGAGTCTGTGGTTGGTCGGTACACTAGGAAGGAGTCTCGGTGGTCGGTCGGTATAGTAGGAAGGAGTCTCGGTGGTCGGTCGGTACAGTAGGAAGGAGTCTCTTGGGCCCACACTGGGCAGATCTCCCTGTTGAACAGCAGAAAAGTTGAATATTATTTGAGCAGTCCGGCTGCCATAACGGGTTTGTACTGTACATTAATACCTGGGAGGCGCAGGAACTTAACAATAGAAGATTTAAGGCACTTAGTGTAATAAAGTACTTGCTGTACTAGTGCTGTAAAGTGAATTATAGTTTCCATGACAACTTTAGACGTGGGTCCCTTAATCATTTTCCCTCTAAAGCCTAATTACAGTGACATAAATGGATGTAACGCGGAGTGACTTTCCCTACAGCAGGAAGGTGATACACGTGGCCTATGGGATTCTTCCCATTGCCCCCCCCAGTAATTCTGCCCTTTCTCCTGCCGTACGAGCCAGGGAGGGTATTTTCGCACGGTTGATATTAATGACAAATAACTCTTTCCAGAAGAGCTGTCTATTCAGCACATTTGGCACAAACTCATTAACGTAAAGGGACAAGACAAAAGCCCATTTGCCCCAAATGATTCCCCTTTCCGCATGAATGGCTCAGATGTCCCAGAAGCCCTTGCTCTCGCTGCTACACTGGGTCATTGTGCAGATATTGGAATCAAACCCTTCGGGCCGGTCCTGCCCCAGACCTTTTGGGCTTCATTGTGCGAAGGGAAAACGTGATTCACTTGGGGATTCGAGAGGACGAGACGCATTCCTGCCCAACCTGTTTCTCCAGGTAGGAGGGCTGAGGAGCAAGTCGGGTCCCTACGTTCTCCCCTTGGAGGGAGGTCTCTGGGCAGATAAAGGCGCCTTTCTTTAGTAAATGCCACCGTTTGGAATCTCATTAAGCCTCATGTTGCGCTGACTCCGTGGGAATTCCGTGCCTACGTGCCGGGCTTGCGTTTCACTCCACTTGGGCACGGACATTATTCCATATTCCGGCTCTTGAGCTGATGGAGATGTTTGGGAACAATGATCTGCTGTTTATCTCCGGTTCTGTTGGGTTACATCACAAGTCAAGCCTCTAGAGCGTATTTACTCTCCTGGGGCACCGAATACCAAGTCCAGATGCTCATTTAGATCCATGCCGCCATTTTCATTGGTTCTTTGGCTCATCCTCATACTCAAGGATGCTCTAACCAGTGCTAATATATCCATATTTTGGGTGCTTTTCCATTGGCTGAGAGAAAACACCTGCTTGGCCCAATACCCGATACCACCATAGGACTCGCCACTTGTGGTCGCAGCGCGATGGTGGGAATTCAGCTGGAAAGCCGCAAGTTGAAGATCCCCCCTCCAAAGAACAGGAGCTCCAGGTACGGAAGCCCACGGGGGTCACTTGCAAGTGGGTCACGGTTGTGCCAATGGGGCAGGGCCGCTTGGATGTTCTGGGCACTCAGGGTAAATGGGTTTGGCTCATTTTGTTGCTTGATGTTCTGAGGACTTTGCACCCATAGTAACAGTCATTATGGACGGCCATTGACCCTTATTATGAGACTTATAAGGAGGTGCCAGTCGCCTCCCCAGTAATGATTCTAGCTTGCGGCCAGGCTTTCTGTAATTAGTGTAATTACCGGAGAAGTCACTGCGCTGCCCAAGAACTGGAATGTCACTTGTCACTCCCTTCTACATTATATACCTTAATGATTATACCTTAAATGCTTCATCTACTAATTGCTTCCTTGCTTTATTCATATTCTATTTATGCACTTGGCCTGCTGGAGAGCTACATACCTGCCCCATATACCTGCCCCATATACCTACCCCATACACCTAATATATACATCTGCCCCATATACCTGCTCCATATACCTTCTCTATACATCTGCCCTATATACCTGCCCCATGTACCTGCCCCATATACCTGTTCCATATATCTGCCCTATATACCTACTGTATACATCTGTCCCAAACACCTACTCTATATACCGACCCCATATTCATGTTCCATATATCTGCCCCATATACTATACCCGCCACTGTAGGGCATCACACTGCCCCTGGGTGCCACTGTAGGGCATCACACAGCCCCTGGGTGCCACTGTAGGGGATCACACAGACCCTCTGTGCCACTGTAGGGCATCACACAGCCCCTGGGTGCCACTGTAGGGCATCACACAGACCCTGGGTGCCACTGTAGGGCATCACACAGACACTGGGTGCCACTGTAGGGCATCACACAGCCCCTGGGTGCCACTGTAGGGCATCACACAGACCCTCTGTGCCACTGTAGGGCATCACACAGCCCCTGGGTGCCACTGTAGGGCATCACACAGACCCTCTGTGCCACTGTAGGGCATCACACAGACCCTCTGTGCCACTGTAGGGCATCACACAGCCCCTGGGTGCCACTGTAGGGCATCACACAGACCCTGGGTGCCACTGTAGGGCATCACACAGACCCTGGGTGCCACTGTAGGGCATCACACAGACCCTCTGTGCCACTGTAGGGCATCACACAGACCCTGGGTGCCACTGTAGGGCATCACACAGACACTGGGTGCCATTGTAGGGCATCACACAGCCCCTCTGTGCCACTGTAGGGCATCACACAGCCCCTCTGTGCCACTGTAGGGCATCACACAGACACTGGGTGCCATTGTAGGGCATCACACAGACCCTCTGTGCCACTGTAGGGCATCACACAGCCCCTCTGTGCCACTGTAGGGCATCACACAGACCCTGGGTGCCACTGTAGGGCATCACACAGACCCTCTGTGCCACTGTAGGGCATCACACAGACCCTGGGTGCCACTGTAGGGCATCCCACATCCCCTCTGTGCCACTGTAGGGCATCACACAGACCCTGGGTGCCACTGTAGGGCATCACACAGACCCTGGGTGCCACTGTAGGGCATCACACAGACCCTGGGTGCCACTGTAGGGCATCACACAGACCCTCTGTGCCACTGTAGGGCATCACACATCCCCTCTGTGCCACTGTAGGGCATCACACAGACCCTGGGTGCCACTGTAGGGCATCACACAGACCCTGGGTGCCACTGTAGGGCATCACACAGACCCTGGGTGCCACTGTAGGGCATCACACAGACCCTGGGTGCCACTGTTGGGCATCACACAGACCCTGGGTGCCACTGTTGGGCATCACACAGACCCTGGGTGCCAACGTAACTCCATACTCTGCCACGCGCAGCCCAGAATTATGGGTTGGTAATGGGAAGAAGCCGATAGACAAACACGGTTCCAGATCTGTGTGTGACATTGTTCCATCCCGCGCCGCATGTAGCTGCACATTTAATGAATGGCGCCGTGTATCCGAGTCGGTTTTCCTGTCTAACAGGTTCTCTGCTGTGTGGCACAAATACCTGCTGCCAACTGCTCCTTGGCACTGCCCACTCTGGCCCGAGGCACCGACTCCTACTGCATTTAGCCTTAGCTTCCCCTTTATATTATATCAGCAGTTTTAACTCCCCCCCCGGAATCAATTGGGGGTGAATCATGGGGCCCCAGACTAATGTTAGCAGGGCCCTACAACCCACCTATTAGTCCATTGGCCACCTGGGCAATGTTAGCAGGGCCCTACCACTCACCTATTAGTTAATTGGCCACGTGGGCAATGTTAGCAGGGCCCTACCACCCACCTATAAGTTCATTGGCCACGTGGGCAATGTTAGCAGGGCCCTACCACCCACCTATAAGTTCATTGGCCATGTGGGCAATGTTAGCAGGGCCCTACCACCCACCTATTAGTCCATTGGCCACCTGGGCAATGTTAGCAGGGCCCTACCACCCACCTATAAGTTCATTGGCCACGTGGGCAATGTTAGCAGGGCCCTACAACCCACCTATTAGTCCATTGGCCACCTGGGCTATGTTAGCAGGGCCCTACAACCCACCTATTAGTCCATTGGCCACCTGGGCAATGTTAGCAGGGCCCTACCACCCACCTATTTGTTCATTGGCCACGTGGGCAATGTTAGCAGGGCCCTACCACCCACTTATTAGTTCATTGGCCACCTGGGCCAATGGCCCTGGCAATAATAGAATGGAGCCCTTATGATAAAGAAATTACCCGTGGATATATGGCCGCTCAGCCGTACCCCGAAACCCACGCATCTCTTACGGCCCCTGATAATGGCCCTGGGGTTGGCACAACTTGGAACTTCTCCTTTTACTTCCCCTTTAACTTTCAGTATAACAAAGAGAGTGATATTCTGAGACAATTTGCAATTGGTCTTCATTTTTTATTATTTGTGGTTTGTCAGTCATTTAGCTTTTTGTTCAGCAGCTGCCAGTTTGGAATTGTAGCACCTATCTGGTTGCTAGGGTCTGAATTCCCCCAGCAACCAGGCAGTTGTGATCTCCTTCCCTCTTGGAGAAATAGTAACCCCACCCGCCCAACTGCCCCCAGACTCCAGTATGGAATTGGGCCAATTAGCGCACTCAGAAATGGTGATGTGATAGTTGTTGTCATGATGCAATTTATAAGAATATAATATAATCATTTTATCCCTTTCAGTATCTTCTTTCGTTTCTGTTTGTTGAGAGGTTTTATTGGTAACAAATCCCCTCGGCATGACGCTCGGCGCCATTGTCACACAGGAAGGGGCCCCCGCCGAGCGCCACGTCTCCCCGCGCTGCTCATTTCCATTTAAATTGGAGGCTTTTTGTTGCTCAAACAATTAGGCCTCACTTAGTGACGATAAACAAAATGCCGAACGTGTCACCGAGGGTTTTACAGACATTCACCTTCACTTGTCTCCGCTCCTCTGCGTCGCATTTACTGCGCCATCAAATTAATCCTATAAACATTGTGATGGGGACTGCGCCCATAGCCGGGAATAAAGGCAACACAAACATGGCGACCATCAAGGGAACGTCTGGCGCAGCATCTGCTCCGACTGCAAATGCTAATGTTATATCCAGGGAGGGATTAAAGGGGAACTTGCACCCTCTCCCTACTATATCTGCTATCCCACTGCCCCAGTCCCTTCCCAGAGGCTATTATCCCCCCACTGCTACTATAGGCACCATCTCTCCCTACTATACCTGCTATCCCACAGCCCCAGTCCCTTCCCAGAGGCTATTATCCCCCCACTGCTACTATAGGCACCATCTCTCCCTACTATACCTGCTATCCCACAGCCCCAGTCCCTTCCCAGAGGCTATTATCCCCCCACTGCTACTATAGGCACCATCTCTCCCTACTATACCTGCTATCCCACAGCCCCAGTCCCTTCCCAGAGGCTATTATCCCCCCACTGCTACTATAGGCACCATCTCTCCCTACTATACATGCTATCCCACAGCCCCAGTCCCTTCCCAGAGGCTATTATCCCCCCACTGCTACTATAGGCACCATCTCTCCCTACTATACCTGCTATCCCACAGCCCCAGTCCCTTCCCAGAGGCTATTATCCCCCCACTGCTACTATAGGCACCATCTCTCCCTACTATACATGCTATCCCACAGCCCCAGTCCCTTCCCAGAGGCTATTATCCCCCCACTGCTACTATAGGCACCATCTCTCCCTACTATACCTGCTATCCCACAGCCCCAGTCCCTTCCCAGGGGCAATTATCCCACTGCTACTATAGGCACCATCTCTCCCTACTATACCTGCTATCCCACAGCCCCAGTCCCTTCCCAGAGGCTATTAATGCACAGGGGGGTTATTAGATCCCATGTAGTATTATGACAGTTGCAATAAACCTGATCCCTTCACATAGAAAGAAAGGTGACAGTTATGAGCCGGAACCTGAGTTGCTGTTATGTTGTTACAATGTTACACGTCAGTTACTAAGTGAAATAAATGGGTTATATAATGTGCTGATAATAATGTGCGGCACAGACAGGGAATTTTAATGAGGAGCTTCTGTAATGAAATTGTCTGCTTAACCATTTCAGGAATAGAACATACAGAAATCAAAGGGGTTGTTCACCATTGAGTTATCTTTTAGTATGATGTAGAAAGGGATATTTTGAGACAATATGCAATTGGTCTTAACCAAACGTTACTCAGCTGTTGCCGGACTACAAATCCCAGAATAATATAACATATAATGAAGGGTGAGGCATGCTGGGAGCTGTAGTCCAGCAACATCAGGGTTGGATTCTTAAAGCAATATTGCCCAATAAAACTTTCCCAGCTCTCTAGGGCCCGCATTGGCAGAAATGCAAAAGAATCCCCCAATGAGAATCCCAGCTGATGTGAGTAAATCCGGCTCCCTGTTCTCTGTTCCTGCAATTGGAGTTGGGAGCAATAAGCACAGTTTCCCAGCACTGAACAAGTCTGTCCCTTTATCCCCATGTCTGATTCCTGTGCCATATAATGACGGGAAAATGCCATCATTATCTCTATATGTAAGGTACCAGCAAGGGGCCCGACACAGGGAATCAGCATTCTCATTGGTCACTTCTCCTGCATCTATAATGAAGGGAAAATGCCATCATTATCTCTATATGTAAGGTACCAGCAAGGGGCCTGACACAGGGAATCAGCATTCTCATTGGTCACTTCTTCTGCATCTATAATGAAGTTTTGGGCCAGTAGAATTCTCATTGGGGAATTGGTTTCCATGTGTAATTACATTTTCATCAACTTCTATAGAGAACTAGGGGGGCAGTGGGGCAGCTTTACTATAAGGATATATGTGAGTGGCTCAGTGTGTTTATATCAGGCCATAGCCAGGGATTATGGGGCAGGGAATAAATATATAAGTATATATATATTTATATAAATATGGCAAGGGAATGAGTGGGCCGGTGCCTGACAATGGGCACAACCAGCGCCGCAGTCTTTTCATATTTCAGGCTGATTTATGGAGCTCGTTGCTACTTTATGACTCCGATAGATGAAAGTTCTGCCAAATGAGTTCTTTATGAGCCTGTGTTTCCAGCTCCATAATGAGGCGCTCTCCCCGGGGCCATTCATCTCTATGTTTTGTTCATTTGCTCAACCCGCAATTATCCTCAGGCTATAATGCAGCCGCACTGTTGGTTTTGTGGGGATCCTGGAATAGGGCCCCCATATGGCACGTCAGTGGGTATGTATTGGGGTACAGCAGCTATCTGTGCCTTGGGGGG
Source organism: Xenopus tropicalis (assembly GCF_000004195.4). Taxonomy (NCBI): domain Eukaryota; kingdom Metazoa; phylum Chordata; class Amphibia; order Anura; family Pipidae; genus Xenopus; species Xenopus tropicalis. The sequence continues at coordinate 2,241,495 of NC_030680.2, read as the reverse complement.
TTATGTAATAAAAAGCATTAAAGTTTGCCCAGGAGCAGCAATCCATAGCAACCAATCAGCCGGCAGAACCCGGAATCCAGGGGTATGGGAGATAGCTCTCAGTACAGGTTGCCCCAGGGACTGGTCCGATTGCCATCTTGGGGTCAGGAAGGAATTTTTTCCCCTCTGCGGCAATTTATAGAGGCTTCAGATGGGGTTTTTAGCCTTCCTCTGGGTCAACTAGTAGTTAGGCAGGTTATATAGGCATTATGGTTGAACGTGATGGACGTATGTCTTTTTTCAACCTAGCTTACTATGTTACTGGGCACCTGTTTAAAAGCAAACATCTTATTGGTTGCTATGGGTTACTGCTCCTGGGCAAACTTAGTGCATTTTATTACTTAGGGGAGGATTGTGTTTATTGGGGTCACAGAGGCTCTATATTGGGGTCCTGTAGCCATCTGGGCTTTATGGTTATGGGACTGGTTAAACAGTTTGCAAATATAAAGAATATTGAAAACATAGATGTAGTGCTATTCTGTGAGTGATTATGGGGGTGCCTTTATTGCGTCCCCCACAAATACACCTCAGTTCTGTTGCAGTAGAACGTTCTGCGCAGAAATAGAAAGAAGAAGATGAAGGCTGAGCCGGCGATTTATTGATGACAATTGTGACAGTTTATTGGGGCAGTTGTGACCTTTTTAGGACATTTGCAGTTTGGGGGGGGGCTCTTTGTTTGAGATGGGGATCAATACTCTGGGCCAGGGAATTACATGGCGGTTCTGCTACAGTAAGTGATGGGACGCGTATTGCTGGGGGAGCTGTCATAAAGATTAGTAACCCCCCCTTCCTCCATAAATCATCGGCGCCGCACTCACGGCACAACAACCCATAAATCAGGCGCTTCATTCGCCGGCGCTGGCAGAGCGGCCAAACACACACAGGAGAAAGGGCAAAAATTGTACAAAACAAATGGCGGGTTTGTTCCGAATCAATGAAAAAGGTGGCTAGAGGTTCTGGGGGGGTCGACGGGCCTCTGGCGGCGACCCAAAAGCCTCTGCTCATTGTTCTGGTTCTAGGATTTTTTTTAACAGGTTTGGACTGAACCAGAGGGCACAATGGGGCCCTTGTATAAGGATTCTGGGTAATATTAGGGTCGCACTGTGTCCCTTGTGAGTTGGTATTTGCCAATTATGTTGGAATTCTGGGAAAGGTTGTTGTATTGGAGCTTAGAAACAAGGTGAGTTGAGTATAAATGTATTTAAAATTCTGAGCTGTCAATCATACATCACCTGCCCCGCCTCCATTACTTTCATTTTCCATTCAGCACTTCCTTGGTGTCATTGCATTCATGTATCCTGTACATGGGCATCGAGCGCCAGATTATGGAGCATAAAGAACATTTTGCGATGATGCAAAGCGTGTCTTAATAATAGTGTTTCCAAAATGGCGGCCGCCTACTCGCTGTGACTGTTACCTCTAGGACTGGGGGAAACAAGACTGATATCCTTTATGCAGTGTAAGTAAAGTTTCTTTTGCTCCAGCAACATGATATAAAAGCATTTGGGATTATTTCCCCTTTAATTGTGTGTCCCGTGTAGGAGGCGGAGTCAGAAAGTATCAGCTTTTGTTTTTTTTGTGGTTTGCGGCTTTTTTAATCGCTTTTGAGAAAAGAATGTGAGGAATGGAAATCCTTGCAGAGAAACAAAGGCCGGGGCGCAAGGCATTCTGGGAGTATTGGGCTTGGCTTGTGTTGGGTCTGTGTGTGATGTCACAGGCTGTGCGCACCCCCAGGCACACACAGTAAGGATCAGCGGCTCAACCAGAGCCACACAGTGACCGTTGCCTTGATTTTTCAGAATATATGTGTGTGTATATTTATATATATATATATATATATAGTTCCCTTGTGTGCCCAGTGCTGTGTATATATATATATATATATCTGTGGCCTTGTTGTTGCCCCTAGGGGCCCCGCATGGGTCTATAAAGGGCAAATTCCCTGAAGCTGCTGCCATTATTTAGATTTTGAGAAATTAATGATCATTTTAATACAACAGGAAGGATTTTGTGTCTGTGTTAAACTGGGTTACATTTCCCACGGCGCCGGGTTCTGTCAGTACCGTGATGGGGCAACTTCACTATAAATAGACCCCACGCTGTGTAATGTGTCAGCGCCACTCACCTGAACAACTTGTGTTGGGCCCACATTGCAGCTACGGTAATTGTGCCTTTTATATCATCATACAGGCCAGTCCCTATGCACTCAGGCTGCTCCCTACTCAGAGAGGGGGAATGAGTGATACATTGGGGGTGGGGAGGAAAGGGGATCTCACCATCAGCATAGGAAGGGGCTCCTTACTGTAAGGGCAGTCAGGTTATGGGGTTCCCTACCCAGAGAGGGGGAATGAGTGATACATTGGGGGTGGGGAGGAAAGGGGATCTCACCATCAGCATAGGAAGGGGTTCCTTACTGTAAGGGCAGTCAGGTTATGGGATTCCCTACCCAGAGAGGGGGAATGAGTGATACAGTGGGGGTGGGGAGGAAAGGGGATCTCACCATCAGCATAGGAAGGGGTTCCTTACTGTAAGGGCAGTCAGGTTATGGGGTTCCCTACCAAGAGAGGGGGAATGAGTGATACATTGGGGGTGGGGGGGAAAGGGGATCTCACCATCAGCATAGGAAGGGGCTCCTTACTATAAGGGCAGTCAGGTTATGGGGTTCCCTACCCAGAGAGGGGAATGAGTGATTCATTGGGGGTGGGGAGGAAAGGGGATCTCACCATCAGCATAGGAAGGGGTACCTTACTGTAAGGGCAGTCAGGTTATGGGGTTCCCTACCCAGAGAGGGGGAATGAGTGATACATTGGGGGTGGGGAGGAAAGGGGATCTCACCATCAGCATAGGAAGGGGTTCCTTACTGTAAGGGCAGTCAGGTTATGGGGTTCCCTACCCAGAGAGGGGGAATGAGTGATACATTGGGGGTGGGGAGGAAAGGGGATCTCACCATCAGCATAGGAAGGGGTTCCTTACTGTAAGGGCAGTCAGGTTATGGGGTTCCCTACCAAGAGAGGGGGAATGAGTGATTCATTGGGGGTGGGGAGGAAAGGGGATCTCACCATCAGCATAGGAAGGGGTACCTTACTGTAAGGGCAGTCAGGTTATGGGGTTCCCTACCCAGAGAGGGGGAATGAGTGATACATTGGGGGTGGGGAGGAAAGGGGATCTCACCATCAGCATAGGAAGGGGTTCCTTACTGTAAGGGCAGTCAGGTTATGGGGTTCCCTACCAAGATTATTAGAAATTTCCTGCAGGTCTCCAATGAGGGCGGTGCAGCTGGAGGGCCCCAGGAATAGAATTGAATGGCCCCCATCAGGCTGCTGGTCACTATGTGTAACATCGCTGCTTTATAATAATCTAGTGCCCAGGCCGGGCTCCTTACTTCCCCCTTGTGGCAACTGGCCCACAAGGGGCACTCGTAAGACGTAGGCTACTGCATGGCGATGCCCGGGCCCCGCTGGCACAGTCCCTAGGGGACAATATGGAGACTGGGTGCAGTACCTGTTGCCGTAGTGACTGCGTGACAGGTCGGGGGCCACACACAGCTGCCGCCTGTTTATATTGCCTGGGGATAGTGTCACGGAATCCAGACTGGGGGGATTACTGGGAATATGGGGGGGGGGAACGCGCGCATTACGGGGATTAACGCTCTGTGTGTTCAGCTGCTCGCGGCGTCTTCCTTCCACTCCCCGTTCTGCCTCAGCTCCCAGCAGCCCCATCATGTTATCTCTCATAATCTGTGTGTGTGGGGGGCCTCACTCCTCATTGGCTTAGATTGTAGCCACTCAGAGATTGTCCTGGTGGGGCAGGAAGTCTTTGGGTAGTGAGTGGGACTAGAACACTCAGGGGGAGTGGCAGGGAGTCTGTAACTCAAGCAGTGGGTGGGACTAGAACACTCAGGGGGAGGGGCAGGGAGTCTGTAACTCAAGCAGTGGGTGGGACTGGAACACTCAGGGGGAGGGGCAGGGAGTCTGTGACTCAAGCAGTGGGTGGGACTAGAACACTCAGGGGGAGGGGCAGGGAGTCTGTTACTCAAGCAGTGGGTGGGACTAGAACACTCAGGGGGAGGGGCAGGGAGTCTGTAACTCAAGCAGTGGGTGGGACTAGAACACTGATGGCAGCTTACAGGGGGAGGGGCAGGGAGTCTGTAACTCAAGCAGTGGGTGGGACTAGAACACTGTGATGGCAGCTTACAGGGGGAGGGGCATCCAACAGTGGGTGGGACTAGAACACTCTGATGACAGCTTACAGAGGGAGGGGCATCCAACAGTGGGTGGGACTAGAACACTCTGGCGGCTTACAGGGGGAGGGGCAGGGAGTCTGTAACTCAACAGTGGGTGGGACTAGAACACTGTGATGGCAGCTTACAGGGGGAGGGGCATCCAACAGTGGGTGGGACTAGAACACTCTGATGACAGCTTACAGAGGGAGGGGCATCCAACAGTGGGTGTGACTAGTACCTTGCACTTTAGGACAATTCTCCTAAAACTGTAATTTCCTTTAATAATAACTATCTTTTCCCACGTTTATTGCCCAGAGGAGACAAGCTGCTCCCACCCTAAAGCTTCCCCCCGTCTCCCTTCCAAGACCCCACTTCCCAGTCACATGGTTGTTGGAGCGAGGCATCTGATTTGCCTCTGGGCCGGGGCTTTTCCCACACACATTCCTCCCATGGATAAGACCCATAAACCCAATTAATGAGCATTAATGAGGCTGCTTGTGAGCCCAGGGAGACGCACAAAGCCACGTGGGGGCCAATCAGTGAGGCCATCACATTGTACCTCATGTGAAAAGTATTTTGTGCCGGTGCCAGTGAGAGGGGGCACTGCCAAGCCATTAGCCCAAGCGGCAGGAATGTGGCTCTTTGTTTGACTCCCTGTGTGTGTACTTAGGGTGCTGGGAGGTAAGTCCTCCTTGCGCTTCACTGCACGTCACTTATTTGTCACCCCCCCTGCAGAATGGTACGAGCCCGACGCTTCTCTACGTAATGTCTGGGTATAGACAATAACCCCACAAGGCTGCCGATTGCACGAGGTTGTGTTGGATCTTTCCCATACACAGACATACCGGGCCCAGTTTTATAAAGGAGTACTTCACCCTTAATTAAACATTTAATATGTTATAGAATGCCCAGTTCTAAGCAACTTTTCAGTTGGTCTTCATTATTTTTTATTGTTTTTGAGTTATTTGCCTTCTTCTTCTGCCTCATTGCAGATTTCAAATGGGGGTCACTGACATGAAAGATTACAGGCCGTGCCCCCAACCTGCCAAATACTACTGGCATCTTGTGGGCATTTTCACTTAATATCCCGACCGTCCACAGTATTACTTGCATACTTCCTGAATGTTCAGTCCATACTCCCTAATCCTTTTGGGTACATTGCAAGTCTTCCTTCCCTACTTCCTGTTCCATTTGGGTACTTCCTGAGCCTTCCTTCCCTACTTCCTGTTCCATTTGGGTACTTCCACTTCCTGTGCTTTCCTTTCCTACTTCCTGTTCCATTTGGGTACTTCCTGAGCCTTCCTTCCCTACTTCCTGTTCCATTTGGGTACTTCCACTTCCTGAGCTTTCCTTTCCTACTTCCTGTTCCATGTGGGTACTTCCACTTCCTGAGCTTTCCTTCCCTACTTCCTGTTCCATTTGGGTGCTTCCTGAGCCTTCCTTCCCTACTTCCTGTTCCATTTGGGTGCTTCCTGAGCCTTCCTTCCCTACTCCCTGTTCCATTTGGGTACTTCCTGAGCCTTCCTTCCCTACTTCCTGTTCCATGTGGGTACTTCCACTTCCTGAGCTTTCCTTCCCTACTTCCTGTTCCATGTGGGTACTTCCACTTCCTGAGCTTTCCTTTCCTACTTCCTGTTCCATGTGGGTACTTCCACTTCCTGAGCTTTCCTTCCCTACTTCCTGTTCCATGTGGGTACTTCCACTTCCTGAGCTTTCCTTTCCTACTTCCTGTTCCATGTGGGTACTTCCACTTTCTGAGCCTTCCTTCCCTACTTCCTGGTCCATTTGGGTACTTCCTGAGCCTTCCTTCCCTACTTCCTGAACCTTCCATTTGTGTATTTCCTGAGCCTTCCTTCCTTACTTCCTGGTCCATTTGGGTACTTCCTGAGCCTTCCTTCCATACTTCCTGGTCCATTTGGGTACTTCCTGAGACTTCCTTCCGTACTTCCTGGTCCATTTGGGTACTTCCTGAACCTTCCTTACTTCCTGCCCTGAGTACCTGAGATTTGGAGCAGCAGCTTTCTGCCCTTCAGCCCCCACACCTTTCTGCCCCCCTGGGTGGCGACATTGAGCACAAACTGATTTCAGCGTAGGAAGAGTAATGAGTAGGAATATTTCCCACATCACTTCATAAATTGCTAATGAATTGTACTGTATGTTCGTTATATTGCTTATGGTGGGCCTGGCATTCCTTGGGGGGGGGGGTATTTAGTGGGATTTGTAGTTCATTAGGAGAGCCACAGGATTAAAGGGAAAGTTCACCTGCAATAGGGCACTAAGGGGGGGGGGTGTAGCAGCAGGAACGCATGGGGCTCGCATTGTTCCCCTGAATAAGAACGGGGGGGGGGGGGGGGGGGGGCTGTAACATTGCGCTCAGAGGGTCCCTGTATTGTGCCCCATTCCTGGGGATTCTGTGCATAATAATTACCATTTCTGGGCACTTACCTCATTCCCTGACTGTGACTCCCATAGACTGACCCTCCTCTCCTTCTCTCTACAGCCACAACCAGAGGGCCACCACCTACCAGCACCCCGTGACGGGCGAGATCTCCCCAGAAAACTTTGATTTTGATTTACGAGACGGGTAAGTCCGGGGGGGGGGGAGGGGTGTCTCTAAGCTCCGTCTTGCCCCTCTGTGCGCTGATTCACTATCCAAGCAGATGGCCCCCAGGCACAATGGGCAGAGCTTGGGGCCCCCAGGCACAATGGGCAGAGCCCGGGGCCCCCAGGCACAATGGGCAGAGCTTGGGGCCCCCAGGCACAATGGGCAGAACCCGGGGCCCCCAGACACAATGGGCAGAACCCGGGGCCCCCAGGCACAATGGGCAGAACCCGGGGACCCCAGGCACAATGGGCAGAGACCGGGACCCCCAGGCACCCTGTATAACACGGGCATCAGGGAATGGAACAGAGATGATACGTCCCTGTTTGAGCCTAATGATGGCACCATTGGGAGACAGAGATCTGACGCGCCCATTAGGGGTCTGTATAATGTAGGGGTTCACCTCATGTTGGGGCGCAGTACAGAGGAAGAGCTTTCATGCTGCGCCACACAGGCCCCCGGCCGCCGCTGCCCGACATCAATAATGATTTGGATTTAAAGAAAATGCTGCTAAATTGCACCCGGTGTGCGAGGAACCGACGGGGGGAGATCTTGTCTGTACCCAGAAGCTCATTAACTAATGTGTGTCTGCCGCTAACGATCTCTTCCTCGTTAATCTGCCACATGGCTAATACCTTGTCCGACTGGCAGAGCAGCAGCTAATTATACAGATTATATTAATATATAATGGATTCGCAGTGCGTCGCGCCGGGGCCCAACATTCCCCCTTCAGCTCAGGCATCAAATGGAATCTCTGCTCTGGGCCCCCCCCTGCGCACTTCCATCCCAGGGTCACCCCACGCACCCAGTGTCACTTAAACTGCAGGGGGCCCATTGCACTTACATCCCAGGGTCACCCCACGCATTATAGGGGCACCCAGTGGCACTTAAACTACAGGGGGGCCCAGTGTACTTATATCCCAGGGTCACCCCACGCATTATAGGGGCACCCAGTGGCACTTAAACTACAGGGGGGCCCATTGCACTTACATCCCAGGGTCACCCCACGCATTATAGGGGCACCCAGTGGCACTTAAACTACAGGGGGGCCCAGTGTACTTACATCCCAAGGTCACCCCACTCATTATAGGGGCACCCAGTGGCACTTAAACTACAGGGGGGCCCAGTGTACTTACATCCCAGGGTCACCCCACTCATTATAGGGGCACCCAGTGGCACTTAAACTACAGGGGGGCCCAGTGCACTTACATCCCAGGGTCACCCCACTCATTATAGGGGCACCCAGTGGCACTTAAACTGCAGGGGGCCCATTGCACTTACATCCCAGGGTTACCCCACGCATTATAGGGGCACCCAGTGGCACTTAAACTACAGGGGGGCCCAGTGCACTTACATCCCAGGGTCACCCCACTCATTATAGGGGCACCCAGTGGCACTTAAACTACAGGGGGGCCCAGTGTACTTACATCCCAGGTTCACCCCACGCATTATAGGGGCACCCAGTGGCACTTAAACTACAGGGGGGCCCATCCCAGTGGCACTTAAACTACAGGGTGGCCCATTGCACTTACATCCCAGGTTCACCCCACTCATTATAGGGGCACCCAGTGGCACTTAAACTACAGGGGGGCCCATTGCACTTACATCCCAGGGTCACCCCACTCATTATAGGGGCACCCAGTGGCACTTAAACTACAGGGGGGCCCATCCCTGTGGCACTTAAACTACAGGGGGGCCCGATTGCACATTTCAAGGTCACTCCACTACAGTCAGATTATAGGGAAACCAAACCCAAATTGGGTGGGATTAATAGGGGCATGTAGGGGGGATTAGGAGGGACATTTCAGGTGGGATTAATAGGGGCAATAGGGTGGGATTAATAGGGGCATGTAGGGGGGATTAGGAGGGACATTTCGGGTGGGATTAATAGGGGCAATAGGGTGGGATTAATAGGGGCATGTAGGAGGGATTAGGAGGGGCATTTAGGGTGGGATTGGTAGGGGCAATAGGGTGGGATTAATAGGGGCATGTAGGAGGGATTAGGAGGGGCATTTAGGGTGGGATTGGTAGGGGCAATAGGGTGGGATTACTCAGGGATGAGCCTTCTCTATGGCACTGAATATCGATAATGAGAACATTCTGGAGTGGAAAGGGTTAGTTAGGGGAATGTGATTGGTTAAACCCACCGGCTGCAGTAATTAAGAAGAATCAGAGCTGCACTTGGGTAAATGGGTTCCTTGGGAGGGGCACAGACTGGCAGCAGCGCATTATGGCACCCTGGGTGCCCCCGTGCCACCCCAGTACCATAAGGAGCCACATTCACCTAAATGGCCGTGGCTGCGCCGGAGCCACCGGCTGTGACAATTCCGCTCCTATTAACCTGCGAGTGTCGTGCGTCGAGTTCCATGAAGTGATTTCAGTGATACCGGCGCCGCGTGGCCCCCGGGGAGCAGTGTCGTTACATCGGCCCCGTTACTATGGCAGCAAAAGGCAAAATGAACAAATACCTGGGAACTTAGCCCCTTTGTCTCCCACCTCTCCGAGCACAAAGGGGGGCCCATTCCTTCCTCCCAATCAATAGGTGGTTTGTGCCCATGTTAGCTTCCCCGGGTACCAACCCCTGCCCTTCTCATTGTGGGGCACAATTATGGCGGGTAATTTCCTTTGCACCCAATAGAGGGCACCTCATTCTACTGGTGGGTTCTCTTTGTACTGGGCATTCTACTGGTTATACTTACCCTCCTCCATATGGGCACTACTGGCAGCAGGGGGCATATAGGGTTAGACTTACCTACCTGTACATGGGCACTACTGGCAGCAGGGGGCATATAGGGTTAGACTTACCTACCTGTACATGGGCACTACTGGCAGCAGGGGGCATATAGGGTTAGACTTACCTACCTGTACATGGGCACTACTGGCAGCAGGGGGCATATAGGGTTAGACTTACCTACCTGTACATGGACACTACTGGCAGCAGGGGGCATATAGGGTTAGACTTACCTACAGAAGGACATTACATGGGGGTTGCTGGGAGTTATACAGAAGGACATTACATGGGGGTTGCTGGGAGTTATACAGAAGGACATTACATGGGGGGGGGGGGAGTTATACAGAAGGGCATTACATGGGGGTTGCTGGGAGTTATACAGAAGGACATTACATGGGGGTTGCTGGGAGTTATACAGAAGGACATTACATGGGGGTTGCTGGGAGTTATACAGAAGGGCATTACATGGGGGTTGCTGGGAGTTATACAGAAGGACATTACATGGGGGTTGCTGGGAGTTATAAAGAAGGACATTACATGGGGGTTGCTGGGAGTTATACAGAAGGACATTACATGGGGGGGGAGTTATACAGAAGGACATTACATGGGGGGGGGAGTTATACAGAAGGGCATTACATGGGGGTTGCTGGGAGTTATACAGAAGGGCATTACATGGGGGTTGCTGGGAGTTATACAGAAGGGCATTACATGGGGGTTGCTGGGAGTTATACAGAAGGACATTACATGGGGGGGGGAGTTATACAGAAGGACATTACATGGGGGTTGCTGGGAGTTATACAGAAGGACATTACATGGGGGGAGTTATACAGAAGGACATTACATGGGGGTTGCTGGGAGTTATACAGAAGGACATTACATGGGGGTTGCTGGGAGTTATACAGAAGGACATTACATGGGGGGGGGAGTTATACAGAAGGACATTACATGGGGGTTGCTGGGAGTTATACAGAAGGGCATTACATGGGGGTTGCTGGGAGTTATACAGAAGGACATTACATGGGGGTTGCTGGGAGTTATACAGAAGGACATTACATGGGGGTTGCTGGGAGTTATACAGAAGGACATTACATGGGGGTTGCTGGGAGTTATACAGAAGGGCATTACATGGGGGTTGCTGGGAGTTATACAGAAGGGCATTACATGGGGGTTGCTGGGAGTTATACAGAAGGACATTACATGGGGGGGGGAGTTATACAGAAGGACATCACATGGGGGGGTGTTATACAGAAGGGCATTACATGGGGGTTGCTGGGAGTTATACAGAAGGGCATTACATGGGGGTTGCTGGGAGTTATACAGAAGGACATTACATGGGGGTTGCTGGGAGTTATACAGAAGGACATTACATGGGGGTTGCTGGGAGTTATACAGAAGGGCATTACATGGGGGTTGCTGGGAGTTATACAGAAGGGCATTACATGGGGGTTGCTGGGAGTTATACAGAAGGACATTACATGGGGGTTGCTGGGAGTTATACAGAAGGACATTACATGGGGGGGAGTTATACAGAAGGACATTACATGGGGGGGGGGAGTTATACAGAAGGACATCACATGGGGGGGTGTTATACAGAAGGGCATTACATGGGGGTTGCTGGGAGTTATACAGAAGGGCATTACATGGGGGTTGCTGGGAGTTATACAGAAGGGCATTACATGGGGGGGTGTTATACAGAAGGGCATTACATGGGGGTTGCTGGAGTTATACAGAAGGGCATTACATGGGGGTTGCTGGGAGTTATACAGAAGGGCATTACATGGGGGTTGCTGGGAGTTATACAGAAGGACATTACATGGGGGGGAGTTATACAGAAGGACATTACATGGGGGGGGGAGTTATACAGAAGGACATTACATGGGGGTTGCTGGGAGTTATACAGAAGGACATTACATGGGGGGGAGTTATACAGAAGGACATTACATGGGGGGGGGGAGTTATACAGAAGGACATTACATGGGGGTTGCTGGGAGTTATACAGAAGGGCATTACATGGGGGTTGCTGGGAGTTATACAGAAGGACATTACATGGGGGGGAGTTATACAGAAGGACATTACATGGGGGGGGGGAGTTATACAGAAGGGCATTACATGGGGGTTGCTGGGAGTTATACAGAAGGACATTACATGGGGGGGAGTTATACAGAAGGACATTACATGGGGGGGGGAGTTATACAGAAGGACATTACATGGGGGTTGCTGGGAGTTATACAGAAGGGCATTACATGGGGGTTGCTGGGAGTTATACAGAAGGACATTACATGGGGGGGAGTTATACAGAAGGACATTACATGGGGGGGGGGAGTTATACAGAAGGACATTACATGGGGGTTGCTGGGAGTTATACAGAAGGACATTACATGGGGGTTGCTGGGAGTTATTCAGAAGGACATTACATGGGGGTTGCTGGGAGTTATACAGAAGGACATTACATGGGGGTTGCTGGGAGTTATACAGAAGGAGACATTACATGGGGGGGAGTTATACAGAAGGACATTACATGGGGGTTGCTGGGAGTTATACAGAAGGACATTACATGGGGGTTGCTGGGAGTTATACAGAAGGACATTACATGGGGGTTGCTGGGAGTTATACAGAAGGACATTACATGGGGGTTGCTGGGAGTTATACAGAAGGACATTACATGGGGGTTGCTGGGAGTTATACAGAAGGACATTACATGGGGGGGAGTTATACAGAAGGACATTACATGGGGGTTCCCGGGAGTTATACAGAAGGACATTACATGGGGGTTGCTGGGAGTTATACAGAAGGGCATTACATGGGGGTTGCTGGGAGTTATACAGAAGGACATTACATGGGGGTTGCTGGGAGTTATACAGAAGGACATTACATGGGGGGGGGAGTTATACAGAAGGACATTACATGGGGGTTGCTGGGAGTTATACAGAAGGACATTACATGGGGGTTGCTGGGAGTTATACAGAAGGACATTACATGGGGGGGAGTTATACAGAATGGCATTACATGGGGGTTGCTGGGAGTTATACAGAAGGACATTACATGGGGGGGAGTTATACAGAAGGGCATTACATGGGGGTTGCTGGGAGTTATACAGAAGGACATTACATGGGGGGGGGAGTTATACAGAAGGACATTACATGGGGGTTGCTGGGAGTTATACAGAAGGACATTACATGGGGGTTGCTGGGAGTTATACAGAAGGACATTACATGGGGGTTGCTGGGAGTTATACAGAAGGACATTACATGGGGGTTGCTGGGAGTTATACAGAAGGACATTACATGGGGGGGGGAGTTTGTATTTATGTAATAATGATATTATAACTTTTTCACACAGTAAATGGCACCGGTGGGAGGAATGTGATACTGGAACTGGGAATTTATCAATAGGAATAGAAATAATAAGGAGTGGGGGGGGGCTACTTGCCCGTGACATCTTCCTGGGGCATTTTATAAGTGGGAACCGGGAGAGCAATAAAGGGAACGAGCCGCGACCCTCAGAGCAGGACTTGGGTTCCAGAAGCCATAAGGTGGTAAATGGTGTCTAAAAGGAAGCGTTGTTGGGATTATGATGTCACTCATACATCATCACTTCCTGATATGATGTCACTCATACAACGTCACTTCCTGATATGATGTCACTCATACAACGTCACTTCCTGTTATTGTCTAAAAAGAGGAGTTAGGATTATGATGTCGCCCCTAAATAAATATGATACGCCCCTAAATGTGAAGGGGGGGGAGTTTCCTGGGCCTAATAACCGTTACACATGTGAATAACACGCAGATACATGTAACTAGGGACATTTTGTGCCCATCCTTGTAGCCTGCTGATTCCTGGCAAAACCATCTGTGCCCTCCCCTGGTACCAACTCTGTAAACAAATATGCCAGCTGGGTCCATCTGCTTAGTGTGCCCCAGTCCCACAGGCAGGGCGTAGGCTGGCATTAACCCTCGCTGGCACCAACCTGCTGGCACAATACTGTTTGTGCTGCCAACCCCTCCCCTCAGGGCTCTGCTCTGTTTACTGACTTCCATAATCACCCCATGGGCCCCGGGGCCCCCAGGCACCTGCTTATGTGAGAGAGAACCCCCATGTGCAGAATAACATGTAATATGGAGAACAGCGAACCCTGGAACTTTAAAGTGGGGGCCCTAGTGTAGTACTGAGTACAATAAATGTATTGCCTTTATATCTATACGGGATGTAATTCTATTCTAATGATGCCAATGGGGCCAGTGGGTAACAGACTGGGGGAGACAGGGGCCGGCGGGTAACAGACTGGGGGAGACAGGGGCCGGTGGGTAACAGACTGGGGGAGACAGGGGCCGGTGGGTAACAGACTTGGGGAGACAGAGACCGGTGGGTAACAGACTGGGGGAGACAGGGGCCGGTGGGTAACAGACTGGGGAGACAGAGACCGGTGGGTAACAGACTGGGGGAGACAGGGGCCGGCGGGTAACAGACTGGGGGAGACAGGGGCCGGCGGGTAACAGACTGGGGGGAGACAGGGGCCGGTGGGTAACAGACTGGGGGAGACAGGGGCCGGTGGGTAACAGACTGGGGGAGACAGGGGCCGGTGGGTAACAGACTGGGGGAGACAGGGGCCGGTGGGTAACAGACTGGGGGAGACAGGGTCCGGCGGGTAACAGACTGGGGGAGACAGGGGCCGGTGGGTAACACAGTGGGGGAGACAGGGGCCGGCGGGTAACACCCTGGGGGAGACAGGGGCCGGTGGGTAACAGACTGGGGGAGACAGGGGCATAGGAGGGTATAGTAGGGGCATAGGAGGGTATAGTAGGGGCATAGGAGGGTATAGTATGGGCATAGGAGGGTATAGTAGGGGCATAGGAGGGTATAGTAGGGGCATAGGAGGGTATAGTAGGGGCATAGGAGGGTATAGTATGGGCATAGGAGGGTATGGGTATATTATGGGTGTATATGGATATTCAGAGTTGGTATAAATGTATCTGAAATCCTGTCTCAGAGACTCCTTTGATCTGTAATTGGATTTGGGGATTTGGATTCTCCGTGCAGTTTCCATTATACCGAGTAGGGCGCCCCCCCTGCGCCCGGTGCCCACGGAATGCCAAGTGCCCCACAAATCACATTATTGGCTCTCCTGTGTTTACAGAGAAGCGAGCGCGGCTGCATCTCTCATACAGAGACTGTACATTCCCATAGGGCCGAGCTGCTAATAAATACTGTATATAACGCTGTACTTCTGCTCGCAGGCAGAACCCGGGGCGCAGGCTGCAATGTGTCTGTAACAACAATTTATCTGAGTGGCGCAGCCCCCCCCCGAGCAATCCAAGGACAAATTTCCCTACTCGGTGACATTAGCGCGGGATACAGTACTTACCCCTGACGGATATACAGCATTCCCCAGTGCAATATTGTTCTGCCCCACGCTATATATATTTATAATAATTAATACCCCACGCTAATACCCTGTGAGCTGGACTGGAGCAGTAGTGGGGGGGATATCTGGCTTCTTGGTTCCAGCTTGAAGGTCCAATAGGGTGCCATTTGGGCTACTAACCTGCTTATGAGCAACGGGGGGCCCTGACCGAGGGTTGGAGCTCTAAGGGGGGCTTCAGCAGGGAATAGTCACACAAACACTGGTCCAGGTGATCATTTCTATCAGAATCTCGCTATCCACCTACCCGCTTATATATCTTCCTTTGTGACATTGGATGGTTGCCATGGTAACTGGGCAATGCAAGTTTAACACCTTGAGCCATGGTGTAGAACGTGCTGTCAATCTACCTATCATCTCTTGCCTGTTTGTACTCTCAGGCCCAGTCCCACAGGTGGTCCGTTGGGTTTAGCTCAGGGCTCGGTGCCGGCCGGTCAGGTTCTTCCATTGCAGCAAACCCATTCTGTATGGAGCCATAAGAACCTTTCTCAGGAAGAGCAGGGACCCCAAACCCAGACATTAATAGTCAATCCCAGTACATTATTCCTTCATTCAGATAGGCAACGTTCCTCTGGCAATGCCCGCCCCATACCAGTCTGTCATACCAACGTAGTTCCACTGCCCCAGGGTCCAGTTTCCACCATGTTCTCACCAGTCCGGCCCACACTGACATTGCACTTGGGGGTGTTGGGCTTGTGTGTGTGGTTGCTCGCCCATAGGAAGCCCACTCTCCCCACGCATGGTCCATGCTCAGAAGAAGACATGTGAGTGCTGAATGCTACAGACTTTGGGACTTGGTGGCCTCTTTTTGTGAGTTTTTCTGGCCTGGAACTTCTCAACGGACCTATTGTGGCTCCTAGACAGTCCCACTCACCAGTTTTCCTACCGCCCCCATATTTCTCCCATCATTTCCCTTCTTCCATCTTTATCACTTCATTGCCAATAATGGGGTTTCCCTCCCCACCCTGTTCCTGGGTAAGGCCTAGAGGTGCTAGGGGCTCTGTGGCCTAAATCCTCAGGCAACTGCTGGCTTCTCTATACTAGCCACTGTTACCCTACTGGCAGGGGGCCTGCTGGTACTGACCCCCCTATACCTCTTTATTGGGGCACCCATGCCACCTAGCTCCACTGAGCCCTGGCATCGTCCCCAGGCCAAATAGAAAGTGACCAGTACTCAGCCTCCTTGTATAACCTCCCACCCAACCTGGAAACCCACCCTAGTGCTTGGACCTGTGTTCGACCCATATGCCTGGTACTGAATATATCACTGCCGTGCCTCTCCTCTCGTACCTGGGCGACACCTACAGACCCAGTCCTTTCCCGGCGGCAGAGCTTTCTATCTAACCGCAGTCTGCCCTTTCCTTCCCCACAGGCACGGCTCAGCCATGACCCAACCACCAAGCGGCCAGAGACCTTCCAGTGCGGTCAGTGAAGGCTCCACCGCAGTCACCAATTCTACTACCGAGGTCAAACCGGTCTCCAAGGTAAGGAGCCTGCCCGATGTGTGGGTGGGGGGGCATGAGATGTTGTATATAGTGATACTGAGAATAACCAGTCAGCAGGAAGCCCCCTATAATGGCTTTATTGCCAGTCTCTATGCAGGCGTGGGCACTAATGAACCAGTGCGGGGTAATTACAGCCTAGCGATGTGTTTAATTGCCTCCATCTGCTGTCAGTTCCCTCATCCTCGTCTATCGCTTTGTTCCTAAGGGGTTTTATAGGGGCTCCTTGTAACCGCAATGCCAGGCTCAGTGGGTACATTTGTGCCATGAATGTGCCATCTCCTACCCATGGTCATTCTTTTGGCCTTGTATCCCTTGTACATGGGTGAACCCCCTCTCTGCAACTATAACAGCACCCCCTATTGCCTGTTTATTGGGGTTACACTATGGATCCTGCTGCCCTCCCTGTAAAGGAGCCTGAGCTACAGCACTGGTAATGCCCCATGTAGGGTTTGTGGGTGCTGTACTGGGGTATTACTGACCCCCATGGATGTGCCCATCTGGCGCTGTGCATAAAATATCCCAGCATGCCGTTTGTATCTGGGTAATGCATCACTGGGCGGCCCACTCTGGCCAATGACTGGCTCTAAGGCCAAAATGTTGGGTAATGGCCCCCCCACAAATAGATTTGCTTTAATGTACCTGTGGCCCCTCTCACTTACTGATCTGCCAGACAAAGCAGCTCATATCTGATGGAATCGCCAGACAATATGGTGAAACTGCCCCCGTGGCCATGTTCTTGCCCCAGTGCTTGGGCAGTAAGGGGCCTACAACAACCGCCCCAACTGGAAGCTGATTTAGGTGATTAAGAAGAAAATCCTGGTATCAGGGGGGCCCCCCCTCCACGTATGATGAACACGGGGCCCCTTTCTGAGCCAGTTGTTGCCCCGCTGGGGGCAGATAATAATCTCAGCCCACGAGTCAGGCAGAGGGTTAATCAGGGGGCCGGGGAGGGAGGGGGTACAATCTACGCTCAGCACAGGAGTGGAACATTCACCTTAAAATGAACTGAATATAAAGCAGGCAATAACCTCCCACGGCAATTTGCTTTCTATCGCCCCGTTGCCGAGGGGTTGCTTGGCTCAGTACCATAGCAACCGTGCAATTGTTTCTTTACTTCCATCTGCAACTATTAATTTAACAGCGAGTGTCCTCTCTTTATTGTGTTTAAGTGCCTAGGAACATAATGGCACTATAATAATCCATCCGGGGGGGGGGTCCCCGAGCCACTCTCACCTTACCGATCTCTTCCAGGCCCACAAGCCCAGCCACAAAGCCCACAGCTTCGGCAAGCGAGACCACTCGATCAAGCGAAACCCGAACGTCCCAGTGGTGGTGCGAGGCTGGCTGCACAAACAGGTACCTTACTGGGTCCGACCCCCCCTCTCTCTATATATATATATATATATTGTATATATACAGGTTCTGCTCAGCAAGGGGGCCATGTTGGGACCGAGTACAGTGACATGGCCCTATATTATGCCCAAGGGACTCAGTATGGGAGTAGCAGGTAGCCCCCCCCTAGCCTGTGTACCCTGTATTAGTTCCCCATAGAGAGTACAGATGTGGAACCATCCTTGCAGTGAGTGTTTCCCTAGGGAAGAAGAGCATCAGGACGCCCCTATAGTTATATAATACTGGTGTCCCTCAGGGTATTTTACAGGCAGAGGGGGTTCCATTTGGCAGTTAGGGTGCCCGCACTTTGCCCTATGCCCGTGGCATGACCCCAGCTTTGTGCCCCTGTGCGCAGGACAGTTCAGCCATGAAGCTCTGGAAACGGCGCTGGTTCCTCCTGTCCGACTACTGTCTGTTCTACTATAAAGGTAAGAGACAGTCGCCTGAGTGAGTGCCCCTGTCTGTACGAGACTGCTTGGTGCATCTAACGCTCTGTCTGTTCCCAGATCACCAAGAGGAGACGGTTTTGGGGAGTATCCCCCTGCTCAGCTACGTCATCTCCCCCGTGGGGCCAGAGGATCGGGTCAGCCGCAAGTACTCATTCAAGGTATCCTTCCGCCTCTGGTGCCGACATATCCTTCCGCTGCCCTCTGTGTGGGGGGCACAACCTTCACCCCCAGTGCAGTCTCTGCGAGGAGATACTTTCCCTTTATGCTCAGTTATGTGTATCTGGTGCATAAAGGGAAACTAAAACCTTCAACTAACAACCCTGCTGGGGGAAGGTAAGTGGGTGTTATAGGGTTAAACACCCTGCTGGTGCCCTGAGAGGGGGGAATCACCATTGATCAGAATCCCCCCCATTTACAGGGAGTTGCTTTGTTCCTTCTGTAGCCGCTGCTCCTGCAGGGAGTTCCTTGCCTGAGTCATTTGGCTGCCTGGCAGGTGTGTCTTTTTCAGCCTGAGTTACTATGTTACCTTAGTGCATGTGTTGTCAGACTGGGGCGTTGTTGCCCTCAGGGTAGGTGTGTATGTGCCGCTGTCACTGTGGTTACAGGGAGTAGTTGTGTCTGGTCACACACAAGGGAGGGAAAGTACAATAGAACCTTTATTTATAGGCAGGATGACTTCCCCTTTAGCTTGTGTTGCCTTATTGCTGTGTGTGTGTGTGTGTGTGTGAGTGTGTGTGTGTGAGAGAGTGTGAGTGTGTGTGTGGGGGTCAGCGGATGTGCGCACGTCGGGGGTAATGATTGGGATCAGGCAGTTGGTGCAGCTGAATTGCTGAGCTGTCGGGTGAGGGCTACTGAATGGCTGAGTTATTGCTGTGTAAGGGGAGAGATTAGTCTGTCCCACCGGCACCTCCTCACCCCCACGTCCGACCCGCACTGCTCTCTGTCTGCCTACTGGTACCGGTACTGGTCCAGATACACAACTAGGGACATGTAAGTACCTTGCCCAGGGGTGACTGTTACCCCAATGTTTATATATCTGTAACCTTGTTATGGGCTAAGGGGGCCCAGCCTGAAGGCCAGTTAGGGGGGATTTGGGGTGAGTGCTTATTTGTGCCCTGGGTACCCCTGGAACTATAGCAGGGTGACTGTTACCCCAATGTTTCTATATATCTGTAACCTTGTTATGGGCTAAGGGGGCCCAGCCTGAAGGCCAGTTAGGGGGGATTTGGGGTGCTTATTTGTGCCCTGGGTACCCCTGGAACTATAGCGGGGTGACTGTTACCCCAATGTTTCTATATATCTGTAACCTTGTTATGGGCTAAGGGGGCCCAGCCTGAAGGCCAGTTAGGGGGGGATTTGGGGTGAGTGCTTATTTGTGCCCTGGGTACCCCTGGAACTATAGCAGGGTGACTGTTACCCCAATGTTTCTATATATCTGTAACCTTGTTATGGGCTAAGGGGGCCCAGCCTGAAGGCCAGTTAGGGGGGGATTTGGGGTGAGTGCTTATTTGTGCCCTGGGTACCCCTGGAACTATAGCGGGGTGACTGTTACCCCAATGTTTCTATATATCTGTAACCTTGTTATGGACTAAGGGGGCCCAGCCTGAAGGCCAGTTAGGGGGGGATTTGGGGTGAGTGCTTATTTGTGCCCTGGGTACCCCTGGAACTATAGCGGGGTGACTGTTACCCCAATGTTTCTATATATCTGTAACCTTGTTATGGACTAAGGGGGCCCAGCCTGAAGGCCAGTTAGGGGGGGATTTGGGGTGAGTGCTTATTTGTGCCCTGGGTACCCCTGGAACTATAGCGGGGTGACTGTTACCCCAATGTTTCTATATATCTGTAACCTTGTTATGGGCTAAGGGGGCCCAGCCTGAAGGCCAGTTAGGGGGGGATTTGGGGTGAGTGCTTATTTGTGCCCTGGGTACCCCTGGAACTATAGCGGGGTGACTGTTACCCCAATGTTTCTATATATCTGTAACCTTGTTATGGGCTAAGGGGGCCCAGCCTGAAGGCCAATTAGGGGGGGATTTGGGGTGAGTGCTTATTTGTGCCCTGGGTACCTCTGGAACTATAGCGGGGTGACTGTTACCCCAATGTTTCTATATATCTGTAACCTTGTTATGGGCTAAGGGGGCCCAACCTGAAGGCCAGTTAGGGGGGGATTTGGGGTGAGTGCTTATTTGTGCCCTGGGTACCCCTGGAACTATAGCGGGGTGACTGTTACCCCAATGTTTCTATATATCTGTAACCTTGTTATGGGCTAAGGGGGCCCAGCCTGAAGGCCAGTTAGGGGGGGATTTGGGGTGAGTGCTTATTTGTGCCCTGGGTACCCCTGGAACTATAGCGGGGTGACTGTTACCCCCAATGTTTCTATATATCTGTAACCTTGTTATGGGCTAAGGGGGCCCAGCCTGAAGGCCAGTTAGGGGGGGATTTGGGGTGAGTGCTTATTTGTGCCCTGGGTACCCCTGGAACTATAGCGGGGTGACTGTTACCCCAATGTTTCTATATATCTGTAACCTTGTTATGGGCTAAGGGGGCCCAGCCTGAAGGCCAGTTAGGGGGGGATTTGGGGTGAGTGCTTATTTGTGCCCTGGGTACCCCTGGAACTATAGCGGGGTGACTGTTACCCCAATGTTTCTGTATATCTGTAACCTTGTTATGGGCTAAGGGGGCCCAGCCTGAAGGCCAGTTAGGGGGGGATTTGGGGTGAGTGCAGTTTCTATTAATCCAATGATTCCCAATGAGCCGTTAAAGATTTATTAAAGTTACAATTATGCGCTATCTTCTCCATAAAAGTTGTGACCCAATTTCCGAGGCTTTGCCCCCTCCCTCCCCCCAGGGCCCCCCCTTACTGGCACCTTTTGTATTTGCACAATCCCTTTTGCACGGAGAGAGGAGAGAATGTCGCTTTGTCCCCTGGTCGGTCTCTGTGCTGGATCTGTAGGAATGAGGGGCAGGGGGGGGCTCATTCCGCACATTACTGGGCGCACCGGGGCATTCCCTACGGGGCAATAAGCACAGGGAAGAGGAGGGTATTAGAGAGCACCCCCCGTATTGATACACTTGCTCTGTCTCTTTCAGGCTGTGCATGCTGGGATGCAAACGAATATTAACCCTAAAGGCTCTGGCGTTGGGGCTCAGCAGGACCAGTCGGGGATGCGCACCTACTTCTTCAGCGCCGAAACGCAGGAGGATATGAATGGCTGGATCAGGGTGATGAACCAAGCTGCACTCATGCAAACACCCCCAGGGGCCCGGAGGCAAGTTCCCTGCACTGCTGCACTCAATAGCCCAGCTAGAATTAACTCCTCGGGTGCACCTGGAATTTTCTGCACCCACACACTGCACCTCTTGTTCCCATCGGCCATTAGGGTTCCTGGCGTCTGTCCCCATTAGGTTCCTGACCTGCCGCCCCAGTAAAGGGCAAGTTGTAACACCCTTTGCCCAGATCATTGCTGAGCTACTCGGGGCGGGTAAGTGGGATCCCTGGAATTCCACGTATTTCTCATTTCTGTGCTTTTTGCAGTGACAGTGACAGCGCCGAGTGGCCGGCAGCCCAAGGGGACAACCACGTCGATTCCTTCAAAGAACCTGCGCAGCCAGAAGGCGTCCAGAGGAAGGAAAACTACCAGAGCGCCAAGGAGAGGGGCCAACCCGCCAAGCAGGAAGAGCCGAGGCGCCAGTCGCTGGAAGAAAACCGCCATTCCCTCCCCAGGTCTAAGAACTTGCTGGTCTCCAGCGACGGCGAATCGGCTTTCACCGATTTCTCCAAAACCTACCGGAGCCAGAAAGCTCAGCCGCAGCCGCAGACCTTGGAGAGGAACGGGACCCTCCCTGGTACTTACAGCACAAGCCCCATCCAGCAGAACGGCACAAACGGGTACCGCAGAGTTATTGCCCCCCACCCCACCATGGAGAGGCAGGGCCAGAGGCGGAGCAACATGGTCCAGGTGGAGCATTGGGTGAAGGTGCAGAAGGACAATCGGAGGTGAGTGGTTATGATCCCCCCTTTTTAACCAACACCCCCAGTTTCTATTACTTCTGCTCTTTATTTGGGCAAAAGGGCAGCCCCGTCCCATTTGGAAAGAGGGGTACCAGGTCCAATTCATGATGGTTCCCCTGTACCTTTCAGGCCTTCGGACTACACCGTTCCTCGACACGTCGTCAATCAACACAACCTTCACTTTGAGAATTACCAAACGTTGCCAAAGACCAGCCGGCAGCCCCCCGGCCTGTCCCCCCCCACCGACCGCCATTTGCCCAGTGACTATAAATATGCGCAGGACCGGGTCAAGAACTACAAGATGTCCAACGTGGAGCGCCAAGCCACCAAGGAGGGGACGGTGTGGCAGCTGTACGAGTGGCAGCAGAGGCAGCAGTTCAAGCACGGCAGCCCCACGGGGCCCATTTACATGACTTCTGCAGACATGGTGGATCGGAGCCGGAGTAAAAGTACCTTAGACGTCCCCCGGTGCATTTCTGTTCCCCCCTCTCCGTCGGACGTCCCCCCGTCACTCCCTATGAAAGCCTTTTCCATCAGGAGGCCCCACACCCCCGCTGACAGGTTAACCGTCCGGCCGGAGGAGAGGCAAATGGACGCCCCCTACATGGGATCCCCGCAGAAGAGCCGCGCCCAAGCAATTAAGGTAAGTGCACTGCCGGTTCTCCCTCAGTACGTCGCTAACTGTTAACTGGTGGGAAAGTGCGGGGTTTAGTGTGTGCCCAGTGATTGGCCGTTCTATTCTTAGAAAGGCATCTGTCAGTTTGTGTGTGCGGCAGCGGCACAATGTGATTGGTGGGGAGGAGCCGGTGTTTGTGCTGCACAGGTGTCCCACATAGTTCTGCTGGGAAACTCTATACAACACTGGTGTGTTACACACCCACACCCCACCCACTCCCCCCACCCACACCCACTCACTAGAATGTGGGTGAGTTTTTATGTAAACTCACCTTCTGATAAATCTGCCCCATGGTTCTGTTAGTCCAGCTCTAGTGCCCAGCATCACGCAGGCACCAACACTGGCATTGGCCGAGCTCTCTCCTGGGCTTAGTGTCTCACCCCCTGCACCCCTACATCCTTATATCCCTGTACCCCTGCACCCTATACCCCTGCACCCCTACATCCTTATATCCCTGTACCCCTGCACCCTATACCCCTGCACCCCTACATCCATATATCCCTGTACCCCTGCACCCTATACCCCTGCACCCCTATACCACTGCACCCCTATATCCCTGCACCCCTACATCCTTATATCCCTGTACCCCTGCACCCTATACCCCTGCACCCCTATACCACTGCACCCCTATATCCCTGCACCCCTACATCCTTATATCCCTGTACCCCTGCACCCTATACCCCCACATCCCTTTAACCCTGCACCCCTATATCCCTGCACCCCTACATCCATATATCCCTGTACCCCTGCACCCTATACCCCTGCACCCCTATACCCCTGCACCCCTATATCCCTGCACCCCTACATCCTTATATCCCTGTACCCTGCATCCCTATATCCCTGCACCCCTATATCCCTGTACCCCTATATCCCTGTACCCCTATATCCCTATACCCCTGCACCCCTATATCCTTGCACCCCTATACCCCTGCACCTCTATACCCCTGCACCCCTATACCCCCAAACCCCTATATCCCTATACTCCTGCACCCCTATACCCCTGCACCCCCATACACCTGCACCCCCATATCCCTGCACCTCCATACCCCTGCACCCCTATACCCCTGCACCCCTATACCACTATACTCCTATACCCCTGCACCCCTATATCCCTATACCCACTGTACCCCTCCATCCCCCCCACTGTACCCCCAGTGTAACAGCCCTACTCTGCTTCCTTTCCCAGGCTGCCTCGCACGTGGACCGGCGCTCTATGCCCGCCTTCGGGTACATGACCCACACTGTAAGTGCCCCCAGTTTGCATGGCAAGTCGGTAAGATGTTCATCTTCTTATTTGGCATTCTGTAGTTTCCTGCTAGAAACAGCAACTTTGGGCAAATTGATCTCTTAACCAAAACTTGTTTCCCGTTCCCCATGAATTTACAGTAGAAAGGCGAGCCTAACGAGCGACATTAACGATGGCTGTAGCCGTACTAATTATATAGGGCACTGCCCATTGGCCACAGGGCTCATTGGCCAAAACTACAGGCTCCCAGTGACTGCACTTAGTGGGGATCAGACCTCCCTGATTCAGTCCTGAGACAGTCGGCAGCCTACAGGGGCCACACTCTCCCCCCCCCCCCCAATGTGCCCTGATTGGCAGCACCCCGAGGGGTTAAGGAAAGGATCCGGAAGAATCGGTCAGTGTCAGAAATTACACGATTGCCAAATAAACCCACTGGGTGCCGATGGGTGTTTTGTGCTGCCCCCTAGTGCCCACCGTGGGTCTCGTTCCTCTGCACATCATCACCTCCTCATCCTCACTGCTTGTTTGGGGGGAGCCCCTTTGTGTGTGTAATGTGCCCACTTGCCCCCCACTAAGAACCCCATAATGCTGTAGGAATCCCCAGTTTGGGGGCCCTTTCCTTGCTGATGTACAGGGCCCGCTTGGCTCCGCCTCCGGCCTAGAATATAAAGCATCTCCCCAGTGAGGATGAAAGTGATTGGTCAGCACCGTCTCTAGCAGATAAGTGATTGGCAGTAAATCATTGATTGGCAGCAGTTCTCTCGCGCCCCCGGGGGCCCATCTCATTAAGCAAAGCTAAATAATGAATGTGCTGGGGATCGATGGGCCGCGCTTCTCCCTGGTACCAGCGCCCGTTTATTAATAACCCAGTCAGTTTTATAGTCAGCGCCAAGGTTCTGTTTGGTGTAAATCTGCCCCGGGGGCTCTGGGATTGGTGTAACGATGCTAAAGATGTGCCCATTGGCCAGAATTGGGCACCTACACGCGGGTCTGGGCTACCCATTTGGGGGGTACCTGCCCGTACCCCTGAAATTACTGTCCGTATCCGTATATAGCACTGACATACCCCATTGCGCTGCACAGAGACTGCCCAATCAGTTCCATCCATCCCTGCCCAGCTACTGGGGCCCCTGTCACTGGGTCTATAAATGCCCCCCCAGGGCAGTTGTGCTGCGCATCTGTTCATACATTATCAGCCGCTGGGGGGCCCCTGTCACTGGGTCTATAAATGCCCCCCCGGGCAGTTGTGCTGCGCATCTGTTCATACATTATCAGCCGCTGGGGGGCCCCTGTCACTGGGTCTATAAATGCCCCCCCGGGCAGTTGTGCTGCGCATCTGTTCATACATTATCAGTCGCTGGGGGGCCCCTGTCACTGGGTCTATAAATGCCCCCCCAGGGCAGTTGTGCCGCACATCTGTTCATACATTATCAGTCGCTGGGGGGCCCCTGTCACTGGGTCTATAAATGCCCCCCCCAGGGCAGTTGTGCCGCACATCTGTTCATACATTATCAGCCGCTGGGGGGCCCCTGTCACTGGGTCTATAAATGCCCCCCCCCGGGCAGTTGTGCCGCACATCTGTTCATACATTATCAGCCGCTGGGGGGCCCCTGTCACTGGGTCTATAAATGCCCCCCCCAGGGCAGTTGTTCTGCATATCTCTTCATACATTATCAGGCGCTGGGGGGCCCCTGTCACTGGGTCTATAAATGCCCCCCCAGGGCAGTTGTGCCGTGCATCTGTTCATACATTATCAGCCGCTGGGGGGGCCCTGTCACTTGGTCTATAAATACCCCCCCAGGGCAAATGTGCCGTGCATCTGTTCATACATTATCAGCCTCTGGGGGGCCCCTGTCACTGGGTCTATAAATGCCCCCCCAGGGCAGTTGTACCGCACATCTGTTCATACATTATCAGTCGCTGGGGGGCCCCTGTCACTGGGTCTATAAATGCCCCCCCCAGGGCAGTTGTACCGCACATCTGTTCATACATTATCAGCCGCTGGGGGGCCCCTGTCACTGGGTCTATAAATACCCCCCCAGGGCAGTTGTACCGCACATCTGTTCATACATTATCAGTCGCTGGGGGGCCCCTGTCACTGGGTCTATAAATGCCCCCCCCAGGGCAGTTGTGCCGCACATTTGTTCATACATTATCAGCCGCTGGGGGGCCCCTGTCACTGGGTCTATAAATGCCCCCCCCCAGGGCAGTTGTGCCGCACATCTGTTCATACATTATCAGCCGCTGGGGGGCCCCTGTCACTGGGTCTATAAATGCCCCCCCCCAGGGCAGTTGTGCCGCACATCTGTTCATACATTATCAGCCGCTGGGGGGCCCCTGTCACTGGGTCTATAAATGCCCCCCCCAGGGCAGTTGTGCTGCGCATCTGTTCATACATTATCAGCCGCTGGGGGGCCCCTGTCACTGGGTCTATAAATGCCCCCCCCCAGGGCAGTTGTGCTGCGCATCTGTTCATACATTATCAGCCGCTGGGGGGCCCCTGTCACTGGGTCTATAAATGCCCCCCCCAGGGCAGTTGTGCCGCACATCTGTTCATACATTATCAGCCGCTGGGGGGCCCCTGTCACTGGGTCTATAAATGCCCCCCCAGGGCAGTTGTGCCATGCATCTGTTCATACATTATCAGCCGCTGGGGGGGCCCTGTCACTTGGTCTATAAATACCCCCCCAGGGCAGTTGTGCCGTGCATCTGTTCATACATTATCAGCCGCTGGGGGGGCCCTGTCACTTGGTCTATAAATGCCCCCCCAGGGCAGTTGTACCGCACATCTGTTCATACATTATCAGCCGCTGGGGGGGCCCTGTCACTTGGTCTATAAATACCCCCCCAGGGCAAATGTGCCGTGCATCTGTTCATACATTATCAGCCTCTGGGGGGCCCCTGTCACTGGGTCTATAAATGCCCCCCCAGGGCAGTTGTACCGCACATCTGTTCATACATTATCAGTCGCTGGGGGGCCCCTGTCACTGGGTCTATAAATGCCCCCCCCCAGGGCAGTTGTACCGCACATCTGTTCATACATTATCAGTCGCTGGGGGGCCCCTGTCACTGGGTCTATAAATGCCCCCCCCCAGGGCAGTTGTACCGCACATCTGTTCATACATTATCAGCCGCTGGGGGGCCCCTGTCACTGGGTCTATAAATACCCCCCCAGGGCAGTTGTACCGCACATCTGTTCATACATTGTCAGCCGCTGGGGGGCCCCTGTCACTGGGTCTATAAATGCCCCCCCCAGGGCAGTTGTGCCGCACATTTGTTCATACATTATCAGCCGCTGGGGGGCCCCTGTCACTGGGTCTATAAATGCCCCCCCCAGGGCAGTTGTGCCGCACATCTGTTCATACATTATCAGCCGCTGGGGGGCCCCTGTCACTGGGTCTATAAATGCCCCCCCCCAGGGCAGTTGTGCTGCGCATCTGTTCATACATTATCAGCCGCTGGGGGGCCCCTGTCACTGGGTCTATAAATGCCCCCCCCAGGGCAGTTGTGCTGCGCATCTGTTCATACATTATCAGCCGCTGGGGGGCCCCTGTCACTGGGTCTATAAATGCCCCCCCCAGGGCAGTTGTGCCGCACATCTGTTCATACATTATCAGCTGCTGGGGGGCCCCTGTCACTGGGTCTATAAATGCCCCCCCAGGGCAGTTGTGCCGTGCATCTGTTCATACATTATCAGCCGCTGGGGGGGCCCTGTCACTTGGTCTATAAATACCCCCCCAGGGCAGTTGTGCCGTGCATCTGTTCATACATTATCAGCCGCTGGGGGGGCCCTGTCACTTGGTCTATAAATACCCCCCCAGGGCAGTTGTGCCGTGCATCTGTTCATACATTATCAGCCGCTGGGGGGGCCCTGTCACTGGGTCTATAAATACCCCCCCTGGGGCAGTTGTGCTGCGCATCTGTTCATACATTATCAGCCGCTGGGGGGCCCCTGTCACTGGGTGTATAAATGCCCCCCCAGGGCAGTTGTGCCGCTCATCTGTTCATACATTATCAGCCACTGGGGGGCCCCTGTCACTGGGTGTATAAATGCCCCCCCCCAGGGGGCCGCAGTGCATGGGGAGTCACAACCGCCAGTGCATGTCTCTGTGGCACCATAACTGTCACTTTTACACATTTTATATTCACAAATTATTCTGTAAAGCTGAGAGCTGACCCCCCCGAGAGACTCACCTGTCCCTGTCCCCCCCCAGGCGGATGATACCTACCTGCAGCTCAAGAAGGACTTGGAGTATTTGGATCTAAAGGTAACGGCGCTTGTGCCTCATTGCTGCTCCTCGGTTCTGATTGGTGCTTTGCTTTGGGTCTTTGGGTCTTTGGGTCACAGGCACCTTTTATATGTAATGTACTAATAATGCACCTTAGTGGGTTCCCTGCACCATCCCGGCCCCTGGTTTCTTAGCAAAATCTTCTCTTTCCTCCTTTTTTATTGGCTTTGTCCCTTATTCAAAGGGTTAAACGGTTATAATTATTCCCCTGTACTAAGCACAATTCAGCAGGAACAGCCCCCTAAGTTTGCTCATAGCCTGTACAGAGAGATACCATAAAACTATGGCACATAGGGATTCCCCTGTACTAAGCACAATTCAGCAGGAACAGCCCCCTAAGTTTGCCCATAGCCTGTACAGAGAGATACCATAAAACTATGGCACATAGGGATTCCCCTGTACTAAGCTCAATTCAGCAGGAACAGCCCCCTAAGTTTGCTCATAGCCTGTACAGAGAGATACCATAAAACTATGGCACATAGGGATTCCCCTGTACTAAGCAAAATTCAGCAGGAACAGCCCCCTAAGTTTGCCCATAGCCTGTACAGAGAGATACCATAAAACTATGGCACATAGGGATTCCCCTGTACTAAGCACAATTCAGCAGGAACAGCCCCAAAGTTTCCTCATAGTCTGTACAGAGAGATACCATAAAACTATGGCACATAGGGATTCCCCTGTACTAAGCACAATTCAGCAGGAACAGCCCCTAAGTTTGCTCATAGCCTGTACAGAGAGATACCATAAAACTATGGCACATAGGGATTCCCCTGTACTAAGCACAATTCAGCAGGAACAGCCCCTAAGTTTGCTCATAGCCTGTACAGAGAGATACCATAAAACTATGGCACATAGGGATTCCCCTGTACTAAGCACAATTCAGCAGGAACAGCCCCCTAAGTTTGCCCATAGCCTGTACAGAGAGATACCATAAAACTATGGCACATAGGGATTCCCCTGTACTAAGCACAATTCAGCAGGAACAGCCCCCTAAGTTTGCCCATAGCCTGTACAGAGAGATACCATAAAACTATGGCGCATAGGGATTCCCCTGTACTAAGCACAATTCAGCAGGAACAGCCCCCTAAGTTTGCCCATAGCCTGTACAGAGAGATACCATAAAACTATGGCACATAGGGATTTCCCTGTACTAAGCACAGTTCAGCAGGAACAGCCCCCTACGTTTGCTCATAGCCTGTACAGAGAGATACCATAAAACTATGGCACATAGGGATTCCCCTGTACTAAGCACAATTCAGCAGGAACAGCCCCCTAAGTTTGCCCATAGCCTGTACAGAGAGATACCATAAAACTATGGCACATAGGGATTTCCCTGTACTAAGCACAGTTCAGCAGGAACAGCCCCCTACGTTTGCTCATAGCCTGTACGGAGAGATACCATAAAACTATGGCACATAGGGATTCCCCTGTACTAAGCACAATTCAGCAGGAACAGCCCCCTACGTTTGCTCATAGCCTGTACGGAGAGATACCATAAAACTATGGCACATAGGGATTCCCCTGTACTAAGCACAATTCAGCAGGAACAGCCCCCTAAGTTTGCCCATAGCCTGTACAGAGAGATACCATAAAACCATGGCACATAGGGATTCCCCTGTACTAAGCACAATTCAGCAGGAACAGCCCCCTAAGTTTGCCCATAGCCTGTACAGAGAGATACCATAAAACCATGGCAGAGTTCTGTAGTTGAACCATTCCTGCTCATACTAAATTGCACCCCCTTTCTTGGCTTCTCTGCTGTTCTGTCCGTCTCTGCTGCTTCCCAAATGGTGACTAATGAGGAGCAGTCGGTGAGTGACAGCGTCCGGCCCAGTGGCGGCCATAGTGCTTAACCTGTGGCCCTCGGCTCCTGGGAGCCCCATAGACTGCTGTGTGGGCTGACAACTATATAAATATATATAACAAAGATGGACGTGTAACCCCGCCCCCCATATCTGCGCCGCAGGCTGTAGTGGAACAATAAGCAGCTCTGTTCTGTGCATGGGGTGGGGCCTCATTAACACTTCCCCTTTAATTTGGAACAGATAAAATATAACGAGCCCCTGGTCAACCTGGTTCACAGTCTCTTAAAGAACTCGACCCCGGGGTACAGAACCAGCATCAACGTAAGCCCCCCTGTCGGTAAATGTGCCCCCCGGCGCCGCCGCCGCTGCTCTCGTGATTGGCTTCTCTGTAGGTTTTTATTTCCCAAGCGCCCACGGTTTGATTCATTGGCTGCCTTTGTGTTTGCTTGTGTAGCCCCTCCCCCCCCGAGGTACGTCATTAGAGTGTCAGCTCTGCGGCCCGGAGTCCATCGTAGTCCGTTGTGTTTCAGTTGCCGCCAAATGTTTCATTTAATTTCCGTTATATTCGCTTTAAAGGGAAACTGTCCCCCCCCCCCCCATTATACAGTTGAGGGGGTCCAAAACTGGATTTTTTTAACCCTTTCAGCTGTGGGTCGACAGCTCCCCTTTGACCTTGCCAACAGAATTCGTTTCATTCGTACAAACCGGTAAAAACGTTTAGCCCCTCCCCCGCGGAGAGGGCGGAGTTACATTTATGGTTTGCGCTTTCTTTGTGGTGCTTTGCATGCGCTTACTGCCTACATTTCCCAGGATCCTCTCTGTCCCCCCAAGAACTGAAACAGTATTTCCTTTTATTGCTTTTTGTTTAGGTTTCCGGGAGAGAATCGCTGAAAGATCGCTCTCTGAAACCCGTACGGATCGCCGAAAGCGACGTCGACGTAAGTGTAAGAGGGTCGTACTTCCCCTTTAAATCGTATATCTCATCTCCGTGTCAGAGTTTGGGTTTCCATTGTGAGGAATCGGGCCGCCGGGACAGGAAGATTTGTAGCCGAGTGTTATCAGGGCCCGACAGCGCTGAGATGGCCAATCAGATAGAGCCGCTGCCATGGACCCTTTTGTCATTGGCTATAAAATGCAGGACAAGCCAGTAATAAATCACAGGCGCGTGATTGGCTGTCAGCGAGGGCCCCTCTCAGCGCCACAGGATTTCCATATCGGATCCATCTCTGCGTATCTTGTACTCTGTCCCCATTCGTCTTCCTGTCCCCCCCCCTATAGAGAGGAGAGCCGGCCCATTGGGTGCTTATGGGATAGGATTGTACTGAATTTCTATAATTTACAGAATTTAAAGGGAAAGTAAACCCGAATAATATATAATAAACCTATACCTGTCTGCAATAGAATTATCAGGTCTCTATGGAGGGATGGCAGACAGGTGGGAGTAATGACATAGGTTTATTATATATTATTTGGGTTTACTTTCCCTTTAAATTCTGTAAACACAGGTTTATTGTGTTACTATTAAAGGGGAAGTTTAAAGGGGAACCCGTCCCTCTTCCTTCTGTTCTTCCCCGCAGGTGAAACTGAGCATTCTGTGTGAACAGGACCGGATCCTGCAGGACCTGGAAGATAAGATCCGAGCCCTGAAGGACAATAAGGTGAGGGAGGGGCCAACGGGTATATGGGGGCGGAGCCAGAAGGGAACATGGCGTCACCTCTTGTCTCTCTCTCGCAGGATAAACTGGAAACGGTCCTGGAGGTTCTGCACAGGCAAATGGATCAGTACAAGGAGCAGCCGCAGCACACGGAGAAGATTTCCTATCAGCAGAGGCTCCTCCAGGAGGATTTGGTGCAGATTCGAGCGGAAATGTCCAAAGTTTCCACCGTAATTATTGCTTTTGGTTGCTACGGGAACAAGTGGGTGCGGCCATACTGACCTTAGTGTTCTGTCGGGCTGTTGCTATGCAGTGCCGGGGACCATAGATATGTTCTAGCTCATCACTCAGACGAAAAATCTGATTGGCTGGAATTTGATTAAATGCTACTGGTGGGCGGGGTGGGGAGGGGCTTGTGCTATTTTGTTTCATGAGTCCCAAGCTGCAGCTGCTGTTATTATTGTGGGGCCACATGTTGCAAGTCCCCGTTCATTCATTGGTTCATTGGTAGTAGAGGCACAGCCCACTTGTGGGCGGAGTCTAACGATTGCCCCCGACTCCCGCAGGACATGGAGAACGCGTGGAACGAATACGTCAGGCTGGAAAGTGATGTGATCTGCTTACGGCAAATGCTACAGGAACAAATGAACCGATCTCTGTCTTCTCAGGTCAGCTGACTCCAGGCTTACTTGCCCTTTAATCCCATTTGTGCAGACACAGCCATGGGCCAATCACATAGAGGTGCTTATTCCCTTTGTATCAAAGCAGAAGCCGCTATTGTCTATTGGCTGCTGTAGGGCTGGCCACATGTCCGGTCACATGTCCGGTGCAATTGTGATGTGATTGGCTACTTGTGTTTAAGTCAAAAGCAGCCAATTGCTCAGAGCTGATTTCCAATGGCTTCTTCCCAGAGTGACCCAAAGGCACCGCTGCTCCTCCTCCCTAGAGGGTGGGACCCCAAGTGCAGAGGCAGAACCCCCCTAATATTCAGGGGGTCGGGGGTCGGTCCGTATAACCCAGTAGCTCGGTCCGATTCTCCATGTGTTTCTGTTGGTTCTGCAGGAAAAGGCCCAGATGCAAAAGGATTTGTGGAGAATCGAAGACGTGACAGCCGGGCTCAGTGCGAATAAGCTCACCTATAAGGTTCTTGTGGAATCTTTTAAGAATCCAGGTCAGTACCGCGAGTAACGAGTATCACCCAGTCCCTGCGTTGCAGCCATTCCATTGGTCTTTTTATCTTCTCTTTCTAGAAAGGAAAACAGTGCCTTCCGTCTCGCAGCCATTCGTGCCTTCTGGGACTACAGCGTTTACGTCTGTGCGCAGTAAATCTGTGTCCCCCCAGAACCCTTCTGTGAGCCTCGTGATGCCCACCCTGGATGTGAGATTGTACTCCCAGCCGCCCTACTCCCAGCAGCCCTACTCCCAGCCGCGCTCTCACTCCCAGCCGCAGCTCCTCTCCAGACCCGACTCCCTCCTTCATTCACCAACAGGAGTCAAACCAAAGTTTGTAAGTACCTTATCCACCCACCAGTGGGCTGGGCTACTACTACTCCTGCCTCCAGTGGGCTGGACTACTACTACTCCTCCCACCAGTGGGCTGGGCTACTACTACTCCTCCCACCAGTGGGCTGGGCTACTACTACTCCTCCCACCAGTGGGCTGGGCTACTACTACTCCTCCCACCAGTGGGCTGGGCTACTACTACTCCTCCCACCAGTGGGCTGGGCTACTACTACTCCTCCCACCAGTGGGCTGGGCTACTACTACTCCTCCCACCAGTGGGCTGGGCTACTACTACTCCTGCCTCCAGTGGGCTGGGCTACTACTACTCCTCCCACCAGTGGGCTGGGCTACTACTACTCCTCCCACCAGTGGGCTGGGCTACTACTACTCCTCTCACCAGTGGGCTGGGCTACTACTACTCCTCCCACCAGTGGGCTGGGCTACTACTACTCCTCCCACCAGTGGGCTGGGCTACTACTACTCCTCCCACCAGTGGGCTGGGCTACTACTACTCCTCCCACCAGTGGGCTGGGCTACTACTACTCCTCCCACCAGTGGGCTGGGCTACTACTACTCCTGCCTCCAGTGGGCTGGGCTACTACTACTCCTCCCACCAGTGGGCTGGGCTACTACTACTCCTCCCTCCAGTGGGCTGGGCTACTACTACTCCCACCAGTGGGCTGGGCTACTACTACTCCTCCCACCAGTGGGCTGTGCTACTACTTCTCTTCCTTTCCATGGGCTGTGTTAGTATTTCCCAATGTTCATATATTCAGCTCCCATGTCTCTCTCTCCGTGGAAGCCGGTGCATGTAAGTTCAGTGGTCCGAATCCATTCCAAACAGCACCTTATATCCCCATTAAACTGCCTTTATCAGATACACGTGGCTTTGGATATAGCGACGTTTCAGGCACTAAATGAACCTTTTATACGTGACATTATCGCCACCTACTGGCCATTATACACTTTGCAACAAATTAATGACTTGTTACATTGTCACATTATATACAAAAAATCTGTTATTTCCTTTCAATTTACCCAAATCAGAGTATCTGTAAAACACAAAGATGAAAAACCCATTAAAACCAATGACAATTGAAAGACTCCCTATTCAGTCCTTGGGGGTCTCTAGTCTCCTTACCCACATTGCTGTACCCCCTGTTCCTCAGGACTCTGTATGGCGGAACCCAACGTGCGCTATAAATAACCGCCTTTCTCCCCAGGATGAAGATGCCCCGCCGCGGCCCCCCCTCCCAGACGTGTACAGCCCAGAGGGGCCAGAACCCTCTCCCACAGCCCCCCCGCCTCCGGCCGTGCCGCCGCCCCCCAGAGACCCCTCAGTGATCAGACACACGTCAGTGCGGGGCTTGAAGCGCCAGTCGGACGAGAGGAAGCGAGACCGCGAGCACGGGATGAACGGCGATTACAGGGTAAAGCTTTTCCTTTAAATGGACCCGGAGTCAGTTCTGCGGTTCTGGTTCGTTCTGCTCAATGTTCTGTTTCCGCAGCTCGACCTTCGCACGTACGTGAGTGAACCAGAACTCGTGGCCATGGGGAACGAGTCCAGCCCACCAGCGCCGGGGTTTCTGGGTTCTGACGCCGGATATCAGACGCTGCCATCGAGAGGTCAGTTACTCCCTTACGTCCAAGCACAGAGTAGTACTGAGTACCTGAAACTGGGCCTCAGTGGTTCTGTTCTGAGCTGCCCTGATACAGTGTGTAGTGGGCCCTTGTCCCATAATGGCCACCGTTGGATGTGGCATATTAGGGGTTAAATGATCACTTGTTGCTCCCAAAGGTCTATCTGGATCCACCTCCAGGCTCCCGCAGTCTTCTACTGTTGCCTCGTACGTCACTCTACGGAGAGGGGCAAATACCGACATTGCTAAGGTAGGAACAAGGGGAAGGGCTGGGAAAGGGCAAGGGGAGGGGCTAGTTAGGGGCAAGGGGAGGAGCTGGGAAAGGGCAAGGGGAGGAGCAAGGAAGGGGCAAGGGGGAGCTGGGAAAGGGCAAGGGGAGGAGCAAGGAAGGGGCAAGGGGAAGCTGAGGAAGGAACTAGAAATGTGCAAGGGGAGGGGCTGAGAAGGGGCAAGGGGAGGAGCTTGGAAGGGGCAAGGGGAAGAGCAAGGGGGAGCTGGGGAAGGAGCTAAAAAGGGGCAAGGGGAGGAGCTGAAAAGGGGCAAGGGGATGAGCTTGGAAGGGGCAAGGGGAGGAGCTTGGAAGGGACAAGGGGAGGAGCAAGGAAGGGGCAAGGGGGAGCTGGGGAAGGGGCAAGGGGAGGAGCAAGGAAGGGGCAAAGGGAGGAGCTTGGAAGGGGCAAGGGGATGAGCTTGGAAGGGGCAAGGGGATGAGCTTGGAAGGGACAAGGGGAGGAGCAAGGAAGGGGCAAGGGGGAGCTGGGGAAGGGGCAAGGGGAGGAGCAAGGAAGGGGCAAAGGGAGGAGCTTGGAAGGGGCAAGGGGAGGAGCAAGGAAGGGGCAAGGGGGAGCTGGGGAAGGAGCTAGAAAGGTGCAAGGGGAGGAGCTGAGAAGCGGCAAGGGGAGGAGCAAGGAAGGGGCAAGGGGAGGAGCTTGGAAGGGGCAAGGGGAGGAGCAAGGAAGGGGCAAGGGGGAGCTGGGGAAGGAGCTAGAAAGGTGCAAGGGGAGGAGCTGAGAAGCGGCAAGGGGAGGAGCAAGGAAGGGGCAAGGGGGAGCTGGGGAAGGAGCTTAGAAGGGGCAAGGGGAGGAGCTGGGATGGGGCAAGGGGAGGGGCTGGGATGGGGCAAGGGGAGGGGCTTGGAAGGGTCAGTTTGGGCTGCTTAGCATTTAAGGTGGCACTTCACAAATTGCTGAAACAGAATCTCCCAGAATTCATCTGATTAACCAGTTATGGTAATTATCTGCTACTTAACCCCTCAGTGCCCAAAGCCACTCCCCCCCCCCCCCCCCCCCCCCCCCCCCCCCCAACACAACTCTCTGTATCTCGTATTTTACAGGAAAGACCAAAAAGTGCCTTTGAGCGCCTTTACTCTGGGGACAACCAAAGAGGCAAAATGAGTGCCGAGGAGCAACTGGAGCGAATGAAGCGCCACCAGAAGGCCTTGGTCCGCGAGCGCAAGAGGACTCTGAGCCAGGGGGACAAGCAGCCGCCCACCAGTAACTCCCAGCCCCTCCCTGCGGACATAAGCTCAGTATGTTAGCTAAGCATCATGGGAGAACGGGCTAACCTTTAACCTTTAGCGTTTGAATAGTCAAGCACCTTACATGCACCGCGTATTGTAACTCGCCGATCAGTGTAACTAGTAGCTGCCCCCGAGGGGCAATTCCCTTGTACTGGGGTCTCTGGGCCCATAGAACTAGCACTTCCCTCATTGGTCCCTATGCACCCAGCTGGGCAGGCTCACTTTCATTGGTCATGTTCCTTCTGGCTTCTCATTGGCTTGTGTCTGACTGGGAGGGGCAGCCTCAAATGGGCAGTCAGATGGAGCACCCCCCAAATGGGCAGTCAGATGGAGCGCCCCCAAATGGGCAGTCAAATGGAGCGCCCCCCAAATGGGCAGTCAGATGGAGCGCCCCCAAATGGGCAGTCAGATGGAGCGCCCCTTTAATGGGCAGTCAGATGGAGCGCCCCCAAATGGGCAGTCAGATGGAGCGCCCCCCAAATGGGCAGTCAGATGGAGTGCCCCCCCAAATGGGCAGTCAGATGGAGCGCCCCCCAAATGGGCAGTCAGATGGAGCGCCCCCAAATGGGCAGTCAGATGGAGCGCCCCCAAATGGGCAGTCAGATGGAGCGCCCCCCAAATGGGCAGTCAGATGGAGTGCCCCCCCAAATGGGCAGTTTGATGGAGCGTCCCCCAAATGGGCAGTCAGATGGAGCGCCCCCCAAATGGGCAGTCAGATGGAGCGCCCCCCAAATGGGCAGTCACATGGAGCGTCCCCCAAATGGGCAGTCAGATGGAGCGCCCCCCAAATGGGCAGTCAGATGGAGCACCCCCCAAATGGGCAGTCAGATGGAGTGCCCCCCCAAATGGGCAGTCAGATGGAGCACCCCCCAAAGGCGTAACCCCAAAAGTTCTCCTTAGATCAAGGCAAAGTGAGTCTGCCCAGCTTGGTCGGTAGGTCAGTACAGTAACACTTACCCCCCCTACTCACTAGGAGATGCCTACATGGGAATTGCCCAGACTCATTACTGATAGGGAGACATGAATGTGCTCAGCCTGGGGGGCATCAGCAGTACCATGGGGGGCATCAGCAGTACCATGGGGGGCATCAGCAGTACCATTGGGGCATCAGTGGTACCATGGGGGGCATCAGCGGTACCATGGGGGCATCAGCAGTACCATGGGGGCATCAGCAGTACCATGGGGGCATCAGCGGTACCATGGGGGGCATCAGCAGTACCATGGGGGCATCAGCAGTACCATGGGGGCATCAGTGGTACCATGGGGGGCATCAGCGGTACCATGGGGGCATCAGCAGTACCATGGGGGCATCAGTGGTACCATGGGGGGCATCAGCGGTACCATGGGGGGCATCAGCAGTACCATGGGGGCATCAGCAGTACCATGGGGGCATCAGCAGTACCATGGGGGCATCAGCGGTACCATGGGGGGCATCAGCAGTACCATGGGGGCATCAGCGCTACCATGGGGGCATCAGCGGTAACATGGGGGCATCAGAAGTACCATGGGGGCATCAGCGCTACCATGGGGGCATCCGGGGGGGTCGTTGCGGTGCTAGATCGATGCAGTGACGCTTGCAGCCGCTTTTTTTTATACAAAATAGTCGATATTTTCTAACCGAGGCGCCATTACGAGTAACGACCCCCCATATTTGGGGGGTTCCCCGCGAGCACCCCGGCTTCCGTAACAAGCACAACCTCACCGAGAGCAGAATTTGCACGTTTCTAGGGAAACCGAATAAAGGGGAAAGGCTTGAGCACAAGGGGTTAAACGGGGGGGGGAATGTAGAGCCCCCCCTAGCCCCGGGGGCCACACTACCTAATGCCTTGTACTCATACATCATTGCGTCATTCCAACTCCCCCCAAACTTCATTCAAATGACCCCCCATTGTCCCCCGCTGCCTTCCTATAACCTTCCCAGAATGCATCTGTGTGTAATCTCCGCTAACCATGGCCATACTCATTCTCGCCAGGCTTCTCTATTGCCCCCCCCCCATGTAATTCGCTTCCCGTAACCGCCATTCAGCCGCCATTCTCCATCCGTCTGCTTCTTACCCCTCGGAAGCCTCACAGTTGCCCCCGGGATATTGTAGGTACAGTCACATATAAGGGCAAGTAAAGGGCAAGTAAAGCCGCAGTCACTATATTGGTTGTTGGCACTTAGGCCCCAGGCTGCCATAGGACAGGCAGTTAGTACAGGGGGCTCCATTGTGGCCCTTAGGGGACTGAGGGCGGGGATACCTACATGCCCCTCCCACCACCCCTAATGGAGAGCTGCCAATCATATTATCCTTATTATTGATTGTGTTTGGATCTAATTAGTTAATTGGCTGACAGGAGCTAATGAACCATAGCACTTAATGAAACGGGTCAGTAATTAATGGGGGGTTCAGACTGGTACCAGCACTTATAGATTCTATCACCCCCAAATCCTTCCATTCACCCCCAATGCCTTCATAAGCTCCGCCCTCATTGGTGAATGGGAAAATCATTATGGGGAGCAGATTAACCCCCCCAAATCATAACTTCCTGTAAATATAACGAACCAGAGCAATAACGGACCCCCCCCCGGCGCTGCAGAACCGCTCTCATGTTTTCCTTTATGCAAATGTTAATTCCGCCGGTCGTTAGTTTCTAATTAGAGCCTTTTGGGAATAATGTTTAACGAGGAGAGTTCTGATGTTTGTCCGACCAATAAAAATGTGTCGCCTTTACCTCACGCTTCTCCTTTATTCTCCGGCGCTGCTCCGTACTGATCCATTTGCCCCATAGCGGCCTGGCTAGAATGAGTATGGACTGGTGGGGCAGTGGGCTTGCAGGGAGTCATTTGATTGGCTGGTGAGTATCACACTGCTCTATGTGATTGGTTACACCTGGGAACTGTAAAGAAAGGCAACGGATACCGGTACCAGAACTTTCTCATGTGAGTGACACATATGGGCCTGGTACCGGCAGGGAGTCCCACTGTGTGTGTATGGGGGGTACCTATGTTCTGTATATGGGCCGGTACCGGCAGGGAGTCCCACTGTGTGTGTATGGGGGGTACCTATGTTCTGTATATGGGCCGGTACCGGCAGGGAGTCCCACTGTGTGTGTATGGGGGGTACCTATGTTCTGTATATGGGCCGGTACCGGCAGGGAGTCCCACTGTGTGTGTATGGGGGTACCTATGTTCTGTATATGGGCCGGTACCGGCAGGGAGTCCCACTGTGTGTGTATGGGGGGTACCTATGTTCTGTATATGGGCCGGTACCGGCAGGGAGTCCCACTGTGTGTGTATGGGGGGGTACCTATGTTCTGTATATGGGCCGGTACCGGCAGGGAGTCCCACTGTGTGTGTATGGGGGGTACCTATGTTCTGTATATGGGCCGGTACCGGCAGGGAGTCCACTGTGTGTGTATGGGGGGTACCTATGTTCTGTATATGGGCCGGTACCGGCAGGGAGTCCCACTGTGTGTGTATGGGGGGTACCTATGTTCTGTATATGGGCCGGTACCGGCAGGGAGTCCCACTGTGTGTGTATGGGGGGTACCTATGTTCTGTATATGGGCCGGTACCGGCAGGGAGTCCCACTGTGTGTGTATGGGGGGTACCTATGTTCTGTATATGGGCGGTACCGGCAGGGAGTCCCACTGTGTGTGTATGGGGGGGGTACCTATGTTCTGTATATGGGCCGGTACCGGCAGGAGTCCCACTGTGTGTGTATGGGGGATACCTATGTTCTGTATATGGGCCGGTACCGGCAGGGAGTCCCACTGTGTGTGTATGGGGGGGTACCTATGTTCTGTATATGGGCCGGTACCGGCAGGGAGTCCCACTGTGTGTGTATGGGGGGGTACCTATGTTCTGTATATGGGCCGGTACCGGCAGGGAGTCCTGCTGTGTGTGTATGGGGGGTACCTATGTTCTGTATATGGGCCGGTACCGGCAGGGAGTCCCACTGTGTGTATGGGGGGGGTACCTATGTTCTGTATATGGGCCGGTACCGGCAGGGAGTCCCACTGTGTGTGTATGGGGGTACCTATGTTCTGTATATGGGCCGGTACCGGCAGGGAGTCCCACTGTGTGTGTATGGGGGGTACCTATGTTCTGTATATGGGCCGGTACCGGCAGGGAGTCCCACTGTGTGTGTATGGGGGGTACCTATGTTCTGTATATGGGCCGGTACCAGCAGGGAGTCCCACTGTGTGTGTATGGGGGGTACCTATGTTCTGTATATGGGCCGGTACCGGCAGGGAGTCCCACTGTGTGTGTATGGGGGGGTACCTATGTTCTGTATATGGGCCGGTACCGGCAGGGAGTCCCGCTGTGTGTGTATGGGGGGGTACCTATGTTCTGTATATGGGCCGGTACCGGCAGGGAGTCCCGCTGTGTGTGTATGGGGGGTACCTATGTTCTGGAATGAAGGGATCCAAGTGCCTGTGGTTCTGTTGGTGGATCCATATGTAGATATGTGTGTGGGTTCCAGCGCCCCCTGTGGGTGGGGGTAACAGCGCTAATAACCCCCCTGTATTTGCTCTCAGTGGCGGCGGGAGCAGGAGTTTGACCTACAGCTGCTGGAGAGGGCGGCGCGGGGCGCGGGGAACAAGGAGGAACAGGATTGGCTGACAGCGAAGGCCGTACATGTGACTGAGTTGGATCTGGAGCCGGAGGAATATGATTTAGACATCAGCAAAGAGGTGGGTTCCAGGAATGGGGCTGAAAGGGCAAATATTCCCCCC
Organism: Xenopus tropicalis; assembly: GCF_000004195.4. Taxonomy (NCBI): domain Eukaryota; kingdom Metazoa; phylum Chordata; class Amphibia; order Anura; family Pipidae; genus Xenopus; species Xenopus tropicalis. Next base: position 2,200,069 of record NC_030680.2, on the reverse strand, counting down.
ATGCTGTTTATTGGCTCAGGGGGAGGCGACACATATGTAAATATGAAGCACAACTTTGTATCTGCCTGGAACTCCGCACATTACTGCCACCTAGTGCCTTAGTGTAGCAGCACTGCCACCTAGTGGGGAGCCGGTGGGAAGGCATAGAATGAATAGACTGTCCCTACACTCATTATGGCAGCTCCGAGTGAGTAGAATCAATTGGTCCCCTCTGCTTCCCGTAGCTCTCCATGCCGGACAAGGTCGCAATCCCAGAGCGCTACATTGAGCTGGAGCCGGACGAACCGCTGAGCCTGGAGGATATGGAGGCCCGACGGCGCAAAGTGGAGAAGATAAAGAACATTCTGGCCCGGTCAAGGTCCGTATCGACCCGTTTACTGAGTATCAGTTCCCTGCTTGTGTGAGTCCTGCCCAATGAGTCACATGATGTCTAGGGGCAGTTATAGATCCCACCTACCCCTGTCTCCCTTGTATGTTGTGCTCAGAGCAAGTGGCAGGAGGTAATTATTAAAGGGAAACTAAACCCTGCGGCACAGCGCGGCTCAACGTTACTCAGCTGCTGCCGGACTACAAATCCCAGAATAATGTAACATATAATGAAGGGTGAGGCATGCTGGGAGCTGTAGTCCAGCAACATCAGGGTTGGATTCTTAAAGCAATATTGTCCAATAAATCTCCCCCAGAACATGGAAGTGAGTTACCCAGAAAGCCCCGGTGCCCATGAAGGTGCCATAGGGATAAGGGTTTGTGGGGGTCTCAGTATAACCATGGTTTCCCCCCCCCCAGCGTGCACAACCTACAGACCCCCGCGCTGCCGGAGATACAGGGGCTGGCGGATATGGGGGCGCAGAAGGAGGAGCAGGAGCGGATGATCACCATTTCCTACGCGTTGGCGTCTGAGGCCTCGCTGCGCAGCAAACAGGTGGCGGGTAAGTGGGGGCAGTGGGACTGGGTGTGGGGGGTAATTACCCAGGTAGCCCTGGGGCAGAATTGGGGTTATGGGGGGCACCGATGAACTGAGACCCCCCATAATCACATTGATTCTTCCCTTTCCCGCCCAGCTCATGCCGTGACTGATCACTGACGCCCCCCCTGGAATCTTCCAGCAACCGTCAGGAATCAGCCCCCGGGGGCAATAAATATGGAGATGTCGGATCAGCGCCACTTTCCCATCATTTGGACTCTGTCGTTGCTCTGCCGGGTCAGAACCCCGGGGTTAGGGATCCGTTGGCTCTCTGGGGTCAAGTCGAGCCAATCGGTGGGATCCGTGTATATATATTTATAAGGGGGGGGTCAAAGGGCCGGGATCCTTCTCAGGTTCTGCTGGGGGGGCACCTGGGGGGCTTTGCTGCCAGCAGGAAAAAGGGCAAATTAATGTGAAATAAAGTTTATTTTCCCAAACTAAACTGAGCCGCATTGGCCCAAAGGAACCTGAAGGAACCTGAACCCGATTGGACCAGGAAGTGTAGAACAGGGAGGAGGGGATTTGGGACCAAGGAATGGATGGGGGGGTCTCAGAATGGGATGGAAAGAGGTAGGTGACATAGTGGGGGGGGGGGGTGGGGGGCAGTCACATGACCCCGTATTAAATACGTCCCGCCTCCTTTACCTCCAAAATCTCCCCCCTCGGGTTTATTTATCAGTCAAAGTTGGGGGAATTTTTTTTTATAAATTCTGTATTTTATAGCAGGAAATTTCCCCGAATGTAACAAATACCGATTATTTTCCCATAATAACGACACGCAGAATTACCGACCCCTCGCGCTTCCAAGAACAAAAATCACCTTCTATTAATGGGGAAAAATTCCTAAAATAAATATATTTATATGTGAAATCCCCGCGCGGCGCCCGAGCGCCAATATCCCGCGTTTAACACTTTCCCGTAATGAATCGTTTTCTGTAAATCCCCCCCCCGATTGCTGTGGTTTGTGCATTTACTAGCCCGCCGTTTGTACCGCGAATGTGTCACGTGACTTGCGCTTTCATTGGAAACAGATTTGTTGTTTTATATTTTCAATATTCTGATAAAAATAATCTATAATTATATTTAGTAATAATGTCTATTTTTAACTAACTCTCAACTGCCAGCGTCGCGCCTTTGCCAAAATTACATCTATTTTTTGCCTTTTTAAAAAAAATGTAAATAAAGAAAAAATCAATAAAAATGGAAATGTGATGTTTATTGGGGCGCAGGGGGTAATGGGGGGCCAGTGGGGTCCCTGACTGATGTACAATATATGTGTGAGATACAGATCATTATCCCCAAGGTTTGGGGGTGCAGGAGTATAGGGGGCCAGTGGGGCCCCTGACTGATGTACAATATCAATATATGTGTGAGATACAGATCATTATCCCCAAGGTTTGGGGGTGCAGGAGTATAGGGGGGCCAGATACAGATCATTATCCCCAAGGTTTGGGGGTGCAGGAGTATAGGGGGGCCAGTGGGGTCCCTGACTGATGTACAATATATGTGTGAGATACAGATCATTATCCCCAAGGTTTGGGGGTGCAGGAGTATAGGGGGGCCAGTGGGGTCCTTGACTGATGTACAATATCAATATATGTGTGAGATACAGATCATTATCCCCAAGGTTTGGGGGTGCAGGAGTATAGGGGGGCCAGTGGGGTCCCTGACTGATGTACAATATATGTGTGAGATACAGATCATTATCCCCAAGATTTGGGGGTGCAGAAGTATAGGGGGGCCAGTGGGGTCCCTGACTGATGTACAATATATGTGTGAGATACAGATCATTATCCCCAAGGTTTGGGGGTGCAGGAGTATAGGGGGGCCAGTGGGGTCCCTGACTGATGTACAATATATGTGTGAGATACAGATCATTATCCACAAGATTTGGGGGTGCAGGAGTATAGGGGGGCCAGTGGGGTCCCTGACTGATGTACAATATATGTTTGAGATACAGATCATTATCCCCAAGGTTTGGGGGTGCAGGAGTATAGGGGGGCCAGTGGGGTCCCTGACTGATGTACAATATATGTGTGAGATACAGATCATTATCCCCAAGGTTTGGGGGTGCAGGAGTATAGGGGGGCCAGTGGGGTCCCTGACTGATGTACAATATATGTGTGAGATACAGATCATTATCCCCAAGGTTTGGGGTGCAGGAGTATAGGGGGGGGCCAGTGGGGTCCCTGACTGATGTACAATATATGTTTGAGATACAGATCATTATCCCAAGGTTTGGGGGTGCAGGAGTATAGGGGGGCCAGTGGGGTCCCTGACTGATGTACAATATATGTGTGAGATACAGATCATTATCCCCAAGGTTTGGGGGTGCAGGAGTATAGGGGGGCAAGTGGGGTCCCTGACTGATGTACAATATATGTGTGAGATACAGATCATTATCCCCAAGGTTTGGGGGTGCAGGAGTATAGGGGGGCCAGTGGGGTCCCTGACTGATGTACAATATATGTTTGAGATACAGATCATTATCCCCAAGGTTTGGGGGTGCAGGAGTATAGGGGGGCCAGTGGGGTCCCTGACTGATGTACAATATATGTTTGAGATACAGATCATTATCCCCAAGGTTTGGGGGTGCAGGAGTATAGGGGGGCCAGTGGGGTCCCTGACTGATGTACAATATATGTGTGAGATACAGATCATTATCCCCAAGGTTTGGGGGTGCAGGAGTATAGGGGGGCCAGTGGGGTCCCTGACTGATGTACAATATATGTTTGAGATACAGATCATTATCCCCAAGGTTTGGGGGTGCAGGAGTATAGGGGGGCCAGTGGGGTCCCTGACTGATGTACAATATATGTGTGAGATACAGATCATTATCCCAAGGTTTGGGGGTGCAGGAGTATAGGGGGGCCAGTGGGGTCCCTGACTGATGTACAATATATGTGTGAGATACAGATCATTATCCCCAAGGTTTGGGGGTGCAGGAGTATAGGGGGGCCAGTGGGGTCCCTGACTGATGTACAATATATGTGTGAGATACAGATCATTATCCCCAAGGTTTGGGGGTGCAGGAGTATAGGGGGGCCAGTGGGGTCCCTGACTGATGTACAATATATGTGTGAGATACAGATCATTATCCCCAAGGTTTGGGGGTACAGGAGTATAGGGGGGCCAGTGGGGTCCCCTGACTGATGTACAATATATGTGTGAGATACAGATCATTATCCCCAGGTTTGGGGGTACAGGAGTATAGGGGGGCCAGTGGGGCCCCTGACTGATGCACAATATCAATATATGTGTGAGATACAGATCATTATCCCCAAGGTTTGGGGGTGCAGGAGTATAGGGGGGCCAGTGGGGTCCCTGACTGATGTACAATATCAATATATGTGTGAGATACAGATCATTATCCCCAAGGTTTGGGGGTGCAGGAGTATAGGGGGGCCAGTGGGGTCCCTGACTGATGTACAATATATGTGTGAGATACAGATCATTATCCCCAAGGTTTGGGGGTGCAGGAGTATAGGGGGGCCAGTGGGGCCCCTGACTGATGTACAATATCAATATATGTGTGAGATACAGATCATTATCCCCAAGGTTTGGGGGTGCAGGAGTATAGGGGGGCCAGTGGGGTCCCTGACTGATGTACAATATATGTGTGAGATACAGATCATTATCCCCAAGGTTTGGGGGTGCAGGAGTATAGGGGGGCCAGTGGGGTCCCTGACTGATGTACAATATATGTGTGAGATACAGATCATTATCCCCAAGGTTTGGGGGTGCAGGAGTATAGGGGGGCCAGTGGGGTCCCTGACTGATGTACAATATATGTGTGAGATACAGATCATTATCCCCAAGGTTTGGGGGTGCAGGAGTATAGGGGGGCAGTGGGGCCCCTGAGGCTGTTGGGCCCCGGGCAGAGCCACATAGTGAGCGGATGGGGGTGCTGCAAGCTGAGTGCAGTTCCACACATCGCCAATAGGTGTCAGTCTCTGATATACAGAAAAAGGCGACAGATAAAAATGATTTTTCTGGTTTAATTCCCAGTTTAACCCCTGAGGTGCCAGTTATACTTATTTACACCCCACACACTGGGCTTTAACTGATTCAAAGGGGACTTTTTTTCCCACAGTCACAACCTGTCGCCCCCCAATCTCTCTCTGCCTTTATCTGACGCTGAGGATGACCCCCCCCCCCATGATCCCTACCTACGGGGGGGGGGGGGGCGCGATATCGGGGAAAATGTAGGCTAATTCGGTCGTTTGGCCCTGGGGCAATGGGGCAGTTACAATCGGCCTTTAGTCCCTTTATATCCCACCCACATAACGACCAATAAACTAAGTGGAAATAACGTGCCCTTACACTCCTTCCCCCCAAACTATACTAACCCTATACTATATTAACCCTCTGTTGGCTGTTACCCTTATTGCCCCCAGGTTCCTGCTGTTGTTTTATTAATTGTGCCAATAACTCCCTGCAGCCCTAAGTACCTGCCCCGGGGCCAGTTCAGCTCAAAACAATCCCCATATTCCATGCAAACAGGTGGGGGATCAGCAGCTGCCCCAGGGCCCCCCACAACCAGCCTGTGTAACCCCACCCAACCAGCCTGGGAAAGGCCTTCAGCAAGGAAGGGAAAGGGGTTATTAGGAGGGGTAATAGGAGGGTACCGGACCGCAAGGTGATACGGAATTCCCTGTCTGGAGGAGGGCAGAGGGGTATTAGGAGGGGTATTAGGAGGGCACTGGACCGCAAGGTGATACGGAATACCCTGTCTGGAGGAGGGCAGGGGGGTATTAGGAGGGGTAATAGGAGGGGTATTAGGAGGGGTATTAGGAGGGTTAGTAGGAGGGGTATTAGGAGGGCACTGGACCGCAAGGTGATACGGAATACCCTGTCTGGAGGAGGGCAGAGGGGTATTAGGAGGGGTATTAGGAGGGCACTGGACCGCAAGGTGATACGGAATACCCTGTCTGGAGGAGGGCAGGGGGGTATTAGGAGGGGTAATAGGAGGGGTATTAGGAGGGGTATTAGGAGGGTTAGTAGGAGGGGTATTAGGAGGGCACTGGACCGCAAGGTGATACGGAATACCCTGTCTGGAGGAGGGCAGGGGGGTATTAGGAGGGGTATTAGGAGGGGTAATAGGAGGGGTATTAGGAGGGGTATTAGGAGGGGTAATAGGAGGGGTATTAGGAGGGGTAATAGGAGGGGTAATAGGAGGGGTATTAGGAAGGGTATTAGGAGGGGTATTAGGAGGGGTAATAGGAGGGGTATTAGGAGGGGTAATAGGAGGGGTAATAGGAGGGGTATTAGGAGGGGTATTAGGAGGGTACTGGACCGCAAGGTGATACAGAATTCCCTGTAAGACTGAAGGTTGGAAGGCTGGGAATGTGCATTTGCTGTGGGAATTGTGTGTGTGAATGGCTGACTGGGGGTGAGACCCCCCCCTCCGTGTAACAATAAACAGTAAGAAACTGCCTCGTGTGGGTCGTGTTCTGGTGCTACAAGCCGGGCCGGTACCAGACTCCAACGTAACAGAACTTTATATCCCACGTCCAGCAGGGACCCACTGACTGAGCCACAAGCAACTCAGTGCCGTATCCTAATCTTCTCCCAATATGTCCGGCCTGGGGGGGGCAACATCGGGGGCAACATCAGGCAAATGTGATGTTTGGCCCAAAAACAGGGGGTATTGGCGCTGTCAATTCAGGGAGTGCAGTAACGAGCCAATAATATGGACCCCTGACGGAGAAACCAAATCTGCCCCATTTCAGGTGCGGGGGGGGGGGGGGGGGGGCGGTGCCCAAACAGGGGCAGATTTACACCAGTCGTTCTGTTCGAGCTTTTTCCACTGATCATTTATTTAATTCATTACATTTCTGAGCAACTGAATTTGATTTATGGAAGAATATTTCGGGAATAAAGACTTTCTGTATAATGACGTGGGGCACAAACCCAACCAACTTGCTGGATACGATCCAATAGAACCTCGGGCAACACAAATCTCCCAGAATCCTCTGTAATAAACGATTTATTGTTTCCATTCAGTGATTTACGAACAGTTTTGACTTATAGAAATGTACATCTAAAGGCAAAGTTGAACTTAAATATGTGACTGGGCAGAAAAAATACAAAAATACAAAAAGTTTCGATGACAAAATCTCCAATAAGTTAATATAAAACCAAGTCCTTCTACAAAAAAGCCACAAAATGTATTTTTGTCCTCAAAAATGAAGGTTTCTCCTCAGTTGGAAGAGACTTTTAGCCTCTGCAGATCTACTGCCCAGGAAGACCAACCCCCAGCCCACAACATGCCCACTGGGAAGTGAAGTCCAACCCCCAGCCCACAACATGGCTGCTGGGAAGTGAAGTCCAACCCCCAGCCCACAACATGCCTGCTGGGAAGTGAAGTCCAACCCCCAGCCCACAACATGGCTGCTGGGAAGTGAAGTCCAACCCCCAGCCCACAACATGCCTGCTGGGATGTGAAGTCCAACCCCCAGCCCACAACATGCCCACTGGGATGTGAAGTCCAACCCCCAGCCCACAACATGCCTGCTGGGAAGTGAAGTCCAACCCCCAGACCACAACATGCCCGCTGGGAAGTGAAGTCTAACCCCCAGCCCACAACATGGCTGCTGGGAAGTGAAGTCCAACCCCCAGCCCACAACATGCCCGCTGGGAAAAAAAAGAACATTTTTGCATTTGGATCAGCTGTGGCTCAGGTGTAGATACTTCATAAGCAGATTCTTACAGCGGTGGCTGAAGCCTCCCCCTAGGGCCTCCGTCTCTCTCTCAGGCGCCTCAACCAACTCAAGTCCAAAATAGTCCCCGGTTTCACAGTTGACAGACGTACAAAATGGCGGAGACACTGAGACACTATGGGATAGATGATGTACCTGCATGTAAATGTCCTTCTGTTTGGGAAACTCTCGTTATTGACCTCTACGCATTTCTACTGGAGACCTGGCTTGAGTTTCTCATTACTGAAGCGGTCACTTTCCCAGCAGTCTCCTGGTACCTCCGAGTAAGCTCTACTCTTTGTAAACGTCTTCTAGTGACAACTTCAGGTCTCCTTGGGCCTTCTCTCCTTGGATTTCTCTTGGTGTCGCGCTCAGACCATAGAAGGTGGTCCCTTCCCAGCTGCCCCCAATGGTTACAGTGCGGCCTTGGGTAGTCAGTAGCCGGACCTTGTAGGGAGCACTTATTTTGGCTTTCTGGACCGACGCATCCATACGTACAGTCTTCCCACTTCCAACCACGACAGGTTCTTGTAGCGACAAAGTAATCTATAGAAAATGGACAAATATTCATTAACTGTTGACCTTACTGACCCATTGGCCCATTGACTAATGTTATTGTTCTCTTGCAAATGGGAATAACCAGTTGGGGGCATCTCACTATCCCCAGGTCATTGTTGGAATGTTGCTTTCCAATATGGAGACGGGGAGCGATGGGACTGGGGGAAATACAGAGAGGAGCAACTAATCAAGGGAATGGGGGTGTCAATTTTGGGTATGAAGAGAGACTAGAACGTTCCTGAGAACATGAGGGCTTCAGGGGTGGAGTCATGGGATTGTCAAGATTTGCTGTAAAGGTAAAGTTCACCTTCATTGGAACCAGGTACCGTAGCCCAAACCATTAAAAATAGACCCATTTATTCTGGTGGACCCTGTTCTACTGGTGGTTTCCAGTCTCAGGAGTTTTCCATCCAACTGGTGAAGAGCAATTCCCTATAACGGTATCTCAGGAGATCCCACGTACAGATCTGCCGGTACTATATATATATATATTCACTGATCCCGTTACCTCTCGCTCATTGGTGTTGGTGAAATCCCACCGGTGAGTGACGTTATTATCGAGGGAAATCCTGGAAGCCCTTTCCATGCCAATAACAGGAATCCCCCCGGTGAAAGTGGTTTCTGCCTCCCCCACAAACACAATGTTGTGATCATGAATACATCTGCTCACTTCCTTTATGGTTTCCTTGAAGCTAAAGGAAAGAAACAATTAATATCAGCTAATTGGGTCGGGTCGATATATATAAGTAGGAACGTATTTTGCTCATTGGACATTGATTTTCATCATTTGGTTAAGGAACGATTACGTTCCCATCTCCGTTTCTTTTCCTGGGAAATAAGGAGAGACGGTAAATCACTGACCTGAACGTGTCGCTCAACGTCTCGTTTCCGTCGCTGTTATTATAGATCTTTGCATTTACTATGATACTTTTTTCTACTTCAGTTTTCCCCAGTTCAGGGAGGAACTCAAAGTCCTGGATCTTCTGAATGAACGTTGCTCCGATGAAGCCAAATAGCCTGTAACGATGATAGTCGGGGCCCAAGAACGTGGCCTTCTCCCAATACCCCGGGTTCCCCTGAGTTGGCTGGGGCCCTTTATACAGTTTGCCATCAGCCTTACTGACCCACCAGAGGTTTCCCTCAGGGCAGAAAGAGATCACATGGGGGGAATCTCTGCCGTCTCTTTGGCTGAGTGCGGTTCCCAAGTCCAACCAATCACTGTCTGTCTCTGCTGGTCTGACCCACATCTGAATCCGACCATCGCTTGTTATTGCATATAAAGCCCCTTGTGGGTCGGAGAAGACAGAGTCGGTATCTTTGTAGTTACCCTCCCCTACACACGTTCCCTGGACACCAATCCATCTGATACTTTCATCTTTTGGGGGTGGGCCCTTGTAGACTGTTCCTGAGTGCGTAACTGCCCAAAGAAGCCCATGGGGATCAACGGAAATACATTTAAACATGTCCCACCCACTGCGCCCAATTCTTCGGTCGAGGGAGAACAACATTTGGTTGACACAAGACGACACTGGGCCGGTGTAGAGATTTCCGTCCCGTATGGCAAAGAGTTTCCCAGTAGGACTCAGGGCAACAATGACATTGAAGCCATCAAGTCTCCCCAGAGTTATTGCCCTCGCGTGGAAGTTATCTGTAGGGTCCCGGGGCGGGGGGCCGACTCTCACTGTATAATCCTCATCCATCACCAGTAACATTGTCTCTGCAAAGGGAAAAATCTAATAGATCTCACTATTCCAAAATGAAAGTTCATCTGGGAGAAACCTAAACAGTTCAACGCCCTTCATGAAACCCCGCCCTCCCTCCTACTGACCAACCAAACTGGGCCCCACCCTATATAACCCATAAAGGCATTGAGTAGGGGATGTTCTTACCTTTCCTCACCTTCAGCCGACAGGACACAGAGATGGGGCCCTTCAGGGCAGAGTGAGTGACCCTCACAGTCAGTTCTGCCCCATCATCTTCCTCTATGTCGGGGGTTATACGGATTGTGCACTGACAGTTGAAAATACCCCTTTTACTTGATTTTATATCAGGAAATACATTGATTTTCAGCGGCCTCAGTGTTGAGGGCAAGTTATCGACGTCCCCTTTGTGCAGCAACTGATCCATCTCGGCTGAATTGTTCCCATGGTTCCGTGGGGCAGAGGAACCAGTTTGTGGCTCAGATTTCCTGGGGTAAATTTCCATCTCTTCCCCCTCTTTCCTTCTCAAATACACACGAATGTCTATGGTCTTTGGTCGGTAACCAGAGATCTGGCAGGAGAGAGTCGCCTTGTCCATATGGACCAAATATTCCGCTCCGGTAATCTCTGAAAGTCTGGGGGGTTCTGTAACACACAAACCCATTTATTGAACTTCAGACGAGACTCTCAATGACCCAATGATCCTTCTCTTACAAATCTGCCCCACAGAGATGGACCCATCTGCTCAAGTTGCCCATTCAGAGACACTGAGGGAAACAGCACCGACCTTCCAACCAGTTCCTACAAGATGTAAGAAGAGCAACTTGCCCTCTACAGAACCAAGTAGCCAAGTACCCCCTGATCCCACCGCATTCCCAATACTCACTATTTGGGCACAGGGATTTGCCCTCAGCTCCTACTGGAATGAATCCCTTACCATCAAGGGGCCCTATCTGTAAAGCTGGCCATACACGTTAAGATCTGCTCGCTTGACGAGGTCGCCAAGGGAGCTGATCTTCTGCCGATATCCCCACCTATGGGTGGGCGATATTGGGCAAATTTAGGCTAATTCGGTCCTGGGGCCAATCGATCGAATTATAACGATGGTTATGGGTCTAGTTAGTTTAGGGACCACTTCAACGAGCCAATGTGGTCCCCGATTCAACTAAATTTTTTCACCTGCCTGATCGATATCTGGCCAATTTCAGGCCAGATATCGGTCGGGCAGGCCCATCCTTGCTGCCCCTACACGGGCCGATAAGCTGCCGAGATGGTCAGATATCGGCAGCTACAATCGGCCCGTGTATGGCCACCTTAAGGTGTTAAACGAGCATTGCTATCAATGTATCCATCAAAGTTGGAAGAAGCTTTTGATGTAGTCATGGGAGTTGGTGGAACCAATGAAATGCTCCTCAGATCTTGCCCATAATCAGCAAGTCAAGTGGTAATGTATCAAAATCTTTCTTATTTTGCCCATAACAAGTTCTCCTGTGGGGAAACTGTGGGATTTCAGAGTCTCTGAGCTGAAAGGTCAGATGAGAGATATTTTGGGTGATGTTCTTCTACATTTAATGAAGGGATGCAAGTAGCACCTTCAGGGCAAGAAGAGTGTTGGGGGACGTATGACCAACATGAAGCAGAGAAGATGGATAAAGTTGGTATTAGAGGTTCTGCAATCAAACTGGAGATGAGGGGAGACAGTGGTCACCCTCGCTGGGTACCTTTGTATCTAAAATAAGTTGGGTTGTAGCCATTGGGGGAAAGTAGAGCTTTACATGAAAAATAACATGGTGGGAAGTTGCAGAATGGATTTTTTTGGTTTTACAATTCTTACCTTTTTTCAAAAATATGATGTAGCCCCAGATACAAGAGGCGAGTATCAGAGCAGCGAGGGTTCCAAGTACAGCGCCCAGAATTTTTAGATGTGAAACTGTAATGGTACAAAATATAACAATTATGGGCAATGTGTAACGTTCCGGATCATGTTTCATTAAATAGTGCAGGGGGCATGGGGCAATCCCAGATTATTTGCCCCTAGAGTCACCCAGTGGTGCCCTCTACTCCTTATCCCCTAAGAAGACTAATTAAAGGGCCAGTAAAGCCCCAGCTTCACAGCAAAGAACACGGAGGATCTGTTAATTCTCATTGGAGGATTATTTTGCATTTTTGAAGGAGATTTTTGTGGTAGGACTTTGCAAAAAAATAACTTTACCCATTACAATCAACTTAAGGAAACGCCTCCTTTATTAATTAGACGGTTTCCCAATTAGAGATCAGCAGTGGGGAGAGAGAGTGCTTGATGTGATTATCTAGAGTGCTAATGAGTATGCACAACCTCTCGGTCGGCGACCCTTCTACCCCAGAGAGATAGTGAAACCTCAAGGATCCAGTGGAAATTTTAACCACTTAATATAAGGAAATAAAACCAAATTGCTTTTATTATACAGCCCGGAAACTGCTGGACCCTTTACTTACCCTTTACTTACCCTTTACAGAGAGAGTGAAATCCAGAACCAGAGAGTCTCCCAGGGATCTGTGGGATATGACACAGGAATACTTTCCCCCATCATCCCCCATAGAAGGCTTTAACAGCAGCTGACTGGTTGCACTGAAGGTTCCGTCCCCATTCTCTAGCGGCTCATTGGTGGAGACTCCTCGGTGCAGCACAACATGTTCACCGTCACTGAGTTGTTTTATCCACTGGAACTTTATTGTTTCTGGGTAATAATTACTGGCTCGGCATGTAACCCCCCTCTCTGTTCCTTCCTCTATAATAACGTTGGGGGGCACCAGGCTGGCACTGGGTTTAACTGCACGGGGAGAGAAGGGGCAATTAGGAAACTAATGCGGGTCTTTATGTTAGTCGGGGGTCCCTCCTCTCTTGGAATGAGCTATGATTGCCCCCCTGTCTCTATCAGTATTGGCCCTCTGGGGGTACCACCCCATCACCCACGATAACTGCCCCCTCCTCATAACTGGGCTCTCCCACTATCCCTTCCCAGGGAAACACCCTCCATTCATTGGTTGGTTCCTCCATCCCATTGCTCTCAAGGGAACTGGTTCCCAATTTGTGGAAGCCCCTGTGGGGACCTGAACCAGTGGGTGGGGGGGTCTGAAGGAAAGCAGCTGATTGGCTCTTCTAGATACTCCTGGCAGCTTAGTATGAAGGTGAAATAGAGTGGGACTGGGGGTTGAGTTGGGTGGTTCTTTATATAATTATAACCTCAATATAAACTAATGGGGCCTACAACAAGGTTTGGCCTTCAAGGGGGTATGAACCAACAGTCAGACCGTCACCACTAGAGGGCACTAACACATGGGGTAACAGAGGCGTTAGTGCAGAATGGGGTTACTATATGGGTTCCCATTACAGGACCTACAGGTGAGTGAGGCTGCTCAGTGTTCCGCCACTACCCCCGGGAACAGGTAGGTTCCACCATATCTTACGGTGATTTGATGACTTGTTTGGGGTGAAGCTCCTGTTTGAGATCCTTATTCATTATTAGCCACTAACCGGCCACTTACCTGCCACCTCCAGAGCAGATCTCCCCTCTGCCTGCTCATTATCGTAGGTAACAGTGCAGGTATATTCTCCCTCATCAGTGACTTGTACCTGCGCCAGGGAAAGCCCAGCGTTGCCTTTAATCAGCCGAACGTCTAGTTCTGATCCCGGCCTGATGGGGTTGTGGGAGCCTCTGTCATACATATAAACTGGGCCGGATCCCAGGGTCCAATGGACAGAGAGGCGCTGTAGGTCCAGTTCTGCGCTGCTGTATCCAGTGATTGTACATGGGATAAACCCATCCTGGTCCCTCAGTACTTTCACTGGCGAGTCGCTCACTTTCACTCCCACTGGGTCTGAGGTATAAGAACAGAAGGTGAGACTCAGTATTACTATACAGAGCCGCACAGTGTTACCCGCCCCAGACTGGGAGGGGCCAGGCCTCTCTATAACCAATAAAGCTGGGGCAGATCTGTCACTAGATACTCAGTATTACTATACAGAGCCGCACAGTGTTACCCGCCCCAGACTGGGAGGGGCCAGGCCTCTCTATAACCAATAAAGCTGGGGCAGATCTGTCACTAGATACTCAGTATTACTATACAGAGCCGCACAGTGTTACCCGCCCCAGACTGGGAGGGGCCAGGCCTCTCTATAACCAATAAAGCTGGGGCAGATCTGTCACTAGATACTCAGTATTACTATACAGAGCCGCACAGTGTTACCCGCCCCAGACTGGGAGGGGCCAGGCCTCTCTATAACCAATAAAGCTGGGGCAGATCTGTCACTAGATACTCAGTATTACTATACAGAGCCGCACAGTGTTACCCGCCCCAGACTGGGAGGGGCCAGGCCTCTCTATAACCAATAAAGCTGGGGCAGATCTGTCACTAGATACTCAGTATTACTATACAGAGCCGCACAGTGTTACCCGCCCAGAGTGGGAGGGGCCAGGCCTCTCTATAACCAATAAAGCTGGGACAGATCTGTCACTAGATACTCAGTATTACTATACAGAGCCGCACAGTGTTACCCACCCCAGACTGGGAGGGGCCAGGCCTCTCTATAACCAATAAAGCTGGGGCAGATCTGTCACTAGATACTCAGTATTACTATACAGAGCCGCACAGTGTTACCCGCCCCAGACTAGGAGGGGCCAGGCCTCTCTATAACCAATAAAGCTGGGGCAGATCTGTCACTAGATACTCAGTATTACTATACAGAGCCGCACAGTGTTACCCGCCCCAGACTGGGAGGGGCCAGGCCTCTCTATAACCAATAAAGCTGGGGCAGATCTGTCACTAGATACTCAGTATTACTATACAGAGCCGCACAGTGTTACCCGCCCCAGACTGGGAGGGGCCAGGCCTCTCTATAACCAATAAAGCTGGGGCAGATCTGTCACTAGATACTCAGTATTGCTATACAGAGCCGCACAGTGTTACCCGCCCCAGACTGGGAGGGGCCAGGCCTCTCTATAACCAATAAAGCTGGGGCAGATCTGTCACTAGATACTCAGTATTACTATACAGAGCCGCACAGTGTTACCCGCCCCAGACTGGGGGGAATAGGAATGTACTTACCAGTTCCCGGCAGTGAGACAGAGACCAGTAATAAGCAGAACAGGACGGGGGGATTCAGGCCGATTCCCAGTTTCTCCTGCATCCCTATTGGGGGGCTCCTCCGCTGTCAGTTCATTAGGGCCCCGGGGGGTATTGCTTTGTTCTCTCTCCAGTCCAACTCATAGCGAATGGGATGTTACTGGGAGTTGCAGTTGGCCGAGGCCTCGGGAACAGCTGGGGGCACAGAGCAAATCCAGTCTCAGTTCCACCTGTCAGAACACAAAGTATGGAGAGTTCCATAAGGGCCCCCTGACTTCTAATGAAGCTCCTCCCCCTCTACCCAGAAGCCCCTATTCCCCCCTGCACAAGGTGCTGCAACTGACAGGGAACAGTCTCAGTCTCTCACCTTTGAGTCAGGTCCATAGGTTGCCCCAGGGAGAGGCAATAAACATGAGAGTCTCTATGCCCCCCCCCCCCAATCTACATAAATATACATTAACTAGGAATCCTTATAGTAAAACATACGATGGGCAGATTTTCATCACGACTCGGGGAGACTGATCCTGTCTATTAACAGATCCGGCAGCCCGGGCCTCACTCACTGATTGGCTGCTGGTTACTGGGGGGGGAGGAAGGGGCAGGGTTTGCGGGGGGATTTGCTCAGTGGAAAACAGACCCCCCCACCCTGACTCGCAGATAACAGGCAAGGTCTCTGCATGCAAAGCACATACAGCGGCGTGTTAGTTATACATTTAGGCAACAGTATCAGTATCATATACAGATCTTTCTTACACTTGTAAGCCGGGGGGGGGGTAACACTGTGGGGCCTTATTTTAGACACACACAGCCCCTTCTGCAGGCCTAATGTCAGGTCTTTTGAGATCCAATGGCCCTGGGCTGTAGGGTTACTTTGGCAACTTTACTATACACTATATGCTTTATTCCCAACCCATGGGGTTAAAGGGGAAGTAACCCTGTTGCACTGCTCGACTAAACGTTACACTGTTCTTGCTGGACTTCAAATCCCAGAATAATGTAACATATAATGAAGGCTGAGGCATGCTGGTAGTCCAGCTCCCAGTGGGACAGCATCATCACACAGCGGGGTATTTATATAAACTATAGTAGGGTTTCTGTAGCAAACACCCCAGCTGTACCGGTGCAGGAATGGCTGCCCCCGGGGCTACACAGCGGGGTATTTATATAAACTATAGTAGGGTTTCTGTAGCAAACACCCCAGCTGTACCAGTGCAGGAACGGCTGCCCCCGGGGCTACACAGCAGGGTATTTATATAAACTATAGTAGGGTTTCTGTAGCAAACACCCCAGCTGTACCGGTGCAGGAACGGCTGCCCCCGGGGCTACACAGCGGGGTATTTATATAAACTATAGTAGGGTTTCTGTAGCAAACACCCCAGCTGTACCAGTGCAGGAACGGCTGCCCCCGGGGCTACACAGCGGGGTATTTATATAAACTATAGTAGGGTTTCTGTAGCAAACACCCCAGCTGTACCGGTGCAGGAATGGCTGCCCCCGGGGCTACACAGCGGGGTATTTATATAAACTATAGTAGGGTTTCTGTAGCAAACACCCCAGCTGTACCAGTGCAGGAATGGCTGCCCCCGGGGCTACACAGCGGGGTATTTATATAAACTATAGTAGGGTTTCTGTAGCAAACACCCCAGCTGTACCAGTGCAGGAACGGCTGCCCCCGGGGCTGCACAGCGGGGTATTTATATAAACTATAGTAGGGTTTCTGTAGCAAACACCCCAGCTGTACCAGTGCAGGAACGGCTGCCCCCGGGGCTACACAGCGGGGTATTTATATAAACTATAGTAGGGTTTCTGTAGCAAACACCCCAGCTGTACCAGTGCAGGAATGGCTGCCCCCGGGGCTACACAGCGGGGTATTTATATAAACTATAGTAGGGTTTCTGTAGCAAACACCCCAGCTGTACCGGTGCAGGAATGGCTGCCCCCGGGGCTACACAGCGGGGTATTTATATAAACTATAGTAGGGTTTCTGTAGCAAACACCCCAGCTGTACCAGTGCAGGAATGGCTGCCCCCGGGGCTACACAGCGGGGTATTTATATAAGCTATAGTAGGGTTTCTGTAGCAAACACCCCAGCTGTACCGGTGCAGGAATGGCTGCCCCCGGGGCTACACAGCGGGGTATTTATATAAACTATAGTAGGGTTTCTGTAGCAAACACCCCAGCTGTACCGGTGCAGGAATGGCTGCCCCCGGGGCTACACAGCGGGGTATTTATATAAACTATAGTAGGGTTTCTGTAGCAAACACCCCAGCTGTACCAGTGCAGGAACGGCTGCCCCCGGGGCTACACAGCGGGGTATTTATATAAACTATAGTAGGGTTTCTGTAGCAAACACCCCAGCTGTACCAGTGCAGGAATGGCTGCCCCCGGGGCTACAAAGTGGGGTATTTATATATACTATAGAAGCATTTCTGAAATGACACACACTCTACATGAAGGACCCTACACCCCCTATCCACCTAGCTTCAGCTTTAAGCTAATGAAGATACATAACAATATCAAAATGCACATGACAAACCAGAAGGAGCATCCTGACCGGGGAGAAACATGTGAGACAGAAGATAAACATAATATCTGACTGCAGCAAGATCACTTCTTACTCGTAAACACCCAGCAAATTTGCTCAAAAAGAAACTTAAGAAAACTTATAAAATTCATGTCTTGGAAAATGCCGACTGAGCAGGATCCCCACCCGGACTGTTTAATATAGTGAGACACAAACTGTGGGACTCAAGGTCAGTAATTTTGCATATGCAAATCCGCATGTCTAGGAAGGAATATGGTGTCTGTGCAAAGGCTTCTCTGTGCTTCTGCCTATACACCTTCTGGCACAGTTTGGCCTCTCCCTATGGCTAATGGGTTGGGAAGAAATCTCTATTTCACGACAGATCATGTTTGTTCATTAATAGTTGTACTTGCTAAAAAGGAGATGATTGGTCAGTTATATCTTTATAAATGGTGCTTAGTGATGTAAATTCTGTCACACTAAAACTTGTATGTTATAATGCAAAAAATACATATATATGGTCATGAAATTCCTCTGTGACTTATATATTCCTATATTTTACAATAGGGGGAACTTTTTACTAAATAATAATAAGAATATATAATAAGAAGAAAAGACTGGGGCAGTGAGAGAAACAACATGAGATTAAGGGAATTATTTCTGCCTGAAGCCTCACTGTGTTTTGCTTAGGAAACGGCTCTGTGTCATAAAATAATTCCATATTGTGAAGCCTAATAGGGCGGCAACGCGGGACCCCCAGTCTGAAGGAGATGCTGAGAGTCGTATTATTTCCCCCCGGAATCACCTGCTTTCTACTCATCTGTCTCTCCCTCCTGGGAACAGGTAAGTTCTCCTCTTGGGCAGGTTCTGTCTGGTCCAGAAAGGCTGTCTGGGTGTCAGTGTTCTGAAAAGACCTAAATCACAATTGTATGTCTCAGCAAATATGTTTATGTTTAGAGGACTGCATGGAGAACTGCACTTTATGCTTCTGCGTAATATTTAATAATATTTAATTTAAAGGTCTGTATGGAAATTATGCACAATATTGTATATCGGCACTTTACAGTACGGCACAGTATAACACTGGAAATGGCACTGTATTTATCCTGCTGTGGGTTCTGGGGTATTATACATGGAATTGGCACTGTATTTATCCCGCTGTGGGTTCTGGGGTATTATACATGGAATTGGCACTGTATTTATCCCGCTGTGGGTTCTGGGGTATTATACATGGAATTGGCACTGTATTTATCCCGCTGTGGGTTCTGGGGTATTATACATGGAATTGGCACTGTATTTATCCCGCTGTGGGTTCTGGGGTATTATACATGGAATTGGCACTGTATTTATCCCGCTCTGGGTTCTGGGGTATTATACATGGAATTGGCACTGTATTTATCCTGCTGTGGGTTCTGGGGTATTATACATGGAATTGGCACTGTATTTATCCTGCTGTGGGTTCTGGGGTATTATACATGGAATTGGCACTGTATTTATCCTGCTGTGGGTTCTGGGGTATTATACATGGAATTGGCACTGTATTTATCCCGCTGTGGGTTCTGGGGTATTATACATGGAATTGGCACTGTATTTATCCCGCTGTGGGTTCTGGGGTATTATACATGGAATTGGCACTGTATTTATCCCGCTGTGGGTTCTGGGGTATTATACATGGAATTGGCACTGTATTTATCCCGCTGTGGGTTCTGGGTATTATACATGGAATTGGCACTGTATTTATCCCGCTGTGGGTTCTGGGGTATTATACATGGAATTGGCACTGTATTTATCCCGCTGTGGGTTCTGGGGTATTATACATGGAATTGGCACTGTATTTATCCCGCTGTGGGTTCTGGGGTATTATACATGGAATTGGCACTGTATTTATCCCGCTGTGGGTTCTGGGGTATTATACATGGAATTGGCACTGTATTTATCCCGCTGTGGGTTCTGGGGTATTATACATGGAATTGGCACTGTATTTATCCCGCTGTGGGTTCTGGGGTATTATACATGGAATTGGCACTGTATTTATCCCGCTGTGGGTTCTGGGGTATTATACATGGAATTGGCACTGTATTTATCCCGCTGTGGGTTCTGGGGTATTATACATGGAATTGGCACTGTATTTATCCCGCTGTGGGTTCTGGGTATTATACATGGAATTGGCACTGTATTTATCCTGCTGTGGGTTCTGGGGTATTATACATGGAATTGGCACTGTATTTATCCTGCTGTGGGTTCTGGGGTATTATACATGGAATTGGCACTGTATTTATCCCGCTGTGGGTTCTGGGGTATTATACATGGAATTGGCACTGTATTTATCCTGCTGTGGGTTCTGGGGTATTATACATGGAATTGGCGCTGTATTTATCCCGCTGTGGGTTCTGGGGTATTATACATGGAATTGGCGCTGTATTTATCTGCTGTGGGTTCTGGGGTATTATACATGGAATTGGCGCTGTATTTATCCTGCTGTGGGTTCTGGGGTATTATACATGGAATTGGCACTGTATTTATCCTGCTGTGGGTTCTGGGGTATTATACATGGAATTGGCACTGTATTTATCCTGCTGTGGGTTCTGGGGTATTATACATGGAATTGGCACTGTATTTATCCCGCTGTGGGTTCTGGGGTATTATACATGGAATTGGCACTGTATTTATCCCGCTGTGGGTTCTGGGGTATTATACATGGAATTGGCACTGTATTTATCCTGCTGTGGGTTCTGGGGTATTATACATGTAATTGGCACTGTATTTATCCTGCTGTGGGTTCTGGGGTATTATACATGGAATTGGCACTGTATTTATCTGCTGTGGGTTCTGGGGTATTATACATGGAATTGGCACTGTATTTATCCTGCTGTGGGTTCTGGGGTATTATACATGGAATTGGCACTGTATTTATCTGCTGTGGGTTCTGGGGTATTATACATGGAATTGGCAATGTATTTATCCTGCTGTGGGTTCTGGGGTATTATACATGGAATTGGCACTGTATTTATCCTGCTGTGGGTTCTGGGGTATTATACATGGAATTGGCACTGTATTTATCCTGCTGTGGGTTCTGGGGTATTATACATAGAATTGGCACTGTATTTATCTGCTGTGGGTTCTGGGGTATTATACATGGAATTGGCACTGTATTTATCCTGCTGTGGGTTCTGGGGTATTATACATGGAATTGGCACTGTATTTATCCTGCTGTGGGTTCTGGGGTATTATACATGGAATTGGCACTGTATTTATTCCGCTGTGGGTTCTGGGGTATTATACATGGAATTGGCACTGTATTTATCCTGCTGTGGGTTCTGGGGTATTATACATGGAATTGGCGCTGTATTTATCCCGCTGTGGGTTCTGGGGTATTATACATGGAATTGGCGCTGTATTTATCTGCTGTGGGTTCTGGGGTATTATACATGGAATTGGCGCTGTATTTATCTGCTGTGGGTTCTGGGGTATTATACATGGAATTGGCACTGTATTTATCCTGCTGTGGGTTCTGGGGTATTATACATGGAATTGGCACTGTATTTATTCCGCTGTGGGTTCTGGGGTATTATACATGGAATTGGCACTGTATTTATCCTGCTGTGGGTTCTGGGGTATTATACATGGAATTGGCACTGTATTTATCCTGCTGTGGGTTCTGGGGTATTATTCATGGAATTGGCACTGTATTTATCCCGCTGTGGGTTCTGGGGTATTATACATGGAATTGGCACTGTATTTATCCTGCTGTGGGTTCTGGGGTATTATACGTGGAATTGGCACTGTATTTATCCCGCTGTGGGTTCTGGGGTGTTATACATGGAATTGGCACTGTATTTATCCCGCTGTGGGTTCTGGGGTATTATACATGGAATTGGCACTGTATTTATCCCGCTGTGGGTTCTGGGGTATTATACATGGAATTGGCACTGTATTTATCCTGCTGTGGGTTCTGGGGTATTATACATGGAATTGGCACTGTATTTATCCTGCTGTGGGTTCTGGGGTATTATACATGGAATTGGCACTGTATTTATCCTGCTGTGGGTTCTGGGGTATTATACATGGAATTGGCACTGTATTTATCCTGCTGTGGGTTCTGGGGTATTATACATGGAATTGGCACTGTATTTATCCCGCTGTGGGTTCTGGGGTATTATACATGGAATTGGCACTGTATTTATCCCGCTGTGGGTTCTGGGGTATTATACATGGAATTGGCACTGTATTTATCCCGCTGTGGGTTCTGGGGTATTATACATGGAATTGGCACTGTATTTATCCCGCTGTGGGTTCTGGGGTATTATACATGGAATTGGCACTGTATTTATCCCGCTGTGGGTTCTGGGGTATTATACATGGAATTGGCACTGTATTTATCCCACTGTGGGTTCTGGGGTATTATACATGGAATTGGCGCTGTATTTATCCCGCTGTGGGTTCTGGGGTATTATACATGGAATTGGCACTGTATTTATCCCGCTGTGGGTTCTGGGGTATTATACATGGAATTGGCACTGTATTATCCCGCTGTGGGTTCTGGGGTATTATACATGGAATTGGCACTGTATTTATCCCGCTGTGGGTTCTGGGGTATTATACATGGAATTGGCACTGTATTTATCCCGCTGTGGGTTCTGGGGTATTATACATGGAATTGGCACTGTATTTATCCTGCTGTGGGTTCTGGGGTATTAAACATGGAATTGGCACTGTATTTATCCTGCTGTGGGTTCTGGGGTATTATACATGGAATTGGCACTGTATTTATCCTGCTGTGGGTTCTGGGGTATTATACATGGAATTGGCACTGTATTTATCCTGCTGTGGGTTCTGGGGTATTATACATGGAATTGGCACTGTATTTATCTGCTGTGGGTTCTGGGGTATTATACATGGAATTGGCACTGTATTTATCCTGCTGTGGGTTCTGGGGTATTATACATGGAATTGGCACTGTATTTATCCTGCTGTGGGTTCTGGGGTATTATACATGGAATTGGCACTGTATTTATTCCGCTGTGGGTTCTGGGGTATTATACATGGAATTGGCACTGTATTTATCCTGCTGTGGGTTCTGGGGTATTATACATGGAATTGGCGCTGTATTTATCCCGCTGTGGGTTCTGGGGTATTATACATGGAATTGGCGCTGTATTTATCTGCTGTGGGTTCTGGGGTATTATACATGGAATTGGCGCTGTATTTATCCTGCTGTGGGTTCTGGGGTATTATACATGGAATTGGCACTGTATTTATCCTGCTGTGGGTTCTGGGGTATTATACATGGAATTGGCACTGTATTTATCCCGCTGTGGGTTCTGGGGTATTATACATGGAATTGGCACTGTATTTATCCCGCTGTGGGTTCTGGGGTATTATACATGGAATTGGCACTGTATTTATCCTGCTGTGGGTTCTGGGGTATTATACATGTAATTGGCACTGTATTTATCCTGCTGTGGGTTCTGGGGTATTATACATGGAATTGGCACTGTATTTATCTGCTGTGGGTTCTGGGGTATTATACATGGAATTGGCACTGTATTTATCCTGCTGTGGGTTCTGGGGTATTATACATGGAATTGGCACTGTATTTATCTGCTGTGGGTTCTGGGGTATTATACATGGAATTGGCAATGTATTTATCCTGCTGTGGGTTCTGGGGTATTATACATGGAATTGGCACTGTATTTATCCTGCTGTGGGTTCTGGGGTATTATACATGGAATTGGCACTGTATTTATCCTGCTGTGGGTTCTGGGGTATTATACATAGAATTGGCACTGTATTTATCTGCTGTGGGTTCTGGGGTATTATACATGGAATTGGCACTGTATTTATCCTGCTGTGGGTTCTGGGGTATTATACATGGAATTGGCACTGTATTTATCCTGCTGTGGGTTCTGGGGTATTATACATGGAATTGGCACTGTATTTATTCCGCTGTGGGTTCTGGGGTATTATACATGGAATTGGCACTGTATTTATCCTGCTGTGGGTTCTGGGGTATTATACATGGAATTGGCGCTGTATTTATCCCGCTGTGGGTTCTGGGGTATTATACATGGAATTGGCGCTGTATTTATCTGCTGTGGGTTCTGGGGTATTATACATGGAATTGGCGCTGTATTTATCTGCTGTGGGTTCTGGGGTATTATACATGGAATTGGCACTGTATTTATCCTGCTGTGGGTTCTGGGGTATTATACATGGAATTGGCACTGTATTTATTCCGCTGTGGGTTCTGGGTATTATACATGGAATTGGCACTGTATTTATCCTGCTGTGGGTTCTGGGGTATTATACATGGAATTGGCACTGTATTTATCCTGCTGTGGGTTCTGGGGTATTATTCATGGAATTGGCACTGTATTTATCCCGCTGTGGGTTCTGGGGTATTATACATGGAATTGGCACTGTATTTATCCTGCTGTGGGTTCTGGGGTATTATACATGGAATTGGCACTGTATTTATCCCGCTGTGGGTTCTGGGGTATTATACATGGAAATGGCACTGTATTTATCCCGCTGTGGGTTCTGGGGTATTATACATGGAATTGGCACTGTATTTATCCCGCTGTGGGTTCTGGGGTATTATACATGGAATTGGCACTGTATTTATCTGCTGGGTGTTCTGGTGTATTATACATGGAATTGGCACTGTATTTATCCTGCTGTGGGTTCTGGGGTATTATACATGGAATTGGCACTGTACTTATCCCGCTGTGGGTTCTGGGGTATTATACATGGAATTGGAACTGTATTTATCCCGCTGTGGGTTCTGGGGTATTATACATGGAATTGGCACTGTATTTATCTGCTGGGTGTTCTGGGGTATTATACATGGAATTGGCACTGTATTTATCCTGCTGTGGGTTCTGGGGTATTATACATGGAATTGGCACTGTATTTATCTGCTGTGGGTTCTGGGGTATTATACATGGAATTGGCACTGTATTTATCCCGCTGTGGGTTCTAGGGTATTATACATGGAAATGGCACTGTATTTATCCCGCTGTGTGTTCTTGAGTATTATACATGGAATTGGCACTGTATTTATCTGCTGTGGGTTCTGGGGTATTATACATGGAATTGGCGCTGTATTTATCCTGCTGTGGGTTCTGGGGTATTATACATGGAATTGGCACTGTATTTATCTGCTGTGGGTTCTGGGGTATTATACATGGAATTGGCACTGTATTTATCTGCTGTGTGTTCTGGGGTATTATACATGGAATTGGCACTGTATTTATCTGCTGTGGGTTCTGGGGTATTATACATGGAATTGGCACTGTATTTATCTGCTGTGGGTTCTGGTGTATTATACATGGAATTGGCACTGTATTTATCTGCTGTGTGTTCTGGGGTATTAAACATGGAATTGGCACTGTATTTATCTGCTGTGTGTTCTGGGGTATTATACATGGAATTGGCACTGTATTTATCCCGCTGTGGGTTCTGGGGTATTAAACATGGAATTGGCACTGTATTTATCCTGCTGGGGGTTCTGGGGTATTACACATGGAATTGGCACTGTATTTATCTGCTGTGGGTTCTGGGGTATTATACATGGAATTGGCGCTGTATTTATCCTGCTGTGGGTTCTGGGGTATTATACATGGAATTGGCACTGTATTTATCCCGCTGTGGGTTCTGGGGTATTATACATGGAATTGGCACTGTATTTATCCCGCTGTAGGTTCTGGGGTATTATACATGGAATTGGCACTGTATTAATCCCGCTGTGGGTTCTGGGGTATTATACATGGAATTGGCACTGTATTTATCTGCTGTGGGTTCTGGGGTATTATACATGGAATTGGCGCTTTATTTATCCTGCTGTGGGTTCTGGGGTATTATACATGGAATTGGCACTGTATTTATCCCGCTGTGGGTTCTGGGGTATTATACATGGAATTGGCACTGTATTTATCTGCTGTGGGTTCTGGTGTATTATTTATGGAATTGGCACTGTATTTATCTGCTGTGTGTTCTGGGGTATTATACATGGAATTGGCCCTGTATTTATCCTGCTGTGGGTTCTGGGGTATTATACATGGAATTGGCACTGTATTTATCTGCTGTGGGTTCTGGGTATTATACATGGAATTGGCACTGTATTTATCCTGCTGTGGGTTCTGAGGTATTATACATGGAATTGGCACTGTATTTATCCTGCTGGGGGTTCTGGGGTATTACACATGGAATTGGCACTGTATTTATCTGCTGTGGGTTCTGGGGTATTATACATGGAATTGGCGCTGTATTTATCCTGCTGTGGGTTCTGGGGTATTATACATGGAATTGGCACTGTATTTATCCCGCTGTGGGTTCTGGTGTATTATACATGGAATTGGCACTGTATTTATCCCGCTGTGGGTTCTGGGGTATTATATGTGGAATTGGCACTGTTTTTATCCCGCTGTTGGTTCTGGGGTGTTATACATGGAATTGGCACTGTATTTATCCCGCTGTGGGTTCTGGGGTATTATACGTGGAATTGGCACTGTATTTATCCCGCTGTGGGTTCTGGGGTATTATACATGGAATTGGCACTGTATTTATCCCGCTGTGGGTTCTGGGGTATTATACGTGGAATTGGCACTGTATTTATCCCGCTGTGGGTTCTGGGGTGTTATACATGGAATTGGCACTGTATTTATCCCGCTGTGGGTTCTGGGGTATTATACATGGAATTGGCACTGTATTTATCTGCTGTGGGTTCTGGGGTATTATACATGGAATTGGCACTGTATTTATCCTGCTGTGGGTTCTGAGCTATTATACATGGAATTGGCACTGTATTTATCCTGCTGGGGGTTCTGGGGTATTACACATGGAATTGGCACTGTATTTATCTGCTGTGGGTTCTGGGGTATTATACATGGAATTGGCGCTGTATTTATCCTGCTGTGGGTTCTGGGGTATTATACATGGAATTGGCACTGTATTTATCCTGCTGTGGGTTCTGGGGTATTATACATGGAATTGGCACTGTATTTATCCCGCTGTGGGTTCTGGGGTATTATACATGGAATTGGCACTGTATTTATCCTGCTGTGGGTTCTGGGGTATTATACATGGAATTGGCACTGTATTTATCCCGCTGTGGGTTCTGGGGCATCATACATGGAATTGGCACTGTATTTATCCCGCTGTGAGTTCTGGGGTATTATACATGGAATTGGCACTGTATTTATCCCACTGTGGGATCTGGGGTATTATACATGGAATTGGCACTGTATTTATCCCGCTGTGGGTTCTGGGTATTATACATGGAATTGGCACTATATTTATCCTGCTGTGGGTTCTGGGGTATTATACATGGAATTGGCACTGTATTTATCCCGCTGTGGGTTCTGGGGTATTATACATGGAATTGGCACTGTATTTATCCCGCTGTGGGTTCTGGGGTATTATACATGGAACTGGCACTGTATTTATCCTGCTGTGGGTTCTGGGGTATTATACATGGAATTGGCGCTGTATTTATCCCGCTGTGGGTTCTGGGGTATTATACATGGAAATGGCACTGTATTTATCCCGCTGTGGGTTCTGGGGTATTATACATGGAATTGGCACTGTATTTATCTGCTGTGGGTTCTGGGGTATTATACATGGAATTGGCACTGTATTTATCTGCTGTGGGTTCTGGGGTATTATACATGGAATTGGCACTGTATTTATCTGCTGTGGGTTCTGGTGTATTATACATGGAATTGGCACTGTATTTATCTGCTGTGTGTTCTGGGGTATTATACATGGAATTGGCACTGTATTTATCCCGCTGTGGGTTCTGGGGTATTATACATGGAATTGGCCCTGTATTTATCCTGCTGTGGGTTCTGGGGTATTATACATGGAATTGGCACTGTATTTATCTGCTGTTGGTTCTGGGGTATTATACATGGAATTGGCACTGTATTTATCCTGCTGTGGGTTCTGGGGTATTATACATGGAATTGGCACTGTATTTATCTGCTGTGGGTTCTGGGGTATTATACATGGAATTGGCGCTGTATTTATCCTGCTGTGGGTTCTGGGGTATTATACATGGAATTGGCTCTGTATTTATCCCGCTGTGGGTTCTGGGGTATTATACATGGAATTGGCACTGTATTTATCTGCTGTGGGTTCTGGGGTATTATACATGGAATTGGCACTGTATTTATCCCGCTGTGGGTTCTGGGGTATTATACATGGAATTGGCACTGTATTAATCCCGCTGTGGGTTCTGGGGTATTATACATGGAATTGGCACTGTATTTATCTGCTGTGTGTTCTGGGGTATTATACATGGAATTGGCACTGTATTTATCTGCTGTGGGTTCTGGGGTATTATACATGGAATTGGCACTGTATTTATCTGCTGTGGGTTCTGGTGTATTATACATGGAATTGGCACTGTATTTATCTGCTGTGTGTTCTGGGGTATTAAACATGGAATTGGCGCTGTATTTATCCTGCTGTGGGTTCTGGGGTATTATACATGGAATTGGCACTGTATTTATCCTGCTGTGGGTTCCGGGGTATTATACATGGAATTGGCGCTGTATTTAGCCCGCTGTGGGTTCTGGGGTATTATACATGGAATTGGCACTGTATTTATCTGCTGTGGGTTCTGGGGCATTATACATGGAATTGGCACTGTATTTATCCCGCTGTGGGTTCTGGGGCATCATACATGGAATTGGCACTGTATTTATCCCGTTGTGAGTTCTGGGGTATTATACATGGAATTGGCACTGTATTTATCCCACTGTGGGATCTGGGGTATTATACATGGAATTGGCACTGTATTTATCCTGCTGTGGGTTCTGGGGTATTATACATGGAATTGGCACTGTATTTATCCTGCTGTGGGTTCTGGGGTATTATACATGGAATTGGCACTGTATTTATCCCGCTGTGGGTTCTGGGGTATTATACATGGAACTGGCACTGTATTTATCCTGCTGTGGGTTCTGGGGTATTATACATGGAATTGGCGCTGTATTTATCCCGCTGTGGGTTCTGGGGTATTATACATGGAAATGGCACTGTATTTATCCCGCTGTGGGTTCTGGGGTATTATACATGGAATTGGCACTGTATTTATCTGCTGTGGGTTCTGGGGTATTATACATGGAATTGGCACTGTATTTATCTGCTGTGGGTTCTGGGGTATTATACATGGAATTGGCACTGTATTAATCCCGCTGTGGGTTCTGGGGTATTATACATGGAATTGGCACTGTATTTATCTGCTGTGGGTTCTAGGGTATTATACATGGAATTGGCACTGTATTTATCCTGCTGTGGGTTCTGGGGTATTATACATGGAATTGGCACTGTATTTATCCTGCTGTGGGTTCTGGGGTATTATACATGGAATTGGCGCTGTATTTATCTGCTGTGGGTTCTGGGGTATTATACATGGAATTGGCACTGTATTTATCCTGCTGTGGGTTCTGGGGTATTATACATGGAATTGGCACTGTATTTATCCTGCTGTGGGTTCTGGGGTATTATACATGGAATTGGCACTGTATTTATCCCGCTGTGGGTTCTGGGGTATTATACATGGAATTGGCACTGTATTAATCCCGCTGTGGGTTCTGGGGTATTATACATGGAATTGGCACTGTATTTATCTGCTGTGGGTTCTAGGGTATTATACATGGAATTGGCACTGTATTTATCCTGCTGTGGGTTCTGGGGTATTATACATGGAATTGGCACTGTATTTATCCCGCTGTGGGTTCTGGGGTATTATACATGGAATTGGCGCTGTATTTATCTGCTGTGGGTTCTGGGGTATTATACATGGAATTGGCACTGTATTTATCCTGCTGTGGGTTCTGGGGTATTATACATGGAATTGGCCCTGTATTTATCCTGCTGTGGGTTCTGGGGTATTATACATGGAATTGGCACTGTATTTATCTGCTGTGGGTTCTGGGGTATTATACATGGAATTGGCACTGTATTTATCCCGCTGTGGGTTCTGGGGTATTATACATGGAATTGGCACTGTATTTATCCCGCTGTGGGTTCTGGGGTATTATACATGGAATTGGCACTGTATTTATCTGCTGTGGGTTCTGGGGTATTATACATGGAATTGGCACTGTATTTATCCTGCTGTGGGTTCTGGGGTATTATACATGGAATTGGCCCTGTATTTATCCTGCTGTGGGTTCTGGGGTATTATACATGGAATTGGCACTGTATTTATCTGCTGTGGGTTCTGGGGTATTATACATGGAATTGGCACTGTATTTATCCCGCTGTGGGTTCTGGGGTATTATACATGGAATTGGCACTGTATTTATCCCGCTGTGGGTTCTGGGGTATTATACATGGAATTGGCACTGTATTTATCTGCTGTGGGTTCTGGGGTATTATACATGGAATTGGCACTTTTCCTTATTTTTACATTTTAGTACCAATTAAAGTGAAAGTGAGCGACTCGCCAGTGAAAGTACTGAGGGACCAGGATGTGTTTATCCCATGTACAATCACTGGATACAGCAGCGCAGAACTAGATCTAGGGCGTCTCTCTGTCCATTGGACCCTGGGATCCGACCCAGTTTATATCTATGAAAGACGATCCCACATTCCTATCAGGACTGGATCCAAACTACCAGACAATTCCCTGATTAGAGGCAACGCTGGACTCTACATACCACAGGCCCAAATCAGGGATGGGGGGGAATATACCTGCACTGTTACTTTTGATACAGAGATGTCAGAGGGACACTCTACAGTAGAAGTATCAAGTAAGTGGCCTTTATTTACTGATAAAAAAATGAGTAAAAAACAAATTATAAATTAATTATTTATCAGTTGGTGTAAGAATGTTTTATAGCTAAAAAATTGTCAAAATTGGTTGCATAAAAATAGTGCACCCACAGGTATTGTTATTATTATATAGTATTATTATTAATAAAACATATTCATAACCCACCAACATATACCCCAGTGCTGTACACAGGGCTGCCATTAGAAATCACGGGGCCCCTCACAACAAAATTTTCTGGGCTTCCCCTCCTCCCATGCCCCCCCCCAATGGCCCCTCCCCCAGTGACCCCTCCCATCAGTACAAATGACACACAGACATTGGTAGCCAGGGACCCCCTAAAACACTGGTAGCCAGCCCAGGGCCCCCATAAACATTGCTGGTCCTCCCCCAGTGTCCTCATACTATAGCCCACTCCCCACTGCATCCTGCTCCCCCTACATCCTCCAGCTCTTCCCCCCAGCATCTTCCAGCTCCCTCCTGTGTTGGTTCTGGTTCAGCATCCTCCAACTCCCTCAATAGCGTCCTCAAGCCCCCCCTACCATCCTCCAGCTCACTCCCAGCATCTTGCAGCTCCCCCCTAACATCCTTCAGCTCCCCCCTAGCATCCTCCAGCTCCCCCCTAACATCCTCCAGCTCCCTCCCAGCATCCTCCAGCTCCCCCTAGCATCCTCCAGCTCCCCTTTAACATCCTCCAGCTCCCTCCCCCAGCATCCTCCCCAGCACCCTCCAGCTCCCCCCCAGCATCCTCCAGCTCCCCCCTAAAATCCTCCAGCTCCACCCCCAGCTCCCCCTAACATCCTCCAGCTCCCCCCCAGTGTCCTCCCCAGCATCCTCCAGTTCCCCCCTAGCATCTTTGAATCCCTCCCCCCAGCGTCCTCCTGCTTCCTGCTGCTCACCCCCCTCCCCCCCCCAGCGCGTGCCTGCTTCCTCTTGCTGTGTCCCCCTGGCTCCCTGCTGCATCCACCGTTTTATAAGGTTGTGCCCCGTGCGTACTGACGGCACACGTATGCACGGAGTGCAACCAATGGAAAGCCCCACTGGCCACTAATGACAGGGCCCGTAATTATTCAAAGGGGGCCCGAGCATAAAAACTGTTTTGTGCTGGGTCCCCTTTAAAGCGAAGAATCATCTGGGCCCGGGACAACAGTCCCCCCCTGTGTCCCCCTGATGGCGGCCCTGGCTGTACAATAAATGGGTATATACACTAAATATACAGATTATATACAAAAATAGAACTAATTACTTATACAAGAGGTAAAACTCAAAAAAGCTGACAGTCTAAAAGGGGAAGGGAGCACCCAATATACCTTTCCTTGCAAACAGGCAGCTGCTCCCAACCTGTCCCTGTAGGCCCTGCCTGTAGGTGGCACTCACTTGTAGTTCTGCCTATTACAAGCAGCTTACTGGGATTGTAATAGGCCATGTCCACAAGTGCGGTATGTATATATATATATAGTGAATAATGTACCCCTGTTGTAAAATATAAGGATATTATAAGTCACCGAGGAGTTCCACGACCATATAAAGGGACGAGGCTGAAGGCCAAGGGCTTTTATACAGGTCATGGAACTCCAAGGTGGCTTCTAATATCCTTATATTTTACAACAGGGGGTACTTTATTTATTATATTTACAGGATATTCATGGATCTTGTGTATTATATGTATATATATATCTGTTCTCTATTTTCTCCCCATGTAGTTAAACCCAGTGCCAGCCTGGTGCCCCCTGACGTTATTATAGAGGAAGGAACAGAGAGGGGGGTTACATGCCGAGCCAGTAATTATTACCCAGAAACAATAAAGTTCCAGTGGATAAAACACCTCAGTGTCACTCAATATGATGCCCTGTGCCAAGGAGTCTCCACCAATGAGCCGCTAGAGAATGGGGACGGAACCTTCAGTGCAACCAGTCAGCTGCTGTTAAAGCCTTTTATAGAGGATGATGGGGGAAAGTATTCCTGTGTCATATCCCACAGATCCCTGGGAGATTCTCTGGTTCTGGATTTCACTCTCTCTGTAAAGGGTAAGTAAAGGGTAAGTACTGCTGTAGGGTATAAGTACATAGAGTAGTTTAGAGAGTTGCTAATCAGTTTAGTGGCAGAATAACACTACACACAGTTAGTCAACAATGTTAATAAAAGAAGAACATTGGTTTGGAGAATGATTTATAGAGTCACCCCTGTCTCCTCCAGCCAGCTATGTGTGAACTACAAATCCCAGGATCCCAGTCTTTATCTCTCTAGATCAGCATCTGGGGCCCCAGTAGTAGCAGTAGCAGTAGCAGCAGCAGCAGCAGCAGCAGCAGCAGCAGTAGCAGTAGTAGGGGGGCCACTCGCATATCATAATGGCTAATGCTGGAGGCAAAGCCGGGGTGGCAGCTGTTGAACATTGCTCACTGACAGCCCTAGCTGTGCTGAAAGTTATAGTTGCACATCAGCAACCTGTGCCACTTGGTCTGATGGGAAGATTAATACATTTTTAGTATATACTTTATGTATTAATGCATCTTGCTCCCCGAGTCAGTTGTGATCTGGGTTTAGATTTATTGCTTTGAGTTCTTTTTTCTTTTAGAAGAACCTGGGGCCCCGTCTTATATTACAGTTATTTATGTTCATCTGTATGAAAACCAAACAAAAAAATCTAATTTATTGATCAACCATACATAATGATATACTCACTGCACAAAACCAAATATGCCTATGTAACCCTTTCTTGGCTGTAACCAAGCCAACAGCACGGCTAGATAGGTCTATAGCAGTGCTGTCCAACTGGCGGCCCCCCTCTGTGTGGCCCCCCACCTGTCTGGCTGCTTTGATGGCTTACTCTTGTGTAAGCTTTAAATGGTATCAGTACTGTGATTAACTGCCCCCCCTGCATGGTTCTCACCTCAGATTCAGGCTGTAATCCCCCTGTATTGTTTAAATATGTAATCCCCTGTGTTGTTCCACCTTTTAATCTCTGCATTGTTCCCCCTGCAGTGTTCACACCTCAGGCTCAGGCTGTAATCACCCACATTGTTCCCCTGTTCACACCTCAGGAGCAGTAGAAACCCACAAATAATCCCTGCACACTACAAAAAGAACATATACTGAGGTGGTACTGCAATTAAAAAGTTTTTTAATATATAGTTATTGTGCAGACTGTAGGAGCAGTGCCAGCATTGTGTCACTGTAGGCTGCCTGCCATACACTGCCTGCCTGCCATACACACAGGCATCATAGGGCAAGCAGAGTATGGCACACACAGGCCAAGTATGGCACAAACCAGCCAAGAATGGCAAACACAGTGAAAGTATGGCACACGCAGGCAGGGTAGGGAAGGCAGAGTATGGCACACAGGCAGGGTAGGGAAGGCAGAGTATGGCACACACAGGCAGGGTAGGGAAGGCAGAGTATGGCACACACAGGCAGGGTAGGGCAGGCAGAGTATGGCACACACAGGCAGGGTAGGGAAGGCAGAGTATGGCACACACAGGCAGGGTAGGGAAGGCAGAGTATGGCACACACAGGCAGGGTAGGGCAGGCAGAGTATGGCACACACAGGCAGGGTAGGGCAGGCAGAGTATGGCAGGTTTTTGCTGTACTACAACCATTAATATGGGTACGGTCATGTGATAACATGGGTGTGGTTTCAAGTGGGTGCAGTTTCAAAAAGGGGAGTGGTCAAAACTGGCTTCCCTTATCGGCCCTCCACCACGTAGGTCAGAAAAATTCCGGCCCTCGGTACAACAGAAGTTGGACAGCACTGGTCTAGAGCATGGGGTACACGCGACTCAAGCCTTGAGGATGGGCCTCCGCTATGTGGAAGTGACCAAACGGAGCTATGGTGTAGTGCAACTACAACTTACGGTAGCTGTGTGCTGTGCAGAATAACTGGGCGCCAGAAGGTTCTTGCAGTTGAACAGTAGAACTGTCAGGGACAATCAATATGCAGGGTTATTGCAATATACTCACATACATCAGTTTAGCATAGCATTTCTCTGGGGACAGCACACCTACATAAACAAATATAGAACCCAATGACTGCTAAAAAGCAACTCAGCATGAATTCTAGCAACAGACAGTTTATATCATATTAAGTGGCCTGTTAAAGAAACTTAGAAGACTGGAATATATATATATATCAGTAAATATTGCCCTTTTGCATCTTTTCCCTTGAGCCACCATTTTGTGATGGGCTGTGTGCTCCCTCAGAGATCAGCTGACAGGAAGTAATACAGCTCTAACTGTAACAGGAAGTAGTGGGAAACAAAAGACAGAACTCGGCCCATTTATTGGCTAACGGGGCCTAGCATGTATGTGCAACTTCACTCAGTTATTGCTGAACTACAAATCCCAGAATAATGTAACATATATTATATTAAGGTTAGGCATGCTGGGAGCTGTATATATATATATATATATAAACCACCCAGTGTGCATCAGCATTTATTCCAATTTGTTTATTATTATCCTGATTTGTGCTCAGGTTGAAACGCGTTTAGGTGTGTGCCTTAGCCTTAATTTGTATATATGTGTGTATATATATATATTTTTTGTTATTTTGCTATGCCATTACAGGTTCACCTA
Source organism: Xenopus tropicalis (assembly GCF_000004195.4). NCBI lineage: Eukaryota > Metazoa > Chordata > Amphibia > Anura > Pipidae > Xenopus > Xenopus tropicalis. The sequence goes on along the minus strand of NC_030680.2, from coordinate 2,165,163 downwards.
TAAAACTGGTCGGAGCTGTGGTTGGGACACTCGCTGCTGTAGCCCTTACATTATGTATTTGGGGATACAAAACATTTCTGAAAAAAGGTAAATCATAATAATGATGACTTCTTGTTGGTCAGAGTTGGTTAAGAGCGTCCATAGAATCTATACTGGGGTGTATAATTAGAGTTAGAGATCCTTCCAGAAAATGTTTTGGGAAGGCCATTCTGACTGATACTGAATTAGGGCTAATTATACTTATACACTTATATATTATACTATTTCTACTTATATAATCAACTAAGCCATGTGACCACTTTTTCTTTTTAGTGTAGGCCTTGTGCCGTGACTCCCTTTAACAGAATTCCAACTGGCGACTGCTTTAAAATGCAAAAGAATCCCCCAATGAGAATCCCAGCTGATGTGAGTAAATCCGGCTCCCTGTTCTCTGTTCCTGCAATTGGAGTTGGGAGCAATAAGCACAGTTTCCCAGCACTGAACAAGTCTGTCCCTTTATCCCCATGTCTGATTCCTGTGCCATATAATGACGGGAAAATGCCATCATTATCTCTATATGTAAGGTAGCAGCAAGGGGCCTGACACAGTGCTGGGAATCAGCATTCTCATTGGTCAGCTCTTTTGCAATTATAATGAGCATCTATTTTTCTGTAACTTCTATAGATAACTAGGGGCGCAGTGGAACAGAATTGTGGCTGGGTTTACAACCCCTTTAAAAGCAAACAAAAATCTTTATTGACACAACATCTCTATTGGTTTTTATACAAATATACTGTGGTTTAGGGATCATTGCCCAGTGAACCAGTCAAGTTTGTATCCGAATAGAATAAATGACCAATCTCAGCTTGGCAACTCCCACAAATCTGTTTTCTCCTTTGCATGCTCTTCTGAGTAGTTCTCTAATATTATTAAATGCCCCAGTCGCATTGGTTATATAGGTAGGTGTGTCTGTACCTGACATGGTTATAGACTGCATAACCAAGCTCAGATGTTGGCACCAAGGGCTTGAGATAGAGAGAGGTAGAGAGAGGTAGACAGAGAGAGTCAAGAAAGAAAGAGATATAAATCTGTTGTGGCAGAGACTGTACATTTGAATGGAGACTGTATGGCCTAATGTTGCCATGAAAAGACAAAGAAAGGGAGTTACCTTTTTTATTAGGGAAAGAGCCAATAATGCATTTTTCTTTTACAGAGCCTCCCAGACTTTCTCCACTATTTGGACCGAGATGTTTGGTGCATTCAAACAGAGCCACCCTGTCCTGCCAGATCTCTGGTTACCGCCCAAGACCCATCCTTATTTCTATATGTTTGAGAACAAAATGGGAAGAAGTGATAGAAATTTACTCCTGGGATTCTGAGGCCCAAACTGGTTCCGCTGCCCCAGTGGCGCATCACAGAGATGAGCAGCGTGTGGTTATTGTGCCAGAGAGAGAGGGGTTAATGGGAAATGGGAATGTGCAGAATCTGCCCCCGGTACAGAGGGAGCTGCGAGTGGAAATGGTTCCTGTAATAACAACAAGTAAATATCATATTTCCAACTGTCAGTGCACAATCCGTATAACCCCCGACATAGAGAAAGATGATGGGGCAGAACTGACAGTGCGTGTGTATCACATTACTCTGAGTGCCCCCATCTCTGTGTCCCATCGGCTGGAGGTGATGGAAGGTGAGATCATTATATTTTCAGTTTGTGAATTGCACTGCTCAACCCAACGTTACTCAGCTGTTGCCGGACTACAAATCCCAGAATAATGTAACATATAATGAAGGGTGAGGCATGCTGCTGCCCTATTATACACATTGGGTTACAGCACATCATATACACACTTCTGTCTCCAAGCTTTATATACTCTATGATATACAGTTGTTTTCAAAATTATTCAACCCCCAATGCTGTAAAGGGTTTTAGGGAATTCAGTACATTTGTAATTGTGTTCAGAATGAAATCTTACAAGGACTTTTTAAAGAACCAAATGCAACTAAAATGACATCAGTTGTTTTTGTTATACAGTATTAAATGTTTTTTTTGTGATTTCTTCATTGACACAATCATTCAACCCCTTAAAGACTACTACTCTTAAGAACAGAGGTTCATTCAAGTGTTTTCAATCAGGTATTGAAACACCAGTGGATGTCAACGAGCAGCAATCAAGCATAATAAGCACCAATTAGGCAGATTTAACCTTTTTAGTGCCACAGGACGTAGAATCTACGTCCTGTGTATCAAAGGACCAAAGTGCCACAGAATGTAGATTCTACGTCCTGTGTATCAAAGGACCAAAGTGCCACAGAATGTAGATTCTACGTCCTGTGTATCAAAGGACCAAAGTGCCACAGAATGTAGATTCTACGTCCTGTGTATCAAAGGACCAAAGTGCCACAGAATGTAGATTCTACATCCTGTGTATCAAAGGACCAAAGTGCCACAGAATGTAGATTCTACGTCCTGCTGCACTTCCGGTTTTGGGAGCGGAGGAACGGCTTTTCAAGCCATTCCTTCGCTCCCCACTCGTTCCCCAGCCTCCAGACAATAGTCAGAGGTGGGGAACGAGTGGCCCCTGGGTAGCGATCACCCAGGGGCCCCATGGGACTCACCTGCCATCCACGTGGCTTTCTGTGCAGCTCCTCTCCTTCTGCAGCTTCCCCCTCTGGCCCCCCTGCTTCCTGACACCCCCCTCACATGATCTACTGCTGCTGTGCCAGATCGAGTTTCTCCTGCAGATCCTGATCTTCTAGACCCCAAGTAAGTGGCAAATACACACACAAACACACAATCACACATTTATTACACTAATACACACTTATACTCACACTTACACACACACACATGCATTTTTGGGAGGTTTTCAAACATTCATCACTTACAGCACTTAGAGAAAACTCACACTTGGTTGCACACTCGCACACATGCACACAAAACACATTTTACACACATGTACACACACACTTACACACTTATGTAATTTTGTAATAATTTTTTTTTTCTAATCGCATCGTTTTTATTCTTGCCTGAAAAAAATGTTTTATTGCCATTGCGGATAGTGTATTCGCTAACCGCACTGCGCAATACCTTTTGTGTATTATTTTGGTGTTTCTACTACATTTTCTGTGATTTTGGTGGATTTTTGGGTATTTTACTGCATGTTTAGCCATTTTATAGCATTTTCAGTTATGCATAGTTGTTGTTTGCTTGACTTTGTCTGTAAAACTTATTTGCCCTAGCCAAAATACTCAAACTGTTATTCTGCCCGCAGATATTATTAGGCAAAAAAAAAAAAATGATTTTAGTGATTTTTTTTATCTTTATCAATTGTATTGCTTTTTACATTGTTCTTTGTTACTTGTCTTTGCACATGGACATTTTGTCTGCTGTATTTCAATTTGGCATCCTCTGTACCCCACATAGTTTGGTAAATCTATTCATATTGGGCATCAAACTGTTCAGTACACTAGTGGCGTTCATACTTAGAGTGTTTTATGTTGGTACGTTACTAAATGTGGGGTACATAATGGGGCAACATGCAAGCTTTGTGACGATTTTCAGAAATGTCACAAAAACAGTTCTGTTTAGCATAGCTTTGTAATTTGGTAGTTTGCAGTAGAAAGTTTTATTTACCCATTTTTGTTTTGTCAGAATGTGTACTTTCGGAAAATATATGGTTTTCTAGGGTCTCCTTACTGTTAGGTGGTCGTATGGCACATAATACACATACCGGGTGCAAAAACTGCATGAGCCGAAGCATCTTATGTGAAAATTCATATGCACTATTTTTACTTAGGTGCCCCTGTACCCCACATAGTTTGGTAAATCAGACCCCTGGCGTTCATATTTAGAATGTTTTATGTTGATACGGTACAAAATGTGGGGGTAAATAATGGGGTAAAATGCAAGCTTTGTGACAATTTTCAGAAATGTCATAAAAACCATTCTGTTTAGCATAGCTTTGTAGTTTGGTAGTTTGTAGTAGAAAGATGTATTTACCCATTTTTGTTTTGTCAGAATGTGTACTTTCGGAAAATATATGGTTTTCTAGGGTCTCCTTACTGTTAGGTGGTCGTATGGCACATAATACACATACCGGGTGCAAAAACTGCATGAGCCGAAGCATCTTATGTGAAAATTCATATGCACTATTTTTACTTGGGTGCCCCTGTACCCCACATAGTTTGGTAAATCTATGCATATAGGGCATCAAACTGTTCAGTAGACCCCTGGCGTTCATATTTAGAATGTTTTATGTTGATACGGTACAAAATGTGGGGGTAAATAATGGGGTAAAATGCAAGCTTTGTGACAATTTTCAGAAATGTCATAAAAACCGTTCTGTTTAGCATAGCTTTGTAGTTTGGTAGTTTGTAGTAGAAAGATGTATTTACCCATTTTTGTTTTGTCAGAATGTGTACTTTCGGAAAATATATGGTTTTCTAGGGTCTCCTTACTGTTAGGTGGTCGTATGGCACATAATACACATACCGGGTGCAAAAACTGCATGAGCCGAAGCATCTTATGTGAAAATTCATATGCACTATTTTTACTTGGGTGCCCCTGTACCCCACATAGTTTGGTAAATCTATGCATATAGGGCATCAAACTGTTCAGTAGACCCCTGGTGTTCATATTTAGAATGTTTCATGTTGATACGGTACAAAATGTGGGGGTACATAATGGGGTAAAATGCAAGCTTTGTGACAATTTTCAGAAATGTCAAAAAAATCGTTCTGTTTAGCATAGCTTTGTAGTTTGGTAGTTTGCAGTAGAAAGATGTATTTACCCATTTTGTTTTGTCAGATTGTGTACTTTCGGAAAATGTATAGTTTTCTAGGGTCTCCTTACTGTTAGGGGGTCTTATGCCGCATAATGCACATGCCGGTAGCTTATATTGCAGTGTATACACTTTGTATGCACTAACTTCCTTTTGGGGTCTCTAAATGCCAGATACAGTGCTGATCCTATGCACAATGGGCATCAAACTGTTCAGCGGACCCTTGGTTTTCATATTTAGGGTGTGTTTTCTTGGTACCTAATGTTATGTGGGAGATATGGTGCTTGAAAGTGGAAGATTTGATGTGATTTTCAGGTATTTCACCAAAACTAGCAATTTTGGGAAAGCACTGCGACTCTGTAGTTTGGAGTAGAAAGACATGGGTACCAATTTTGAATTCGCCCGAATGTGTACTTTCCAAAATATATGGTTTTGGGGGGTCAATGTATTTTTGTGTGTTTTTACCCCACAGAAAATGCAGTAATCGTGTTGAATTTTCAGTAGCTAAAGAGACCTCTGGGGCAATCTCTATGCACTGACGTCCTTATGGGGTCTCTAAATGCCAGATACAGTGCTGATCCTATGCACAATGGGCATCAAACTGTTCAGCGGACCCTTGGCTTTCATATTTAGGGTGTGTTCTTTTGGTACCTAAGGTTATGTGGGAGATAAGGTGCTTGAAAGTGGAAGATTTGATGTGATTTTTAGGTATTTCATCAAAACTGGCAATTTTGGGAAAGAATTGCGACTCAGTAGTTTGGAGTAGAAAGACATGGGTACCAATTTTGAATTTGTCCGAATGTGTACTTTCCAAAAATATATGATTTTGGGGGGTCAATGTATTTTTTTGTGTTTTTATCCCACAGAAAATGCAGTAAATGTGTTGAATTTTCAGTAGCTAATATATTATTCAAATTGCAGGCGGGTAGTTGCTCGCCAAAGTCAATCACACATCCTTAAAAAAGGAGATGATTAATTTAATGTATTAAAACTGTCACTCAAATTAAAGTGCACTTAAATATGGAGTGTGAGGGTTGTGGGAACAGAAACCAAGTCTGGGGATACTGAGCAGAGTACTTCATTTATTGCCCACTGGTTGACAAACTCGGTTAGCCGACCAGCAGATACCGCCTGGGTGTACTCCACTCTGATGTGGGAACGCACCAGCACCCGAAACATTACCTCTGCCGACAGAGGGTTGCCACCTTCCAAATGCTGCTTCCTGGATTTATAGATGGCTAGTTTGGCCAAAGCCAGGAGCAAATTGGAGAGAAGGTCTTTTCCTCGATTGTCCCGGGACACTGGGTGTCCAAAAATAAAAACATGAGGGGAAAAGTGTAACCAGAACTGCAGGTGGAGTTTCCTCAAAAGAGCTAAAAGAGGTTGCAGTCTGGCACATGAAAAGTAAATATGAAACAGGGACTCCCCTTTGCCACAGAATGTATAAGCAGCCGGGGAGTCTGTAAAATGAGCCAAGTACTCTCCTGTGCTCAGTGCACCATGGAGCACTCTCCAACTCAGGTCTCCAGTGGGTCTGGGCACCAAGCTGGAATAAAGAGCTCGCCACTGGGGTCTCTCACCCTCTTTGAGCACCCGCCTCCAGATGGTATCATAGCGGGAGACGAGGGCAAGGAAGTGTACAGTGTGAAGCATGAGAGAGTACAGTAGTTTTCTTGGCATGTCACAAAAGCGTGTCAAGGTAAAATTCTCCAACTGGCTCAGGTTGGGAGAAGGAGCAGCCTGAGGGGATTGACGGATCTTAGGTGCTATTTTTATGGCTGGAGGTGGGGCATTCCAAGGTGAATCTGGCTCTCCAGCATGTAAAACCTCATTAATAAAGGTGTGAGAGCCAGAGGAGATGGTGTCCTTGATCTCCTTGATTAAACGGTTTGGAACTCTGGTGGTGCGCAATTCCATGCGCTGCATAACTTCCTGAGTTTGCACCCAATCTATTCTCTCAAAATCCAGGAGATCCCCAACTCTAGTTAACTGAGCCCGGCAAAGGCGGCGGCGGATGCTGGTGGATTCTAACATCCTAGTCTTTAAAGACGGATTGTAAAGTAAGGGCTCAGTTAGAATGTCCTCCCCTTGAATAACTCCTTCCCTTAACACGGAGACCATGCTCCAGGTTTTAAGAGTCTCTTGGTAGTATGCTGGTAATGGTGAGAGGTTTTTTAAGAACCCTTCAGGTTCGATGACAAATAATTTTCGGTCATACCCCATGTTGCGTACCTTGTGATAAAAGCTGGATGCCAGAGTACACCACTGTGGAGCAGGGTCTGCATAAAGGTATCTCTGTATCTGTTGGAGACGGAAAGTGTGCACTTGGGAGCGTATGCACACAACTCCCTGCCCACCCTCTCTCAAGGGAAGGCTTGAAACACCTGCAGATACCAGTGCTTTCCCAACCAGAGAAAGTCCAGTAACCTTCTTTGGATCTTAGCAATGAATTCTTGAGTTGGGCTAAGGCACACCAGCCGGTACCAGAGTTGAGAGGCCACAAGCTGGTTGATCACCAATGCCCTCCCCCTCAAAGAAAGCACTTTAGCAAGACCCTTCCACTTTCCAAGACGGATGATGACACGCTCCTCTAGTTCACTGAAATTCAGTGAGACAGGGCACTCCTCAGCTGACAGGTAGACTCCTAGATATTTGATGACCTTGGTCTCCCATGGGATGTCTTGAAATATAGGAGGCAGATTGTCTACTTCTAAAGGACCTTCCAGAAGGCCTGAACTTTTGGACCAGTTGATCCGAGCAGATGAGGCAGCAGCGTAGATCTCTTGGCACTCTTGTGCCCGCTTAAGATCAGATAGGTCTTGGGCCACAAGGATTACATCATCTGCATAGGCTGAGAGAACCACTTTCATATCTGGTTCTTTGAGCACCAACCCCGTTAGTCTTTTCCTTAGGAGACACAGGAAGGGTTCAATGGCCAGTGCATACAGTTGTCCTGACAAGGGGCATCCTTGCCGAACTCCTCGCCCAAAGGTCAGAGGTGCAGTTAGAGACCAATTGATTTTTATCAGACACTCTGCAGAGGTGTACAGCGTTTTCAGGTAGCCTACAAAATGTGGACCAAAGCCATAGGTTTGCAGAGTACCTAAGAGGTATTGATGATCCACCCTGTCAAATGCCTTCTCTTGATCTAGGGAGAGAAAGGCAAGGGATAGACCAGCCCTCCGAGCAAAATGCAGCAAATCTCGGACCAGAAAAACATTATCAAAAATTATCCGGCCGGGGACTGTGTAGGACTGGTCTGGATGAATCACCTCTGCCAGAACAGACTTGAGTCTGAGTGAGATCGCTTTGGCTACAATCTTATAGTCTGTGCTGAGCAAGGAGACTGGACGCCAGTTCTTAATAAAACGGAGATCCCCCTTCTTAGGTAGCAGTGACAACACTGCCCGACAGCATGAAAGGGGCATCTCACCTGTCTCAAGGGCTTCAGTTAGGACCCTGTGGAAATCAGGTCCCAGAGTATCCCAGAAAAACTGAAATAATTCTACGGTTAGTCCATCTAGCCCCGGAGATTTATTGTGGGGCATTAAACTGAGTGCTTGAGAGAGCTCATCTAGAGTGATAGGTTTCTCCAATCTCTCTCTTCTCCTCTCGCTGACTACTGGAAGCCCTTCCCATAGTTCCTTGCAGGCATCTGGAGAGATAGGATCCGGAGAAAAAAGGTTTTGATAGAAGGACCGAGCTCTGTCCCGGATAGCCTCTGGGTCCTCAAGGGGGGTGCCATCTTCATCAAGGAGGCATGTGATTTGTTTTCGGTTCCCCTTGTTCTTCTCCAGAGCATAGAAGAAGCGCGAGCCACGATCTAAGTCACAGAGTAACTGCATGCGGCTTCGTACATAGGCACCACGAGCCTGACGCTGTTCTATGTTACGCAGAGTCTCCTTCTTTTCTAGGTATTCCCGCTGTAGGTTTTGGTCATCACATCCCAACAGCTTTTGCTCAAGCTCAAGCACCTCCTCATTCAATGCCTCAATCTCTGCATTGCGCTGCCTGCTCACACTCCTGGTATACTCTTGACACAAGAGTTTTAGGTGAACCTTGCCTACATCCCACCACTGACTCAAAGTGGCAAATTCATCCTGAAAACCCCTCCAGTCCATCCACATTTCTCGGACCGACTTTGCAAACCCCTCATCCTCCAATAAACTGTTATTAAAGTGCCAATAAGCAGCTTTGGCCAGTGATGGTGCATCTGCCACTATCGCAGAGGCACAGTTGTGGTCTGTAAATGGAGCCAACCTAATGGTACTGCACCTGGCTCGTGACATGAGATGGCCCGATATATATATCCTATCAATCCGGGACTGAGAAACATGACCATTTCTCACCATGACATAGGTGAAGGTATTTGTGTCTGGGTGCTGCTCTCTCCAGATGTCAACCAAGGAGAAGCGGGCAATGAGTTCCCGCAGTGCCGACTCCGATGAGTCTCTTTTCTGGGGCACATTGCGGTCTTGAGCATCCAGGGTGTAATTGAAATCACCCCCCATAATCAAAGCTTCATCTGAGTCAATTGTCTCCACGTATGTTGACAAACTTTCAAAGAACCGTGTTCTCTCTGGTCCAGTAGTTGGGGCATATATGTTTATAAGGTTGTATGTGCTATTTGAGTCCTGGACCCGGAGATGTAACACACGGCCTGGGATGACAGATTTAGCACTTAGCACCTGAGGCTGGAATGATTCAGAGAATAGGGTCACCACCCCACATGAAGTCCATGTGAGGTGGTTAAAAAAGACCCTACCCTTCCACTCCAGATGCCAGGTTGCTTCAAGCTCCGGAGTGGTATGGGTCTCTTGGAGAAAACTTACAGAGTATCTTCCTTGGTTAAGAAAGGAAAGCACCTGAAACATGCGGAAAGGCTCTCGACAGCCATTTGTATTTAGTGTGCTTATACTCAAGGCCATTATTGTGTATTAGGAAGTGCTTTAGCTCTCACAGAGGCCAGGTGAGACAAACACTTTTTGTGAAACTTAATGATACGGAGATATTCTGCTGTGCCATAGTTCTTGGCCTCTCTTATGACCCCAATATAATGTCTCACAGAACGTATTATTAAAGGCAAATCATGCCAATTCTCCAGGGCCATACGCAGTTTATTATCCAATTTTACACCAAGGTTGCTCTCAAGAAACCTTTTGAGTTCCTCAGCAGGGATGAGAGGGGCAGAAGGATTTGCCACACCTGTTTCACCCTCTTCTACAATATTATCCTCATCCCTTGGCTCTTCCTGGCTGAGGGATTGATAATGTCTCTCCTCCACTTGAGCTTTGAGGATATCTGCACGTGATGTTGCAGGAATCGGATCAGAAGCACCCATCATTTGGAGAACCTGCAATGGTTCGATTTCTCCTGCAACACCTTCAGAGCTGTCTGGGGCAGCAGATGGAATCAGCTCCTCCACAACAGGGGGAGCTTTAGAGGTTCGATAGTCAACCTCTGCCCTTTCTACTGCCTCCTGATCACTCCGGATGGCAATAACATTGGGGTCAGTGGAAGGTAAGGGAGGAGAGACCTCCACATGGACAACAGACTTCACAGGGTTGTTTTCTGAGTCTGCCATGCTATCCTCCTTCATATCCACCACCCCAGCCCCACCATCCCCCCATACAGTCTTATCTGCAGATTCCAGTATGGGGGTTATCCCAATATTTTCCCCCTCTAGGAGTGGAATATCCTGAGGCACTGAAAACTGAGTATGTTTGCAGTTCCCAAAACTTAGCACCTCAGGGACATTGACTACCCACTCTGCAGGTGTTTCATTGGGTGTCTCTTTGCACTCCATGTGCAGAACCTCTAAATGTGTTGGGGGCAGGTGCTGCACCCCTGACTCTGTGGAGAAGTCCATGTTCCCCTGTTCTAGGTTCTCCAGACCATTAACCTCATTATTTCTTACTGAATCTGGAGTTGAGAGTGTATGGTCTGACACTGGTTGACTGAGTCTAAAAGATGGGTTAGACAGTGTGAGGGCATGAGGGCCAGATGTTTCACTGCTCTTCTTGCCCTTAGATGGGGGTGCTCCATCATTGACTACTAATGCCCATTCCTCAGGTACCAGGTGGTTGGACTTAAATTTCCTCTTCTTTTCCTTGCCACCTAAAGAGGAAGGGTCACTCACTGCTCCTACCCCAGCAGATGTTACAATCTTGTGTGCCCCCACACCCACAGGGGAAGGTTGATTTGTGGTAGGAATAGCTGTGCCACTAGGGGATGTGGTGAATTTATTTCCCCTCTTCTCCTTTGCTGCAGTTGCAAGACAGGCTGGAGACTTAGGTAACTTCAGTGAAGAAGGGGGAGGTTTTGAAGTTGTGGAGGTGGGTTGTGTAACAACCTCCTTTGAGTTCTCCAGTGAAGGGGATGTCCCCTTTAAAGAGCCTGCTGAAATAGTCCTAGCAGGGCAAGCTGTTACACATGAAGTGCCAGGGTTGCAAGTGTTGGCCGTGGTCTTAATTTGCCTTTTGGGGCAACTCTGGCGAGTGTGCCCCATCTCCTTGCAAAGGAAACACCTCACTTCCTCTGTGTTGTAAAAAATTTTATACAACACCCCCTCAAACAGAACCCCGAAAGACCCCTCAATACTATCTTGACCCCGAGGAAGAAGCAGTTGAACCTGCCGTTTAAAAGAGAGGACATGTTTCAGTCTGCTCTCTTTGCATCCTAAGGGGATTTTAGAAATATTTGATTTTAATTCCCCAAGGGCTTGCAGGTGGGGACGCAATATTGGGTCTTGTAGAAAAGGGGGCACATTGGATAGGACCACCCTAGTGCCCAACCCTTCTAGGGGTTCAACAGGGACATAACTCCCCCCCACTGTGATACCTCTCTGCACCAAAGTGTGTACTGCAGCCAGTGTACGGGCAAAGATTATTGCTTTCCCATACATTTTGCTGGCTGCCACTATTGCAGAGGGGCCCACTAGTTCAGCTGCAGCTTTTATATAAGCCTCTATGCCATGAGCTCCTGACATTATACATCGGACCCCATGTTTCCGTGTAAGTTGCTCTGCCCCAGTGGTCACTTGGCTTGGGCCCCTGCCGGCAGCTACTGCCTGCGCAAATGTTTTAGCCGGGGTCACATTGGCTGAAGCAGCAGATGTAGAAGGGCTGGGGGTTTTTGACACAGGCTCTGACTGCTGCTTAGCTGCAGAGCTGTAGCCGGGTCTTTCAGGTCTTTTGCCTTTAGTACCCTGAGGCATTTTTTTATCATTTTTGTTTTTATTCCCTCCCATTATTTACAAAATACCCCACAAAAAAGGAAGCTTAATTCTATTAATCAACAAAAAGTAGATATAAAGGAGAGAGGCTCTGGCAGGGAGAGGGTTAATGTGAGCAGGTGCCTGGGAGTTGCACTGCTGCTGAGAAAAGATTTTAAATCCCAAAATCCTTCTCCCTTTAGCTTTCTCACATTCAAAAACTAAAAATGCAACATGAAAATAAAAATACCCCACACAATGTGAGAAAAAAAAAGTCATGATTTAAGCTGAAACAGAATCAAAATGCAAATGAAACTGACACCCAGGTGTGGGGGAGGGGTAGGGGATCTATCAGTGAGTTTGTAGCCCAAAGCAGTGAAGGGAAATGGGCTAACAATCACTCACCTTCTGGGTGAAACTAAAATTCGATTTTAAATAAAGTAAATCAACTCAAAACTTCTCAAAATTCAACCAACAAATGGCCAACACCTTCACACATCAAATGAAAACAAAAAATCTTCCCTTAGACAGGGATTTCCCTGCTTAATTTCAGCTTAAACAGAGAGCTTGCTCTTTTGTGGCTTTACCCCTTCAGTAGCTAAAGAGATCTCCGGGGCAATTTGTATGTACTAACTTCCTTTTGGGGTCTCTAAATTCCAGATACATCGGTGATCCTATGCACAATGGGCATCAAACTGTTCAGTGGACCCCTGGCTTTTATATTTAGGGTGTGTTTTCTTCGTACCTAATGTTATGTGGGAGATAAGGTGCTTGAAAATGGAAGATTTGAGGTGATTTTTTAGAATTTTCATAATTTTTTATAGAAAATGCTAAATTCAGTAAAGCATTGCCGTTTGGTACTTAGGAGTTGGAAGACATAGTTACCCATTTCGGATTCGGCAGAATGTGTAGTTTTCAAAAATGTATGGTTTCCTGGGGTAAACCTAATGTTCCAGGATTTTTGGCTTTGGAATGTAAAGTATGCCGTATTCTGCTGTAATGCTTTGAAAATTTAGTAATTTACTGCTGGGAGTTTTTGATCTATAGAAGTCAGAAATCTCAATAAAACTATACATATCAGGTATTGGCACGTTCGGGAGACATGAGGCTTTCCAAATCAGTTGAATTTTTGTCCATAAAATAAAATGTGTTTCTGGTAGAAATCCTTATATCATGAAAAATAGCATTTTTTCTTTTTTTTTTTGTATTTCAAGCTCTAAATCTTGTTCCAGAAGTGGAAATACACAAAAACTCAGGTAGATTTGGAAAGCTCAGGTTCTCCTGAAAAAAACAATATATAGTTTGCCTACCTAAACTTAACCCTGCCCCCAATAAAAGCCCCTACATTGAGAGAGCACAGAATGTTCACAAAACGTCTGGCACTGGGGGGAACTGAAATGACGAATTCGGCTGGCACTTAAAGGGTTAAAATTACTGTGATACTCAGCTTCTTCTAGACATTTACTGGTGTGTTTACAAACATGGTGAAGTCAAGAGAATGGTCCAGGAAGACAAGAGAAGAGGTGATTTCTCTTCACAGGAAGGGCAATGGCTATAAGAAGATTGCAAAGATGTTAAACATACCAAGATACACCATAGGAAGCATCATTCGCAAATTCAAGGCAAAGGGCACTGTTGAAACGCTACCTGGTCGTGGCAGAAAGAAGATGCTGACTTCGACTGCTGGGCGCTACCTGAAGCGCAAAGTGGAGAAAAGTCCCCGTGTGACTGCTGAGGAACTGAAAAAAGATTTGTCAGATGCGCGTACTGAAGTTTTAGCTCAGACAATAAGGCGCACACTGCGTAATGAAGGCCTCCATGCCAGAACTCCCAGGCGCACCCCCTTGCTGTCTCCAAAGAATAAGTATGCCAAAAGTCATGTGGACAAACCACAAAAGTTTTGGGATAGTGTTCTGTGGACTGATGAAACAAAATTAGAACTGTTTGGGCCTGTGGATCAATGCTATGTTTGGAGGAGGAAGAACAAGGCCTATGAAGAAAAGAACACTTTGCCTACTGTGAAGCATGGCGGGGGGTCAATCATGCTTTGGGGCTGTTTTGCTTCTGCAGGTACAGGGAAGCTTCAGCGTGTGCAAGGTACCATGAATTCTCTTCAGTACCAGGAGATTTTGGAAGAAAATGTGATGCAGTCCGTCACAAACCTGAGGCTTGGGAGACGTTGGACCTTTCAACAGGACAATGATCCCAAGCATACCTCCAAGTCCACTAGAGCATGGTTGCAGATTAAAGGCTGGAATATTTTGGAGTGGCCATCTCAGTCACCAGACTTAAATCAGATTGAGAACCTCTGGTGGGACTTAAAGAAAGCAGTTGCAGCGCGCAAGCCTAAGAATGTGACTGAACTGGAGGCTTTTGCCCATGAAGAATGGGCTAAGATACCCATAGATCGCTGCAAGACATTTGTGTCAAGCTATGCTTCACGTTTAAAAGCTGTTATAACTGGAAAAGTATGTTGTACTAAGTACTAACAATGATTGTCACTTGGGGGTTGAATAAAACTGATAATGATGTGAGCACAGAAAAGACATTTGTGGTTATTTCATTATAAATGTTATGTTATATTTGTCTGACTTATAAGTGCCTCTTTGATTTAATTGTAAACAAGACTGAAATGATCAAAATCAATGTCAAACTGGCCAAAACACTCAATTTCAGTGGGGGTTGAATAATTTTGAACACAACTGTATAAGTGATAAAATTGTAGCCCACTTTTGACGGTGCTGCTACTCCTAACACGCAATTGTATGCATATGGTGCTAACAGGAGCCCTGCGCTCCCGCTTACTATGGGGGAGCAGGTATTCTATTTAACTGGTGTGCCTCCACCAAGGGTAGGGACAGGTTAAACTGTAACTCCCCTCCCTGGGAAACTCTGTACTGTCCTCCTTGTGTAGGGACTCCCTGCATCTCCTGGTACCTTGCCCCCCTTGGGGTAGTTGCTTATAGTGATGTAGCGAACCTCACAAAAAAGTTTGCGAACCTGTTCGCGAACTTCCGCCAAAAAGTGCGAACTTTTGCGAACTTTGCCAACCCCATAGACTTCAATGGGAAGGCGAACTTTAAAACCTAGAAAAGCCATTTCTGGCCAGAAAACTGATTTTAAAGTTGTTTAAAGGGTGCCACGACCTGGACAGGGGCATGCAGGAGGGGGATCAAGGGCAAGAATTTCTCTGAAAAATACGTTGTTGACACAGCATTGCGTTTTGTGCTGTAAAGGGCAGAAATCACACTACATTTCTAAACTTGTGTAATAAACTGCTTTAAAACGTCCGGCGTCTACATTCCAATCAAGTCGTGTAAAGGTTACAGCCGGTTCACACGCAAAGACAAAACGCCCCGTTTACTGCGAAAAAAAAGCAAAAAGCTTTAATGATACCGTCAAGTGAGCGAATAATAGTTTTTACTAGTTGCTTGTCACCTCCAGGACGTTCGTCCTGTCGGTGGGAATATTTCTGTAGTGGTGTGTTTAGCAGTCACCGTGCTTGTGCGCACGTGCATGGTCAGGCAGAGGTAATTCAATGTAGAGTAACGTGAACCAAAAAACACTGATTCTGCAGTGTGGGCCCAGTTTTGGCCTGCTTTATTGATCCCCTGCGGTGACCATAAAAGATACGATTTTGCCACTGTTGCAGAACCCTGAAAAATCAGGCATGTGTACATTCCTGAAAAATTATGTTTTTTTTGTCGCAGCCACTGAAGCACAGAGGCCAGAAAAAATATGGCGTATAAATGCTGAAAAAGTTTGGTTTTTTTTGTCGCAGCCACTGAACCACAGAGGCCAGAAAAAATATGGCATATAAATGCTGAAAATATTGCACTGAAGCACAGAGGCCAGAAAAACTCAGGATTTACCTGTCCAAAAAGTTTGGCTTAAAATGAAACCAGTAGGATTTGCACCCTAGTCTGTACGGTGGCGGAGGAGGACGCTAAAGGACAGCTGTGTGTGGAGTCATGCGGCGTGCAGAGAAGGACAGCTGCATGGGCAGTCAAAACAAGTCTTCCGGCGTGCAGTAACCCTCCGAGATCCATGCCTCATTCATTTTAATAAAGGTCAGGTAATCAACACTTTTGTGACCTAGGCAAGTTCTCTTCTCAGTTACAATCCCTCCTGCTGCACTGAAGGTCCTTTCTGAGAGGACACTTGAGGCAGGGCAAGACAAGAGGTTTATGGCAAATTGTGACAGCTCTGGCCACAGATCAAGTATGTGCACCCAGTAGTCCAGGGGTTCATCGCTCCTTAGAGTGTCGATATCTGCAGTTAATGCCAGGTAGTCTGCTACCTGCCGGTCGAGGCGTTCTCTGAGGGTGGATCCAGAAGGGTCCTGGCGTTGCCTTGGACTGAAAAAACTTTGCATGTCTGACGTTACAGAGTGGCCAAAGTGCATTGTCCTTGCAGGTGTGCTCGTGGGAGGATTACCGGCACCTCTGCCCCTGGAATGTGGAGTGACATCACCCTTAAAAGCATTGTACAACAGGTTTTGCAGGCTGGTTTGGAAATGCAGCATCCTTTTGGACTTGTGGTACGTTGGTAACATTTCTGCCACTTTATGCTTGTACCGAGGGTCTAGTAGCGTTGCGACCCAGTACAGGTCCTTCTCCTTAAGCCTCTTGATACGGGGGTCCTTCAACAGGCATGACAGCATGAAATACCCCATTCTCACAAGGTTGGATGCAGAGGTATCCATCTCCCCTTCCTCGTTATCAAGGTCATCCACCATGGTCTCCTCCCCCCAGCCACGTACAAGACCAGGGGTCCCCAAAAGGTGACCACAAGCCCCCTGGGAAGCCTGCTCCTGTTGGTCTTCCGCCTCCACAAAGCCACCTTCCTCCTCTGACTCCACTTCTGACACCTCTCCCTGCATTGCAGCAGGTGCCTGGGCTCGTTCTGGTGATTCCGCCCCCAAATCATGCTCTTCCTGCTCCTGGTCAAGCTGGTCTACAGCCTCATCTGTCACTCGTCGCACGGCACGCTCCACAAAGAAAACAAAGGGTATTAGGTCACTGATGGTGCCTTCGGTGTGACTAACCATGTTTGTGACCTCGTCAAAAGGGCGCATGAGCCTGCAGGCATCGCGCATAAGCACCCAGTAACGGGGGAAAAAAATCCCCAGCTCTGCAGATCCAGTCCTACCACCCAGTTCAAACAGGTATTTGTTGACGGCTCTTTGTTGTTGCAGCAGACGTTCAAACATCATTAGCATTGAATTCCAGCGAGTCTGGTTGTCACAAATTAAATGCCTGACTGGCAAGTTGTGCTGCCGCTGAATGTCAGCAAGGCGTGCCATGGCTGTGTAGGAACGTCTGAAATGGCCAGACACCTTCCTGGACTGCCTGAGAATGTCCTGCAATCCTGGGTACTTCGAGACAAACCGTTGGACTATCAAATTTAGAACATCTGCCATGCAGGGCACATGTGTTAAATTGCCCAGTCTCAGTGCTGCCAACAGATTGCTTCCATTGTCACACACCACTTTTCAGGCTTTCCAGGCACGTCATCCCCAAGACAGCATGACAACGGTGTACCTGGCACGTCGAATAGCCTATGGGGAGCTGGGGGTGCACAGGTGTGAAGGAGGACACAGCAGCAGAGGAGGAAGAAGCCGAGGTAGAGAGCGAAGGAGGAGTAGAGGTGGTGGCAGACCCGCATGCAATCCGTGGTGGTGACACCAATTCAACTGTTGTTGAGCCACGCATTCCCTGCTTCCCAGCCATCACCAGGTTCACCCAGTGGGCAGTGTAGGTGACATACCTGACCTGACCATGCTTGGAAGACCATGTGTCAGTAGTCATATGGCCTACAACAGAGACCTTTCTCGCACACCCTTAACTCTCCATAAATTAAGCGCCCAGTGCTCACTGCCAGAGGGATTGGCAGCCTCCAAAAATCCAGAATAGTCAAGTAATACAATGGCACTCAGGGCTACAAGCGGGACAATTCCAATTTTTATTGCGGTAGTGCAACGTTTCAGGGCAACACAACCCCTTTATCAAGCATGATAAAGGGGTTGTGTTGCCCCGAAACGTTGCACTACCGCAATAAAAATTGGAATTAAGGGCTTGTCCCGCTTGTAGCCCTGAGTGCCATTGTATTACTTGACTATTCGGTAGTCATATGGACCTTTCCCCTAACACTAAGTGACAGAGATGCGGTGACTTGGCTCTGCACATGCTGGTACAGGTGTGGTATTCCCTTCTGGGAAAAAAAATTGCGGCTGTGTACCTTCCACTGCGGTGTCCCAATTGCTACAAATTTGTGGAAGGCCTCAGAGTCCACCAGCTGGTATGGTAAAAGCTGGCGGCCTAAGAGTGCAGACAAGCCAGCTGTCAGACGCCGGGCAAGGGGGTGACTCGGAGACATTGGTGTCTTACGCTCAAACATGGCCCTCACAGAAACTTGGCTGGGGGCAGATGACCAGGAACTGGTGGTCAAGGTGGAAGGCGGAGTGGAGGGTGGTTGAGATGGGTCAAGGACAGCAGAGGTAGAGCAGTAAGATGCTGGACCAGAAGGAGGGTGGCTTTGCGTTTGGCTGCTGCCTTTGAGGTGTTGCTCCCATAGTGCTTTGTGTTTGGCGTTCATGTGCCTTCGCATAGCAGTTGTACCTAAGTGGGTGTTGGGCTTCCCAAGACTCAGTTTCTGACTGCACTCATTGCAAATTACAGCGCTTTTGTCAGAGGCACACACATTAAAAAAATGCCACACTGCTGAGCCTTTTGATGTTGGCATTCTGGCGGTAACAGTAGAAGTTGGCGGGTGCGTTGGCTGGCTGACCACAAGTGCCGATACATGTTGTTGCCCTACTGTTCCCTGGGAGCTGTCCCTGCTTCTTCTAAGTCTTATTCTCCTCCTGCCTCTCTGACTCTCCGTCTCTCCATCTGAACTATCCTACTCTTGCTCTCTTCTTGTGGGCACCCACAAAATATCACTCTCCTCATCATCATTCTCCTCAGATGCATCAATTTCTTCTGACAGCTCACAGAAGACAGCAGCAGCGGGGACCTCATCACACCTTATGTCCATCTCTGTTGTGTTGCCTGCCTGAATTATGATATCTGGTGTAACGTCCTCATCTCCTTCATCTTCTTCTGGCAATAATGGTTGCGCATCACTCAGTTCAACAAACTCATGTGAAAACAACTCCTCTGACTCATCCAGTGAAGAAGGGGCGGCGGTGGTGGAGGAAGTGGTACGTGGGGTGCCCATAGCAGAGGAGGATGAGGATGTTGTGGCAAAGTTAGAAACGGTAGAGGATGGGGTGTGCTGTGTAAGCCAGTCAACTACCTCTTCAGCATTTTTGGAGTTCAGGGTAAGTGCCTTCGGAACACTGGGCAATTTCCTAGGACCACAGGATATCATAGCAGCACGGCCCCTAGTGCCTCTGCGTGGCGGCCTGCCTTTGCCTGGCATTTTTTTTATTTTTACAAAACAACATCAACAACTTGGGTGATGTTTCTGGACACGGAATTATTATTGTTATTTTTAGACAGAATGTGAAAAAGCTCACACAGCTAGGTGGCACTTGGTTGAAGAAGATACTGGGCAACAAGGCCTGCAATGGCAACGTATACAGTAGTGGATACGGAATATATTATTGCTGGTGGAAAAACGTCACTCAGCAAACAGCACTGGACACATTAAAAACAGTAAGATAAATAAAAAAAAAAAAAAATAATAATAATAATAAAAAAAGTGATCTCTGGTTGGTGCTGGTGGTGAACTACTATGAGTAGCACACCAGTCCCCAACACACACAGACGGAGCTGCAGTACACAATGAAAAGAAGAGTAACAGTAATCAGAAAATAAAAGCAGTCCTTACAAGGGCTATTGGGTTACAGCAGATGAGATCAGCAGGACAGCTGCCCACAGCAGCTACATACAGAGCAGTAGAAAGTAGATTACTAGTCAGCAAAGCTACCTAAACTGTCCCTCAAACCCCTGCACAGCTCTCTCCCTATGCTAACTCATCAAGCACACACAGGCAGAATGTAAAATGGCTGCTGGGTTTCGGTTTATATATGGAAGGGAGTGGTCCAGGAGGGAGAGCTGCCTGATTGGCTGCCATGTATCTGCTGGCTCTGGGGTGAGAGGTCAAAATTTGGCACCAGCTAAGGCGAACCCAAAATTGCGAACATCGCTAAAAGTTTGCCAACTTGCGAACACCCGATGTTCGTGCGAATTAATTTGCTGGCGAACAGTTCGCTACATCTCTAGTTGCTTACCAGGCAGTTGAGGATCCACACTTAGTGTACCTGAACTCCGGCTAGTAATGCCGGGAGGTCTTAACCTCATTGATCTCCTGTTGGGGCTTCAGTCTGCCTTTTCTAAATTATATCTGTCTCGTCTCTCACTCCTAGGGGCACATTTACTAACCCACGAACGGGCCGAATGCGTCCGATTGCGTTTTTTTCGTAATGATCGGTAATTTTGCGATTTTTTCGGCGTCTTTACGATTTTTGCGTAAAAACGCGAGTTTTTCGGCGTCTTTACGATTTTTGCGTAAAAACGCGAGTTTTTCGTAGCCATTACGACAGTTGCGCAAAGTCGCGATTTTTTCGTAGCGTTAAAACTTGCGCGAAACGTCACGCCTTTTAAGTTTTAACGCTACGAAAAAGGCGCGACTTTGCGCGCAAGTGTTAACGCTATGAAAAAATCGCGACTTTGCGCAACTTTCGTAATGGCTACGAAAAACTCGCGTTTTTACGCAAAAATCGTAAAGACGCCGAAAAAAACGCAAAAAATACGAAAAAATCGCAAAATGTTCGTTTCCAATCAGAATTTTTCCAATTCGGATTCGAAATCGTGTCTTAGTAAATTAGCCCCCTAGAGTGACTATAACAGAATCTCTCTCTCTCTCAAGCCTGTAGCTAACCTCTGCCTTAGAGGTGGGGTCCCAGGACAAAAGACCTTACACAACATGTGTGCCGTGCCATGCCATTTTATACTGCAACACACTGTCACCTAGTGGTTGCTATTAGAGCTACAGGGAAACTCCCTTTTTACACAAAAACAGCTAGGACCACCCTTAACTGTCCATATCCCATAAGGCAACCCTCTGATGCCTGTCTAAAGGGGACCCATCCTAAGGGGCCCAAAGCATCTATATATAAAACAGACAGATGGGGGTGTGTGTGCATTACACACGGGGAGAGGCCAAACTGTGCCAGTAGGTGTATAGGCAGAACAACATGTACAGGGGAACCTCTGCACAAACACTATGTTCCTTCCCAGGCATGCTGATTTGCAAAGTGACTGACACTGAGTTCCAGGGACGCAGAGGGCTAATGAGATATTCTGTTAAAGCAACTGCATTTGTGTGATGTTCAGGTTACCTATTGAATAAATGATGTGTATGAAGTATCTCCACCCGTTTAGGATGTGTGCTAAGCAATCAACTTATTGTTTCTGTTTATAGCTGTTTTATAGCTCATCTTGAGTACCCCGGAACCACTATTCCTGTGTGGTCACATGTAATGCTGAGAGCAGTGGGGTTCCCAATAAAATTCTTTCTTTGTCTGAACATTTGGTGAGACCGCACCGTGGGAATGGGATAGAGTTGAAGTTAGAGAGACACTTGACAAGACTAAGGAAACACCACCAAGAGGCTGAACTTGCAGTTGTCCCAATGGGGGCTTTGATTGCCTTCTACTGGATCAGTACAGAACTTTGCTATGGTTTAATTATGGGAAATGATGTACTTATCTAACCTCACAAACTAGGTTATCAAATAAATGTGTATGAATTTTAACAAAACTCTTTTTCCTGACTATTAGCTATATATGTGTTTCCTCAGGAAACATGGCGGCTAATGAAGATTACCAGTCTCTGGTCGAGGGTGTTGGTTCTCTGGATTTCACTGGGGAGGCAGATCCGTGCAAGCTGCTGCTGACAGGAGACTGTGCATTCCCGGTGCTGGTGTCGCCCAGACAAGACGTGCTCATCGCTGCCTCTCGCTATGGGAAAGGGAAAATGGTGGTTATGGCCCATTGGAGATATCTCAACAGGCATGAGTTTAAGGGCTTTCTGAATAACACTGTATGTTGGCTGAGTCCGGATTCAGAAGCCAACGTTGGGGTACATAATACATTAAAGGCATTAGCGCGTATTCTTTCTGAATCTGGGTACAAAGTCCATACCACTTCCACCCTGACCCAGGGCCTGAGTGTGTTCTGCACTGATGGATACGATGACCAACAAGCCGAGGAGATCATCTCATTCGTGCGAGAGGGAGGAGGCCTGCTGATTGGGGCTCAGGCTTGGGACTGGGCCAACAACCATAAAGAGGATAATGTCCTGCACCATTTCCCAGGGAACAAAATCGTATCTGTTTGTGGGGTGCACTTCACCAGTGACTACGGAGAGAAAGGAGATTTCTGTGTGACTAAAAATATGCCTCAGGCTCCAATTAATTCAAAGTGAGTATCTATCTATTTATCTGCCTGTCTGTCTGTCTATATCTATCTATCTATCTATCTATCATCTGTCTGTGTGTCTATCATTCTCTATGATATTAAACAAATGACAAACAACACCAGAATGTTTAGGCAAAACAGGGAATTCACAGCTGTGTATACAACTTATGTGAAATTTTAGTCCAAATGGGAACCAAAATGTCGGCATGAGTAGAACATACTGTTTTGGCTAAGTAAATATTTTTCTGAGTGTTGCTGGTCATTTCTTTAAAAAGAAAAAAAACTTGAAAAAATTATATATATACTAATAATCTAAGATGTGGTCATAAATAACTGTCTAAAATGCTAAAATTACTATAAGCACTTATTAATTTTTTTGAGTTTACATCCTTGTTAAGTTTTGTACTTATCTAGTATAACCGGTAGCATGGTCAGCTGATTGGTTGCTGTGGGTAAACCTTTAAAGGGACACTAAACCCAACCGTAAAGCTGCCCCACTACGCCGCCTAGTTCTCTATTGAAGTTGATGAAAAACATAATTACACATGGAAACCAATTCACCAATGAGAATTCTACTGACTGAAAACTTCATTATAGATGCAGGAGAAGTGACCAATGAGAATGCTGATTCCCTGTGTCAGGCCCCTTGCTGGTACCTTACATATAGAGATAATGATGGCATTTTCCCCTCATTATATGGCACAGGAATCAGACATGGGGATAAAGGGACAGACTTGTTCAGTGCTGGGAAACTGTGCTTATTGCTCCCAACTCCAATTGCAGGAACAGAGAACAGGGAGCCGGATTTACTCACATCAGCTGGGATTCTCATTGGGGGATTCTTTTGCATTTCTGCCAATGCGGGCCCTAGAGAGCTGGGAAAGTTTTATTGGGCAATATTGCTTTAAGAATCCAACCCTGATGTTGCTGGACTACAGCTCCCAGCATGCCTCACCCTTCATTATATGTTACATTATTCTGGGATTTGTAGTCCGGCAACAGCTGAGTAACGTTTGGTTGAGCAGCGCTGGGTAGCAGGGTTTAGTTTCCCTTTAAGACTTTGTAACCCTATCCTCACCACTTCTGGCACTTTTGACAGTGTTACACTCCAAGTGTGGCGCTTACCTGATGGCACGGGACAAACCTGAATCACTCCGCAGTGGTATTGGGAGAGACTGGGTACCTGGTACTTACTAGCGCAGCGCCACCTAGTGGGATCCGGGAGTGCACCTACGGGGGCCCCACTAGGAACAATAATAATGCACACACAGTACTTGATAAATGAAATAACTTTTATCTGAAATAAAGGGGAAACTAATACATATAACACTCCTATCAAAGTGGCAATAAGGGCCTTATTAACTGCCCCTGCCCGCGCAAGCTGTCTCACTAACTATGTACAGTCCTTTAGCTCAGTCCAAAGGAAAGTTTATATACTGTAAATCTTCAAGCGCTCCTTTATTAGTTTCACTTTAACTATACTCACTCCAGGGATCTCTTTGGGCAATTCACACAGAATCTTCAGGCGAGTCCAGCACTCACAGCCATGCAGTGCGACTACTAGCCCCTTTAGCTACTCAGATGGGCTCCCCCTGCAGGCGAGTCCGGCACCTACAGCCATGCAGTGAGACTACTAGCCCCTTTAGCTACTCAGATGGGCTCCCCCTGCAGGCGAGTCCAGCACCTACAGACATGCAGTGCGACTACTAGCCCCTTTAGCTACTCAGATGGGCTCCCCCTGCAGGCGAGTCCAGCACCTACAGCCATGCAGTGAGACTACTAGCCCCTTTAGCTACTCAGATGGGATTCCCCTGCAGGTGTTTTTCCTCCAGTCAGGACTCCTCACAGGATCTCTGTCTCTCCAGGTACAGGGTCTGCCTTCCCTGTACCAGCCTGTTCCAAAGGCCAGCTTCTTGTTATTCTGCTCCTCTCTCTGAGCCCACGTGCAGCTTCTGGAGCTCTGGGACTTTCTGTCTCCTCCCTCTGACTTCCTCTCCCAGGCTGCTTTGCAACTTCCTGCAGCCCTGAGCTTGCTGTTCACCTTGTTGCTAGGCAGCAGCTCACAGCACAAAGTCTCAGTGCTGCCCCCTACAGGGAACAGCAGCAGGAGGGGGGTAAGTGCAGGGACCCAGCACTACCTCCCTACATTCTCCCCCTGCTTGAATGGGCAACGTCCTCGCTTGCCCTTTCTCACCATTCTTATTCTCCCTAACCTTTGGGGGAGATACACAGGGGAAAGCTTTCTCACTAACTGCCCTGACACTTCCCCTGCCTGAAGGTCTACGCATTCCCAGGCCCAGTCTCTTACTTTTATTGGGGGTGCCAGAGTGCTCAGAGACCATCCTCGTGCCACAGGATTTCTCTTCACAAATATCCACTTCACATGGGAAAGATGTCACATATACATCAGTGAAGTCTTCATTCCGTCCCCAGTCACAGGTGTGGGAAGTATGACCGTACCAACCACAGGTGTAACACCTCACCTGATTACGTCTCTTCCGATACCTCTTTTGGGGTGGCTTCCTCACATCACAACTATATGAAATAACTTCTGTAGCTGCAGCATTTTCACGTTGTGTCGGACAGTGTGGGGATATATGGCCCAACCAGCCACAACGGAAGCACTTTGGTGGGTCACCGCGAGCACCCCCTGCTTTAGGAAATGAAGAGGGTCTAGACATAGTTGACCCCTCTTCCTTTTCGGACACACGAGCCTTGAGCTGAGCAACCTGTTTTTTTAACTCAGCAATCTCTTCCGCTTTCTGCGAATCACTGGATGTCCTTTCTGAACCACGACTTTTCTTCTCTCGTCGCAGAACATTAACTTCCTCCTTTCGGATCTCACGGATCAGCTCCTGATAAGTTGGTTCTTTCTTTCCTCTGTAGAAAGATCTCAACATCACAGCTGTGGGGTCCATAGATAAAGCCCCTCTGAATAACTGTTGTAGCCTCATAGAATCAACACGATCGGTAGCAATGATTCTTCGGCAAACAAGTAATTTTAGCATTTGCTGCAGTCGCTTCAAGTACTCAGACAGATTCTCTTTTTCTTTCTGCATGCAAGACTGAAATTTGTACAACATTTCAATTTCATCTTCCACCGGTCCATATGTATCTTCCAGTACTTCTATCAACTTCTCAGGACCATCTTGTGGGCACACCTCTCGGTGGAGCTTAATTAGGTCCAATGCAGGCCCTCGCAAACTCTCTTGGATCTTGCGACATAAAGCAGGGCCAGAGCCAGGCCAATCGGTAATAGCAACCAAAGCAGCATCTCTCCAGGCCTCAAAGGTCTCTTCACCTGGAGGAGTAGGTTCCATACCTGAGAATATTTTTAGTCTCTTATAATTTCCATTGTATGCCAGCTGTCTCAAATTCTCACCGACTTGGGCCAAGACTTCCACCAGCTGAGCTGCCTCAACAACATCACTTAGAGGTCGGCTCCTCCCAGCAGAGTTCAAGCTTTCACATGATGCAGTGTATTTCAACTTTGTCTCAGGTATCACATCAAACAGTCTTTTAGTCACTGGACTGTGACCAGCAGCAGGTATCTGTGGGGTGCCACTGCACAGGGGATTTGGGTTCTCCAGATCGCCTCCCACTTCATCCTCACTGTCACTAAGTTCCTTCTCCTCAGGGACATCCGGTAAGACAATTTGCCAGTAACCATGGTCTTCCGCCTGTACACCACGTGCACATGTTTCTCTGTTAATCTCACCAGGACTATCCACAAGCACATTTAAGAGGATGCCATCTGGGTCTCGTCGCGAAGCTACCACTCTAGGTCTATAAATAGATCCATCTGCATTTAGGATCTTGTAAATAAATTCCTCTTTTGTTTTTGGTATCATAGGGCCCACTACAGCAGTCTTTTTTGGGTTTAGGCCCAAACTCTTGCACCAGTCCAGAACACTCTGGGGACTCTCAGTAGATGACGCCATCTTGTTTCACTTTCTGTGCAACCAGGTCCCAGCCGACTCTCAGCAGTGCCTCCAAAATGTAACCCTATCCTCACCACTTCTGGCACTTTTGACAGTGTTACACTCCACGTGTGGCGCTTACCTGATGGCACGGGACAAACCTGAATCACTCCGCAGTGGTATTGGGAGAGACTGGGTACCTGGTACTTATTAGCGCAGCGCCACCTAGTGGGAGTGCACCTATGGGGGCCCCACTAGGAACAATAATAATTCACACACAGTACTTGATAAACGAAATAACTTTTATCTGAAATAAAGGGGAAACTAATACATATAACACTCCTATCAAAGTGGCAATAAGGGCCTTACTAACTGCCCCTGCCCGCGCAAGCTGTCTCACTAACTATGTACAGTCCTTTAGCTCAGTCCAAAGGAAAGTTTATATACTGTAAATCTTCAAGCGCTCCTTTATTAGTTTCACTTTAACTATACTCACTCCAGGGATCTCTTTGGGCGATTCACACAGAATCTTGAGGCGAGTCCAGCACTCACAGCAGTGCGACTACTAGCCCCTTTAGCTACTCAGATGGGCTCCCCCTGCAGGCGAGTCCGGCACCTACAGCCATGCAGTGAGACTACTAGCCCCTTTAGCTACTCAGATGGGCTCCCCCTGCAGGCGAGTCCGGCACCTACAGCCATGCAGTGCGACTACTAGCCCCTTTAGCTACTCAGATGGGATTCCCCTGCAGGTGTTTGTTCCCCCAGTCAGGACCCTCACAGGATCTCTGTCTCTCCAGGTAGAGGGTCTGCCTTCCCTGTACCAGCCTGTTCCAAAGGCCAGCTTCTCTTTGTGCTGCTCCTCTCTCTGAGCCCACGTGCAGCTTCTGGAGCTCTGGGACTTTCTGTCTCCTCCCACTGACTTCCTCTCCCAGGCTGCTTTGCAACTTCCGGCAGCCCTGAGCTTGCTGTTCACCTTGTTGCTAGGCAGCAGCTCACAGCACAAAGTCTCAGTGCTGCCCCCTACAGGGAACAGCAGCAGGAGGGGGGGGGTAAGTGCAGGGACCCAGCACTACCTCCCTACAACTTCTTATTACATTTCTCCCATCATTTTGGTCATGGGATGCACTTAAGAAGTTTGTAGCATGTTGAGAACTGTACTTCAGCAACATCATTAAATTTTTTTCCCCCAATCTCCACAGCCAACTGCTGCTTTAAAAAGCAAAATAATCCTCCAATGAGAATCCCAGCTGAAGTCTGTACTCACTCTCTCTCTCTCAAATCAAATCAAATGAGCTTTATTGGCAGGACCAAATACATTTTAGCATTGCCAAAGCAGGTATAGGGTGTAATGGGTGGGGTTAGGGGGTCAGTATATTGAAAGAGGGGGGGTGGGGATATGGGGTCAGTATATGGGAACAGGGGAAAGTCCTGTCTCTCTCAGTCTATGACAGTCAGTTACGTATTGTGGTGCCATTGTTACTGTCGGTGCCTCTTCTCCCAGTAGGATGTGGAGTTTTCTCTCCTTCTATAGATGGGAAGTCTGGGATGTGATGGGACAGTCTCTGGCAGTGGGTGTCTCTCAGGGCTGAGTATTTGGGTCTCTGGCAGTGGGTGTCTCTCAGTGCTGAGTATTTGGGTCTCTGGCAGTGGGTGTCTCTCAGGGCTGAGTATTTGGGTCTCTGGCAGTGGGTGTCTCTCAGTGCTGAGTATTTGGCTCTCTGGCAGTGGGTGTCTCTCAGTGCTGAGTATTTGGGTCTCTGGCAGTGGGTGTCTCAGGGCTGAGTATTTGGGTCTCTGGCAGTGGGTGTCTCAGGGCTGAGTATTTGGGTCTCTGGCAGTGGGTGTCTCTCAGGGCTGAGTATTTGGCTCTCTGGCAGTGGGTGTCTCTCAGTGCTGAGTATTTGGGTCTCTGGTAGTGGGTGTCTCTCAGTGCTGAGTATTTGGGTCTCTGGCAGTGGGTGTCTCTCAGGGCTGAGTATTTGGGTCTCTGGCAGTGGGTGTCTCTCAGTGCTGAGTATTTGGGTCTCTGGCAGTGGGTGTCTCTCAGGGCTGAGTATTTGGGTCTCTGGCAGTGGGTGTCTCTCAGGGCTGAGTATTTGGGTCTCTGGCAGTGGGCGTCTCTCAGTGCTGAGTATTTGGGTCTCTGGCAGTGGGGTGTCTCTCAGGGCTGAGTATTTGGCTCTCTGGCAGTGGGTGTCTCTCAGTGCTGAGTATTTGGGTCTCTGGCAGTGGGTGTCTCTCAGTGCTGAGTATTTGGGTCTCTGGCAGTGGGCGTCTCTCAGTGCTGAGTATTTGGGTCTCTGGCAGTGGGCGTCTCTCAGTGCTGAGTATTTGGGTCTCTGGCAGTGGGTGTCTCTCAGTGCTGAGTATTTGGGTCTCTGGCAGTGGGTGTCTCTCAGTGCTGAGTATTTGGGTCTCTGGCAGTGGGTGTCTCTCAGGGCTGAGTATTTGGGTCTCTGGCAGTGGGTGTCTCTCAGGGCTGAGTATTTGGGTCTCTGGCAGTGGGTGTCTCTCAGGGCTGAGTATTTGGGTCTCTGGCAGTGGGTGTCTCTCAGTGCTGAGTATTTGGGTCTCTGGCAGTGGGTGTCTCTCAGGGCTGAGTATTTGGGTCTCTGGCAGTGGGTGTCTCTCAGTGCTGAGTATTTGGCTCTCTGGCAGTGGGTGTCTCTCAGTGCTGAGTATTTGGGTCTCTGGCAGTGGGTGTCTCAGGGCTGAGTATTTGGGTCTCTGGCAGTGGGTGTCTCAGGGCTGAGTATTTGGGTCTCTGGCAGTGGGTGTCTCTCAGGGCTGAGTATTTGGCTCTCTGGCAGTGGGTGTCTCTCAGTGCTGAGTATTTGGGTCTCTGGTAGTGGGTGTCTCTCAGTGCTGAGTATTTGGGTCTCTGGCAGTGGGTGTCTCTCAGGGCTGAGTATTTGGGTCTCTGGCAGTGGGTGTCTCTCAGTGCTGAGTATTTGGGTCTCTGGCAGTGGGTGTCTCTCAGGGCTGAGTATTTGGGTCTCTGGCAGTGGGTGTCTCTCAGGGCTGAGTATTTGGGTCTCTGGCAGTGGGCGTCTCTCAGTGCTGAGTATTTGGGTCTCTGGCAGTGGGTGTCTCTCAGTGCTGAGTATTTGGGTCTCTGGCAGTGGGCGTCTCTCAGTGCTGAGTATTTGGGTCTCTGGCAGTGGGTGTCTCTCAGTGCTGAGTATTTGGGTCTCTGGCAGTGGGTGTCTCTCAGTGCTGAGTATTTGGGTCTCTGGCAGTGGGTGTCTCTCAGTGCTGAGTATTTGGGTCTCTGGCAGTGGGTGTCTCTCAGGGCTGAGTATTTGGGTCTCTGGCAGTGGTTGTCTCTCAGGGCTGAGTATTTGGGTCTCTGGCAGTGGGTGTCTCTCAGTGCTGAGTATTTGGGGCAGTGTAGCAGGAAGTGGGTCTCATCCTCCACTGCCCCCTGGTCACATGACTGGCACAGCCGGCTCTCCCTGGGCCTGTAGGTCTGTCGGTGCTGACCCAGTTCAATTTCCAGGCTGTGGGCACTCAGTCTGTACTGGCTCAGGATCTGTCTGTCTTTGGGCTTCTGTAGCCTTTCCAGGTATGGGGCCCGTCTGTATTCCCTCCCTAGTGATTGGTAGATCGTAAGCTTCTGGGAGTTTGCTATCTCTTCCCTCCAATCACAGATATATTGCTCTTTAGACTGGTTTATTGTTTGTTTTACTTGGCCTTTAGTCAGTGGGTGGGAGGCTTGGGTGGGCAGGGTGCTGATGAGTTGTTTCAGGGCACAAGGCTTTCCCTGGGTCTCATTGTGCAACAAGGCTTTATGGGGGTAGGTCCTGGGGTTGCTGTTGTGTAGGTGTGCCCAGTATGAGAGCGCCCCCTGCTGTATGGCAAACAGTAGGGGAATCTGCCCAGCTCAGCCCGACAGGCACTGTTTGGGGGGCTCGGGGGGGTGTGTAGGTGTGCCCAGTATGAGAGCGCCCTCTTCTGTATGGCAAACAGTAGGGGAATCTGCCCAGCTCAGCCCAACAGGCACAGTTTGGGGGGCTCCGGGGGGGTGTAGGTGCCCAGTATGAGAGTGCCCCCTGCTGTATGGCAAACAGTAGGGGGAATCTGCCCAGCTCAGCCCGACAGGCACTGTTTGGGGGGCTCGGGGGGACCTGGAGAAGGTGCTTGCAGAATTCCAGATGGAATATTTCTGTTGGGCTAGAGTCCCATTTGGGTGGGTCTGGGTAGGTGATCGGACCCCACACTCTGCTGCCGTAGAGAAGGATTGGGGCAATGACACTGTCAGAGAGTTTAAGCCAGACTCTTACTGGGGGTTTAAGGGGGTACAGGTGCCTCCTGATGGCATATAAGGTTCTGCACGCCTTGTCTTTTAGAGCAGCTACTGCTGGTTTAAAGCTTCCTGATTGGCTGATTTCTAGGCCAAGGTATGTATACCTGTCAGTGTGACTTAGTGCGAGGTTGTTTAGTAGGAAAGAGGGTGTTTGGCTTTGTTTACTGTTCTTCTTCTGGAAAACCATGATTTTTGTTTTCTTTGGGTTGATGGGCAGTGCCCAGGTTGTACTGTACTTCTCCAGTACTGCCAGCTTGGCCTGTAGGCCGCTCTCTGTTGGAGACAGGAGTAGGAGATCATGGGCATACAGCAGGAACCCCCCCTCAGTGCCATGTAGGCTCAGTCCTGGTGCTGGGGAGGCATACAGCAGGAACCCCCCCTCAGTGCCATGTAGGCTCAGTCCCGGTGCTGGGGGGGCTAAAGCTGCTGCTGGGTTGGCCTGTAGGCCGCTCTCTGTTGGAGACAGGAGTAGGAGCCCATCGGCATACAGCAGGAACCCCCCCTCAGTACCATGTAGGCTCAGTCCTGGTGTTGGAGAGGCATACAGCAGGAACCCCCCCTCAGTGCCATGTAGGCTCAGTCCTGGTGCTGGGGAGGCATACAGCAGGAACCCCCCTCAGTGCCATGTAGGCTCAGTCCTGGTGTTGGGGAGGCATACAGCAGGAACCCCCCCTCAGTGCCATGTAGGCTCAGTCCTGGTGCTGGGGAGGCATACAGCAGGAACCCCCCCTGAGTGCCATGTAGGCTCAGTCCCGGTGCTGGGGAGGCATACAGCAGGAACCCCCCCTCAGTGCCATGTAGGCTCAGTCCTGGTGCTGGGGAGGCATACAGCAGGAACCCCCCCTCAGTGCTATGTAGGCTCAGTCCTGGGGAGGCATACAGCAGGAACCCCCCCTCAGTGCCATGTAGGCTCAGTCCTGGGGAGGCATACAGCAGGAACCCCCCCTCAGTGCCATGTAGGCTCAGTCCTGGGGAGGCATACAGCAGGAACCCCCCCTCAGTTCCATGTAGGCTCAGTCCTGGTGCTGGGGGGCATACAGCAGGAAACCCCCCCTCAGTGCCATGTAGGCTCAGTCCTGGTGCTGGGGGCATACAGCAGGAACCCCCCCTCAGTGCCATGTAGGCTCAGTCCTGGTGCTGGGGAGGCATACAGCAGGAACCCCCCTCAGTGCCATGTAGGCTCAGTCCTGGTGCTGGGGAGGCATACAGCAGGAACCCCCCTCAGTGCCATGTAGGCTCAGTCCTGGTGCTGGGGAGGCATACAGCAGGAACCCCCCTCAGTGCCATGTAGGCTCAGTCCTGGTGTTGGGGAGGCATACAGCAGGAACCCCCCCTCAGTGCCATGTAGGCTCAGTCCTGGTGCTGGGGAGGCATACAGCAGGAACCCCCCCTCAGTGCCATATAGGCTCAGTCCTGGTGTTGGGGAGGCATACAGCAGGAACCCCCCTCAGTGCCATGTAGGCTCAGTCCTGGTGCTGGGGAGGCATACAGCAGGAACTCCCCCTGAGTGCCATGTAGGCTCAGTCCCGGTGCTGGGGAGGCATACAGCAGGAACCCCCCCTCAGTGCCATGTAGGCTCAGTCCCGGTGCTGGGGAGGCATACAGCAGGAACCCCCCCTCAGTGCCATGTAGGCTCAGTCCTGGTGCTGGGGAGGCATACAGCAGGAACCCCCCCTCAGTGCTATGTAGGCTCAGTCCTGGGGAGGCATACAGCAGGAACCCCCCCTCAGTGCCATGTAGGCTCAGTCCTGGGGAGGCATACAGCAGGAACCCCCCCTCAGTTCCATGTAGGCTCAGTCCTGGTGCTGGGGGGCATACAGCAGGAACCCCCCCTCAGTGCCATGTAGGCTCAGTCCTGGTGCTGGGGGGCATACAGCAGGAACCCCCCCTCAGTGCCATGTAGGCTCAGTCCTGGTGCTGGGGAGGCATACAGCAGGAACCCCCCTCAGTGCCATGTAGGCTCAGTCCTGGTGCTGGGGAGGCATACAGCAGGAACCCCCCTCAGTGCCATGTAGGCTCAGTCCTGGTGTTGGGGAGGCATACAGCAGGAACCCCCCCTCAGTGCCATGTAGGCTCAGTCCTGGTGCTGGGGAGGCATACAACAGGAACCCCCCTCAGTGCCATGTAGGCTCAGTCCTGGTGCTGGGGAGGAATCTAAGGCTGCTGCCAGCTCATTAATGTATATGTTAAAGAGAGTTGGACTCAGGCTGCAGCCCTGTCTGACCCCTCGGCCCTGCCGGAACCACTCACTTCTCTTCCCATTCACCTTGATGCTGCATTGGTTCCCAGTATATGAGCTCTTTATGCCTTCCCCCCTATCCCACTCTCCAGCAGTCTCAGGAATAGGCCGGGGTGCCACACTGAGTCCCCCCTATCCCACTCTCCAGCAGTCTCAGGAATAGGCCGGGGTGCCACACTGAGTCCCCCCTATCCCACTCTCCAGCAGTCTCAGGAATAGGCCGGGGTGCCACACTGAGTCTCCCCTATCCCACTCTCCAGCAGTCTCAGGAATAGGTCGGGGTGCCACACTGAGTCAAAGGCCTTTTTGAAGTCCACAAAACAGGCAAATATTTTTCCTTGTTTCGTATTGTGGACATGATCTCTGATGAGGCTCTGCAGGGTGTAGGTCTGTGGTGCGGGGGTTTGGCAGGAACTGCACAAACACCATTCAGGACACTGCGCTGATGTAGAACATTTCTTTTACCAGAGAGATACCTTTTTGGGCTATTGTGCTGAGACAGTGAGACACTTAAGCCTAAAGATGGACAAAGAGACACAGTTAGTAACAAGGATAATGATTGGCTGCCATGGGACCAGCCCCATGTAGGAAAAAATGGTTAAATGGCAACATTTTTGTACTTGACTTTGTTCCCTCACGTCCTCACGAGCATTTAGGCCGTATGAGCTATTATTTAATACTCTGTATTGTAATACTCTGTATTAATGTATACCTCTAATAAAGCTGTCTGGTTAATATCCTTTGTGAAACTGAATGATTCAGGTCAGGCCCAGGGGGAACTTCAGGCCCAGGCTCGATTGGAGTATTTATTTAAATCCAAGAGTGACTTACTCACTGTGGGCAAGAATCATATATCCCTAGTGGAGGATCATAGGAGTATAGATACTATGAGCCATTATAGAACTATGACATTTATAGAATTACTGCGACATTTATGGGGGCTATGTCACGGTCCTGTGGTTCTGATTGTCACAAGAGGATGGATTGTCTCAGCTCTCGGTAAGTAAGTTTCTTTTTGTAACTTGGGATAGAGTGGTACCACAAGGTTCCAACCCAGTGGGGATAACATTAGTCTTGAGAATAATGTATCTCAAAGTACTGTTTCGCCAGGCAGCACAGAAGCTTTTATAACCCAACTCTTGTTAACTTTTCCTTTTGTAACCCATTGTCTGTTATATGTTTTAATAATAATAAGTGGCTGGCCATTTAATAGAAATGAAAGTTGAGGACAGTCTGGTTACTGTATCCCAATAATAAAGTTGATTTATTAAAACAGGGAAGATAACAAGTAAATTACTGCAACAGTAACTCCCTAGTGTGTCTCCTTTCCCTCTTAGTAGCAACTACCTGTCACAGCTACTAAACACCAGAAAATCCCCTCCCATAGACAATAATGAGAATTGCCTCTGCTAAAACACAAGTAGAGACAGTTAGCAGTAAATTATCAGCATTGTCTATTTTAGTAGCTACAACAAGTAGTTGCTTCTTGTAGCTCAGTTTGTCTTCACCCTAGTAATGGCATCATTATCTCTATATGTAAGGTACCAGCAAGGGGCCTGACACAGGGAATCAGCATTCTCATTGGTCACTTCTTCTGCATCTATAATGAAGGGAAAATGCCATCATTATCTCTATATGTAAGGTACCAGCAAGGGGCCTGACACAGGGAATCAGCATTCTCATTGGTCACTTCTTCTGCATCTATAATGAAGGGAAAATGCCATCATTATCTCTATATGTAAGGTACCAGCAAGGGGCCTGACACAGGGAATCAGCATTCTCATTGGTCACTTCTTCTGCATCTATAATGAAGGGAAAATGCCATCATTATCTCTATATGTAAGGTACCAGCAAGGGGCCTGACACAGGGAATCAGCATTCTCATTGGTCACTTCTTCTGCATCTATAATGAAGGGAAAATGCCATCATTATCTCTATATGTAAGGTACCAGCAAGGGGCCTGACACAGGGAATCAGCATTCTCATTGGTCACTTCTTCTGCATCTATAATGAAGGGAAAATGCCATCATTATCTCTATATGTAAGGTACCAGCAAGGGGCCTGACACAGGGAATCAGCATTCTCATTGGTCACTTCTTCTGCATCTATAATGAAGGGAAAATGCCATCATTATCTCTATATGTAAGGTACCAGCAAGGGGCCTGGGAATCAGCATTCTCATTGGTCACTTCTTTTGCATCTATAATGAAGTTATCAGTAGAATTCTCACTGAATTTTCTTGCATCTATAATTATGTTTTTTGGCAACTTCTATAACAGAACTAGGGGGCGCCATGGGGCAGCATCATGGCTGGGTTTACAACTTTTTTCACAATTTTTTCATTGATATATATATGCTAATTTGATTGTATTCTTTAATGGGTCACTTATAGGATATACATTAGTTATTGGTTAAGTTTCATTTGCAGCTAATGCTGGGTGGGACATGTGACATCTTGCATTCTGCTGGGGCCGTTTCCCAGTCACCATGTTCTTTTCTCCATGCTAATGATTCCTAACACCTCTGTATTCTTTCTCTCTCGCACAGTTATAACTTCTCAGCTGAGCAGAAGTCCCTTCTGAATGGAGTTTCTCAGTTGGACATCAGTGGGCCAAGTGTCCCTTCAGATCTTCTCTTGCATGGAGCTTTGTCCTTCCCAGTTGGGCTGAGTGAAGGCAACCAATGTTTTGTTGGCGCTGTGTATTATGGGAAAGGGCGTGTGGTTGTAGTCACACATGAAAGTTACCTCACCAAACCAGAGCTGAAACAATTGATCCTTAATGCCATATCTTGGCTGGACATCGGCCACCAGAGAAGAATTGCTGTTCATGACAATCTGAGAAACTTTGCTAAGGTTTTGCAGAAGGAAAACATCCCCTGTATCAAGGTATCAGGTATAGTCCCCAAGCTCAGTGTCTACTGCTGTGATTCCTACCGTGATACTGAAGCAAAGGGAATCCATCAGTTTGTTGCAGAGGGGGGAGGACTTCTTATTGCTGGCCATGCCTGGTGGTGGTCCTATCAGAATCCTACCTTAGATGCCCTTACCCACTACCCTGGTAACAAAATACTGAACCAGTTTGGCATTAGCATTCTGGCTAGCACTGTCCCTCGGGGCATCTATAGGGCAATTGTGCCAGGTGAAGCCACTGAACAGTATCACTTCCTCAGAGCCCTCCGTCAGTTAGAGGCTGAGCTGCAGAAGGTTACAGAACTGCCCCCTCCCTTTTGCACCCGGGTAACTAAGCTCATGAGAGATGTCACCGCTTTTCTGAGACTCCCAGCCAGTCCTATCATCCGCTCCATTCAGAGCCAGTTGGTAGAAATGATAAAGACGTATATACCCAATGCCAGTGAGATGTGGCCCATAAGTAACTGCTCCAAGGAAGATTTGCTCCTGCGTTTGGCCCATGAATCCTATAATGTGACCCACGTGTGTGATGAATCCAATATCCTGGAGACGGAACCTTCAATCACTGTTAATATCGATGCCACAAACCCAGGTAATGTCTGATTCAGCAAAGCACCTTAAATGTACAGCAGCTCTGTATAGATAGAGAGCTGGGAAAGTTTTATTGTGCAATATTGCTTTAAGAATACAACCCTGATGTTGCTGGACTACAGCTCCCAGCATGCCTCACCCTTCATTATATGTTACATTATTCTGGGATTTGTAGTCCGGCAACAGCTGAGTAACGTTTGGTTGAGCCGCGCTGTGCCACAGGGTTTAGTTTCCCTTTAACTTAGTAATTCAGCTCAGCCTATCCGAGAGCAAAGAACAATACCACAATTAACTCCTTAGGTTGGGGAAGTTGCAACATAGATGTTTTTATTTGCCTAGTTCTTTTATGAGACTCTTTAAGTGCGACTTTTCTCTGTCCCAGGGGGCGACGCCTGGAGAAGCACCGGCCTGTACTTGGCTCCCAGAAAGGCAGCAGTTCTTGAGTTCCCGGTCTCGGTGGTGCAGCAAGGCTTCTGGGTAATGAGGAAAAGAAGGAAATTGCTATGCGGCTGATTTAAAGGCCCGCATTGGCAGCATTGAAATGCAAAAGAATCCCCCAATGAGAATCCCAGCTGATGTGAGTAAATCCGGCTCCCTGTTCTCTGTTCCTGCAATTGGAGTTGGGAGCAATAAGCACAGTTTCCCAGCACTGAACAAGTCTGTCCCTTTATCCCCATGTCTGATTCCTGTGCCATATAATGACGGGAAAATGCCATCATTATCTCTATATGTAAGGTACCAGCAAGGGGCCTGACACAGGGAATCAGCATTCTCATTGGTCACTTCTTCTGCATCTATAATGAAGGGAAAATGCCATCATTATCTCTATATGTAAGGTACCAGCAGGGGGCCTGACACAGTGCTGGGATTCTAATTGGTCAATTTTCTTGCATATAAATATATAATATTTTCTTCAACCCCTATAGAGAACTAGGGGGATCTAAACATGAATCCTGGAGGGATTCCCATAAAAGATACCGGCCAAATGATCCCATTGGCTCAGAGACACAGGTGTATCAGGGATACAGGTACATATAAACTAGTGCTGCCCTATTATACACATTGGGTTACAGCACATCATATACACACTGCCCTCAACCTAGAAAAGTATTACTGTATTTTCTAAACAAGAAAAGCTTTTGGATCCTACCATTCTACAAAAACCTTTAACATTCATTTTAAGATAGATAGATAGATAGATAAACAAACAAACAAATAAATAAATAAATAAATTATAGCACAAACATCACACTTTTCAAAGCAAGGCATTGCTGAGCAGACTGGGGGTTCCAAGCAGACTGGGGGTTCCATGCAGACTGGGGGTTCCATGCAGACTGGGGGTGCCATACACAGCCTGTTTATAATAGTGAGACACAAACATAGTGTTTGTGCAGAGGTTCCCCTGTACATGTTGTTCTGCCTATACACCTACTGCCACAGTTTGGCCTCTCCCCGTGTGTAATGCACACACACCCCCATCTGTCTGTTTTATATATAGATGCTTTGGGCCCCTTAGGATGGGTCCCCTTTAGACAGGCATCAGAGGGTTGCCTAATGGGATATGGACAGCTAAGGGTGGTCCTAGCTGTTTGTGTGTAAAAAGGGAGTTTCCCTGTAGCTCTAATAGCAACCACTAGGTGACAGTGTGCTGCAGTATAAAATGGCATGGCACACATGTTGTGTAAGGTCTTTTGTCCTGGGACCCCACCTCTAAGGCAGAGGTTAGCTACAGGCTTGAGAGAGAGAGAGATTCTGTTATAGTCACTCTAGGAGTGAGAGACGAGACAGATATAATTTAGAAAAGGCAGACTGAAGCCCCAACAGGAGATCAATGAGGTTAAGACCTCCCGGCATTACTAGCCGGAGTTCAGGTACACTAAGTATGGATCCTCAACTGCCTGGTAAGCAACTAGAGATGTAGCGAACTGTTCACCGGCGAATTAATTCGCACGAACATCGGGTGTTCGCAAGTTCACAAGTTGGCAAACTTTTAGCGATGTTCGCAATTTGGGTTCGCCTTAGCTGGCACCAAATTTTGACCTCTCACCCCAGAGCCAGCAGATACATGGCAGCCAATCAGGCAGCTCTCCCTCCTGGACCACTCCCTTCCATATATAAACCGAAACCCAGCAGCCATTTTACATTCTGCCTGTGTGTGCTTGATGAGTTAGCATAGGGAGAGAGCTGTGCAGGGGTTTGAGGGACAGTTTAGGTAGCTTTGCTGACTAGTAATCTACTTTCTACTGCTCTGTATGTAGCTGCTGTGGGCAGCTGTCCTGCTGATCATCTGCTATAACCCAATAGTCCTTGTAAGGACTGCTTTTATTTTCTGATTACTGTTACTCTTCTTTTCATTGTGTACTGCAGCTCCATCTGTGTGTGTTGGGGACTGGTGTGCTACTCATAGTAGTTCACCACCAGCACCAACCAGAGATCACTTTTTTTATTATTATTATTATTTTTTTTTTTTAAATTTATCTTACTGTTTTTAATGTGTCCAGTGCTGTTTGCTGAGTGACGTTTTTCCACCAGCAATAATATATTCTGTATCCACTACTGTATACGTTGCCATTGCAGAACTTGTTGCCCAGTTGCCTTGTTGCCTGGGAAGGAACATAGTGTTTGTGCAGAGGTTCCCCTGTACATGTTGTTCTGCCTATACACCTACTGGCACAGTTTGGCCTCTCCCCGTGTGTAATGCACACACACCCCCATGCAACTGCTTCATAAACACAGGAGCTTGTCTATAGGACAGAAGAGGTAATGTGTTTCCGCCAATGTGGTGTTGATCGTATGTACTAAGTGCCCTACAGGAGGAATGTACATTGGAGAAACAGGGCAAAAACTGCGCACAAGGATGAACCATCACAGACATAAGATCAAGACCAAAGCGAGTGATTACACCAGTGGGACAGCCCTTCTGCAATCAGGGCCACAGGCTTCAGGGCATGAAGGGGATAAATCTAAAAGGGTTAGGAAGATCTATGAATTCAAATGTATGGAGTTATTCAGCACATTAAATCTTGCCCCAAGCTCAAAGTGCCAGAGCAGGACTTCAGTTATTTAGGGAGCAGCCAGACAGGACTGTGATTGGTTGGCCTGTATGCATGTAGGGAACAGGCAGAGACTAGAGCAAGCAGGCAGGGGAAAGAAGAATATTGTGAGTCGCTCCCTAAGCTCAGTGACATCAGCCAAGAGCAGACTGAGCATGTGCAGTAGTTGGGCAAAAGATGGAGAGCTACTGGGGGCATCTTCAGGGGCATGGGG
The DNA here is from genome assembly GCF_000004195.4 of Xenopus tropicalis. Classification (NCBI taxonomy): domain Eukaryota; kingdom Metazoa; phylum Chordata; class Amphibia; order Anura; family Pipidae; genus Xenopus; species Xenopus tropicalis. The sequence continues at coordinate 2,125,524 of NC_030680.2, read as the reverse complement.
CTTTATTTCTATAGAGCTTTGGTGCTGTTGGGCTGGTACAGGGGCTCAAAACACATTTTTTTTAGGCTTAAGTTTCCCCAACACAACAAACAAGTGAGGATTCCCTGTCCTCATTTGCATGCAAAATAGCAGGAATCCTGGGAAGGAATCCAATTTGTAATCCTAAAATTTCCATTTTCATGGAATACCCAAAAGGATGAATCTGCTTTTTAAAGGCAAACTAATGCCTAAAAATAAGATTAATAGAAATGCTGTTTTTTTTTATTTATTGCGGTACCAGCCACATGTGTAGCTGTATATAATACAGTAATAGTGCAAGACTTTAGAGTTTGCCGCACCATCTTAGTTATTATTAGGCCATCTTTTTGCACATGCTCAGTGTGCCCTGGGCAGCTAATGAGCAACTTTTGAGGTTTTTCCAAATTTTAAAACTCAAAAGTAATTGGCAATTAAATAAATCTCAGAATCTTCAGAAGCTAAAATTCCAATTAATACATTTTGCAGCAAAAAACTTAAATGCTGAAACAGCAGGTAATTCTGAATTTACTGATGTTTCATGGGCCTCAGACTTACATCTAAAATATCATTAATTATTTGTCTCTCTCCTTTTTTATGCCTATTTATTTTATGTCTGGTAATGGGATGGGATGTAAACTCATAATGCTGCCCCACTGCGCCCCCTAGTGTTGCTATAGAATTTGCAAAAACATAATTATAGATGCAAGAAAATTCCCCAATGAGAATTCTACTGATAAATAACTTCATTATAAATGCAGAAGAAGTGACCAATGAGAATGCTGATTCCCTGTGTCAGGCCCCTTGCTGGTACCTTACACATAGAGCATAGGCAGAGGGTGACTTTTTTTGTTTGGGGAGGCTAAAGATGGCCCATACACAGACTGACCTACAGCTAATGTGACACTTAGTGGATTCGCTGCTGGTGTAAAAAATTAATTTCCCAACTACCTCTTGCTGTTCCCACTGACTCCCAGGGATACTGTGCAAAAGCGCGGGTGGGGGGATTTTTTTAACCCTAAAATGCTTAGGATGTAAAAGCATTCATACGTGCACTTCTGTGAGGGGTTCTCTATACATTTGTGTTTGTGATCAGTTAGCTTCAAGGGGTAGTTTACCTTTAAATTAACTTTTAATATGAGGTAGACATTGATATTCTGAGACAATTTGCAATTGGTCCTCTTTTATTTCTAATGGTTTTTTGGTTATTTAGCTTATTGTTCAGCAGCTCTCCATTTGGTATTTTAGCAGCTATCTGGTTTCTAGGGTCTTATTTACCAGGTAGTGGTTTAAACAAGAGATGGGAATATGAATAGTTAAGGGGCCTGCATGGAAAAATAAAACTGTAGCCTCACAGAGCAATACTTTTTGGTCAGTGACCCTCATTTAAAAGCTGGAAAGAGGCAGAAGCGAAAGGCAAATTATTCAAAAACTAAAAAATTAACTAGGAAGACCAATTGCAAAGTTGCTAGGAATAGGCCATTCTATAACATACTACAAGTTAACTTAAAAGTGAACCACTCTTTTAGATGTGTTTAAGTTAGCTTTATAGAGAGAGAGGCAGCAGGTACTGACACCCCAGGCACATTATATACAGTGAGACACAGTCTGTATATACAAAACCAGCACATTATATACAGTGAGACGCAGTCTTTATATACAAAACCAGCACATTATATACAGTGAGACGCAGTCTTCATATACAAAACCAGCACATTACATGCCATGAGGAGCAGTGGGTACTGACACCCCAGGCACATTATATACAGTGAGACGCAGTCTGTATATACAAAACCAGCACATTATATACAGTGAGACGCAGTCTTTATATACAAAACCAGCACATTACATGCCATGAGGAGCAGTGGGTACTGACACCCCAGGCACATTATATACAGTGAGAAGCAGTCTTTATATACAAAACCAGCACATTATATACAGTGAGATGCAGTCTTTATATACAAAACCAGCACATTATATACAGTGAGACGCAGTCTTTATATACAAAACCAGCACATTATATACAGTGAGACGCAGTCTTTATATACAAAACCAGCACATTACATGCCATGAGGAGCAGTGGGTACAGACACCCCAGGCACATTATATACAGTGAGACGCAGTCTGTATATACAAAACCAGCACATTATATACAGTGAGATGCAGTCTTTATATACAAAACCAGCACATTACATGCCATGAGGAGCAGTGGGTACTGACACCCCAGGCACATTATATACAGTGAGACGCAGTCTTTATATACAAAACCAGCACATTATATGCCATGAGGAGCAGTGGGTACTGATGGCAGATATTCAGGCCCTGGCACAACACTGGCACTGATACATCGCATTGGCTCCACTGTAACTAACTAGAAATGAAAAAAATGACAAAAGTAAAGGAAAAATAGAAAGTGCAAAAAACCATAACAAATTTATAAAAGCACAATGAGCTTTGTCAGGGGGAAAGTTAACTTACCCTCCATCTGTTAGGGTAGGGGATAGGGATATTATAGATGTCAGGTGACAAAAAACAATTTAATTTCAGCTAGTGGGTCAGTCTTTAGAACATATACAGTACAATACCTGTGTATAGTACCTGTGTACAGTGCCTGTGTACAGTGCCTGTGTATAGTACCTGTGTATAGTACCTGTGTACAGTGCCTGTGTATAGTGCCTGTGTATAGTACCTGTGTACAGTGCCTGTGTATAGTACCTGGGTATAGTACCTGTGTACAGTGCCTGTGTACAGTGCCTGTGTATAGTACCTGTGTACAGTACCTGCGTACAGTGCCTACGTACAGTGCCTGCATACAGTACCCGCGTACAGTGCCCGCGTACAGTGCCCGCGTACAGTGCCCGCGTACAGTGCCCGGGTATAGTGCCCGGGTATAGTGCCTGCGTATAGTGCCTGCGTATAGTGCCTGGGTATAGTGCCTGGGTATAGTGCCTGTGTATAGTGCCTGGGTATAGTGCCTGCGTATAGTACCTGGGTATAGTGCCTGCGTATAGTGCCTGGGTATAGTGCCTGCGTATAGTGCCTGGGTATAGTGCCTGTGTATAGTGCCTGGGTATAGTGCCTGCGTATAGTACCTGGGTATAGTGCCTGCGTATAGTACCTGGGTATAGTCCCTGGGTATAGTGCCTGTGTATAGTACCTGTGTATAGTGCCTGTGTATAGTGCCTGCGTATAGTGCCTGCGTATAGTGCCTGCGTATAGTGCCTGCGTATAGTGCCTGCGTATAGTGCCTGGGTATAGTGCCTGGGTATAGTACCTGGGTATAGTGCCTGGGTATAGTGCCTGGGTATAGTGCCTGGGTATAGTGCCTGCGTAAAGTGCCTGGGTATAGTGCCTGGGTATAGTGCCTGGGTACAGTACCTGCGTATAGTGCCTGCGTATAGTGCCTGGGTATAGTGCCTGCGTATAGTGCCTGCGTATAGTGCCTGCGTATAGTGCCTGGGTATAGTGCCTGGGTATAGTGCCTGGGTATAGTGCCTGGGTATAGTGCCTGCGTATAGTGCCTGCGTATAGTGCCTGCGTATAGTGCCTGGGTATAGTGCCTGCGTATAGTACCTGGGTATAGTGCCTGCGTATAGTACCTGGGTATAGTGCCTGCGTATAGTACCTGGGTATAGTGCCTGCGTATAGTGCCTGGGTATAGTACCTGGGTATAGTGCCTGCGTATAGTACCTGGGTATAGTGCCTGCGTATAGTGCCTGGGTATAGTGCCTGGGTATAGTGCCTGCGTATAGTACCTGGGTATAGTGCCTGGGTATAGTGCCTGCGTATAGTGCCTGGGTATAGTGCCTGGGTATAGTGCCTGGGTATAGTGCCTGGGTATAGTGCCTGCGTATAGTACCTGGGTATAGTGCCTGCGTATAGTACCTGGGTATAGTGCCTGGGTATAGTACCTGTGTATAGTGCCTGGGTATAGTGCCTGGGTATAGTGCCTGGGTATAGTGCCTGTGTATAGTACCTGGGTATAGTACCTGGGTATAGTACCTGGGTATAGTGCCTGGGTATAGTGCCTGGGTATAGTGCCTGGGTATAGTGCCTGCGTATAGTACCTGGGTATAGTGCCTGTGGGATGAAAACTGCAGCAAAAGTTCAAAGTTGATTCTTGGGTAAAGTTTACAGTCTGCAGATTCTTCTTTTTTTAGTCTACAATTCTGCACTGCCTCCAGTTTGCAAAATATCCCGATCCCTGTCTGCATTTGCGCCTTGATTGGTCAATTTTTCTGCCTGTCAAGAAAGCTGTGCTCTGATGGAGAATCCACAAGAAGAAAGATCCAATCAGAGCACAGCTGATTTCTGCAGAACCTGGAGAAGATTTGCAGGGCAGTGCAGAAACGGAGCCAGGTTTTAAGGTGCCAAAGCAGGTTTGGGGAGGCTTAGCCTCTAGCCTTATTGAAAATCCGCCTATGATATAGAGATAGTGATGCCATTTTTCCCGTCATTATATGGCACAGGAATCAGACATGGGGATAAAGGGACAGACTTGTTCAGTGCTGGGAAACTGTGCTTATTGCTCCCAACTCCAATTGCAGGAACAGAGAACAGGGAGCCGGATTTACTCACATCAGCTGGGATTCTCATTGGAGGATTCTTTTGCATTTCTGCCAATGCGGGCCCTAGAGAGCTGGGAAAGTTTTATTGGGCAATATTGCTTTAAGAATCCAACCCTGATGTTGCTGGACTACAGCTCCCAGCATGCCTCACCCTTCATTATATGTTACTTCTCATATCCTCATATTTTACAACAGGGGGCACTTTATTATAATATATAAGTTGCAGTGAGTCACGACAGACATTACATCACTAAGTTCTGTTTATAAGGATATAATTTAGAGTTTAGTCCCATAGGAAAATGACCAAACTGTATATTTTATATATATATATATATAACTATTGTGTTGGCTGTTAATCCCAGGTGCAGGTCGGCTGTCAGACAGATGATCTGAGTGATAAAGAAAAGCTTCATCGAGCTCCAGTCGTTGTTCGAAAAATCCACGTTGATTGCCAGAAAGTCGCAGTGTCCAGTTTGTGGGGGGGCCTCCTGTACATCATTGTGAGAGCCGACAGCAAGTTGGGTCCCATCCCTGTCAGGGTGTATGGGGCAGAACCAGCCCCGGTCTATATAAAAGGTAATGTCTGTCTGTCTAACATGGAGCTTACAAGGACACTAAAGCCTAAAAAAGAATATGGCTAGAAATGTTTAGCTGTGGGGTTTAAGCCCCTGTACCAGCCCAACGGCACCAAAGCTCTATAGAAATAAAGCCCCATGCCCCTGAAGATGCCCACAGTAGCTCTCCATCTTTTGCCCAACTACTGCACATGCTCAGTCTGCTCTTGGCTGATGTCACTGAGCTTAGGGAGCGACTCACAATATTCTTCTTTCCCCTGCCTGCTTGCTCTAGTCTCTGCCTGTTCCCTACATGCATACAGGCCAACCAATCACAGTCCTGTCTGGCACTTTGAGCTTTGGGCGAGACTTTAGCTGAATCCTTATTGGGTGACTTTTCTTTCCCCCTTGTAATGACCCCAAATGCTGAGCTGTGTTAGTGTTTCCCCCTCACATAACCTGGGGGTTCAACTGCAGAATAAATATATACGGGGGGTGGAGCCATACACACGTACAGGGCTTGGGGAGGGGACCATAAATACTTTATATTCTTAATTAAACAGTGGAGATTCCGGCACTGACTGGTTATTATACAGAGACACAAACTGTGCCAAACATTCAAGTCATTCTGCTGATACAAACAGCCCCCCTGGGAATACATTTCCCCCATTACAAAGGTCTCTCTGTATATAATATAGTGATATATGCACCTTATGGTCTCCCCAATGTACAGAGCATTATTGGCTTTAGTTGTGGGGATACAAACCAATCACTTCTGTCACAGTGTTTATGAAGCAGTTGCATGGGGGTGTGTGTGCATTACACACGGGGAGAGGCCAAACTGTGCCAGTAGGTGTATAGGCAGAACAACATGTACAGGGGAACCTCTGCACAAACACTATGTTCCTTCCCAGGATGCAAAGTGACTGACACTGAGCTCAGAGTTTGTGTCTCACTATTATAAACAGGCTGTGTATGGAACCCCCAGTCTGCATGGAACCCCCAGTCTGTATGGAACCCCCAGTCTGCTCATCTTCACCAGTGTAATGTAATTGAATGGGTTTTTTTTTCCCAAAAATAATAATATAAAAAAACAAACAAACAAACAAAAAAAAACTCATCTGCCTTTTGGCTAGGATCAAGTGCAGTATCAAAAGAGAAACACTTGGCTCTCTGGCCATTAGGTGCCAGGCAGAAGCTGGATGAAAGTGGAGGAGCTGGGTTCCCATTAGGGAAGAGCTGCCGGCTTATTTTTAGTCGGGGGCTTTGCACATGCTCCTTCTGCCCAATCATGTTTCACTTCCTTTGCCCCAGCCATTAGGCGGGTGGGAAGTATTTTTCTTTTTTTACTTTCCGGCCGCTAGCTGGCGCCTTACCAAGCCAATTAATGGCATTGCACCCACATACAGTGGTGTGAAAAACTATTTGCCCCCTTCCTGATTTCTTATTCTTTTGCATGTTTGTCACACTTAAATGTTTCTGCTCATCAAAAACCGTTAACTATTAGTCAAAGATAACATAATTGAACACAAAATGCAGTTTTTAAATGAAGGTTTACGTTATTAAGGGAGAAAAAAAACTCCAAATCTACATGGCCCTGTGTGAAAAAGTGATTGCCCCCCTTGTTAAAAAATAACTTAACTGTGGTTTATCAATTTCAATTTTCAATTTCAATATCAATTTCTGTAGTCACCCCCAGGCCTGATTACTGCCACACCTGTTTCAATCAAGAAATCACTTAAATAGGAGCTACCTGACACAGAGAAGTAGACCAAAAGCACCTCAAAAGCTACACATCATGCCAAGATCCAAAGAAATTCAGGAACAAATGAGAACAAAAGTAATTGAGATCTATCAGTCTGGTAAAGGTTATAAAGCCATTTCTAAAGCTTTGGGACTCCAGCGAACCACAGTGAGAGCCATTATCCACAAATGGCAAAAACATGGAACAGTGGTGAACCTTCCCAGGAGTGGCCGGCCGACCAAAATTACCCCAAGAGCGTAGAGACAACTCATCCGAGGGGCCACAAAAGACCCCAGGACAACATCTAAAGAACTGCAGGCCTCACTTGCCTCAATTAAGGTCAGTGTTCACGACTCCACCATAAGAAAGAGACTGGGCAAAAACGGCCTGCATGGCAGATTTCCAAGGCGCAAACCACTTTTAAGCAAAAAGAACATTACAATTTTGCTAAAAAACATCTCAATGATTGCCAAGACTTTTGAGAAAATACCTTGTGGACCGACGAGACAAAAGTTGAACTTTTTGGAAGGTGCGTGTCCCGTTACATCTGGCGTAAAAGTAACACAGCATTTCAGAAAAAGAACATCATACCAACAGTAAAATATGGTGGTGGTAGTGTGATGGTCTGGGGTTGTTTTGCTGCTTCAGGACCTGGAAGGCTTGCTGTGATAGATGGAACCATGAATTCTACTGTCTACCAAAAAATCCTGAAGGAGAATGTCCGGCCATCTGTTCGTCAACTCAAGCTGAAGCGATCTTGGGTGCTGCAGCAGGACAATGACCCAAAACACACCAGCAAATCCACCTCTGAATGGCTGAAGAAAAACAAAATGAAGACTTTGGAGTGGCCTAGTCAAAGTCCTGACCTGAATCCTATTGAGATGTTGTGGCATGACCTTAAAAAGGCGGTTCATGCTAGAAAACCCTCAAATAAAGCTGAATTACAACAATTCTGCAAAGATGAGTGGGCCAAAATTCCTCCAGAGCGCTGTAAAAGACTCGTTGCAAGTTATCGCAAACGCTTGATTGCAGTTATTGCTGCTAAGGGTGGCCCAACCAGTTATTAGGTTCAGGGGGCAATTACTTTTTCACACAGGGCCATGTAGGTTTGGATTTTTTTTCTCCTTAAATAATAAAAACCCTCATTTAAAAACTGCATTTTGTGTTTACTTGTGTTATCTTTGACTAATAGTTAAATGTGTTTGATGATCAGAAACATTTTGTGTGACAAACATGCAAAAGAATAAGAAATCAGGAAGGGGGCAAATAGTTTTTCACACCACTGTACTTCTGCACCTGTTTTTGTGTTTGATTTGTGCCCCCTGGATGGGTGTCATAGTTCTTTGGGTTTGACCCCAGACCAAGACATACAGACTCCCCCCTAGCTGCAAGGCAAAGGGGAGTCCAATGACCTGGGGGGCTCACCCTAGCTTCGGCACTGGTGGATCTACCCACCCATGCTGTCTGTTGGCGGATGCCTGGACACATGAGCTTTGGAGGCCTTTGGGTAGGACTCACTGGCAATGATTCAATATCATCTGTATCAGTTTAATATCTGATAGTGCCATAGTGACATTTGGAAGCCTGAAGCTATAATCCAAAATGTATATTAGAGCAGCACTAGTTGTCCCTGTCCCTGTCCCTGTCCCTGTCCCTGTCCCTGTCCCTGTCCCTGTCCCTGTCCCTGTCCCTGTCCCTGTCCCTGTCCCTGTCCCTGTCCCTGTCCCTGTCCCTGTCCCTGTCCCTGTCCCTGTCCCTGTCCCTGTCCCTGTCCCTGTCCCTGTCCCTTTTTAGATTACTTTAGCTTCCTATGGAGGTAGAAGAAAAAATTATAGATGCAAGAGAATTTTGATATTACCTTACATAAAGAGATAGTTACATCATTTTTCCCGTCATTATATGGCACAGGAATCAGACATGGGGATAAAGGGACAGACTTGTTCAGTGCTGGGAAACTGTGCTTATTGCTCCCAACTCCAATTGCAGGAACAGAGAACAGGGAGCCGGATTTACTCACATCAGCTGGGATTCTCATTGGGGGATTCTTTTGCATATTTATGCAGCCACTGGCTCTGGAGAACTGGAAAAGTTCAATTAAACAACGCAAAAAACTCTAGAACCCACATTACATTACAGGGCAACACAGGAACCAGTGCAGTCTGCATATTATGGTTCTAATTATTAATCAGCTTCTCTGGCAGATATTACCTGACTTGTGCTGTTTTGGTAATTTACTATGATCCCTAAGCTCCGCCTCCCAGCAGCAGCCCAGAGCCCACTGAGCATGTGCGTGCCCTAAATCTTACAAAAGAGGGTCTAACAAAGTAACAAGATGGCGGCCCCCTGGTGGAAAACTTAGAAAGTATAAATCATTACTGTAATTAGGCTTCTCAGCCTCTGGGCTTGTGCAGTAAGGTCAGAATGTTTATGTTTATGTTCAGTATACAAAATACAGCATTTCTAATGATATTCTATTTTAGACTTTAGTTCTCCTTAAGTGTTTGTTATAGAGGTCGACTAATCAGGCTCCCAGGTGAGCTGGGTATCAGGTATAGAAACCTTTGGTTCTTTGCTATTGGATATTTACACAATGTGAGTTTCAATCATATTAAGCTATAATATGTTATTTGTTTCCATGATTATGTACAATATGTCATCATTTATAGATGATCTAATCATGTGTTGAGATACCATCAGTTAACTGCAACACAATTTGCAGAATTACCTTGATACTCAATCCCCTTATGTAATGAAACCTTAGTGATATACATCGTAAAGTCAAGAGGTTTGGTAAATCATTTGATTCACTTAGTAATTACCAGTTGTTTCCACATTGCCTTCCATAACTCACACTGTATACAAGACTTTCTGTATAAAGACCCTGCCCTGTATTAAGCTGGGGATACACTGAGATGCGCTTGTTTGCTGAGGTTGTAGCAAAGTGACAGATCTCTGCCCAGTTTGAGCCACATTCTGCTGATCCTATTACTGGCCGGGGAAGCCACTATTTAGTTAGGGAATCATTCCAACATGAAATAAACCCAATAGGGCTGTTCTGCCCCCAATAAGGGGTAATTATATCTTAGTTGGGATCAAGTACAGGTACTGTTTTATTATTACAGAGAAAAGGGAATCATTTAACCATTAAATAAACCCAATAGGGCTGTTCTGCCCCAATAAGGGGTAATTATATCTTAGTTGTGATCAAGTACAGGTACTGTTTTATTATTACAGAGAAAAGGGAATCATTTAACCATGAAATAAACCCAATAGGGCTGTTCTGCCCCCAATAAGGGGTAATTATATCTTAGTTGGGATCAAGTACAGGTACTGTTTTATTATTACAGAGAAAAGGGAATCATTTAACCATGAAATAAACCCAATAGGGCTGTTCTGCCCCAATAAGGGGTAATTATATCTTAGTTGGGATCAAGTACAGGTACTGTTTTATTATTACAGAGAAAAGGGAATCATTTAACCATTAAATAAACCCAATAGGGCTGTTCTGCCCCAATAAGGGGTAATTATATCTTAGTTGGGATCAAGTACAGGTACTGTTTTATTATTACAGAGAAAAGGGAATCATTTAACCATGAAATAAACCCAATAGGGCTGTTCTGCCCCAATAAGGGGTAATTATATCTTAGTTGGGATCAAGTACAGGTACTGTTTTATTATTACAGAGAAAAGGGAATCATTTAACCATTAAATAAACCCAATAGGACTGTTCTGCCCCCAATAAGGGGTAATTATATCTTAGTTGGGATCAAGTACAGGTACTGTTTTATTATTACAGAGAAAAGGGAATCATTTAACCATTAAATAAACCCAATAGGGCTGTTCTGCCCCAATAAGGGGTAATTATATCTTAGTTGGGATCAAGTACAGGTACTGTTTTATTATTACAGAGAAAAGGGAATCATTTAACCATGAAATAAACCCAATAGGACTGTTCTGCCCCCAATAAGGGGTAATTATATCTTAGTTGGGATCAAGTACAGGTACTGTTTTATTATTACAGAGAAAAGGGAATCATTTAACCATGAAATAAATCCAATAGGGCTGTTCTGCCCCAATAAGGGGTAATTATATCTTAGTTGGGATCAAGTACAGGTACTGTTTTATTATTACAGAGAAAAGGGAATCATTTAACCATGAAATAAACCCAATAGGGCTGTTCTGCCCCAATAAGGGGTAATTATATCTTAGTTGGGATCAAGTACAGGTACTGTTTTATTATTACAGAGAAAAGGGAATCATTTAACCATGAAATAAACCCAATAGGGCTGTTCTGCCCCCAATAAGGGGTAATTATATCTTAGTTGGGATCAAGTACAGGTACTGTTTTATTATTACAGAGAAAAGGGAATCATTTAACCATTAAATAAACCCAATAGGGCTGTTCTGCCCCCAATAAGGGGTAATTATATCTTAATAATATCTTATAATTACAGAGAAAAAGGAAATCATTTTCAAAAATTAGAATTATTTGCTTATAATAGAGTCTATGTGAGGCGGGCTCTCCGTAATTTGGAACATTCTGGATAATGGGTTTACGGATAACTTATCCCATACCTGTAGTATATTTTGTAAACATGCAGTTGAATATTGTACTTTTGTTACTGTGAAAAGGTTCTACATTATAGTTGCACCTTTTTCATTCCTAGAACCACCTGGTGATGTCAGATGCCCGGGGCGGATGACATAAAGGGGTGGGTGGATGATGAAAAGGGGCAGGGCTATGACATCAGAGCAGGGAAGGTGATGTAATGAATTGTTCCAAGCCATAGGAAATTGTTTTGAAACCTTGGCGGGGAGTTTAGAGAGGGACAGTTCCAGATAGGTTACAGCCCTATTTCAAATAGATTTATTAAAGAGCATCTCTCATCGCTCCCTAATAATGGTGAAATCTCAATTTTACATCCGCTGAATGGGGACAGTTTGTTCTGTGAGCAGGAGAAGTGAGTGGGCTGTAGGTGCCCCCCATGCCGGAAGTATCAGGAACGTAAGGGCCATTGATTTTAATTTTTTGTATTAATATTATGTAACCCTTTCTTGGCACATTCACTTAATATTGGGCAGGAGATGTGTGTTCTCAAAGTGATATTGATACTTTGAACTGGGAACAGTGCAGTGGCGCCACCTAGTGGACACTGAGGAACACACCTCTAGGGGATTTCCACTAGGAAATAATCACACACAGTTGCAGAAATATCAACTTTATATAACTTTGAAATAGAAGTAGAACAGCTTTAGGGATGACTGATTATCCTGCTCTGAGGAACTTGTGTGGGCTATCCACTCCTGGCACAGTCTCTGTACTTGCCCAGTCCCAACTTGGATCCGGATAGACCCCCAACCCTTTAATCAGTTCAGTCTCTTCCCCAAGAGCTCTTTAGTCCCCCCAGGTAGCGCTACCTGCCCCAGAGTACCTTCCCCTTTGAAAAGGGTGGCTGCTCCCACGTAGGATGTAACAGGCAATACCTGTTCACTCAGGGGACACAGACTGAGAGTTCCACAGAGGACTTTATATTCCCAGGCAGCCCAGCAGACTTTTATCCTTTCCAGTCTGAACTCACACAGTTTGTGCTGACTGCTCACTCTGGGTCTCTTTCTCTGCACTGGCAAACAACAGCAGGGGCTCCCTTTATAAACTGCTGGGCCCACCCCTAGACTTTTGGCTCCAAAGCTTAGGCACACCTCTCCCAGACGTGCACTGGGGTAGCCAGCTAACCGGATCCCTCCTCAGGCTGTAGCTAGGCTGGATGAGATCACAGACTGAGAAACAGGGGACAGGGTTCTCTGATCCCCTACAATTATTAGTGGCCTGAGCAGAGAGGCTTCGGCCTGGATCCACTGGTGACTGTGATGCCCCACTGTGTGTAGCCATCTTGTTACTCTAGTGTAAATTCTCACTGCTCATTCGTGGGTGTGTTCCTTGGCTGCCCCAGGTCTGTAGCCCTCCGGCCTCAGATTTGTATATATTGCAACATTTTGACTTGGATGCATCTGGCCGCACATGCTCTGCCCCAACCCCTCCCTGACTTGCCCCAACCCCACCCTGACTTGCCTCAACCCCTCCCTGACTTGCCCCAACCCCACCCTGACTTGCCTCAACCCCTCCCTGACTTGCCCCAACCCCACCCTGACTTGCCTCAACCCCACCCTGACTTGCCTCAACCCCACCCTGACTTGTCTCAACCCCACCCTGACTTGCCTCAACCCCACCCTGACTTGCCTCAACCCCACCCTGACTTGCCTCAACCCCACCCTGACTTGCCTCAACCCCACCCTGACTTGCCTCAACCCCACCCTGAATTGCCCCAACCCCACCCTGACTTGCCCAAACCCCTCCCTGACTTGCCCCAACCCCACCCTGACTTGCCTCAACCCCGCCCTGACTTGCCTCAACCCCGCCCTGACTTGCCTCAACCCCTCCCTGACTTGCCTCAACCCCACCCTGACTTGCCCCAACCCCACCCTGACTTGCCCCAACCCCACCCTGACTTGCCTCAACCCCACCCTGACTTGCCCCAACCCCTCCCTGACTTGCCCCAACCCCACCCTGACTTGCCCCAACCCCTCCCTGACTTGCCTCAACCCCACCCTGACTTGCCCCAACCCCACCCTGACTTGCCCCAACCCCACCCTGACTTGCCCCAACCCCTCCCTGACTTGTCCCAACCCCACCCTGACTTACACCAACCCCACCCTGATGTGTTCCATCCCAACCCTGACTTGCCTCAACCCCTCCCTGACTTGCCCCAACCCCACCCTGACTTGCCTCAACCCCTCCCTGACTTGCCTCAACCCCACCCTGACTTGCCCCAACCCCTCCCGGACTTGCCCCAACCCCACCCTGACTTGCCCCAACCCCACCCTGACTTGCCCCAACCCCACCCTGACTTGCGCCAACCCCACCCTGACTTGCCCCAACCCCACCCTGATGTGTTCCAACCCCACCCTGACTTGCCCCAACCCCACCCTGATGTGTTCCAACCCCACCCAGAATCCCTTCTACTTGTTCAACCTTACGATTGTTCTTTCCCCCACAGGCCAAACCAGCCCTGATTCCTGGTTACATTCAGTGCGCAAGTTGCCGGCCCCTTGGGCCGAGCTGGTTACAGAGAACATTATCCTGACGGTACCATCAGATGCTGTTCGCTCACTAACGGATCCAGAATCCCTGCTCTCTTATTGGGACAGGATAATGGGGGCAATTGCTGAGCTTGCAGCCATAGAGACATTTCCACGGCCTGAGCGCTTTGTTGCAGATGTGCAGATCTCAGCGGGTAGGTACTTACTTACTGGGCTTGTGCCTGCTGGGCTGATGGCCACCACTGGTCATTTTCAGGCTTTCAAATGGGGGTCACTGACCCCGGCAGCCTCTGTGAGGCTACAATTTTATTGTCATTGTTACTTTTTCTGTTTAGGCCCTCCTCTATTCATATTCCTATCTCTCTTTCAAACCATGGCCCAGTTGCTAGGATATATTGGAGCCTAGCAACCATATAGCTGCTGAACATAAAGCTAAATAATGAAAAAACTGCAAATAACAAAAAATGAAGATCATTTGCAAATTGTCTCAGATTATCACTCTCTACATCATACTAAAAGTTAATTTAAAGTTGAACAACCCCCATTTAAAATGGACTCTATGGGAGATGGCCTTCCCATGGGATATGGCGTTTCCAGATAAGAGATCCCATTCCCTCTGTAGTTGATTGTATAAGAGGGTTTTATTTCCTGTATTTATAGGATGGATGCACGCTGGGTATCCCATTATGTGCCACGTGGAATCTGTTAGAGAACTGACTGATCTGGCCCATATGCAAACAGAGGGAATGTGGGGCCCAATCCATGAACTTGGACGGAACCAACAGAGAAAGGAGTGGGGGTTCCCACCTCACACCACGGAAGCCACGTGTAACCTCTGGTCTGTGTATGTGCATGAAACAGCCCTGGGGATCCGGCGGGATCAAGCCCACCCCGACCTTCAACCAGATGCCAGGAGATCCCGTATCAAAGCTTATTTGCAGGGTGGGTTGAAGTTAAAGAATTGGGATTCATGGACAGAACTGGAGACCTACCTACAGGTAACACTGGGCTCTGTCTGGGGGAAATAAGCCTCATTGAAGTAGAAGCAGAACATAAAAGAACATAAAACCTTATATATAATTCATGCCTCCCAACCTTTCATTAAGAGAAAGGGACAGTGCGGGTAGTGCGGCAAAATTTTTGGGCACGCCTGCTTTGTGACCACACACCCACTTTACATCCCCCAGATGTGCCAGTATAATCACTAAATAAAAAGAATAAAGGACATATTAACTTCAAAGGTGCCAGTATGACTACATTAAATTGATAAAGGGCATATCAACTTCACACACGCCAACAGTTCTGTGCATTTGCCAAAGTTATAAACAGGGCCAATTCCAGTGGTACATAAATCTGTGTTATTTCCTTCCATTCTTAATCAGCTGAAAGCAAAACAATATGAATGTACCAGTAGAATTTCTAGCCGTATTAACAGGCTTAAGGTTCCCAGACTTATAAGGGCCCCTTTTAAATGTCTGCTATATTTTATGAACCGGATCAGCGATACCTCTGTCTATTCCCCTGCATGCTGTGCTCTGCCAGAGATTCCCAGGAGTGAGAGATATATGTTAGGGGGTGGGAAGGTGAAACTGCCCAGCACACAAATAAAGGCAGCAGCCTCTTCTGCCTGATATAACACAGAGCCCCCCCTCAGCCCCTGACCCACTGAGCAGGAGCAGGAGAGGGATGCAGCCAATGCCGATAGTTAACCCTTGCCTGTCACAAATGCCCCTCCCAGGACAATTAAACATCAAGGTAAGGCTGTGAGCTTGGGGTAGCAGGGGAGATTGAAGAGTTAAGGGGCGGGGCTTTATTCCCCGGAGCAGAGCAGGCACAGCAATCAATTAAATGGCAAAGCTGAAAAGCGGGCAGTGCTATAAATATCGGGACTGTCCCGCTGAAAGCGAGAGGGTTGGGAGGTATGTTTTACTATACTAAACTACAATAATATATAGTTTAATAAATGTAATGCAGGTAATAAGTTGAAGTTTCCCACATTCATTACTGTAAGGTGATTGGGGGGGAGGAGCTTACAAATAAATATCCTGTCATTTGCACAACTTGCTGCTGGTATTAGAAACTTAAATATTAATATTAATAAAGCAGCGAATGTTGAAGACACAAACTGCAGTCTGTAGCCACCGAGACTAGAGGGCTCATTTGTTATGGCAGGGGCTGTAAATATGTGTAGCTACGGTTGGTCGGGCAACTGGCTGATTGGTGCACTTTAGCCAACAGTGATCAAACCAGTTAGCCAGCCCCATGGGCCAAACTGTATAGGAACTGACTGACCAGCCCTCAGCCCAACTGGTCAAACTGCAGACAATTCAGCGGAGGCTTCTCCTCTATAACCATATAACTAAAGTCTCTTCCATGTTTGAACCCTCAGTTTCATAGTAATCACTGCATGTGGGTAGGGGAGATGTGGGGTACCAGGCTGAGAATAGGGGGGCTGTGGGGTACCAGGCTGAGAATAGGGGGCTGTGGGGTACCAGGCTGAGAATAGGGGGCTGTGGGGTACCAGGCTGAGAATATGGGGGCTGTGGGGTACCAGGATGAGAATAGGGGGGCTGGGGGGGTACCAGGCTGAGAATAGGGGGCTGTGGGGTACCAGGCTGAGAATAGGGGGGCTGGGGGGTACCAGGCTGAGAATAGGGGGCTGGGGGGTACCAGGCTGAGAATAGGGGGGCTGCGGGGTACCAGGCTGAGAATAGGGCAGCTGCGGGGTACCAGGCTGAGAATAGGGGGGCTGTGGGGTACCAGGCTGAGAATAGGGGGCTGGGGGGTACCAGGCTGAGAATAGGGGGGCTGCGGGGTACCCAGGCTGAGAATAGGGGGGCTGCTGGGTACCAGGCTGAGAAGAGGGGGCTGTGGGGTACCAGGCTGAGAATAGGGGGCTTACAGGGTACCAGGCTGAGAATAGGGTAAATAGGGGGGCTGCTGGGTACCAGGCTGAGGATAGGGGGGGCTGTGGGGTGCCAGGCTGAGAATAGGGGGCTGTGAGGTACCATGATGAGAATAGGGGGGCTGGGCGGTACCAGGTTGAGAATAGGGGGGCTGGGGTGTACCAGGCTGAGAATAGGGGGGCTGTGGGGTACCATGATGAGAATAGTGGGACAGTGGGGTACTAGGCGGAGAATAGGGGGGCTGGGGGTTACCAGGCTGAGAATAGGGGGGCTGGGGGGTACCAGGCTGAGAATAGGGGGGCTGCGGGGTACCATGATGAGAATAGGGGGGCTGCGGGGGTACCAGGCTGAGAATAGGGGGCTGGGGGTACCAGGCTGAGAATAGGGGGGCTGTGGGGTACCAGGCTGAGAATAGGGGGGCAGGGGGGTACAAGGCTGAGAATAGGGGGGCTGCGGGGGTACCATGATGAGAATAGGGGGCTGGGGGGTACCAGGCTGAGAATAGGGGGGCTGTGGGGTACCAGGCTGAGAATAGGGGGCCTGTGGGGTACCATGATGAGAATAGGGGGGCTGTGGGGTACCAGGCTGAGAATAGGGGGGGCTGCGGGGTACCAGGCTGACAATAGGGGGGGGGGTGCGGGGTACCAGGCTGAGAATAGGGGGGTTGCAGGGTACCAGGCTGAGAATAGGGGAAATAGGGGGGCTGCTGGGTACCAAGCTGAGAATAGGGGGGTTGCAGGGTACCAGGCTGAGAATAGGGGGGGCTGCGGGTACCAGGCTGAGAATAGGGGGGCTGTTGTGTACCAGTCTGAGAATAGGGGGGCTGTGGGGTACCAGGCTGAGAATAGGGGGGCTGCGGCATACCAGGCTGAGAATAGGGGGGCGCGGGGGTACCAGGCTAAGAATAGGGGGGTTGCAGGGTACCAGGCTGAGAATAGGGGGCTCTGAGGTACCAGGCTGAGAATAGGGGGGCTGCGGGGTACCAGGCTTAGAAGAGGGGGGCTGTGGGGTACCAGGCTGCGAATACGGGGGCTGTGGGGTACCAGGCTGAGAATAGGGTAAATAGGGGGTCTGCTGGGTACCAGGCTGAGAAAATGGGGGGCGGTGGAGTGCCAGGCTGAGAATAGGGGGGCTGCTAGGTACCAGGCTGAGAATAGGGGGGCTGCGGGGTACCAGGCTGAGAATAGGGGGGATGTGGGGTACCAGGCTGAGAAAATGGGGGGCTGTGGGGTGCCAGGCTGAGAATAGGGGGGCTGTGGGGTACCAGGCTGAGAGTAATGTATGTGTCTGCCTGTTACAGCTACAAGAAGGTTTCGGCTGGAAACCATTTAAGAGCCTATTCGGACAGTACCAGGACTTCTCCAGTATCAGTGATAAGAACAAATCTAAGATGAACCTGTGGGCAGAGGAGTTCTCTTGGGCTGTGGAAACCAATCTGGTTCCATTCTTTGAGGCCTGGGGTTGGCCCATTGACCCAGAAACTCGCAGCAGTGTCTCTGCATTCCCCGTATGGGAGTCGGATCCCATGAAGCCGTATCTTACGGCACAGAAACCTTAAGGCAAACAGATCTGCTTCATCCGGTACCAGTTACTGTGTTACTATTACAGAGAAACAAAGATATTGCTTTAAAGCTATAATTCCAGATAACAGATCCCATACCTGTATTGTGTGAAATACTATTATATGCTTCTAGAAAGAAATATGCAGAGTAAAGTAATGTTTTAATCCAACAGATTCCCTGTCAGTGATCCCTGAGCTGCAGCCAATCAGCCTTTGCCAGACAGGGGCCCCAGGCAGCAGCAGCCAATAGGAAGCAACAACAGATGAGTGATGGATTAGGGATGGGGATTAAGCAGTTTGTAGTGTGAGATTAAATGCTTTGCTATTGTGTCAGTTCCCTGCTCCTGTTAGGGATTCCCATAAAGGGGAACTTAAACCTTTATAGTAGAAACTTACCAAGTTACAAAGTTATTCCCCATGCAGCGGCCCCTCAGCTCCGGATGGGACGGTTTCATGAAGATCATAGAAATGTAGTGAAAAAGCAAAGGCTTTTATTTATATTGACATTTCTGGCCTTTTGTGCTTCAATGGCCCCACAATAGGCTTGTCCCCCAGCAACAATCTCATAAGGAATGAACAGCGAATGTGGGGTCCCCACACGGAATTCCCACTGTGGGACCCTCGGGCTCTTGGGCCGGCAGAGCTCTGTACTGTCTGTACTTGGTCAGACCA
Source organism: Xenopus tropicalis (assembly GCF_000004195.4). Classification (NCBI taxonomy): domain Eukaryota; kingdom Metazoa; phylum Chordata; class Amphibia; order Anura; family Pipidae; genus Xenopus; species Xenopus tropicalis. The sequence goes on along the minus strand of NC_030680.2, from coordinate 2,106,406 downwards.
ATGGCAAAGACGTAATTTGGAGAATCTGAATCCTATGAAAGTGAATTGGGAGCTGTATGAGACACAGAATAACTCCGGCCCCTCTGTGTTCATTTATACATAGAAACGAGAGGCTCCTCCCGTGGGATTCCTTGCCCAAGAGCTCACAGTCTGCCCTATAGTTCCTGGGATTGACTTTATATTTCCTATTCAGCTCTATTCATTGCCGTTATTGTCTTGTTAACTCTTTCATGCAATGATTTCTGCAGATGTAACATTAACAGCACAATATGGCTGCTGTGTGTATGTATAGCTGTATCCACTGCTACTGGTATGTGCATATACATTAATCAGTAAATACATTCATTATATTCAGGATTCAAAATACACAAGAGGGAATAGGTCTCTACCCCCCAGAGCTAACAATCTAAGTGGGTGGGAAATGTGCAGAACCAAATAAAGGGGAAATAAATGAGCAAAGAGGTAGGTGCTGTTTGGATGCACCAATAACCCCCCTCAGATCCTTCTGCTCTTCAAGTCTTCACAGTCTCAGCTGCAAACACCCATGGGTGCTCTCCCTCCCCAACATCATGGGAGCTGCATGGGGGACACAAAGGTTTCCCTATGGAACAGGATTAAAGGGAACATTAAACTGATACAGAATCACGTTTACTAAATAATCACTAGTGATCACATAGAGCTACAGACCTTTATACTCTTTGGGGTTTTTGTGAGTCTCCCATATACCCCTATGGGAATTATGGGTAAGGGATATAACAGGGCAAGTCACAGTTGGTCGGGGGCATTAGGTGCGGCCCAAAAGCCCCGATTCAGAGAGGAAGAATCCTTGTCCGTTTCCAGTGAGATTGTTACCTCCATAATAAATTGTGGTCTTTAAACATCTTGTGGTTTCTTTATTTGTAAAAATAGTTTCTGTCGTATAAACATATTTGTGTTTGTATTGTGGGTATTGGTGTAACTTGGGTGGATTAGTCCCCTCAGGGGTAGGGACCATGAACTGCCCCACCCCCTCACTCACAGCCCATTATATACCCCATAGGCCACTGTTTCTTAAAAAAAGTCTATTTCCTACTCAGAGCCGTATTTGTATATAGGCACTCGTGCCTAGGGCGGCAGGTTTTGGGGGGCGGCCCTGGGGTGCATATATATTATTTTTTTTAATGCCCCCTGTCTGTGGTACAGATTTCCATAGGAAATCCAGGGAACGGAGCTGGGGGGTGAGGGGAAGGGGGTTGGGTTGCGCGGCGGAAGTGTGACGTCACATGCGCATGGCGCCCCATATGGGGCGTATTTAGGGCCGGTGCCTAGAGTCCCTACTAACATGAGATTAGTGGGCTGAATTTACACACAGACTGTTCTGCCCTATATAATGTCACATACACTGGGGGGCACTATACATTAACAACCCCCCTCTGTACCCGATCCTGTAGCCAGTTTCCTACCCGCGTGCAAATGACTTCACTAAGACCAATAGACCTTAGCTTAGAAACAGTCGTTTGTGGGGAACGGTATCAAATGCTTTGGCAAAATCCAGATAGATTATATCTACTGCATCCCCACTGTCCCACTACTGCCCCCCACTGTCTGACTACTGCCCCCCACTGTCTGACTACTGCCCCCCACTGTCTGACTACTGCCCCCCCACTGTCTGACTACTGCCCCCCCACTGTCTGACTACTGCCCCCCCACTGTTTGACTACTGCCCCCCCACTCTCCGACTACTGCCCCCTCACTCTCCCACTACTGCCCCCCCACTGTCCCACTACTGCCCTCCCTCTGTCCCACTACTGCCCCCCCACTGTCCCACTACTGCCCTCCCCTCTGTCCCACTACTGCACCCCCACTGTCCCACTACTGCCCCCCCACTGTCCCACTACTGCCCCCCACTGTCCCACTACTGCACCCCCTACTACTGCCCTCCCCTCTGTCCGACTACTGCCCTCCCCTCTGTCCGACTACTGCCTCCCCACTGTCCCACTACTGCCCCCCACTGTCCCACTACTCCCCCCCACTGTCCCACTACTGCCCCCCACTGTCCCACTACTGCCCCCCCACTGTCCCACTACTCCCCCCCACTGTCCCACTACTGCCCCCCACTGTCCACTACTGCCCCCCCACTGTCCGACTACTGCCCCCCCACTGTCCCACTACTGCCCCCCCACTGTCCCACTACTGCCCCCCACTGTCCCACTACTGCCCCCCCAACTGTCCCACTACTTCCCTGCCACTGTCCAACTACTGCCCCCCCACTGTCCCACTACTGCCCCCCCACTGTCTGACTACTGCCCCCCCACTGTCCCACTACTGCACCCCACTGTCCCACTTCTGCCCCCCCAATGTCCGACTACTGCCCCCCCACTGTCTGACTTCTGCCCCCCCACTGTCCAGCTTCTTACTTACCTCATCATAAAAAGCAATTAAATTGGCCTGACATGACCTGTCCTTCATAAAGCCATGCTGATTCCTACCCATAATGCCATTCTCCACTACATAATTTTGAATGTGATCCCTTAACAAGCCTTCAAATAACTTGCCCACCACGGATGTCAGACTTACAGGCCTATAATTGCCAGGCTGAGATCTTACTCCCTGTATAAATATGGGAGTGACATTCGCCTTCTTCCAATCCCTAGGTACCATACCTGATGAAAGAGAGTCTGAGAATATCAGAAACAAGGGCCACTGCAATTCTGCCCCTAGCTCTCTCAGTACCCGAGGGTGTATTCCATCTGGCCCCGGTGCCTTGTTTACATTTATCGTGTGTAACCCTTTAAGCACCATATCCTGTGCCAACCACTGTGTAGTTGGAGCTGAGGCAACAGTGCAGCTATTGGGTGGGACTTGGCCCACTGGCTCCCCCTACTGTATACACAGAAGAAAAGAACTGGTTAAGCACATCTGCCTTTTCTGTACCCGCTGTAACCATATTGTTATTGTAACTCAATGGGGCCACACCCTCAACCTGCATCTTTTTACTATTAATATACTTAAAAAACTTTTTGGGGTTAGTCTTGGCCTCGGCCACGATGCGCTCCTCATTTTCTATCTTTGCCTTCCGGATTGCTGTTTTACACACTTGTTATAGTGTTTATAATCATTAAACGCAGCTACTGTCCCCTCTGACTTATATTTCTTAAAAGCTTTCCTTTTTCTCCCTATTAACTTCTTTACCTCAGAGTTAAGCCACACGGGGTGATTCATTTCAGTATGGGGTATAGAAACAATTATACACCCACAAATCTGCGTAGCAAAAGGGCACACTCACCCCTATGGTTTATGTTTTTTATATATATTTCCCTGTTTGGTGGGGGGGTTAGCATGAAATGATGACATCATGATGACGTACTTGGGTGCCAAATACAAATGCTGGGGTATTATATGGTGGGTTTGGTACAAATACTCCCCAAATACACCCCAAACACTCCCCAAATACTCCCCAAACACTCCCCCAAACACTCCCCCAAACACTCCCCAAATACTCCCCCAAACACTCCCCCAAACACTCCCCCAAACACTCCCCAAATACTCCCCAAACACTCCCCAAATACTCCCCCAAACACTCCCCAAATACTCCCCAAACACTCCCCAAACACTCCCCAAATTCTCCCCAAACACTCCCCAAATACCCCCCAAACACTCCCCAAATACTCCCCAAACACTCCCCAAATACTCCCAAAATACTCCCCAAACACTCCCCAAATACTCCCCCAAACACTCCCCAAATACCCCCAAACACTCCCCAAATATACTCCCCAAACACTCCTATATTTCCCTGTTTGGTGGGGGGGTTAGCATGAAATGATGACATCATGATGATGTACTTGGGTGCCAAATACAAACGCTGGGGTATTATATGGTTGGTTTGGTAGAAATACTCCCCAAATACACCCCAAACACTCCCCAAACACTCCCCAAATACTCCCCAAACACTCCCCCAAACATTCCCCAAACACTCCCCAAATACTCCCCCAAACACTCCCCAAATACTCCCCCAAACATTCCCCAAATACCCCCCAAATTCTCCCCAAACACTCCCCAAATACTCCCCCAAACACTCCCCAAATACCCCCCAAACACTCCCCAAATTCTCCCCAAACACTCCCCAAACACTCCTATATTTCCCTGTTTGGTGGGGGGGTTAGCATGAAATGATGACATCATGATGATGTACTTGGGTGCCAAATACAAACGCTGGGGTATTATATGGTTGGTTTGGTACAAATACTCCCCAAATACACCCCAAACACCCCCCAAATACCCCCCAAACACTCCCCAAATACTCCCCAAATACTCCCCAAACACTCCCCAAATACTCCCCCAAACATTCCCCAAACACTCCCCAAATACTCCCACAAACACTCCCCAAACACCCCCCAAACACTCCCCAAACACTCCCCCAAACACTCCCCAATTATTCCCCAAATACCCCCCAAACACTCCCCAAATTCTCCCCAAACACTCCCCAAATACTCCCCCAAACACTCCCCAAATACTCCCCAAACACTCCCAAAATTCTCCCCAAATACTCCCCCAAACACTCCCCAAATACTCCCACAAACACTCCCCAAATACTCCCCAAATTCTCCCCAAACACTCCCCAAATACTCCCCCAAACACTCCCCCAAACACTCCCCAAACACTCCCCAAATACTCCCCCAAACACTCCCCAAATACTCCCCCAAAATCTCCCCAAATACCCCCCAAACACTCCCCAAATTCTCCCCAAATACCCCCCAAACACTCCCCCAAATACTCCCCCAAACACTCCCCAAATACCCCCAAACACTCCCCAAATACTCCCCCAAACACTCCCCAAATACTCCCCCAAACACCCCCCAAACACTCCCCAAATACTCCCCAAACACTCCCAAAATTCTCCCCAAACACTCCCCAAATACTCCCCCAAACACTCCCAAATACCCCCCAAACACTCCCCAAATTCTCCCAAAATTCTCCCCAAACACTCCCAAAATTCTCCCCAAACACTCCCCAAATACCCCCCAAACACTCCCCAAACACTCCCCAAACACTCCCCCAAACACTCCCCAAATACTGCCCAAACACTCCCCAAACACTCCCAAAATACTCCCCAAACACTCCCCAAATACTCCCCCAAACACTCCCCAAACACTCCCCCAAACACTCCCCAAATACCCCCAAACACTCCCCAAATATACTCCCCAAACACTCCCCCAAACACTCCCCAAATACTCCCCAAATATACTCCCCAAACACTCCCCAAATACCCCCCAAATACTCCCCAAACACCCCCCAAACACTCCCAAATACCCCCCAAACTGGTAAGGGGGCCAACCCTAACTGCCTTACATGCCTAGAGTGGTACTGGTACGGGGGCCCAACCCTAACTGCCTTACACCCCTAGAGCGGTACTGGTACGGGGGCCCATCCCTAACTGCCTTACACCCCTAGAGCGGTACTGGTATGGGGGCCCAACCCTAACTGCCTTACACCCCTAGAGTGGTACTGGTACGGGGGCCCAACCCTAACTGCCTTACACCCCTAGAGTGGTACTGGTATGGGGGCCCAACCCTAACTGCCTTACACCCCTAGAGTGGTACTGGTATGGGGGCCCAACCCTAACTGCCTTACACCCCTAGAGTGGTACTGGTACGGGGGCCCAACCCTAACTGCCTTACACCCCTAGAGCGGTACTGGTACGGGGGCCCAACCCTAACTGCCTTACACCCCTAGAGTGGTACTGGTACGGGGGCCCAACCCTAACTGCCTTACACCCCTAGAGTGGTACTGGTACGGGGGCCCAACCCTAACTGCCTTACACCCCTAGAGTGGTACTGGTACGTGGCCCAACCCTAACTGCCTTACACCCCTAAAGCAGTACTGGTACGTGGCCCAACCCTAACTGCCTTACACCCCTAGAGTGGTACTGGTAAGGTGGCCAACCCTAACTGCCTTACACCCCTAGAGTGGTACTGGTAAGGTGGCCAACCCTAACTGCCTTACTCCCCTAGAGTGGTACTGGTACGGGGGCCTAACCCTAACTGCCTTACACCCCTAGAGTGGTACTGGTACGGGGGCCCAACCCTAACTGCCTTACACCCCTAGAGTGGTACTGGTACGGGGGCTCAACCCTAACTGCCTTACACCCCTAGAGTGGTACTGGTACGGGGGCTCAACCCTAACTGCCTTACACCCCTAGAGTGGTACTGGTACGGGGGCTCAACCCTAACTGCCTTACACCCCTAGAGTGGTACTGGTACGGGGGCTCAACCCTAACTGCCTTACACCCCTAGAGTGGTACTGGTACGGGGGCTCAACCCTAACTGCCTTACACCCCTAGAGCGGTACTGGTACAGGGGCCCAACCCTAACTGCCTTACACCCCTAGAGTGGTACTGGTACAGGGGCCCAACCCTAACTGCCTTACACCCATAGAGTGGTACTGGTACGGGGCCCAACCCTAACTGCCTTACACCCCTAGAGCGGTACTGGTACGGGGGCCCAACCCTAACTGCCTTACATGCCTAGAGCGGTACTGGTACGGGGCCCAACCCTAACTGCCTTACATGCCTAGAGCGGTACTGGTATGGGGGCCCAACCCTAACTGCCTTACACCCCTAGAGTGGTACTGGTACGGGGGCCCAACCCTAACTGCCTTACACCCCTAGAGTGGTACTGGTACGGGGGCCCAACCCTAACTGCCTTACTCCCCTAGAGCGGTACTGGTACGGGGGCCATACCCTAACTGCCTTACACCCCTAGAGTGGTACTGGTACGGGGGCCCAACCCTAACTGCCTTACACCCCTAGAGCAGTACTGGTACGGGGGCCCAACCCTAACTGCCTTACACCCCTAGAGTGGTACTGGTAAGGGGGCCCAACCCTAACTGCCTTACACCCCTAGAGTGGTACTGGTACGGGGGCCCAACCCTAACTGCCTTACACCCCTAGAGTGGTACTGGTAAGGGGGCCCAACCCTAACTGCCTTACACCCCTAGAGTGGTACTGGTATGGGGGCCCAACCCTAACTGCCTTACTCCCCTAGAGCGGTACTGGTACGGGGGCCCAACCCTAACTGCCTTACACCCCTAGAGTGGTACTGGTACGGGGGCCCAACCCTAACTGCCTTACACCCCTAGAGTGGTACTGGTACGGGGGCCATACCCTAACTGCCTTACACCCCTAGAGTGGTACTGGTACGGGGCCCAACCCTAACTGCCTTACACCCCTAGAGCAGTACTGGTACGGGGGCCCAACCCTAACTGCCTTACACCCCTAGAGTGGTACTGGTAAGGGGGCCCAACCCTAACTGCCTTACACCCCTAGAGTGGTACTGGTACGGGGGCCCAACCCTAACTGCCTTACACCCCTAGAGTGGTACTGGTAAGGGGGCCCAACCCTAACTGCCTTACACCCCTAGAGCGGTACTGGTAAGGGGGCCCAACCCTAACTGCCTTACTCCCCTAGAGCGGTACTGGTATGGGGGCCCAACCCTAACTGCCTTACTCCCCTAGAGCGGTACTGGTACGGGGGCCCAACCCTAACTGCCTTACTCCCCTAGAGCGGTACTGGTACGGGGGCCCAACCCTAACTGCCTAAATAGCAGCAATGTTTGGGGGGCGTATGCCTGATGAAGGGGTACACCCTCGAAATGTTGCTGCTATTTTTTGAATAAACACACAGGGGCTAAGCCACACTTGCATTACACTTGTTGCACCACTGAGAAGGAGGCAGAAACAGGTATCTATGTCTCTGAAATTATAAATACTGTTGATAATCAGCCAATGGGCAAAAAGAAATACACTGATGTAATACTACAAGGGTCTAAGTGTAAAATGGGGGTAGATACAGACTGTGACTATTCCTTAAAGGACAAGTAAACCCTAAAAAAGAATATGGCTAGAAATGTTTAGCTGTGGGGTTTGAGCCCCTGTACCAGCCCAACATCCCCAAAGCTCTATAGAAATAAAGCCCCATGCCCCTGAAGATGCCCACAGTAGCTCTCCATCTTTTGCCCAACTACTGCACATGCTCAGTCTGCTCTTGGCTGATGTCACTGAGCTTAGGGAGCGACTCACAATATTCTTCTTTCCCCTGCCTGCTTGCTCTAGTCTCTGCCTGTTCCCTACATGCATACAGGCCAACCAATCACAGTCCTGTCTGGCTGCTCCCTAAATAACTGAAGTCCTGCTCTGGCACTTTGAGCTTGGGGAGAGACTTTAGCTGAATCCTTATTGTGGGGCTTCTCTTTCCCCCTTGTAATGACCCCAAATACTGAGCTGTGTAACAAATATAAGTTACAAAGGTTGGAAACAGAGGCAGAAGCTGTGACAAAAGTTCCAGTCACTTTGCTGTTACAAACAGCCCCTCTGGGAATAAACTGCCCCAGTGTAAAGGTTTCTCTGTATGTAACACAGTGACTGTATCTGCCCCTTACACTCCCCCCAGGGCTAAGGTACAGAATATTACTAGCTTTAGCACTGGGGCTTTTATATACACCCACACACACAGCCCAATAACTTCTGTCACAGTGTTTATGAAGCAGTTGCATGGGGGTGTGTGTGCATTACACACGGGGAGAGGCCAAACTGTGCCAGTAGGTGTATAGGCAGAACAACATGTACAGGGGAACCTCTGCACAAACACTATGTTCCTTCCCAGGATGCAAAGTGACTGACACTGAGCTCAGAGTTTGTGTCTCACTATTATAAACAGGCTGTGTATGGCACCCCCAGTCTGTATGGCACCCCCCTTCTGCATGGCACCCCCCGTCTGTATGGCACCCCCCAGTCTGTATGGAACCCCCAGGCTGCTCAGCAACCCTTTGCTTTGGTCAGTGTAATGTGAGTGTTAGAGAGAGTCATTTGTAGAAGGAGAGAGTTCAGAATGTGTTTTGGTTGGAAAAAGCCCCAATTATCTCCTGAGCTGATATTTTGGGGGATGGGGATATGGGAATATTTGGGAGTCTGTTATAAACAAGTTATGTCTAAATACTGAGCTAAAGCTTGTTTGTATTGATATCCTGTCATACAATGTGTATAATAGGGCAGCGCTAGTTTATATGTACCTGTACCCATGATGCACCTGTGTCTCTGTGCCAATGGGATCATTTGTAGGTTCCACCTAGTTCTCTATGGAGGTTGAAGGAAAAAAATATATACACAGGAGAAGTGACCAATGAGAATGCTGATTCCCTGTGTCAGGCCCCTTGCTGGTACCTTACATATAGAGATAATGATGGCATTTTCCCTTCATTATAGATGCAGGAGAAGTGACCAATGAGAATGCTGATTCCCTGTGTCAGGCCCCTTGCTGGTACCTTACATATAGAGATAATGATGGCATTTTCCCCTCATTATATGGCACAGGAATCAGACATGGGGATAAAGGGACAGACTTGTTCAGTGCTGGGAAACTGTGCTTATTGCTCCCAACTCCAATTGCAGGAACAGAGAACAGGGAGCCGGATTTACTCACATCAGCTGGGATTCTCATTGGGGGATTCTTTTGCATTTCTGCCAATGCGGGCCCTAGAGAGCTGGGAAAGTTTTATTGGGCAATATTGCTTTAAGAATACAACCCTGATGTTGCTGGACTACAGCTCCCAGCATGCCTCACCCTTCATTATATGTTACATTATTCTGGGATTTGTAGTCCGGCAACAGCCGAGTAACGTTTGGTTGAGCCGCGCTGTGCCGCAGGGTTTAGTTTCCCTTTAAGATGTAACTGCCCCTCTTTACAGTGCAAGGATTGATGGAACTATTTGGTATAACATATACCCTGTTATTGGCCCAATGTTAGTCCCTAAGGGTGACAAATACTGGGGAGTCGGGGAGCAGGGACCCCGTGAACGAGGGAACAGCAAGCTGAGGATATCTTCTGTTATAGAACGTTTAGCAACATGAGACAGTCAGACTTATTTAGTAAGGGCAGTTTGTGGCTCCAACTAGGAGGTTAGAGGATTAGACTCCGCTACAGGCTCTGCTGCCTTATTGTAGGGGCCACGTCCGCTGTTTGGGATCCGGTCCAATTAGGGGGACAAACTAAGGATAAAGACTATTTCCCAATACTATCCGCAGTGGTGCAGAACTGTTCCATATCTACTACATCTACTGAGTTTGCCTTGCTTTAACCCCTTGTGTGCTGTGAGTATAATAGCTGAACCCTGCTATACCATCTTTGTCTGCATTAATAAACCAGTTGTTATTCTGTTTTGCAAGAGCTCCTGGCGTCCATCTACTTATTTAGTTCACTTTGCACTTACATGTGGCAGTGGGAGGTGTAGTTACACAACACCCTCCATAGAGAAACGTCCCCTTAGCGAAGGCCCATCCTGTGGAAGAGGAGTCCAATGTACCCCATGCTCTTTGGGAGAAATTAGCAAATCAAAGACTATATAAATGGTAGAAGCTTAGGAGTCGTACGTTGTATAGACATTTGCTACCAGTTGGTATATGAAAAACTGTCATGTGTAAAAAATGTCACCTATTGACTTCAATGGGTGTCGCAAATTTTTTTCAGTTTCACAAATTTTTTGGTGAAGCGAAGGGGACAGGTTATTCAAACAGTAATTAAACCCAATAGGACTGTTCTGCCCCAATAAGGGGTAATTATATCTTAGTTGGGATCAAGTACAGGTACTGTTTTATTATTACAGAGAAAAGGGAATCATTTAACCATTAAATAAACCCAATAGGACTGTTCTGCCCCAATAAGGGGTAATTATATCTTAGTTGGGATCAAGTACAGGTACTGTTTTATTATTACAGAGAAAAGGGAATCATTTAACCATGAAATAAACCCAATAGGGCTGTTCTGCCCCAATAAGGGGTAATTATATCTTAGTTGGGATCAAGTACAGGTACTGTTTTATTATTACAGAGAAAAGGGAATCATTTAACCATGAAATAAACCCAATAGGGCTGTTCTGCCCCAATAAGGGGTAATTATATCTTAGTTGGGATCAAGTACAGGTACTGTTTTATTATTACAGAGAAAAGGGAATCATTTAACCATGAAATAAACCCAATAGGGCTGTTCTGCCCCAATAAGGGGTAATTATATCTTAGTTGGGATCAAGTACAGATACTGTTTTATTATTACAGAGAAAAGGGAATCATTTAACCATTAAATAAACCCAATAGGGCTGTTCTGCCCCAATAAGGGGTAATTATATCTTAGTTGGGATCAAGTACAGATACTGTTTTATTATTACAGAGAAAAGGGAATCATTTAACCATTAAATAAACCCAATAGGGCTGTTCTGCCCCAATAAGGGGTAATTATATCTTAGTTGGGATCAAGTACAGATACTGTTTTATTATTACAGAGAAAAGGGAATCAGTTAACCCTTTAAGTGCCAGCCGAATTCGTCATTTCGGTTCCCCCCAGTGCCAGACGTTTTTTAAGCATTTTGTACTCATTCACTTTAACAATGTTTTTTGGTAGGAAAACCTCCATGAAACTAGGGAAATTATATATCATTTTTTTCGTCACTAATTGGGCTTCGACATACATACCAAATTTTTTAACTTTTCCGGAGATATGATGTGTATTTTGGGTGAAATATGTAAAAAAAAATAAAATTATGAAAAATTTCTGTATATTTTGAGTTTTTTTCCATAGAAAAGTTAATTTTACACACTTTTTTTTATTGTTTGTAAAAGCCCTGATACTCCCAAGTCCAACGATACCAAATATGTGGTGGTACCCCACAGTTCCTGTCCAGAAGTAACCCCCAAACTAAGGCAATACTTAGTACAATATCACACCAGAACAAAGCAGAAAAGCGCTTGTAACAGTTGATGCAGCATAACTTATATGTAAATCTAAAATATCCCCTCATGTTCGGTATCTTTAGAAACTACAGACCTTCAGGTTTCTAGGTGCAATGTAGTTTTCACTCAAAAGCCAAATACCTTTTGTCAGTGCATTGTGAAATTTGGAACTTTTTATGACATTTTTTTTTTCTAAAACGTAAACTTGGACGCATGATCAAATGTGGATTTGACAAAAAAAAATCTCATAAAAATTTTCTAACAAAGGCAAATTTGAAAGACAAACTTCTCCTGAATAAAATGATGCCCCATATGTATGGGTGCACATAAAGACATGGGCACCAAACACTCCAAAGCAGGGGCAATGCATAAAGGCAATTACAGCTAAAAATGTGGGGGCTGCTCTCTATGTGCACTTCCTGCAGTTTTTCAGTGTTAACCCCCCCTACCTGTGAAATAACCCCCACAAACTATATATTTCTGAAAAGTGCACACCTTCAGCTATTCAGAGACACCACTCTTCTCTTTCTACATGGAAATTTGTGGCTGCAGTCCCTTGCAGAAGTCAGCGCTTTGGTCAGAAATCAAGGAAAAAAACAGATACAAACCTAGATTTCTCCCCAAAATCTCCATGGCAACTACCAAAAACTTACTAAACATCAATCTGCAAGTTCCCCTGAATAAAACGATACCCCATATGTATGGGTACACATAAAGACGTGGCCACCAAATGCCCCAAAACAGGGGCAATGCACAAGGGCAATTTCAGTTGAAATTTTGGGGGCTGCGCTCTATGTGCACTACCTGCAGTTTTTCAGTGTTAACCCCTCCTACCTGTGAAATAACCCCCACAATCTATATATTTACGAAAAGTGCACACCTTCAGCTATTCAGAGACACCATTCTTCTCTTTCTACATGGAAAATTGTGGCCGCAGTTCCTTGCAGAAGTCAGTGCTTTGGTCAGAAATCAAGGAAAAACCAGATACAAACCTAGATTTTGGTCAGAAATCAAGGAAAAACCAGATAAAAAAACTAGATTTCTCCCCAAAATCTCCATGGCAACTACCAAAAACTTACTAAACCTCAATTTGCAAGTTCCCCTAAATAAAACGATACCCCATATGTATGGGTGCACATAAAGACGTGGCCACCAAATGCCCCCAAACAGGGGCAATGCATAAGGGGGGGGGGCTGTGCTCTATGTGCTCTACCTGCAGTTATTTAGTCTAAACACACCCATAACCTGTGAAATAACCCCCACAAACTATATATTTCTGAAAAGTGCACACCTTCAGCTATTCAGAGACGCCACTCTCCTCTTTCTACATGGAAAATTGTGGCCGCAGTCCCTTGCAGAAGTCAGCGCTTTGGTCAGAAATCAAGGAAAAACCAGATACAAACCTAGATTTCTCCCCAAAATCTCCATGGCAACTACCAAAAACTTACTAACCATCAATCTGCAAGTTCCCCTGAATAAAATGATACCTATGTCTGGTTGCACATAAGTACATGGCCGCCAAACCTGAAAATGCATAATATTGGGGCTGCACTCTATGCACCCCTTTTTTTTTGCCTGCATGGGAAAATTCAGCCCTACGCCTGCTACTTGTGCCTGCACCCCAATGAATGGGATACGCTCGGGTGCAGGCACATGTAGCCGATATACGCATGAAAACGCGTGAGAATGCAAAGTCTCGCGTTTTCATGCGTATATCGGCTACATGTGCCTGCACCCGAGCGTATTCCATTCATTGGGGTGCAGGCACAAGTAGCAGGCATAGGGCTGAATTTTCGGCAAGCGTTTTTCCACTTGCTGAAAAAATCAGCCCTACGCCATGTGTGGCATCAGCCTAACCCTTGGCAATAGAAACTACCAGAACAATCTTAGCACCTCTGGACCTTTCTAGAACAACTGAAATCAAATGAAGTTAAAATGGAATAAAACCACTAAAAGCAATCAAAGAACAATTATTGCAATGAAGTCAGTGGTCAGAGCCCTGGATCCACCAATGTCACTGCAAAAGCAACCTTTTTGGGGGCACTAAACACACAATAAAGAACAATGCAAAGATAAAACACCATAAAATCAGTAAAATCCAATAAAACCACCTAAACCAACAGAAGAACAATAATTGCAATGAAATCAGTGGTCAGAGCCCTGGATCCACCAACGTCACTGCAAATTCAGCACCCAATAGCAATAAAAAAAGTTAGTGCAATAGAATAATTCAAAAACAGAAATCAATTATGAAAATGCCAAAAAAACACTAAAATGCAACCAAATAAATCAGATAATTATAGAGCAAGATCAGAAATAAAGTTTTAGTAAAAAAAAAAGACTGCCAAAGAAAGAAAAGAAAGAAAAGAAAAGAAAGAAAAAAAAAAAAAAAAAAAAAAAAAGTGTAAGTGTGTGTGTAAGTGTATGTGTGTGCTTGGGAAAGTTGTAAATAAGTGTGTATGTGTCCAAAAGTGTAATAATGACAAAGATAGAAGAAAAAATGGAAAAAAAAAAAAAATTTTAGACAGTTGAGATAGAAATAAGCAAAATAAACAGTGGTAGAGAGTTGTAGTTCAGCTTACCCAAGGCAGGCAGACAATCAGGGGCAATCAATCCAGCAGGAAGGCAGCAGGGGAGCTCCATCCGGTCCAACGTGCGCAGCAGGAATGAGGAGCCGATAGTAGGCGGCAACTTTTAAAGGGACAGCAGTGGACACGTCATCAATGCGTGTCCACTGCTGTCATTGGCTGGAGCAACGATCGGTGCGGCTGGGGGACCCGGATCGGTGAGTATGTTTAGTATTGCTCATTGCCTAGGGCAGTGCTGTCCAACTGGTGGCCCGCGGCCCCCTCTGTGTGGCCCCCCACCTGTCTGGCTGCTTTGATGGCTTACCTTTGAGTAAGCATTAAATGGTATCAGTACTGAGATTAACTGCCCCCCTGCATGGTTCTCACCTCAGATTCAGGCTGTAATCAGGCTGTATTGTTTAAATATGTAATCCCCTGTGTTGTTCACACCTTTTAATCTCTGCATTGTTCCCCCCTGCAGTGTTCACACCTCAGGCTCAGGCTGTAATCACCCCCATTGTTCCCCTGTTCACACCTCAGGAGCAGTAGAAACCCACAAATAATCCCTGCATACTACAAAAAGAACATATACTGAGGTGGTACTGCAATTAAAAAGTTTTTTAATATATAGTTATTGTGCAGACTGTAAGAGCAGTGCCAGCATTTTGTCACTGTAGGCTGCCTGTGTGTGCCATACACACAGGCATCATAGGGCAAGCAGAGTATGGCACACACAGGCAGGGTAGGGAAGGCAGAGTATGGCACACACAGGCCCAGTATGGCACAAACCAGCCAAGAATGGCAAACACAGTGAAAGTATGGCACATGTAGGCAGGGTAGGGAAGGCAGAGTATGGCACACACAGGCAGGGTAGGGCAGGCAGAGTATGGCACACACAGGCAGGGTAGGGCAGGCAAAGTATGGCACAAACCAGCCAAGTATGGCACACAGGCAGGGTAGGGCAGGCAGAGTATGGCACACACAGGCAGGGTAGGGAAGGCAGAGTATGGCACACACAGGCAGGGTAGGGAAGGCAGAGTATGGCAGGTTTTTGCTGTACTACAACCATTAATACGGTTATGGTCATGTAATAACATGGGTGTGGTTTCAAGTGGGTGCAGTTTCAAAAAGGGGAGTAGTCAAAACTGGCTTCCATTATCGGCCCTCCACCACATAGGTCGGAAAAATTCCGGCCCTCGGTACAACAGAAGTTGGACAGCACTGGCCTAGGGGGATCTGAGGGGTTTACAAGCGCTGCGCTGCTTTAAAAGCGAGCGCAGCGCTTGTAAACCCCATAGTGCCATTGGACGTAGATTCTACGTTCTATGGCACTTTGGTCCTTTAGTGCCTAGGACGTAGGATCTATGTCCTATGGCACTAAAAGGGTTAACCATGAATTAAAGCCAAGCAAGCAGTGTTTACACCAATTTAATGAAACCTTACAGCAGTATTTACCCTTTACAGGGAGAATAAAAGAATAAAATCTAGAACCAGAGAGTCTCCCAGGGATCTGTGGGATATGATACAGTAATAGGTTCCCCCATTATCCTCCATAGAAGTTGCTCACCCCCCCTTTGGATGTTGCTCCCAGTGGCCTCAATGTAGGCTTGGAGGCAAGGTTTGGAAGCCCAGGGATACAGTTGTAGCCCAAGCAGAGCCTCCTGCAGGCCAGCAGTCACATGGGGCTACCCAATAGCCAATCACAGTGCTTATTTGGCTCCCCCAAAGGAACTTTTTTAATGCTTGAGTGGCTCACTAACACTTTTGACTTCAGAGTGCCGCTCACAAGTATAAAGGTTGGGGAACATTGTTGCTGGGAGTTGCTTCCATTCAGCCACAAGGGCATGGGGCATTCAAATGTTTTATTTATTCCAATACAATAATAAGGGGGGGTGGAAAAGACATCATGAACTGCTCCTCCTCATACCAGGGCTCCAGCATGACTGACAGCTCAGTAAACCTGCCCCCTTTTAAACCAAGATTTTTCCCACCTGCCAACTGGGTCAATCCAATTTGTAATTTTGCCCTCGGGCCAACAATTGGCTTGTCAGGAAAGGACAATATCAATTGCCCCTGCTCGATGGGGAGGCAGTCCTAATGGGGGGCCATTGATGGGCAGATAAAATGCAAACCCAGTCTGAAGGGGCAAAATAGGCATATATAAAATATGTTATAAAAATGTTGTTTGTGCCACCGACTTATTAGCAGAAGAGTTTTCCTTCATTTTTCCACCTCTACCAGAATTAGAAAGTGGGCGTGGCTATTGTGTAGGACCTTTTTGAGAATTAGCCCCACCCACAACATTTTTACTGACTTTTTTTATGGCAAAATGTATCTGCCATATTGAAAATGATATCAATAGGTTAATTTGGCTTAAGTCTGCAATTAGACATTTTTTGGAGCACAAATGACACTTTCATAGCACAATAACAACAATTTTTTTACTGTGTGTGACATTTTTAAAATTCGGCACCATTACGTCGAATCCTACACATTTTGGGGATTTTGTCGTGCTTATGGCAATTTGGCAACCAACACTTTTGTGAATTCCCCCCATGTCTTGATGCCATTATAGGACCCTTATTTTTGCACCTTCTCAGCCTACGTTTGCGTGAATCTCATTAGTGAAACTGTCACTTTCTGAGCAATCTCCTGTTATTCAACTTCAATGGAGCTGTCACTTTCCCCCCTGAACCTTGAAAAGCAGCTCTCCTCTCTACAAATGTCTTTCCTCCTGCCCCGGGCTTCTCTTGGTACCGCCCTCAGATTATAGAAGGTGGTCCCTTCCCAGCTGCCCCCAATGGTTACAGTGCGGCCTTGGGCTGTGAGGAGCCGGACCCTGTAGGGAACTCGCACTTTGGCTTTCTGGACCGACGCCCCCACACGTACAGTCTTCCCACTTCCAACCGCAACAGGTTCTTGTAGCGATAAAGTCACCTACAAAAAATAAAGGACAAAAATAAAAAGTGAAGTTATTTATATTGATTTTGAACTTGCAACACAGATATGCAGACCGGTGTAATTACGGGTGGGTTGGGGTAGGACTCATGGCCCCCTAAAGGGGCGGGGCCCAAGTGCAGTCACACCCCTACCTGCCTGGTAGGATAAAAGCTGCCTGAGAATCAGCCCCTATGTTGGCTTCAGTGGGCAGCACAGTGGCTCAGTGGGTAGCACTCCTGCCTTGTAGCACTGGGGTCCTGAGTTCAATCCCATCCTGTGCACTATCTGCAAGGAGTTTGTATTCCCTCTGTGTTTTTTTGTGGGTTGCTTCAGTGGCCTCCCACACCCCAAAATCTCTGTAAAGGAACAATATAAAAATCAGGAAATAAATAATAAATCAGACTTTCCCTGTACCTGGAGCCGTTGCCCCAGCCCAGCTTATGGAGTGAATTTCAGCACAAAACAGGGGAATATGAATGTATCTATTCTGACTCCAATTGCTGTGATAATGGCTGAGTTTCCCCTGAGACCCCTCTCCCTGGGCCTGTATGGAGCTGGGCACAACCACTGTGGGCAATCTGTGCCAGATAGCAGAACTCACCAGACACTTGGAATCCACAAAAGGTTCTTTATTTGTGGTGGGTTAACAAACGTTGGAGGTAAAAAGAAATATGCTTTCCCAACCCCTGGAGCATCTCCTCCCACATAGAAAGCAGGAACATGAATGGCATGATGGGAGGAACTGACATAGTTACATAGTTACATAGTTACATAGGGTTGAAAAAAGACCTGTGTCCATCAAGTTCAACCCATCCAAGTAAACCCAGCACACCTAACCCACACCTACCAATCTATACTCACATACATAAACTATAAATACAACCACTAGTACTAACTGTAGATATTAGTATCACAATAGCCTTGGATATTCTGATTGATCAAGAACTCATCCAGGCCCCTCTTAAAGGCATTAACAGAATCTGCCATTACCACATCACTAGGAAGGGCATTCCATAACCTCACTGCCCTCACCGTGAAAAACCACCTACGCTGCTTCAAATGGAAGCTCCGTTCCTCTAATCTAAAGGGGTGACCTCTGGTGCGTTGATTGTTTTTATGGGAAAAAAGAACATCCCCCAACTGCCTATAATCCCCTCTAATGTACTTGTACAGAGTAATCATGTCCCCTCGCAAGCGCCTCTTTTCCAGAGAAAACAACCCCAACCTCGACAGTCTAACCTCATAGTTTAAATCTTCCATCCCCTTAACCAGTTTAGTTGCACGTCTCTGCACTCTCTCCAGCTCATTAATATCCTTCTTAAGGACTGGAGCCCAAAACTGCACTGCATACTCAAGGTGAGGCCTTACCAGGGACCTATAAAGGGGCAAAATTATGTTCTCATCCCTTGAGTCAATGCCCTTTTTTATACAAGACAGCACTTTATTTGCTGTAGTAGCCACAGAATAACACTGCCTGGAATTAGACAACTTGTTATCAACAAAACCCCTAGATCCTTCTCCATTAAGGAAACCCCCAACACACTACCATTCAGTAGATAGTTTGCGTTTATATTATTTCTACCAAAGTGCATAACTTTGCACTTATCAACATTGAACCTCATTTTCCAGTTTGCTGCCCAGTTATCTAATTTTGTCAAATCGCTCTGCAAAGCGGCAGCATCCTGCATGGAACTTATAGTTTTGCACAATTTAGTGTCATCAGCAAAAATAGAAACAATACTGTCTATGCCCACCTCCAGGTCATTAATAAACAAGTTAAACAGCAAAGGCCCAAGGACTGACCCCTGCGGTACTCCACTAACCACACTGGTCCAATTAGAAAATGTTCCATTTACAACCACTCTTTGTACTCTATCCTTCAGCCAGTTCTCTATCCAATTACAAATATTATGTTCTAGGCCAATATTCCTTAATTTGATCATTAACCTTCTGTGAGGTACTGTATCAAACGCTTTAGCAAAGTCCAAGTAGATGACATCAACTGCCATTCCAGCATCAAGGTTCCTACTCACCTCCTCATAAAAGGCAACTAAATTAGTCTGGCAAGATCTGTTACGCATAAAACCATGCTGGCACAAACTAATAGTATTGTGAACTGCAATGTATTCAAGTACCCTATCCCTTATTACCCCTTCCAAAAGTTTTCCTACTACTGATGTCAGACTAACAGGCCTATAGTTTTCAGGCTGAGAACGGGATCCCTTTTTAAATAACGGCACCACATTAGCAATCCGCCAGTCTCTTGGCACCATGCCAGACCTCAATGAATCCTGAAAAATTAAGTGAAGAGGTTTGGCAATCACAGCGCTCAGCTCATTTAATACCCTGGGATGAATCCCATCCGGCCCTGGACCTTTGTTTACCTTTACATGTTCAAGTCTCTTTTGAATTTCCTCCCGAGTGACCCATGCGTCAGTAGCTAAATTACTAGAACTGGGCATATTACAAGGGAAGCCTTCATTATCTGGCTCCTCAGATGTATAGACAGATGAAAAATAAGAGTTCAAATTTTCAGCTTTTTCCCCGTTTTCATCAACCAACGTACCCCCCCGTGATAATAAAGTTCCCACCCCTTCTTGCTTCATTTTTTTACTATTCACATAATTAAAAAATAATTTTGGATTCTTTTTACTCCTAGCAGCAATATCCCTTTCCATCTCTATTTTAGCTTGCCTGATAGCTTTTTTGCATGCTTTATTTGCTTCCTTGTACCTGATGAAAGCCCCAGCTGTCCCAGCTAACTTGAATGCCCTAAAAGCACGTTTTTTCTTACCAACCTCGACAATAACACTTTTATTCAGCCATAAAGGTTTTGCTTTGCGATGCCTCTCCTTGCTTACAAGGGGAATATACTGTTGTGTATACCTACAAAGCAATGTTTTAAAGATGTTCCATTTTCCTTCTGTGTCTAACCCCATGAAAAGCCTTTCCCAGTTGACACATTGCAGAGATGCCCTTATACTGGCAAAGTCTGCACGTCTAAAATTGAGTGTTTTAGTTACTCCCTTATAGCGCTGTCTCTGCAGCATTATCTCAAAGGAGACCATGTTGTGATCACTGTTCCCCAAATGCTCACCCACACAAATGTTAGAGATAAGTTCATTATTATTAGAAATCACCAGGTCCAAAATAGCGTCATTCCTAGTGGGTTCTTGAACTGCCTGAAATAAAAAGTTGTCATTTAGCATATTTACAAACCTACTAGCTTTTTCTGACTTAGCCACCCCATTACTCCAGTCAATGTCCGGATAATTAAAGTCCCCCATAACAACAACTTGACCCAGTTTTGAAGCCTCCTCCATTTGCAACAATAGCTGGGCCTCATCCCCCTCATCTATACGGGGTGGTTTATAACATACACCAATGATCATTTTCTTTGTGACCTTCAGCCCTACTGAAATTTCTACCCAAAGAGATTCGACGTTTTCATTGGTAATGTCTTTATTACATGGCTTTAAGTCTGACTTTACGTAAAGACAAACCCCTCCACCCTTTTTAATCTCTCTGTCCCTCCTAAAAAGTGTATAACCATTTAAATTCACAGCCCAGTCGCATTTATCATCCCACCAGGTCTCAGTGATACCTATTAAATCATAATTTTCAATACATGCAATAGCCTGCAGCTCCCCTAATTTACCCGACAAGCTACGCGCATTAGCCAGCATGCAGCGGAGATTATTACTTCTCCCTCTGATGTTTACATTAGCTAAGGGAGAATTAGAGCTAAGGCAATTATGAGACTGCTTTCCTTGTAACGGAAGCTCCTTATCTGATAAACTATATGCCCCCCTCACTCCTCCCCCACAACCCTTTGCTAGTCCCCCTACCCCGTCTACACTAATTTTCCCATGGAATTCTAGCTCACCCACCCCCCCCTTGTCTAGTTTAAACACTCCTCCAACCTCTTAACCATTCTCTCCCCTAGCACAGCAGACCCCCTTCCATTGAGGTGCAATCCGTCAGGGCTGTATAGATTGTACCCCAAGGAAAAGTCAGCCCAGTGCTCTAGGAACCCAAACCCTTCCTTCCTACACCAAGACTTTAGCCACGCATTTAGCTCCCTAAGCTCCCGCTGTCTCCCTAAACTTGCACGCGGCACCGGCAAAATTTCCGAAAAAATGACATTGGAGGACCTTTGCCTAATCTTAGAGCCTAGATCCCTGAACTCACTCTTTAAAGTCCCCCACCTACCGTTCATTTTGTCGTTAGTACCGATATGTACCAAGACAGCCGGGTCTTGCCCAGCCCCTCCCAATAATGTGTCAACCCGATCAACCACATGCCGAACCCTGGCACCAGGAAGACAGCAAACTGTCCGGTTGAAGCGATCCGCTTGACAGATTACCCTGTCCACTTTCCTAATGATCGAATCCCCTATAACCACCATCTGTTTAGGCCTAGCTCTGCTCTCCTCCCCACCACTACTAGTGAAACTGGTCTCCCGGCTGTTAGAGAGATCAGCCTCACCTAGAACCGCCAATCCAGAGTTCACACTCCCATCTTCTTCACACAATCTGGCAAATCTGTTGGGATGCGCAAACCCTGGAGCAGCCTCCCTTTTCCTTTTCCCCACACTAGATTTTCTAACTGTCACCCAGCTTACTGCCCTATCATCCTTTTGCTGCTCCCCTCCCCCCCTACTATCTGACCCCACTAGTTCTTGTTCAGTTAACAAGAGACCCCTCTCAAGATTGTTGATTGAACGCAGTGTTGCGACGTGTTCCTCTAGGACTCTAACGCGAGCCTCTAAAGTGGCAATTCGCTCACATCCACAACAGAGGTATGCACTTTGGAACTGTTGTTCCACAACTGCATACATGTGGCAGGCTGTGCACTGTGTCAGACCTTCAATGTTGCTACCACTCATTCTCCCAGTTACAAGAACAGTTAAACAAAAATAGGTGTAAGGACTTGTAGTAAATACCTTGTTTTACCTTATTTTTAACTCCCTTAGTGTTTAACTCCTGAGTTTATAACTCCACTTACAGAGTCCCACTTCAAGAGCAATCACTTACAGAGCACCTACCACCAGAGCAAGCTCCACTGGAGTGCCTGTGGTTCTATTTATGCAGTCTGTAAAGGTGAACTAATCAAACCCCACCCTCCTCAAGCTGAGGGTAATTACAAGGGAATGTAACCTGCTGTAAGCCTATGGATCCCACAAACTTTGTAAATTAGCTCCAAAACAACAATTACTTATGAAAAAATAAATAAAACCCAACAGTAAAAAAACACAATGGTTTTGATAAAGTTAGTAAAGAATACTTATCCCTTTTTAGTTGAAATGAAAGCAAGTTGATTCAACCAGCCACCAGCCTGTTAATAAGCAGCTCACTGGACTGCCTGTGGTTCTATTTATGCAGTCTGTAAAGGTGAACTAATCAAACCCCACCCTCCTCAAGCTGAGGGTAATTACAAGGGAATGTAACCTGCTGTAAGCCTATGGATCCCACAAACTTTGTAAATTAGCTCCAAAAACAACAATTACTTATGAAAAAAATAAATAAAACCCAACAGTAAAAAAACACAATGGTTTTGATAAAGTTAGTAAAGAATACTTATCCCTTTTTAGTTGAAATGAAAGCAAGTTGATTCAACCAGCCACCAGCCTGTTAGTAAGCAGCTCACTGGACTGCCTGTGGTTCTATTTATGCAGTCTGTAAAGGTGAACTAATCAAACCCCACCCTCCTCAAGCTGAGGGTAATTACAAGGGAATGTAACCTGCTGTAAGCCTATGGATCCCACAAACTTTGTAAATTAGCTCCAAAAACAACAATTACTTATGAAAAAAATAAATAAAACCCAACAGTAAAAAAACACAATGGTTTTGATAAAGTTAGTAAAGAATACTTATCCCTTTTTAGTTGAAATGAAAGCAAGTTGATTCAACCAGCCACCAGCCTGTTAGTAAGCCATCACACATAAGGAAGCGATGGGAGGGTCTACAGACTTAGAAATAAACAAGTTGTAATGCGACCTTGGTCACTAGGTGGCAGCGTAACAATAAGAATACCTATAAACCATTAACAATAAAACATAATATACAATGTTAACTGCTGGGGCAGCACAGTATCCACTCCATGTTCCTGCATCTGGGCTGGCGCAATGGCTTCAGGTACAGGTACAGGGAAACTCTGATGCCTTGTAAAGAGGTAAAATAAAAGATTTACGTTAGTATTGTAAATATCTGGTAATGTGCAGGTTCAGCCAGGAGGTGGCACCAAACCCTCTTGCCATAGTCAATATAAGGGAGTGCTTTAGGTGGGCACTTACCCTTTTGGCCTAGAAACACATTGAGATTAGATCAAGACTGATGTGGCCAGGCCATTAGGCAGACTGAATCCTAGTGGGTAGTAGTGGAGGGTGAGTTTGCTCTAGGAGTGAAAGGTAGCGAGGGCTAGTGAGAAAGGACAGTCTGTTGCCCTGACAAGGAGTGAGTAGTTGAGGCAGAGCCCCAGAGGCAAATGAATTTTAAGTGTTTTTGGAAAATTTTAAAAGAGGATCTTATATCTGTTTTTAAAGAAGCTGGTGAGGAACACTGGTCCCCCGGCTCCTCCATGTAGGCACTCATCCTTTTCAGCCTGTTCCAGCACGCACCGGCCATAGGCATGCACCGGCCATAGGCACCCACCGGCCATAGGCACGCACGTACATGTGCAGTAACGCAGGTGCCGCTGTGTCATGATGTCACTTTTAGCACCAAATTCCAATGTAAAAAGCACTTCCTTGTTTGATTTAGTGCCCAAGTTGGTTTAGACTATTCTGACTTTGCTGAAGCTTTTGTATTTCTAAATCCTGCTTTGCTGGGAATTAGTTTAAATTTCTCTTCAGCCTATCATCCACAGAGTAACGGTCAAGCTGAAAGAACCAATAAAGTCCTGGAACAGTTTCTTTGCTGTTTTATTTCTCAAAACCATGACAACTGGTCAGAACTTCTCCCCTGGACTGAACCTAATAATAATAATAATAATAACCTCAGGCATGAAGCTTTAGGTTCTTCTCCATTTGTTTGTGTTTATGGCCAGAATCCCCTGTCTCTACCTTCTTCTGTACTCAAAGTGAATGTTCCTGCCGCTGAAGCTGCCGTTCATGACTTCAAGTCTATTTGGTCTTCTGCTCTTCAGGCTCTGGTGAAGGTTTCTGTCCATCAGAAGAAGGCAGCAGACAGACGTCCTAGACCCGCTCCTTGTTTTGCAGTTGGAGATTCCATATAGTTATCTTCTAAGAATATAAAGCTTCATGTTCCTTCCTCTATGTTGGGTCCTCGATACATTGGTCTTTTTAAAGTCAAAGAAATCATCAATCTTGTTTGTGTTAAGATCAAACTCCCTCCCAGTATGAAGATTTTGAACTCCTTTCATGTCTCCCTCCTTAAACCGGTGGTTACTAATGTTTTTCTTTTGTCTCTACTCCTACAACTCCTTTTTCTATTGAAGGGCATCAAGAGTTAGAGGTTCAGGAGATTGTGGATTCTCACAAGTTTAGAGGTAACAACCTTATTCATTGGAAGGTTTTTGGTCATTTTTTGTTACTCATTTCCAGTGAACTCTCTTTGCTAGCTGTTTGCTGTATATGCAGGTATCCATTTCAGTGTAATCTCTGACCCATTGTAACCAAAATACTTCTAACATGTGACCTATTACAGTGCATTGTGGGAGCCTAGACTCCATTTTGCAGCCCATGCTGTGGAGGAAGCACACAATATCTATCTTCTCCCCCATAGTAACATCGCTGATAATCACATGGGCAGAAACCTGCACTAAGTCACCTTTGACTTGGCACCACGGGATTATATTTTTTCAAAAAAAGGGGATAGGTTTGATCTTGATAATGAGAGGCCAATCACGTTTGTGGTGTTCCAGTCTGGGGGCATCTAAATATTATGGTTTGGTATCAGAATGACAGAGACCAGACTTTGGCCTTTTATATCCTTGGACTTTGTTAGGCTTTTGACAGGTTTTTATGGAGGTAACCAGGTCAATACCCTTGGCTGTTATTTCTGTTTATTGTACTACACCGGCTGCTATGGATAGGGTAATTCTTATTTCTGTGCTTCTTCAGGTTTAAAAGGTAAAAGGGACCAACAGCAAACATCTAAAATCCAGTTTAAGCAGTGCCGGGCCAAGCTTGCCAGGTGCCCTAGGCAACCTGGTAAACTTGGCCCATCCAGTTCCCACACCCCGCCCCAATGCCCACCCCGTGTGTGTGTACTGGCACTTGTGAACACAGGGCAGCGGGGTTACTGCAGTGGGGGGAAAGGGTCCAAAATCAGTGGTAGGTGCAAGAAGAGGTTCCTACTTGGTACCCCCATTGCACCCTATGCAGGTGCCTCTCCTGCCTATCCCTAGTTCTGACCCTGATTTTAAAGGATAACTAAAGTCTAAAATAGAAAATCATTAGAAATGCTGTATTTTATATACTGAACATAAACATAAACATTATGAACTTACTGCCCAAGCCCAGAGGCTGAGAAGCCTAATTAAACTAATGATTTATGCTTTCAAAGTTGTCCACAGGGGGCCGCCATCTTGTTACTTTGTTAGACCATCTTCTATAATATCTGGCTCCTGCACATGCTCAGTTTGCTCTGGGCTGCTGTTGGGAGACGGAGCTTAGGGAACGTAGTAAATTATCAAAACAACAGCACAAAGCCAGTGGCTGCATAAATATGCAAAAGAATCCCCCAATGAGAATCCCAGCTGATGTGAGTAAATCCGGCTCCCTGTTCTCTGTTCCTGCAATTGGAGTTGGGAGCAATAAGCACAGTTTCCCAGCACTGAACAAGTCTGTCCCTTTATCCCCATGTCTGATTCCTGTGCCATATAATGACGGGAAAATGCCATCATTATCTCTATATGTAAGGTACCAGCAAGGGGCCTGACACAATTTAGTTTGCCTTTTACACTAAGCAGAGAGTTACAGCACAACCAGAACACAATACAAAGCGGGGGGTTGCTGAGCAGACTGGGGGTTCCATACACAGACTGGGGGTGCCATACAGACTGGGGGGTGCCATATAGACTGGGGGGTGCCATATAGACTGGGGGTTCCATACATACTGAGGGGTGCCATACAGACTGGGGGTTCCATACACAGCCTGTTTATAATAGTGAGACACAAACTCTGAGCTCAGTGCCAGTCACTTTGCATCCTGGGAAGGAACATAGTGTTTGTGCAGAGGTTCCCCTGTACATGTTGTTCTGCCTATACACCTACTGGCACAGTTTGGCCTCTCCCCGTGTGTAATGCACACACACCCCCATGCAACTGCTTCATAAACACTTTGATACAAGTTATTTGTGTGTTGTGTGGTTGTATATAAAAGCAAAAAAAAAAAAAAAAAAAAAGCAAGCAAGCAAGCCAGCCAGCCCCAGTGCTAAAGCTAGTAATACTCTGTACCTTAGCCCTGGGGGGGAGTGTAAGGGGCAGATACAGTCACTGTGTTACATACAGAGAAACCTTTCCAATGGGGCAGTTTATTCCCAGAGGGGCTGTTTGTAACAGCAAAGTGACTGGAACTTTTGTCTCAGCTTCTGCCTCTGTTTCCAACCTTTGTAACTTATATTTGTTACACAGCTCAGTATTTGGGGTCATTACAAGGGGGAAAGAAAAGTCCCACAATAAGGATTCAGCTAAAGTCTCTCCCCAAGCTCAAAGTGCCAGACAGGACTGTGATTGGTTGGCCTGTATGCATGTAGGGAACAGGCAGAGACTAGAGCAAGCAGGCAGGGGAAAGAAGAATATTGGGAGTTGCTCCCTAAGCTCAGTGACATCAGCCAAGAGCAGACTGAGCATGTGCAGTAGTTGGGCAAAAGATGGAGAGCTACTGGGGCATCTTCAGGGGCATGGGGCTTTATTTCTATAGAGCTTTGGTGCCGTTGGGCTGGTACAGAGGCTCAAACCCCACAGCTAAACATTTCTAGCCATATTCTTTTTTAGGGTTTAATTGTCCTTTAAGGATAAAGAAATCAAAGTTTAGTTTACAAACTAAACAATGGTGCAAAATGTTGGTATTTAGAGAAAATGGAAAAGAAAATTGTGTTCTGGAAGGGAAAATTCGGATTATTACGTTTTTATTTAGTTTTTATTTTTATCTTTTTTATTGCCTATTATGTGTTTTGTTGCCTTGGTTTTCCCGCCAAAAGATTCTTATTTAAAAAAACGTATAAAAGTGACTTTTAGATTATTTTGGAATTCTAAAATGGAAAACCAGGTAACTGTGTAAGCACAAGATTAATGGGGGTAAAGGGTTTCCTGATTCCTACGGCTGCTCTTATATGTGAAATTATTCTGTATGTGTTTTAAAACTTTTAATGGAGATTGCATTGTTTAAAACATTTTAAAGTCTGTTGCTGGTCACATTTTCAGACATCACAAAGTCATATATATATATATATATAGAGTGCAGAGTGAAGAGCACACCAAAGTTCCAGAGCAGCAAAATTTAAAATAGAGAATACAGAATGTCGGCACTCACAGGATTTCCATGAAGATAATCACTGGCAGTCAGTCATATTTCAAGGTGCAATCAAAAAAGGAGTTTATTATTCCAACGTTTCAGTTCCCTACTGGAACTTTCCCTGACGAAAGTTCCAGTAGGGAACTGAAACGTTGGAATAATAAACTCCTTTTTTGATTGCACCTTGAAATATGACTGACTGCCAGTGATTATCTTCATGGAAATCCTGTGAGTGCCGACATTCTGTATTCTCTCTCTCTATATATATATATACAGAAACCAATGTACGATGCACTCAGACCTAAATACAATATAATGATGTGGGTGTGTTAAACAAGCTCAAATCGCAGGGAGTCCACCTGCACAATAATATGTCTTCGAACCAAGCCGCACTCCAACGTTATAAAACATAGCTTTTATTCAAGCATTTTTAAAAAACGAGTGTAATAATCGTTCAAAGCAGTATAACTATACTTATCAGTCCATTATGCCACATCCGCGCGATGTTATAGGGGCCTCCTACCCCCTTTCTCAAGCGCTCCTCGTGGCTAAGCACAGTCAGTAGTCTGCATAACTTGTTACTTCCTTGTATAACCGAATACCGGAAGTGACGTAGCGGGTCACCATGGAAACGGATCACACTGTCAGTGTAATCAGTATACACAGAAGCTGGCACATCAATTCAGTATATAATAATAAGGAGCCATCAGTCTATTATATAAAGGCATCTATGCATACATAATATTGAAACAGAACTTGGCACATTACAGTCATATCAAAGACAGGGCTTAGAATCTAAAACAGCCCTAGTTATTCAGCATAAACATTCATTATACAGATAAAAATAAAAAAAGAAATAAAGCATTTTTAAAGCAAAAATAAATAAAGAGCAACAGTAAAGAAAAAGGTTATTTTACAAAAATAAATGTAAATCAATATCCCTATTTAACCCATATGGAGCTAAAGAATTTAAGCAATGAATCCATTCTACCTCAGTTTTCTTGAGGATTTTTACCCAGTCTCCACCTCTCCCAGGGGCAGGGACATGTTGTATAACCCAATATTTGGGATCATCAGCTGTATGTCCCAATTCTAAACAATGTCTAGATACTGGGAGAGTTCTATTACCAGTATTCACCATTGATCTATGTTGTGAAAACCTGTCCTTAACTTTCTGAATAGTCTCTCCGATATAGATTAAATTACACGGACAGACTAACATATATACCACATAGTTGGTGTCACATGTATGATGTCCCCGTATTTTATATGATCTCCCTGTGTGGGGGTCAGTGAATCGTGGTCCCACCAAAACAAAACGACATTGGGTGCAACCCTTACATTTGTACATACCTTCTCTAGGCGGACTTAAGAAAGTGAATTCTCGGTACAGGGGAGACCTCAGCTCTTACCAATTTACCACCTATTGTATGGCCCCTACGATATGACATCATAGGAGCATGTTGGAATGTTTCAACTGTAGGAT
This sequence comes from Xenopus tropicalis, assembly GCF_000004195.4. Lineage (NCBI taxonomy): Eukaryota > Metazoa > Chordata > Amphibia > Anura > Pipidae > Xenopus > Xenopus tropicalis. The sequence continues at coordinate 2,077,178 of NC_030680.2, read as the reverse complement.
ATGATTCCCTTAATAAATGCCAATGTTTCTGAAGAATAGATTGAATTTGGCCACTTTGCGCATGATATTGAGAAACAAATGTCATCCGTTGTGTAGTTTTGCGTTTATTAGGTTGACTAGTCCCTTTATTTCTACTCACTTTAGAAAGACCTTCCTGAAGGACATGTTTAGGATAACATTGATGATGTGTTTCTCCTATGGTGGGGTGACCTGGAGTCCCTGTCCGTCTTCCGTGATCAGATAAATGGGGCCCATCCAGACATTAAATTTACAATGACAGCTGATACCCACAAAATAGTCTTTTTGGATGTTGAGGTTAGTAGAAGTGAACAAAAATTCCTCACAAGAATTTATACAAAACCTACTACTGACTGTGCTTAGCCACGAGGTGCGCTTGAGAAAGGGGGTAGGAGGCCCCTGAAATGTCGCGCGGATGTGGCATAATGGACTGATAAGTATAGTTATACTGCTTTGAACGATTATTACACTCGTTTTTTAAAAATGCTTGAATAAAAGCTATGTTTTATAACGTTGGAGTGCGGCTCAGTTGGAAGACATATATATATATATATATAGTATAAACTGTAAGGCAACTCGACCAAACGGCGCAATCTCTGGGGGTTTAGACAGATTGCAGGGATCAGATTGGTCTCAGAAACAACAGCTCACACCCAGCATATAGGTTTAAGCTTTATTCAAATATAACCGGCACACAGGATACATCAGTAACCAAATCATAAAAATAAACTCTACCCTGTCCGGCTCTAACTAACACACACCGGCTCCCTATGCAATAGAGAGGATCTAACATCCAACTCTACATAAACAGTAGTTTGTTTGGTTACTCACTGTGTCCGGCTCTAACTAACACACACCGGCTCCCTATGCAATAGAGAGGGTCTAACATCCAACTCTACATAAACAGTAGTTTGTTTGGTTACTCACTGTGTCCGGCTCTAACTAACACACACCGGCTCCCTATGCAATAGAGAGGGTCTAACATCCAACTCTACATAAACAGTAGTTTGTTGGTTACTCACTGTGTCCGGCTCTAACTAACACACACCGGCTCCCTATGCAATAGAGAGGATCTAACATCCAACTCTACATAAACAGTAGTTTGATGGTTACTCACTGTGTCCGGCTCTAACTAACACACACCGGCTCCCTATGCAATAGAGAGGGTCTAACATCCAACTCTACATAAACAGTAGTTTGTTTGGTTACTCACTGTGTCCGGCTCTAACTAACACACACCGGCTCCCTATGCAATAGAGAGGATCTAACATCCAACTCTACATAAACAGTAGTTTGTTGGTTACTCACTGTGTCCGGCTCTAACTAACACACACCGGCTCCCTATGCAATAGAGAGGGTCTAACATCCAACTCTACATAAACAGTAGTTTGTTGGTTACTCACTGTGTCCGGCTCTAACTAACACACACCGGCTCCCTATGCAATAGAGAGGATCTAACATCCAACTCTACATAAACAGTAGTTTGTTGGTTACTCACTGTGTCCGGCTCTAACTAACACACACCGGCTCCCTATGCAATAGAGAGGGTCTAACATCCAACTCTACATAAACAGTAGTTTGGTTACTCACTGTGTCCGGCTCTAACTAACACACACCGGCTCCCTATGCAATAGAGAGGATCTAACATCCAACTCTACATAAACAGTAGTTTGTTGGTTACTCACTGTGTCCGGCTCTAACTAACACACACCGGCTCCCTATGCAATAGAGAGGATCTAACATCCAACTCTACATAAACAGTAGTTTGTTTGGTTACTCACTGTGTCCGGCTCTAACTAACACACACCGGCTCCCTATGCAATAGAGAGGGTCTAACATCCAACTCTACATAAACAGTAGTTTGTTTGGTTACTCACTGTGTCCGGCTCTAACTAACACACACCGGCTCCCTATGCAATAGAGAGGGTCTAACATCCAACTCTACATAAACAGTAGTTTGATGGTTACTCACTGTGTCCGGCTCTAACTAACACACACCGGCTCCCTATGCAATAGAGAGGGTCTAACATCCAACTCTACATAAACAGTAGTTTGTTTGGTTACTCACTGTGTCCGGCTCTAACTAACACACACCGGCTCCCTATGCAATAGAGAGGATCTAACATCCAACTCTACATAAACAGTAGTTTGTTGGTTACTCACTGTGTCCGGCTCTAACTAACACACACTGGCTCCCTATGCAATAGAGAGGGTCTAACATCCAACTCTACATAAACAGTAGTTTGTTGGTTACTCACTGTGTCCGGCTCTAACTAACACACACCGGCTCCCTATGCAATAGAGAGGATCTAACATCCAACTCTACATAAACAGTAGTTTGTTGGTTACTCACTGTGTCCGGCTCTAACTAACACACACCGGCTCCCTATGCAATAGAGAGGGTCTAACATCCAACTCTACATAAACAGTAGTTTGGTTACTCACTGTGTCCGGCTCTAACTAACACACACCGGCTCCCTATGCAATAGAGAGGATCTAACATCCAACTCTACATAAACAGTAGTTTGTTGGTTACTCACTGTGTCCGGCTCTAACTAACACACACCGGCTCCCTATGCAATAGAGAGGGTCTAACATCCAACTCTACATAAACAGTAGTTTGTTGGTTACTCACTGTGTCCGGCTCTAACTAACACACACCGGCTCCCTATGCAATAGAGAGGGTCTAACATCCAACTCTACATAAACAGTAGTTTGTTTGGTTACTCACTGTGTCCGGCTCTAACTAACACACACCGGCTCCCTATGCAATAGAGAGGGTCTAACATCCAACTCTACATAAACAGTAGTTTGGTTACTCACTGTGTCCGGCTCTAACTAACACACACCGGCTCCCTATGCAATAGAGAGGGTCTAACATCCAACTCTACATAAACAGTAGTTTGTTGGTTACTCACTGTGTCCGGCTCTAACTAACACACACCGGCTCCCTATGCAATAGAGAGGGTCTAACATCCAACTCTACATAAACAGTAGTTTGTTGGTTACTCACTGTGTCCGGCTCTAACTAACACACACCGGCTCCCTATGCAATAGAGAGGGTCTAACATCCAACTCTACATAAACAGTAGTTTGTTTGGTTACTCACTGTGTCCGGCTCTAACTAACACACACCGGCTCCCTATGCAATAGAGAGGGTCTAACATCCAACTCTACATAAACAGTAGTTTGTTTGGTTACTCACTGTGTCCGGCTCTAACTAACACACACCGGCTCCCTATGCAATAGAGAGGGTCTAACATCCAACTCTACATAAACAGTAGTTTGTTTGGTTACTTACTGTGTCCGGCTCTAACTAACACACACCGGCTCCCTATGCAATAGAGAGGGTCTAACATCCAACTCTACATAAACAGTAGTTTGTTGGTTACTCACTGTGTCCGGCTCTAACTAACACACACCGGCTCCCTATGCAATAGAGAGGGTCTAACATCCAACTCTACATAAACAGTAGTTTGTTTGGTTACTCACTGTGTCTGGCTCTAACTAACACACACCGGCTCCCTATGCAATAGAGAGGGTCTAACATCCAACTCTACATAAACAGTAGTTTGTTGGTTACTCACTGTGTCCGGCTCTAACTAACACACACCGGCTCCCTATGCAATAGAGAGGGTCTAACATCCAACTCTACATAAACAGTAGTTTGTTGGTTACTCACTGTGTCCGGCTCTAACTAACACACACCGGCTCCCTATGCAATAGAGAGGGTCTAACATCCAACTCTACATAAACAGTAGTTTGTTGGTTACTCACTGTGTCCGGCTCTAACTAACACACACCGGCTCCCTATGCAATAGAGAGGATCTAACATCCAACTCTACATAAACAGTAGTTTGTTGGTTACTCACTGTGTCCGGCTCTAACTAACACACACCGGCTCCCTATGCAATAGAGAGGGTCTAACATCCAACTCTACATAAACAGTAGTTTGTTTGGTTACTCACTGTGTCCGGCTCTAACTAACACACACCGGCTCCCTATGCAATAGAGAGGGTCTAACATCCAACTCTACATAAACAGTAGTTTGTTTGGTTACTCACTGTGTCCGGCTCTAACTAACACACACCGGCTCCCTATGCAATAGAGAGGGTCTAACATCCAACTCTACATAAACAGTAGTTTGTTTGGTTACTCACTGTGTCCGGCTCTAACTAACACACACCGGCTCCCTATGCAATAGAGAGGGTCTAACATCCAACTCTACATAAACAGTAGTTTGTTGGTTACTCACTGTGTCCGGCTCTAACTAACACACACCGGCTCCCTATGCAATAGAGAGGATCTAACATCCAACTCTACATAAACAGTAGTTTGTTGGTTACTCACTGTGTCCGGCTCTAACTAACACACACCGGCTCCCTATGCAATAGAGAGGGTCTAACATCCAACTCTACATAAACAGTAGTTTGTTTGGTTACTCACTGTGTCCGGCTCTAACTAACACACACCGGCTCCCTATGCAATAGAGAGGGTCTAACATCCAACTCTACATAAACAGTAGTTTGTTTGGTTACTCACTGTGTCCGGCTCTAACTAACACACACCGGCTCCCTATGCAATAGAGAGGGTCTAACATCCAACTCTACATAAACAGTAGTTTGTTGGTTACTCACTGTGTCCGGCTCTAACTAACACACACCGGCTCCCTATGCAATAGAGAGGGTCTAACATCCAACTCTACATAAACAGTAGTTTGTTTGGTTACTCACTGTGTCCGGCTCTAACTAACACACACCGGCTCCCTATGCAATAGAGAGGATCTAACATCCAACTCTACATAAACAGTAGTTTGTTTGGTTACTCACTGTGTCCAGCTCTAACTAACACACACCGGCTCCCTATGCAATAGAGAGGGTCTAACATCCAACTCTACATAAACAGTAGTTTGTTGGTTACTCACTGTGTCCAGCTCTAACTAACACACACCGGCTCCCTATGCAATAGAGAGGGTCTAACATCCAACTCTACATAAACAGTAGTTTGTTGGTTACTCACTGTGTCCAGCTCTAACTAACACACACCGGCTCCCTATGCAATAGAGAGTGTTAGAATTTATAAAGTGCTAATTAACTTCATATAACCATTAACCATGCTTAACCATATAACCCCTAGCTACTAACAGCTAAGGACAAGTTAAATATAACCCTGAATGAATGTGGAGTGACAGGTGGCATTTGGGGAAGGCTGATGATTTTGGTATCCTTGCAAGATAGGGGTTGAAATCATCCTTTCATACATTTATATATGAATATTTATATGTATGTCCAGTTAGTATTAGGTTTTATATGTAAAATTCTGTGTTAGAGATATTGTTTATGTTTTTTATATAAATCACAGGATTGGGTCTTCTGAGCTCAGTACATTTGCCTAGGAATTTGCCTTCTGTAACAGAAATAGACAAGGGGAATCAGCATCCTTATAGGCTATTGTTAGACTTTACTACATGACAAGTAGTGAATCTATGGTGCAGTAACACCTCTTACATACAAGGTTGTGCTGATACATAGCCATGTCCATAGTAGCCAATCCCTGACAATATAATATCTATTACTGGCAAATGGGTGGGTTTAAGTGGAATATGATCTATGTTAAACCTGTATAAAGCGAAGCCTTACTTGTATTAGAGAGGGGAGAGGGTGGGAGAGAAGACACTCCCAGAAGGAACATCAAGACCTCAGTACCCTCCAACATCGGGTCATGTAAGATAATAGGCCAGGCACCTTAGAATAACTCAATTTATGTGCCAGTTAAGAATTGTACTTTGTTTCTTATATTCCATTTATGTCTAAAGGATTAAAAGACTCTTCCTGTATTAATACTCATGTTTATTTGTGGATTTTGAGGGTTCCCAGAGAGTACCCTCCCTTCATCAATCTTCCGGTACATTTTATATAATATCATTATGGATTACTAATTATTTTTTATAATAATTCATATTTTAACATCCAACTCTACATAAACAGTAGTTTGTTTGGTTACTCACTGTGTCCGGCTCTAACTAACACACACCGGCTCCCTATGCAATAGAGAGGGTATATAACCCACTATATTGCAGCCTCTTTATTAATGGTAATTCTCATCTGTGTATCTGCTATGCCAATAAGTTTTTCTGTTAGGCCTACCTTGATTTAGTACTTGTGATAGCTGTGTCAAACTCACATCTGTGTCCACTCCTCAGTGAGCAAGAGATATTTTTACAGCCCCAAAACTTGGTTCTGGTTTTTGTAAAAGTCTCACAGCCTGCTTAACTGATTAATTAGTCAATTAGTTTCTGGCTTTCCCCAATCAGCTGCATATAAATTCAGATGCAGCCTTGGGGATGGCACTAGTGTCAGGGGCAGGCACTGGTGCTACCATTTCCTAAGTGCCAACATTTCACAAGTGCTAGGAAGAAGGGAATGGCAGTTAAACAAGGCACTGACAAGGCTACAAACTAACTCCAATCAACACTGAACAACGTGGAATCGCAAGAAAACAACTTTGCTTGTTCCTGGTAGTTTGTTATTTCCTACCCCAAAATGTTTATCCTGCCCTCCTCCTCTTTGCACTTTCATGTTTCCTAAACATCTCCAGCCGCACCCTCCATCCAGTCAGAAAGGTACAGCGATCACTGCCTCTCTCCTCTCCTTCCCTCTCAGCACATGGAGTCTTTAAATTGCTCTGCTCCGTAACCCCAGGTAACTCTTTCTCCTCATATAAAACAAAAAAATACAAATCCCGCTCTCATCTTGCATTCCTCTCCTTCCTGTTACTCGCTGCTGGTGACATTTCCCCCAACCCTGGCCCTTACCCCATCCCTGTTCTGTTAGGGACACGTTCCCCAAACCCACCCTGTACCCCTATAAAGTACAGACCCCTTACCCCTATACCCAAACCCACCCTGTACCCCTATAAAGTACAGACCCCTTACCCCTATACCCAAACCCACCCTGTACCCCTCTGAAGTACAGGACCCTTACCCCTATACCCAAAGCCTCTATTCACATTCCCTGTGCCTCTGGAATTCCCGCTCCGTCTGCAACAAACTCACCTCCATCCATGACCTTTTCATCGCTAAATCACTTAACTTATTTGCAATAACTGAGACCTGGCTTTCCCCTACTGACACTGCCTCACCTGCTGCTCTGCCCTTTGGGGGGCTACACCTCACTCACACTCCCAGGCCTGGGAACAGGGCAGGGGGTGGGGTAGGGCTCCTTCTCTCCCCCCACTATTCATTTAAAGTCCTTCCACCTCCTCCTTCTCTTTCATTTTCCCCATTTGAGGGTCACTCTATTAAGCTCTTCTCCCCTGTTTCACTTCGCATTGCGGTCATATACCGACCTCCTGGGCCGACCTCACAATTCTTTGACAACGTTTCTGCCTGGCTTCCTTACTTCCTTTCCTCTGACTCCCCATCCATTGTACTAGGTGACTGTAACATACCTGTTAACAATCCTAATGCCCCTGCTACCTCTAAACTCCTCTCACTAACATCCCCCTTTGGGGTATCTCTGTGCTCTGACTCCCCCTCTCACTCTAATGGAAACTCCCTGGATCTTATATTTACAAAATGTTGTTCTACCTCCAACTTCACTAACTCCCCTTTCCCCCTCTCTGATCCCAATCTGCTCTCATTTCACCTCTCACTAACTCCCTCTACACCCCCTGCTGCCCCCCAAACATACACATACCGAGACCTGCAATCCCTAAACACGTCACATCTCTCTTCTACCTTTGATTCTCTTCATTCTAACATCCAAACTGTCTCTTGTCCTAATCAGGCCCCTCTGTCTCCTACAGCCACTCACCCCTGCCCTCAATGAGCTGCTCCTGCCAAGACTAAACGCATGAGGCCCAAACCGCTCCAACCCTGGCACCCTGCCCATACCCACCCTGGCACCCTGCTCATACCCACCCTGGCACCCTGCCCATACCCACCCTGGCACCCTGCTCATACCCACCCTGGCACCCTGCTCATACCCACCCTGGCACCCTGCTCATACCCACCCTGGCACCCTGCTCATACCCACCCTGGCACCCTGCTCATACCAAATCCCTCCAAAAACACGTACACGTGAGCGCCGCTGGCGCAAATCAAGGTCAGAGTCAGATTTCTGCAGCTACAAATCTGCTCTCCTACAACACCCCCCTCTGCCAAGCTAAACAAACCTACTTCCCTGCACTTATTAACCCCCTCTCTAACCAACCTGCACAACTCTTCTCTACCTTTAACTCTCTGCTGTCCCCCCCCCCTCCGTGTGCTTCAGTCACTGCTCAAGCTATTGCTGAGCACTTTAAAAATAAAATTGACACCATCCGAAGTGACATTGCACAACTAAATCCCCATAACCATTCCCCTCCCCCCCTACATGCTCCCCAGTCTCTTCTTGGCTCCTTCCCCCCAGTCTCTTCTTGGCTCCTTCTCCCCAGTGACTGAAGTCTCAAAACTGCTGTCTTCCTCCCACCTTACTACCTGCCCGCTTGATCCCATTCCTACCAAACTTCTACGTAATGCCAACCCCTGTCTTATCAAAGCCTTAACTCATCTATTCAATCTCTCGCTCTCTACTGGAATCTTTCCCTCCCAACTGAAACATGCACTGGTAACCCCTATTCTGAAAAAACCCTCCCTAGATCCTTCCAATCCTACTAACCTCCGACCTATCTCTCTGCTCCCATTCATCTCCAAACTGCTTGAGCGCCTAGTATACAACCGACTGGCGCTATTCCTCTCTGACAATAACCTCCTGGATCCCCTACAATCTGGTTTTAGACAACAACACTCCACCGAAACTGCTCTAACCCGACTAACAAATGACCTCCTTTTGGCTAAAGCCAAAAAACACTACTCGCTACTAATACTTCTCGATCTCTCTGCTGCTTTTGACACTGTGGATCACCCTCTTCTCCTCCAGACTCTCCGCTCTCTTGGCCTTCGTGACACTGCCTTATCCTGGTTTCCATCTTATCTCTCAGATCGATCCTTCAGTGTCTCTTACAATGGGGAATCACCTTCTCCCCTGCCTCTTTCTGTCGGGGTTCCTCAAGGCTCTGTCCTGGGCCCCTTACTATTTTCTCTCTATACCTCCTCACTTGGCAAATTAATCAGTTCTTTTGGCTGTCAGTACCACCTCTATGCTGGGGATACTCAGATCTATCTTTCCTCTCCTGATCTCAACCCAGAGCTTCTAACTGGCGTCTCTTCCTGCCTGTCCGCTATCTCCACTTGGATGTCCCAACGTTACCTTAAATTAAACCTCTCTAAAACTGAACTGGTTCTCTTTCCCCCATCCAACGCCCACATTGTTCCTGAGGTATCTATAACGGTTAACAATTCTACCATCACCCCATCTTCCCAGGCCCGGTGCCTTGGGGTTATCCTTGATTCTGCCCTGTCCTTCACCCCTCATATCCAATCACTTATCAAATCATGTCACTTTCACCTAAGAAATATCTCCAAAATCCGATCATTTATCACCCAAGATGCTGCCAAAATTCTTATTCACTCTCTCATCATATCCCACCTGGACTACTGTAACTCCCTATTAATTGGCCTTCCCCACCAAAGACTGTCCCCTCTCCAGTCCATAATGAATACTGCTGCCAGGCTCATACACCTCTCCAACCACTCCTCCTCTGCCATGCCACTCTGCCAATCCCCCTGCCATGCCACTCTGCCAATCCCTGCCATGCCACTCTGCCAATCCCTGCACTGGCTTCCCTTACCATCCAGGATAAAATTCAAACTATTGACCCTCACATTTAAAGCAGTCCATAACTCTGCCCCACCCTACATCTCTGAACTCATCTCTAGGTACCACCCAACCCGCTTGTTACCCCCCTACTGACCTGCTCCTCAACTCCTCTCTCATTCCCTCCTCACACACTCACATTCAAGACTTTGCAAGGGCTGCCCCCCTTCTCTGGAATTCGCTCCCACAAACTGTCAGACTTTCTCCCAATCTCTCTGCCTTCAAGAAATCTCTAAAAACACATTTATTTAGAGAGGCTTACCCTAATCTATCTTAGCAATACCCTGTGCCCCACCTCTCACAACTCTGGTCATGCCCATTCCCACACCTTGTGTCTCAACCCTTTCTCCTTGTAGATTGTAAGCTCTTTTGGGCAGGGCTCTCTTCACCTCTTGTATCGGTTATTGATTGCTTTATATGTTACTCTGTATGCCCAATGTATGTAACCCACTTATTGTACAGCGCTGCGGAAAATGTTGGCGCTTTATAAATCAATGTTAATGTAATGTCTAACATCCAACTCTACATAAACAGTAGTTTGTTGGTTACTCACTGTGTCCGGCTCTAACTAACACACACCGGCTCCCTATGCAATAGAGAGGATCTAACATCCAACTCTACATAAACAGTAGTTTGTTGGTTACTCACTGTGTCCGGCTCTAACTAACACACACCGGCTCCCTATGCAATAGAGAGGATCTAACATCCAACTCTACATAAACAGTAGTTTGTTGGTTACTCACTGTGTCCGGCTCTAACTAACACACACCGGCTCCCTATGCAATAGAGAGGATCTAACATCCAACTCTACATAAACAGTAGTTTGTTGGTTACTCACTGTGTCCGGCTCTAACTAACACACACCGGCTCCCTATGCAATAGAGAGGGTCTAACATCCAACTCTACATAAACAGTAGTTTGGTTACTCACTGTGTCCGGCTCTAACTAACACACACCGGCTCCCTATGCAATAGAGAGGGTCTAACATCCAACTCTACATAAACAGTAGTTTGTTTGGTTACTCACTGTGTCCGGCTCTAACTAACACACACCGGCTCCCTATGCAATAGAGAGGATCTAACATCCAACTCTACATAAACAGTAGTTTGTTTGGTTACTCACTGTGTCCGGCTCTAACTAACACACACCGGCTCCCTATGCAATAGAGAGGGTCTAACATCCAACTCTACATAAACAGTAGTTTGTTTGGTTACTCACTGTGTCCGGCTCTAACTAACACACACCGGCTCCCTATGCAATAGAGAGGGTCTAACATCCAACTCTACATAAACAGTAGTTTGTTTGGTTACTCACTGTGTCCGGCTCTAACTAACACACACCGGCTCCCTATGCAATAGAGAGGATCTAACATCCAACTCTACATAAACATTAGTTTGTTTGGTTACTCACTGTGTCCGGCTCTAACTAACACACACCGGCTCCCTATGCAATAGAGAGGGTCTAACATCCAACTCTACATAAACAGTAGTTTGGTTACTCACTGTGTCCGGCTCTAACTAACACACACCGGCTCCCTATGCAATAGAGAGGGTCTAACATCCAACTCTACATAAACAGTAGTTTGTTGGTTACTCACTGTGTCCGGCTCTAACTAACACACATCGGCTCCCTATGCAATAGAGAGGATCTAACATCCAACTCTACATAAACAGTAGTTTGTTGGTTACTCACTGTGTCCGGCTCTAACTAACACACACCGGCTCCCTATGCAATAGAGAGGGTCTAACATCCAACTCTACATAAACAGTAGTTTGTTGGTTACTCACTGTGTCCGGCTCTAACTAACACACACCGGCTCCCTATGCAATAGAGAGGATCTAACATCCAACTCTACATAAACAGTAGTTTGTTGGTTACTCACTGTGTCCGGCTCTAACTAACACACACCGGCTCCCTATGCAATAGAGAGGATCTAACATCCAACTCTACATAAACAGTAGTTTGTTGGTTACTCACTGTGTCCGGCTCTAACTAACACACACCGGCTCCCTATGCAATAGAGAGGATCTAACATCCAACTCTACATAAACAGTAGTTTGTTGGTTACTCACTGTGTCCGGCTCTAACTAACACACACCGGCTCCCTATGCAATAGAGAGGGTCTAACATCCAACTCTACATAAACAGTAGTTTGGTTACTCACTGTGTCCGGCTCTAACTAACACACACTGGCTCCCTATGCAATAGAGAGGGTCTAACATCCAACTCTACATAAACAGTAGTTTGTTTGGTTACTCACTGTGTCCGGCTCTAACTAACACACACCGGCTCCCTATGCAATAGAGAGGATCTAACATCCAACTCTACATAAACAGTAGTTTGTTGGTTACTCACTGTGTCCGGCTCTAACTAACACACACCGGCTCCCTATGCAATAGAGAGGGTCTAACATCCAACTCTACATAAACAGTAGTTTGTTTGGTTACTCACTGTGTCCGGCTCTAACTAACACACACCGGCTCCCTATGCAATAGAGAGGGTCTAACATCCAACTCTACATAAACAGTAGTTTGTTTGGTTACTCACTGTGTCCGGCTCTAACTAACACACACCGGCTCCCTATGCAATAGAGAGGGTCTAACATCCAACTCTACATAAACAGTAGTTTGTTTGGTTACTCACTGTGTCCGGCTCTAACTAACACACACCGGCTCCCTATGCAATAGAGAGGATCTAACATCCAACTCTACATAAACATTAGTTTGTTTGGTTACTCACTGTGTCCGGCTCTAACTAACACACACCGGCTCCCTATGCAATAGAGAGGGTCTAACATCCAACTCTACATAAACAGTAGTTTGTTGGTTACTCACTGTGTCCGGCTCTAACTAACACACACCGGCTCCCTATGCAATAGAGAGGGTCTAACATCCAACTCTACATAAACAGTAGTTTGTTTGGTTACTCACTGTGTCCGGCTCTAACTAACACACATCGGCTCCCTATGCAATAGAGAGGATCTAACATCCAACTCTACATAAACAGTAGTTTGGTTACTCACTGTGTCCGGCTCTAACTAACACACACCGGCTCCCTATGCAATAGAGAGGGTCTAACATCCAACTCTACATAAACAGTAGTTTGTTGGTTACTCACTGTGTCCGGCTCTAACTAACACACATCGGCTCCCTATGCAATAGAGAGGATCTAACATCCAACTCTACATAAACAGTAGTTTGTTGGTTACTCACTGTGTCCGGCTCTAACTAACACACACCGGCTCCCTATGCAATAGAGAGGATCTAACATCCAACTCTACATAAACAGTAGTTTGTTAGTTACTCACTGTGTCCGGCTCTAACTAACACACACCGGCTCCCTATGCAATAGAGAGGGTCTAACATCCAACTCTACATAAACAGTAGTTTGTTGGTTACTCACTGTGTCCGGCTTTCCCTTACTACACACAGACAGTTCCCCAGGAAGGGAGAGAGTGAGTAGCTCTGCAGACAACATGTTTAAAGGGGTTTCCCCTGAAGCCTAACGAGGCCACTAATTAGCCAGGCTTCACCATAACCCGGATAGCCTGGTGAATGGAAGTCCCACCCGCTCACTCCCATTCACTCCAGGGCCCTTTTTACCAGCATTTCCAAAAGCCAAATGCAGTGAGAGAACACTCTTTCCCTACTGAAATACTTTTCCTGGAGCTTAATATATATATATATACACCTTCCAACTCTAACCCAGCATTTCTCTCACAATACTTTGCCTCTATATTCTCCTGATTTAATTATTCAACCAAAACATTATTTTACAATTATAAGATGGTATAAACTCTAACTCTGGTCTTTTACTCATGAATTTCTATGTGATCAGATATTGACTTTAATATATTTGGAGTGAAAAAAAAATTGTGTGTGTAAGAAAAAATTGTCACACGTAAAAAAATTATCATCCATTGACTTTGATACATTTCACAAGACAGATTCAGTCATCACTACTCATTTTTCCCAGGGATTCCTGGGGTAACATTATAGCATAACTTGTGCCTTTATATGGGGGGCACAGAACCCCTCAGTGACTGCTAATATCCTTATCATTTACAGTAGGGGGTACATTATCCCTTATAATACATGAGTGATACTCAGAGTTCCCTGTATAACTCAGCCTGCAGCCTTGTGCCTTTATATGGGGGGCACAGAACCCCTCAGTGACTGCTAATATCCTTATCATTTACAGTAGGGGGTACATTATCCCTTATAATACATGAGTGATACTCAGAGTTCCCTGTATAACTCAGCCTGCAGCCTTGTGCCTTTATATGGGGGGCACAGAACCCCTCAGTGACTGCTAATATCCTTATCATTTACAGTAGGGGGTACATTATCCCTTATAATACATGAGTGATACTCAGAGTTCCCTGTATAACTCAGCCTGCAGCCTTGTGCCTTTATATGGGGGGCACAGAACCCCTCAGTGACTGCTAATATCCTTATCATTTACAGTAGGGGGTATATTATCCCTTATAATACATGACTGATACTCAGAGTTCCCTGTATAACTCAGCCTGCAGCCTTGTGCCTTTATATGGGGGGCACAGAGCCCCTCAGTGACTGCTAATATCCTTATCATTTACAGTAGGGGGTACATTATCCCTTATAATACATGAGTGATACTCAGAGTTCCCTGTATAACTCAGCCTGCAGCCTTGTGCCTTTATATGGGGGGCACAGAACCCCTCAGTGACTGCTAATATCCTTATCATTTACAGTAGGGGGTACATTATCCCTTATAATACATGAGTGATACTCAGAGTTCCCTGTATAACTCAGCCTGCAGCCTTGTGCCTTTATATGGGGGGCACAGAACCCCTCAGTGACTGCTAATATCCTTATCATTTACAGTAGGGGGTACATTATTCTCTGATCCCGTTACCTCTCGCTCATTGGTGTTGGTGAAATCCCACCGGTGAGTGACGTTATTATCGAGGGAAATCCTGGAAGCCCTTTCCATGCCAATAACAGGAATCCCCCCGGTGAAAGTGGTTTCTGCCTCCCCCACAAACACAATGTTATGATCATGAATAAATCTGCTCACTTCCTTTATGGATTTCCTGAAACTGAATGAAAGAAAGAATTAATATCTGCTATTTACTTAGCCCCTTTAAATATATTGTGACACTTGAACCTACAGGGGGATGTCGCTTCCCACAGTCTTTTAGGGTTAATATAGCAGTCACAGAGGTTGCTCTCTTAAAGGGAGTTTATTTTGTTACCAAACACAAAATAAGAAATAAAACCCTTGCACCAGAGCCCCATGCAGCGCAGCTCCTGCTACCTGTGTATTAGGGAAGAGACTCCCCCTCCCCACACTGGCACAATTACCTGGCTGCTCAGGTCTGTATTAAAGGGCTGGGTTTGTAATTAATTATGCCATGTTCCAGGGTACCCACTATGCAAAACCCTGGGAGAAACATATCGTCCATCTACAACTAATGGACGATATATTCCCCTTTCTATATTCCCCTCTATATTCCCCTTTCTTAGACCTACAATTGTTTCAAAGTCAATGTATAGAAGCCTTTCTGAGAAATATAGAATTTCTAAGCTTTCCTGTTCTCCAGTCAGAAGTCCATTGGGCGGTGTTTCCTATGGAAATTTAAAAAGAGAATGTAAATCACTCACCTGTAAGTGCCCTTCAGTGTGGTGCCCCCTGTCCTGTTATCATAGGTCTCTGTATTGACTATTATATTCCATTCTCTGACAATTTTCCCCAGTTCAGGGAGGAACTCGAAACTCTGGATCTTCTGAATGAACGTTGCTCCGATGAAGCCAAATAGCCTGTAATGATGATAGTCGGGGCCCAAGAACATGGCCTTCTCCCAATACCCCGGGTTCCCCTGAGTTGGCTGGGGCCCTTTATACAGTTTGCCATCAGCCTTACTGACCCACCAGAGGTTTCCCTCAGGGCAGAAAGAGATCACATGGGGGGAATCTCTGCCGTCTCTTTGGCTGAGTGCGGTTCCCAAGTCCAACCAATCACTGTCTGTCTCTGCTGGTCTGACCCACATCTTAATCCGACCATTGTTTGTTATTGCATATAAAGCCCCTTGTGGGTCGAAGAAGACGGAGTCGGTATCACTGCAGTTATAGTTTCCTACATGTGCCCCCAGGTCCCCAACCCAGTTCTCGCTTTCATCCTCTGGGCGGGGGCCCAAGTAAACTGATCCAGAATCCCCCACTGCACAGAGAAGCCCCCTGGGATCAACTGAGAAGAATTTAAACATGTCCCACCCACTGCGCCCAATTCTTCGGTCGAGGGAGAACAAGATTTGGTTGATACAAGACGACACTGGGCCGGTGTAGAGATTTCCCTCTCGGATGGCAAAGAGTTTCCCAGTAGGACTCAGGGCAATGTTATCTAATCCCTCAAGTCTCCCCAGAGTTATTGCCCTCGTGTGGAAGTTATCTGTAGGGTCCCGGGGCGGTGGGGCAACTCTCACTGTATAATCCTCATCCATCACCAGTAACATTGTCTCTGCAAAGAGAAAGAGAAAAATCTCACTAAGATATATAAAATGTAAGCTAACCTTTTAAAGGGGATGTAAACCCAATAATTATGCTGCCCCACTGCGCCCCCTAGTTTTGCTATAAAAGTTGTTGGAAAACCTGATTATAGATGCAAGAAAATTCACCAATGAGAATTCTACTGATAAATAACTTAATTATAAATGCAGGAGAAGTGACCAATGAGAATGCTGATTCCCTGTGTCAGGCCCCTTGCTGGTACCTTACATATAGAGATAATGATGGCATTTTTTACTTCATTATATGTTACATTATTCTGGGATTTGTAGTCCAGCAACAAATGAGTAATGTTTGGTTGAGCCACGCTGTGCAGCTGGGTTTACAACCCCTTTAAAATAAAGGGAAACTAAACCCTGCGGCACAGCGCGGCTCAACCCAACGTTACTCAGCTGTTGCCGGACTACAAATCCCAGAATAATGTAACATATAATGAAGGGTGAGGCATGCTGGGAGCTGTAGTCCAGCAACATCAGGGCTGTATTCTTAAAGCAATATTGTCCAATAAAACTTTCCCAGCTCTCTAGGGCCAATTAATATGCAAAAGAATCCCCCAATGAGAATCCCAGCTGATGTGAGTAAATCCGGCTCCCTGTTCTCTGTTCCTGCAATTGGAGTTGGGAGCAATAAGCACAGTTTCCCAGCACTGAACAAGTCTGTCCCTTTATCCCCATGTCTGATTCCTGTGCCATATAATGACGGGAAAATGCCATCATTATCTCTATATGTAAGGTACCAGCAAGGGGCCTGACACAGGGAATCAGCATTCTCATTGGTCACTTCTCCTGCATCTATAATGAAGTTTTTCTTCAGTAGAATTCTCATTGGGGAATTGGTTTCCATGTGTAATTAAGTTTATTATCAATTTCTATAGAGAACTAGGGAGCGCTGTGGGGCAGCTTTGTGTTTGGGTTTAGTGTCCCTTTAATTGATCTAAGCAACTCAATATATAAATCAACTCTGCACTTCGGTTAAATTATCATTAGTTTTAATTGGGCCCCTCCCTCCATTACTATTAAATAAAAAACAAACCTTCATTCACCTTCAGCCGACAGGACTTAGAGATGGGGCCCCTCAGGGCAGAGTGAGTGACCCTCACTGTCAGTTCTGCCCCATCATCTTCCTCTATGTCGGGGGTTATATGGATTGTGCACTGACAGTTGTAAAGTCGCTGATATTTACTTGTTGTTATTACAGGAACCATTTCCACTCGCAGGGGCCTCTGTGCCGGGGGCAGACTCGCTGAATTTCCATTACTCACTACCTGCTCTGTTTTTGCCTTATTAGCCACCTGCCCCTCTGCGCTTTGTGACACTGCAGTAAATGGCAGAGGTTTTTCCCCAGGTTTCCAAGAGAGAATCTCAATCTGTTCTTTGCCTTTTCTTTGCAAATATAAAGTGATTTCAGTGGGTTCTGGCAGGGACCCGGGGATCCGACAGCTCAGGGTGGATTTTCTCAGATGCACCAGGCGTTCCGCTCCCCCAATTGGAGAAGGTTTTGGGGGTTCTGTTAAAGTAAAGCAAGGGGGGAGCTGCTGTAAATGAGCGGTATTGGTCCCATACAGATACAGAGGCTACAGGCCGCACCTATTACACTGGTTATAATGTAGATAAATAATGTTACAGTTCAGTTTTAGAGCCCATTCCTAGATACATAATAGGGATTAGAACCTGTTCAGACTGATATTTGTACTTTTGCTTTTGCTGTTCAGTTACACAGACTTATTCTGGTTTATATTGGGGCTCCCAGTTGGGGGAAGGTCAAGGAAAACTGGTATAATATTCACATACAAGTAACACTGTCATTTCCCCCTATTTTATAAACATATTACACCACAATGGCAGGAGTAGTATTTGCAGGACAAAATGCTTAATAATAAGCTACACAGGGCCATGAAATGAACTGCTATAGGCGAGAGCCGCACTGAAATTGGCAAAGTGAGATAGAAAGATGTATTATTAAATTCTGAGAATGAGAAAAGGAAAGTTATAAAGGGACGGAAGTCTCCTGCACCCAACACCTCTTCATGAAACCCCGCCCTCCCTCTTACTGACCAATCAAACTGGGCCCCGCCCTATGTAACCAATAAAGGCATTGAGTAGGGGATGTTCTTACCTTTCCTCACGTTCAGCCAACAGGACACAGAGATGGGAGAGATCAGAGTCATGTGACTGACCCTCACTGTCAGTTCTGCCCCATCATCTTCGTGCATGTCGGGGGTTATATACATTGTGCACTGACAGGAGTAAATACCCCTTTTACTTGATTCTAAATCAGGAACCACCTGAAGCTGCAGAGGGGGCAGATTGTGCCCATCCCCATCTCTCACCAACGGGACCATCTCTGCCGTATCAGATCCGTCGCTGTTCAGTGGGGCAGAGGAACCAGTTTGTGCCTCAGAATTCCAGGAGTAAATTTCAGTCGATTCGCCCCATATTCTTTTCAAATGTATAGAAATATGAATGGGTTTGGGGCGGAACCCTGAGATCTGGAAGGACAGAGTCGCCGTTTCCATATGGAGCAAATATTGTGATCCCGTTATTGGAAAAAGTCTGGGCGGCTCTGAAACACACAAACCCATTGGCTGAAACATAACAGTGACGGCAGAAGGTTAGTCCTATCGCACAACTCAAAGATCATTCTCTCAAAGAATATTGTATTTAAAAATATTACTATTATTTTGCTTAGAAACCCTGTTCCATCGTGAGGTGATGATTCGGCGACTTAAGGTTCCCATACACAGAGAGCTGAAGCTGCTGATTTGAGCCCTTTAGACCAGTGCTGTCCAACTTCTGCGGTGCCGAGGGCTGAAATTTCTCTAGCATACATGGTGGAGGGCTGCTAATGGAAGCCAGATTTGACCACGCCCCCTTTTAAAACCACACCCACTTCACACCACACCCATTTTATCACAATGGTGGTAGTGCAGCAAAAACCCAGATGCTTGGTCCTCACTGCGGGGATATCAACCATTATTCATATATGAAAAAATTATATTGTGTCATATTAAGCCACACCCTTAAATCAATTTGCCTCCTCCTCCCCTGTGGATAGCACAGCAACCCCCAGCACATAATTACACACCTTAGGGACCATTTAATGGCTATTTCCAACTGCTAAAAAACTCCCGGAACCAACCCCTGCCAGCTTCACCTCCCACAGGCAGCATAGGGCAGGCAGAGTATGGCACACACAGGCAGCATAGGGCAGGGAGGGTATGGCACACAATGGTAGGGCAGGCAGAGTATGGCACACACAGGCAAGGTAGGGAAGGTAGAGTATAGCACACACAGGCAGCATAGAGCAGGCGGAGTATAGCACACACAGGCAGCACAGGGCAGGCAGAGTATGGCACACACAGGCAGCACAGGGCAGGCAGAGTATGGCACACACAGGCAGCATAGGGCAGGGAGGGTATGGCACACAATGGTAGGGCAGGCAAAGTATGGCACACACAGGCAAGATAGGGCAGGTAGAGTATGGCACACACAGGCAGCATAAGGCAGGCAGAGTATGGCACACACAGGCAGCATAGGGCAGGCAGAGTATGGCACACACAGGAAGCATAGGGCAGGCAGAGAGAGTATGGCACACACAGGCAGCATAGGGCAGGCAGAGTATGGCACACACAGGCAGCATAGGGCAAGCAGAGTATGGCACACACAGGCAGCATAGTGCAGGCAGAGAGAGTATGGCGCACACAGGCAGCATAGGGCAGGCAGAGTATGACACACACAGGCAGGGTAGGGCAGGCAGAGTATGGCACACACAGGCAGCATAAGGCAGGCAGAGTATGGCACACACAGGCAGCATAAAGCAGGCAGAGTATGGCACACACAGGCAGCATAGGGCAGGCAGAGTATGGCACACACGGGCAGCGTAGGAAAGGCAGAGTATGGCACACACAGGCAGGATAGGGCAGGCAGAGTATGGCACACACAGACAGCATAGGGCAGGCAGAGTATGGCACACACAGGCAGCTTAGGGCAGGCAGAGTATGGCACACACAGGCAGCATAGGGCAGGCAGAGTATGGCACACACAGGCAGCATAGTGCAGGCAGAGTATGGCACACACAGGCAGCATAGGGCAGGGAGGGTATGGCACACAATGGTAGGGCAGGCAGAGTATGGCACACACAGGCAGCATAAAGCAGGCAGAGTATGGCACACACAGGCAGCATAGGGCAGGCAGAGTATGGCACACACAGGCAGCGTAGGACAGGCAGAGTATGGCACACACAGGCAGCATAGGGCAGGCAGAGTGTGGGCACACACAGGCAGCATAGGGCAGGCAGAGTATGGCACACACAGGTAGCTTAGGGCAGGCAGAGTATGGCACACACAGGCAGCATAGTGCAGGCAGAGTTTAGCACACACAGGCAGCATAGGGCAGGGAGGGTATGGCACACAATGGTAGGGCAGGCAGAGTATGGCACACACAGGCAGCATAAAGCAGGCAGAGTATGGCACACACAGGCAGCATAGGGCAGGCAGAGTATGGCACACACAGGCAGCATAGGGCAGGCAGAGTATGGCACACACAGGCAGCATAGGGCAGGCAGAGTATGGCACACACAGGCAGCATAGGGCAGGCAGAGTATGGCACACACAGGCAGCATAGGGCAGGCAGAGTATGGCACACACAGGCAGCATAGTGCAGGCAGAGTATGGCACACACAGGCAGCATAGGGCAGGGAGGGTATGGCACACAATGGTAGGGCAGGCAGAGTATGGCACACACAGGCAGCATAGGGCAGGCAGAGTATGGCAAACACAGGCAGCATAGGGCAAGCAGAGTATGGCATACACAGGCAGCATAGTGCAGGCAGAGTATGGCACACACAGGCAGCATAGGGCAGGGAGGGTATTGCACACAATAGTATGGCAGGCAGAGTATGGCACACACAGGCAGGGTAGGGCAGGCAGAGTATGGCACACACAGGCAGCAAAGGGCAGGCAGAGTATGGCACACACAGGCAGCATAGGGCAGGCAGAGTATGGCACACACAGGCAGCATAGTGCAGGCAAAGTATGGCACACAGACGCAGCATAGGGCAGGGAGGGTATGGCACACAATGGTAGGGCAGGCAGAGTATGGCACACACAGGCAAGGTAGGGCAGGTAGAGTATGGCACACACAGGCAGCATAATGCAGGCAGAGTATGGCATACACAGGCAGCATAGGGCAGGCAAAGTATGGCACACACAGGAAGCATAGGGCAGGCAGAGAGAGTATGGCACACACAGGCAGCATAGGGCAGGCAGAGTATGGCACACACAGGCAGCATAGGGCAAGCAGAGTATGGCACACACAGACAGCATAGTGCAGGCAGAGAGAGTATGGCACACACAGGCAGCATAGGGCAGGCAGAGTATGACACACAGGCAGGGTAGGGCAGGCAGAGTATGGCACACACAGGCAGCATAGGGCAGGCAGAGTATGGCACACACAGGCAGCATAAAGCAGGCAGAGTATGGCACACACAGGCAGCATAGGGCAGGCA
This sequence comes from Xenopus tropicalis, assembly GCF_000004195.4. Taxonomy (NCBI): domain Eukaryota; kingdom Metazoa; phylum Chordata; class Amphibia; order Anura; family Pipidae; genus Xenopus; species Xenopus tropicalis. Next base: position 2,055,352 of record NC_030680.2, on the reverse strand, counting down.
GAGTATGGCACACACAGGCAGCATAGGACAGGCAGAGTATGGCACACAAAGGCAGCATAGGGCAGGCAGAGTATGGCACACAATGGTAGGGCAGGCAGAGTATGGCACACACAGGCAGCATAAAGCAGGCAGAGTATGGCACACACAGGCAGCATAGGGCAGGCAGAGTATGGCACACACAGGCAGCATAGTGCAGGCAGAGTATGGCACACACAGGCAGCATAGGGCAGGGAGGGTATTGCACACAATGGTATGGCAGGCAGAGTATGGCACACACAGGCAGGGTAGGGCAGGCAGAGTATGGCACACACAGGCAGCAAAGGGCAGGCAGAGTATGGCACACACAGGCAGGGTAGGGCAGGCAGAGTATGGCACACACAGGCAGCATAGTGCAGGCAAAGTATGGCACACACAGGCAGCATAGGGCAGGGAGGGTATGGCACACAATGGTAGGGCAGGCAGAGTATGGCACACACAGGCAAGGTAGGGCAGGTAGAGTATGGCACACACAGGCAGCATAATGCAGGCAGAGTATGACATACACAGGCAGCATAGGGCAGGCAGAGTATGGCACACACAGGAAGCATAGGGCAGGCAGAGAGAGTATGGCACACACAGGCAGCATAGGGCAGGCAGAGTATGGCACACACAGACAGCATAGGGCAAGCAGAGTATGGCACACACAGACAGCATAGTGCAGGCAGAGAGAGTATGGCACACACAGGCAGCATAGGGCAGGCAGAGTATGACACACAGGCAGGGTAGGGCAGGCAGAGTATGACACACACAGGCAGCATAGGGCAGGCAGAGTATGGCACACACAGGCAGCATAAAGCAGGCAGAGTATGGCACACACAGGCAGCATAGGGCAGGCAGAGTATGGCACACACAGGCAGCATAGGACAGGCAGAGTATGGCACACAAAGGCAGCATAGGGCAGGCAGAGTATGGCACACAATGGTAGGGCAGGCAGAGTATGGCACACACAGGCAGCATAAAGCAGGCAGAGTATGGCACACACAGGCAGCATAGGGCAGGCAGAGTATGGCACACACAGGCAGCATAGTGCAGGCAGAGTATGGCACACACAGGCAGCATAGGGCAGGGAGGGTATTGCACACAATGGTATGGCAGGCAGAGTATGGCACACACAGGCAGGGTAGGGCAGGCAGAGTATGGCACACACAGGCAGCAAAGGGCAGGCAGAGTATGGCTACACAGGCAGCATAGGGCAGGCAGAGTATGGCACACACAGGCAGCATAGTGCAGGCAAAGTATGGCACACACAGGCAGCATAGGGCAGGGAGGGTATGGCACACAATGGTAGGGCAGGCAGAGTATGGCACACACAGGCAAGGTAGGGCAGGTAGAGTATGGCACACACAGGCAGCATAATGCAGGCAGAGTATGGCATACACAGGCAGCATAGGGCAGGCAGAGTATTGCACACACAGGAAGCATAGGGCAGGCAAAGAGAGTATGGCACACACAGGCAGCATAGGGCAGGCAGAGTATGGCACACACAGGCAGCATAGGGCAAGCAGAGTATGGCACACACAGACAGCATAGTGCAGGCAGAGAGAGTATGGCACACACAGGCAGCATAGGGCAGGCAGAGTATGACACACAGGCAGGGTAGGGCAGGCAGAGTATGGCACACACAGGCAGCATAAAGCAGGCAGAGTATGGCACACACAGGCAGCATAGGGCAGGCAGAGTATGGCACACACAGGCAGCATAGGACAGGCAGAGTATGGCACACACAGGCAGCATAGGGCAGGCAGAGTATGGCACACAATGGTAGGGCAGGCAGAGTATGGCACACACAGGCAGCATAAAGCAGGCAGAGTATGGCACACACAGGCAGCATAGGGCAGGCAGAGTATGGCACACACAGGCAGCATAGGGCAAGCAGAGTATGGCATACACAGGCAGCATAGTGCAGGCAGAGTATGGCACACACAGGCAGCATAGGGCAGGGAGGGTATTGCACACAATGGTATGGCAGGCAGAGTATGGCACACACAGGCAGGGTAGGGCAGGCAGAGTATGGCACACACAGGCAGCAAAGGGCAGGCAGAGTATGGCACACACAGGCAGCATAGGGCAGGCAGAGTATGGCACACACAGGCAGCATAGTGCAGGCAAAGTATGGCACACACAGGCAGCATAGGGCAGGCAGGGTATGGCACACAATGGTAGGGCAGGCAGAGTATGGCACACACAGGCAAGGTAGGGCAGGCAGAGTATGGCACACACAGGCAGCATAATGCAGGCAGAGTATAGCATACACAGGCAGCATAGGGCAGGCAGAGAGAGTATGGCACACACAGGCAGCATAGGGCAGGCAGAGTATGGCACACACAGGCAGCATAGGGCAAGCAGATTATGGCACACACAGACAGCATAGTGCAGGCAGAGAGAGTATGGCACACACAGGCAGCATAGGGCAGGCAGAGTATGACACACAGGCAGGGTAGGGCAGGCAGAGTATGGCACACACAGGCAGCATAGGGCAGGCAGTGTATGGCACACACAGGCAGCATAAAGCAGGCAGAGTATGGCACACACAGGCAGCATAGGGCAGGCAGAGTATGGCACACACAGGCAGCGTAGGACAGGCAGAGTATGGCACACACAGGCAGCATAGGGCAGGCAGAGTATGGCACACAATGGTAGGGCAGGCAGAGTATGGCACACACAGGCAGCATAAAGCAGGCAGAGTATGGCACACACAGGCAGCATAGGGCAGGCAGAGTATGGCACACACAGGCAGCGTAGGACAGGCAGAGTATGGCACACACAGGCAGCATAGGGCAGGCAGAATATGGCACACACAGGCAGCATAGGGCAGGCAGAGTATGGCACACACAGGTAGCTTAGGGCAGGCAGAGTATGGCACACACAGGCAGCATAGTGCAGGCAGAGTATGGCACACACAGGCAGCATAGGGCAGGGAGGGTATGGCACACAATGGTAGGGCAGGCAGAGTATGGCACACACAGGCAGCATAAAGCAGGCAGAGTATGGCACACACAGGCAGCATAGGGCAGGCAGAGTATGGCACACACAGGCAGCGTAGGACAGGCAGAGTATGGCACACACAGGCAGCATAGGGCAGGCAGAGTATGGCACACAGAGGCAGCATAGGGCAGGCAGAGTATGGCACACACAGGTAGCTTAGGGCAGGCAGAGTATGGCACACACAGGCAGCATAGTGCAGGCAGAGTATGGCACACACAGGCAGCATAGGGCAGGGAGGGTATGGCACACAATGGTAGGGCAGGCAGAGTATGGCACACACAGGCAGCATAGGGCAGGCAGAATATGGCACACACAGGCAGCATAGGGCAAGCAGAGTATGGCATACACAGGCAGCATAGTGCAGGTAGAGTATGGCACACACAGGCAGCATAGGGCAGGGAGGGTATTGCACACAATGGTATGGCAGGCAGAGTATGGCACACACAGGCAGGGTAGGGCAGGTAGAGTTTGGCACACACAGGCAGCAAAGGGCAGGCAGAGTATGACACACACAGGCAGCATAGGGCAGGCAGAGTATGGCACACACAGGCAGCATAGTGCAGGCAAAGTATGGCACACACAGGCAGCATAGGGCAGGGAGGGTATGGCACACAATGGTAGGGCAGGCAGAGTATGGCACACACAGGCAAGGTAGGGCAGGTAGAGTATGGCACACACAGGCAGCATAGGGCAGGCAGAGTGCTGCCTTTGTGTGCCATACTCTGCCTGCCCTATGCTGCCTGTGTGTGCCATACTCTGCCTGCCCTACCCTGCCTGTGTGTGCCAAACTCTGCCTGCCCTATGCTGCCTGTGTGCACTATACTCTGCCTGCCCTACCACTGTGTGCCATACCCTCCGTGCCCTATGTTGCCTGTGTGTGCCATACTCTGCCTGCCCTACGATGCCTGTGTGTGCCATACTCTGCTTGCCCTATGCTGCCTGTGTGTGCCATACCCTCCCTGCCCTACCCTGCCTGTGTGTTCCATACTCTACCTGCCCTACCCTGCCTGTGTGTGCCATACTCTGCTGACCCTACTATTGTTTGCCATACCCTCCCTGCCCTATGCTGCCTGTGTGTGCCATACTCTACCTGCCCTAACCTGCCTGTGTGTGCCATACTCTGCCTGCCCTACCATTGTGTGCCATACCCTCCCTGCCCTATGCTGCCTGTGTGTGCCATACTCTGCCTGCCCTACCCTGCCTGTGTGTTTCATACTCTGCCTGCCCTATGCTGCCTGTGTGTGCCTATACTCTCTCTGCCTGCCCTATGCTTCCTGTGTGTGCCATACTCTGCCTGCCCTATGCTGCCTGTGTGTGCCATACTCTGCCTGCCCTATGCTGCCTGTGTGTGCCATACTCTGCCTGTCCTATGCTGCCTGTGTGTGTCATACTCTGCCTGCCCTATGCTGCCTGTGTGTGCCATACTCTGCCTGCCCTATGCTGCCTGTGTGTGCCATACTCTGCTTGCCCTATGCTGCCTGTGTGTGCCATACTCTGCCTACCCGATGCTGCCTGTGTGTGCCATACTCTACCTGCCCTATGCTGCCTGTGTGTGCCATACTCTGCCTGTCCTATGCTGCCTGTGTGTGCCATACTCTGCCTGCCCTATGCTGCCTGTGTGTGCCATACTCTGCCTGCCCTATGCTGCCTGTGTGTGCCATACAGTACATACAATGTCTGAGGTGTGTACAGGGGAACAATGTGGGTGATTACAGTCTGAGCCTGAAGTGTGAACACTGCAGGGGGGAACAATGCAGGGATTAAAAGGGGGAACCGTACAGAGGGATTACATTATTAAAATTTATTACATAAATTATTTTTTAGTTGGATTGGGGACCGCATTGGCTCATTGATATGGTCCTCACTCTGAGAGCTTCTATCACGGTCATTGTACTTTGATCATTTGGACCTAGGGTGAAATGGCTGAATTAGCCCAATATTGCCCACCTTAGGGTGCTTGTTTGGCGATCTCGCTAAATGGGCGAATCTTATAATGTATAGCCACCATAAGAGTCCCTCTGCTTTCCAGAGAATCTGTGCCCCACCCACCAGGGAAAACAGAGGGACATCAAGTCCCAGAATCCATCACTTTACAATGGAACAAGGTGAGGGTGTACAAGGAGTGCCCAATGGTGCTCCTTTCCTCTTTTGAATTGTGTCCAAGATGGCGGTTCCCATAGCTGTCATGTGGGACGTGGCGCAGTGACATCATCATGCTGCACTTGGTGTGAAAATTCTAAACAAATAGACACCAAAAACTTATTTCAATGCACAAATATTGGTCATACTGTGAGTTCCTGGGTGTGTCTAAATGACTATTTTTGCTTGATCTCCTGGTGCCTGTTTTCCTTCTTTGATTCTGACTGCGTTGATTGCTGCTTCTCCCAGTCTTTTGCCTAAATATGACTTTGAGCTTTTCTTAACCCCTTGATTACCATGTATCAGACTTTCTGAATTCAGTTTCCTCCTTGGTCTGGACCTTTAAACCCAGTAAGGGCCATCAGGCTCTTTCCCAGTACATTGCACCCCTGTGCAGCAGGAGGGGGGGAACAGACAAAGTACTGGGGATATAGGATGAGCAGCAGCCATAGGATTCACAGGATTCTCTATAGTGGCACCAGTTACACCAAAATGAAGCATAAAATGCTTGTGCCACACAGGTTTATCATAAAATGTTGGGGGACTCACCCCGTGGTCATTATGAAATGCTGGTGTCACAGTGTGTGAGGCTTAGGGTCACAATATCAGAATATAATTGGTGCTGCCCTCCTTGTAGAAAAACAAATGTAGGAGGTATCTAGTATAAAGTCTAAAACAACTGGACTTTTCTGAGTCTTCCCCCAGTTATCCAAGTGGCTTCTTCAGTTCTAATGACTGGTAGGGAATTCCCTGGCATTTAAATGGTAGTACAGTCACATCCAATCACAATGGTTCCATTGAACTTATTCAGTTAGGTGTTGGCTGAAATTCGCAGGTGTATGAAAGTGGGATCCAGTCACCATGATTCTCAGTGAGGCAGGGGATCATTGTTCTTCAATGAACGTGACTGGAAGTGGGAATTGCGAAAGCGCCGGGGTGAGGATGTTAAAGCGGGTAAGTGGTGTTGCAGGCCCCCTCCTCTGTTCAGGGATGGTTTTTCCAGTTTGGCATAAATGGCCTCTTTCAAATCATCGGTCTTCTCAGTCTAAAATATGCACATTCCTGTCCTCAAAGGAGCGTCCCCTTTCCTGGATATAGAAGTGTACAGGAAACCCACTCATGGGGACCAGTAGTTGCTGTTTGATTCCCACCACCCTCTGCAACATAAACTGAAGAGAACAAATACAAATATCTCAAAGGGCTCTCGAAACTAGTGGATACCCAAACTGGGCCTTTATCAAAACAAAGTCCCCCGCCCAGGGGAGGAGCACAGCAGGCAAAGCAACATCCCATATGTGGCTGAAACATCGGCAAAGCTTCTGAGACTTTCAACAAACATTTCATTCCTGTGTTCTTCAAACCCAGAGACACCCTGAGACAGAAGTTGGGGCACCCAAACTACCCAACATGTGGTCTATTCTGCCCATTGTAGTGAATAGTGCTCAGATCTATACACTAAGGAGACCAAACCACTGCTCTGTAAGAGAATGGCCCAACATAGGGGGGGTAACTCGAGAGCAGTCTCTTCTAGGGAACTGGTAAATTATGCCTTTTCCCACTCTGTGGTCCCCTAGTATTTGGACAGCTATGAAGGGTCCTAAATATAATGGGAAGTAAGTCCCTGTTCCTGGGTCATAGCATGACCCCTTGTGCAGTTCCACAGTTTGGCCATAAGGTGGCACTGTGGTATAAATGCTGAGAGCCATGAGGCCAGAAGGAAGTTTCTGTCTGAGTAAGCAGGCAGAAAGATAGTGGTAAGTTCAGAAAGAATAGCAAGCTCCTGTTATAGGTCACACTAGGAGTGACAGGCAGTGCTATTTAGTGAGCAGCTTCTGGCTCCAACCAGGAATTGTAGAGGGATTATAATCCCGGGTATAACACTGCCCAGAGTAGGGGTAACAGTGTACAGACCTAGGGTTAGATAGTGATCCCCCAGGTTCCACTGGAAGCTAGGAGTTAACCTATTGTGCCCTGCAGCTAAAGGGTTATTGTGACTATTCCTTGTAAGTACTGCCTATGCTGTGAAATGCTATTACCTACCTATTCTGTAATTACTCCTAAGTGGCTGTGTAAATAAACAGTTCATGGTTTCAAGGTTAAGAACCACTGGCGCCCATTTATTGAGAGATACAACACATATTTACCTGGCCTCCATACAAAGCGAGGGCTCACCCCTGAAGGATACAGTCTCATCCGGGATAAAATACGGTGTAACTTGTGGTAATTGAAGGGCTAATTTACTATAAGCTTACATTTGGCGTGGCCAACGTGGGGCCTGTACCAGGTGTTGTGTTGTGAGAGAGACGCAGGCAGGAAACTTCTGTGGTTCTTGGTCCTGCATGCTGTGTCTCTTAACAGTAATTGTGCATGAAATATATTTGGCACATCAGAAGCAGAGTTAAAAAGTGCCAAAATGGGTCGCATAGATTCTTATGAAGTGGCTCAATGGGCCCAAAAAGGCATTCGCCTCTTTATGCCAAAAGAGGATAATCTGAGCAGAATAAATCAGGCATTATCCTGGTATCCCAAACTGGATGGCTTTCAGCTGTGAGCCTGGAGAGCCTCTGAGAAAGATGACCACTCAACATTACTTTATAGTGAGGCTGTTGAGATTTATGATTATTTAGGATCATTTTCAGTGCACCCCATTGGCATGGATCCCTGTGGGTACCCCTTGATATATGGAAATCTGTATGCAGCTCCTGAACATGTGAGGAAGAACAGAGAGAAGGAGAATGCAGGTACCTTAGAGAGACTCAAGGCAGCCGGGATGGTTTTCACCAATGTGGGCATGGTGCATATATCACAAAAAGAAGCAGAGGCTAAAGAGAAAAATAATATTGCTAAAGTAAAGACTGAGCCAGTGACTGCTCCCGAGGTGTCTGCATTGGAGGACTCCCCAAAAGTGCAAACCCTGTGTTCCCCAACTGATGGAGCGGGTTGTGAATTACCAGTGTCAGTGGACACAGCACTTACAGTTCAGCCCGACAAGTTGTGCACTGAGAAACTGCCAGCTGAAACTGAAGTGAAAGTGTTAAAAGAGACCGTTTCTGTGGCCATGCAAGTACCTGAGAGTGAGGGAGAAAATGCTGCCACTACTATTGCCGTGTCCCCAGCTGAGGGGGAGGACAAGTTATACAGAGTGTCAGAGGTGTTTGAAAACCCTGTACTTAATATTGAATCTGCACCGGAGTGTTTGGCGCAAAATCCAATTAGGCAGCCGGAGGTAGATGACCCCGGAAGTGAGCCTCTCAATACTGAGCCCACGCTGCCACATTTGGCATGAAAACTACCACCACAGGCAGAAGAGGTAAAGCCTGAAAAGGTATTCCTACAGACTGAGCCTACATCACAGTATTTGGCGCCAACTCAGAGGGCTAAGGCGAGAATTGGCTTGAGAAGTCTAGATATGGGTGACATCATGGCGGCCATTTTACAGGCAGTAGCGAGTACGCTGGAGAGAGTCGAGTGTGAGCAAAACCAGATTGCATTCAGAGATGAGATGGCGACATCTGCGGTTCCCCCAAAAGAATTGCATACCTCGATAGACCCAGAGGGGCGGTATGTTTGGCGAGAAACTTTTGGTGCTAAAGCGAGCGGGCGCATGGTACCTTTCTGCGGTATGTACGAAATGGTGGATCCCGGCGGCGTATGTCCCTACTGCAGGGCACGACTGTGGATGGGGTCCTACCAGATGAGTGAACGCGTTCCACCAGGGGGAGCGACAACCTCAGAGGAGGGTAAAGTGTGTCAGCGGTTCCATAGGGAGTGGGGAGGTGTGTATCCCAGAGGCTGCAGCCTCTGTACTAGAAGCACCCTTAACTCCCCAGAGTGATGTGTGTGCCGGCCCGAGTTCTGCCCAAGTTGAACCGGAACCCCCAAGGAGGCCCTACCAGCTAAAGAGGGTCAAGGGTTCGATTGTGAATGTGTGGGCCCGGACTTATCCATGTTTCCTTCTCATCTGACCGTGAGGTCTGCAGGAAGTTCTGATGCAGGACTGTGTGCGGAAGCAGCTTCTAGGCCTGAGGAGGTCCCAGGACCCTCGATGCAAGGGGACCCATTAACAATTGATACATCGGAGGATGCGGCCTATACGTCTGAAAGTGTTTCAGGCTCCTGCCAGAGTGATTCAGGGAGCACCCAATGAGCACAGATGGATGCCGATCACCCCCCTCTGTTGACCGCGGTGGCGGATGTTAGTGAGCTGGATGCTCTGGAGAAAGGCTTTGGAGTGGCGGTACCCAGAGATGACATGTCTAGCCCTGAAATTACCCCAGGAGGGGTTATCTTGGACTGCAAGGTAGCGGTGAGTGACATTGGGGGAATGACTGTGACCATATATTCTGCCCCTGTAGTTTTGGATGTGGTTGCCCCAAAGACTGTGCCTGCCGTGTCCTCTGATAGTGATTGGAGCAGGTTTTCCTTTGGCAAACTGGAGCGTGTGTTGCCTGTAGCTCCTAAATTGGCACCAGTGACTGTTGGGGAACAATCCACCTCCTCTCTTGTTGAAAGTGACAGAAGGACTTCACCTGAAAACATGTTGCAATTGCGCTGTGCTTGTCAGCGTGCCATGGTTAGTGAGCCCGTGAGCCTGTGAGCCTGTGAGGCCATCAGGATGTGGTGTGATGCCCCATGATACTGCCAGTGACCCCGGGGAGCATTGCTGTGGATGTTCCAGTTGGAATGGGGAGAATCACCCCTGGAGAGTGGAAAGGGGCTTATTGCTAATATCCCCAAGGTGGCTGAAGAATCTCTTCAGGATACTGCTACCAGCTGGGAGGAGTATGATAAAGGTATGAATAAAGCTAGTTTTGTGGCTCCTCCTATCATCACTAAAGACGAGGAGAAAGATTTCTGGGTCCTTCCTATATGGGCAGACCCCACTGTGTTCATGTCTGTATCCAGGATCCAGAGGGTCATTAATTTCCAAGTGCACCGGGCATGGGGTTAGTTCATGCCATATGCACCTTTGTGGGTCTATTAAAAGGTAGATACCTTGCTGGAAGATTGGGTGATCCAGGAGATCCTGCGCAAGGAGAAAATGCACCCCAGTTGCCTCACAAACCCGGATGAGGTGAGAACTGGGCCTACATTAGATCTGTTGAGCGAGAGTGGTGGTATGGATGCACCATTCTCAAGAATACAGTTCCATTAAGTATTTTTATATGGAGACCTACAAAGGAGATGACCAGTGGGTGGACACGCCTCACCCAAAGTATTATATTTCCTATGAGGATATTAAAGCCCAGTTCCTCCACATGGTGTGACTGTACATTGTGGGATGGTTTCTCTATTTGGGGCAGTAGTCCTATGTCTGATATCTCAAGGGAGGTTGATTCTTTGCTATGGACTCCGGTGGGAGAAAAGTTCCCAGAGACTGGAATCTAAAGTAGCTGTAATGCATGTGTTTAACTTGCCCTTTCCTTTTGCAGCTATGCTATTGTCCAGGGTGAGTGCAGGAACACTACCCGTGAAGCTGTTATATATATGTAGGGATCTCCAAAATTGGGCCCCTAGGATGGGTTCTCCTTTGACAGGCACTAGAGGGTGGCCTTAGGGAATTGGACACCTAAGGGTGGTCCTAGTTGTTTTTTGTGTTAAGAAAGGGAGTATCCCTGCAGTTCAGGGTTATGGCCACAGGGTGGTGCACACAGTATATAAGGCTGTGCAGCCTTGTGCAGCCAGGTCTTATTGCCTGGGACCCCTCTGGCTAGAGGATAGTGACAGGCTGGGTCTAGTGAGCTAGATGTGTGTTATAGACCATTCTAGGAGTGGTAGACAGGAGTATTTAGCTGGGCAGCTTGGCCCCACCAGGAGGCAGATGAGATTAAGATCTCCCAGCACTGATAGCTGGAGTCAGGGATACAAGAGCTAGGAATAGGAGTGTGCCTAATCTGGGGGATAGCCGGTTGACATTTCCGGGGTGAGGTCTCCAGGGGGTGTCTGCTCGGCGTGAGTACCGGGGGTAGCCCTAGAGAGGGTATCCCGGCGTGAGTACCGGAGGGAACCCCAAAGGGAGGGTCATTTGGCTGGAGTGTGGCCGGTATCCCAAGAGAGGGGGACTTCAAAAGCCTAGAGAAGGTATCCTGACATTCTCTGTATCCTGTGTGCCAAAGCTGTCTACCACTCTGCCAATAAACACAGCACTTTGTTCAGCATTTCATCCGTGTGTGTGTATCACTTCTGGAGGATCCACCTGCCTGGTAAGCAACTACCCCAGGGAGGGGGCAAGGTGCCAGGAGTGCTGGGAGTCCTCACACAGCAGTACAGTATAAAGTTCTCAGGAGGGGAGTTATAGTTCATTTTATCCCTATCCTGGGTGGAGGCACGCCAAAGTATAAAGGAATAGCTGTTCCCCAAAGTAAGCGGGGCTCAGGACTCCTGAAAGCGCCAAGTATAGTGACATATCAGCAGGTAGTGCCACATCTAATCATAAAGTGGGCTACATATATATATCCGTAATTGGAGTATTGAGTTATATGAAGTGCAAGATGACTTTAATCTGTGCCTTTATTTGCAGCTGAGCCATTGTGTAGTGTGTGGAAGACCATTACCCAAGAAGATGTTATAATAAAGAGAAATGTCTTTCAATGCTAATAATGCAAAAGTTTACATTTAATGTACCTGAGGTATGTAAGTATATATAAGTACTGCTCAGGGTTGCAGTTAGGTGAAACTGTATTTTGTGCTGTTTTTCTACTTCAGAAACCATTGTACCCTGGTAGCCCTCTGGAGGGGTTACTGAAGCGGATGTACTGTGTAATGTAGGGAACTGGTAAATTATGCCTTTTCCAGACTTTGTGGTCCCCTAGTTCTCTGGACAGCTAGAAAGGGTCCTAAATGTAATAGGAAGTAAGTCCCTTGTTCCTGGGTCATAGCATGACCTTTTGTGCAGTTCCACAGTTTGGCCATAAGGTGGCACTGTGGTATTAAAGGCTGAGAGCCATGAGGCCAGACGGCCATTTTGTGAAGTTTATGTCTGAGTAAGCAAGCAGAGAGATAGTGGTAAGTTCAGAAATAATAGACAGCTCCTGTTATAGATCACACTAGGAGTGACCGACAGGCAGGGCTATTTAGTGAGCAGCTTCTGGCTCCAACTAGGAATTGCAGAGGGATTATAATCCCGGGTATAATACTGCCCAGAGTAGGGGTAACAGTGTACAGACCTAGGGTTAGATAGTGATCATCCAGGTTCCACTGGAAGCATATACCTGAAAGCTGAGAGTTAACCCATTGTGCCCTGCAGCTAAAGGGTTATTGTGACTATTCCTTGTAAGTACTGCCTATGCTGGAACAGAGGATGTCTTACTTGCCTTCAGGGATTATCTCAATACCAGAATTCCGATGATTAAATTTACCCTTGAATATGACAAAAAACAGGTACACTTTTTGGATGTTCTTGTTGAACTGGAGGGTGGCAATATGTCTACCGATATTTTTAGGAAACATATTTACATTACATTACATATTTGAACCCTAAAAGCTTTCATCCTCCCTCTACAACTATAGGTGTACCATATAGCCAATTATTGAGAGTGAAGCGTATTGTAAGTAGAGAAGAAAAGTTTGAAGCGAGAGCAGAGGAAATGATCACACAGTTTAAAAGCAGAGGATACAGATCTCTTGGAAAAGTCAAAGAGGAAAGTGGAGAGAACTTGTACATCTGATTTACTTACAAAGAAACTATCTAAAAAATCTAACAGACTGCCTTTTGTTACCACATATTCTTCCCAGTCAGGATATGTGAAGGATACAATACATAAACATTGGCATCTGCTGCAGTTGGATGATAAATTACAGCCTTGGGTGTCAGAACCACCAATGATGGCGTACAAGCGAGCCACTAATCTGAGAGACCAATTAGTCCATGCCTTGAGTGAACCAGCAAAAAAACAAGGTACATGGTTAAGTGGCACTAAGGGGATGTATAAGTGCGGTAGATGTGTAAATTGTAACTTTGTAGTCCGTTCTGACAAATTTCATCACCCCATGACAGGGAAAGGGTATGAGATTAAGGACTACGAGTAAACGAGGCAGGAGTTGGGGCACGGGGCCATGATAAGGCTAGGAGAAGGCCCGGGGGGAGATGTGTCTTTAAGGGGGCAAGGCATTGTGGGAATTGTAGTTCCCAAGCGGAGCGAACGAGAGGCGGAAGGAGGAGGCAAAAAGAGGTGGGCGCAAGCCAAAGCAGCCATTTTGGAGTGAGCAGCTGACAGGAGAACATGGCGCAGGACCTACTCCGCGGAATACAGGAAGCAATGGTGGGACAAGACGGCGTTCAGGAGGGAGCTGATGGCATTGCTGACCGGAGCCCAGGAAGGAGAAGCAGGACACCTGGGAACCGGAGCATCGGGAGCAGTACAGATGGCGCAGATGGGCCAGAGGAGGACCACGAGGTGCACCAGGCCACCGGAGAGACTCAGCCCGGGCGCACCGCAGGACCGGAGGAGGCGGAGGAGCGCATCCCAGACGGGGGCAGCGGGAGTCGCAGAAGCAGAGGAGACCAGCTGGAGGGCACGCACAGCGCCAGGAGACATGGCGTGGGCCCTGGGGCCGGACGCAGGACTGGGAGGAGACCAACGGCCAGAAGGTGCCTGGGAGGAGAGGCAGTTGAGCGGGACGGGGGGCAGGAAGGCACACGCGGCAGGGGAAACGGGCCGGGCGGCAGCAGTGGAGGCGGAGGGGGCAGGAGATTGGGGGATGGCATCCCAAGGGCGGTCACCCAGAGAAGGGGAACCAGGCCGGCAGGGGCTAGGCAACGAGGGCGGCAGCCTGGGGCCTGCAACAGGGACAATGAGCCCCCGAGCTACGGGGGACAATGGAGAGAGGGGAGGGGAGCAACCCAGTGAGTCACGGAAGGGGCCTGAGCCCAGGCGAGGAGGGACTGACAGGGAGCGGGCAGCGAGGCACAGCCCGAGGGAGACCCCTGGAAGAGAACGGGGCAGGGAGTCAAGGAGCAGGACGCGCTCCAGGAGTAGAGAGAGGGAGGGGAGATACGGCCGATCGGCGGGCCAGGAGGGGCACCCGAGGTGGAGGAGCCCACGGGATTCACGTGCATCACCCAGGCCCAGGTGGGCTGACCGGAACAGAGGGGAAGGGCGAGGCCCAGGGGCCAAGTCACCCGGCGGGAGGTCCCGCGGAGCATGCTGCCATTGCGTTTCCTCACCCAGGTCTACAGGAGGCGACAGAAGGACCCCTGACATACGGGGAAGGAGCACCAACAACCGCGGGAGCAGCAGGGGCAGTTGAGTTCAGGACACTCCATGGACAACTGCGGTTACAGAACAGGAGCAACCGGGAGCCGGGCACTGCCAAGATCAAGGGAGGTCAGCCTCTGGACAGGCGATCACCAGCGGGCCAGGAAGGGGTAAGATGGGGGAGGGGAGTGGGTCGAGCATATTACAGAGTTTGAAGGAGCTACTGGCAATGTGGGAAGGCCCCAACCCAGACGCAGAGGGAGCGACAAGGGTATGGACGGGGCAACGGCAGCCATAGGGCAGGCGGGGGTGACCGGGAACCCAGGAACAGCGGGGGCAACAGGGGCCGGAGGGGAGACAGAAAAGAGAGGGGAGGAGGCGGGAACGATGAGGGAAAAAGAGAAAGAAACAATGACAGGGGGGGTTCCGGATGCAGCCAGGCAAAACACCTACGTATCCTTTGCGGGGCCCTTGGAAGTGCACCTCAAGAAGGAGGTAAGGGAGAAGATTGAAAAAGGGGAGTTTGTGGAAATTTTTTCTCTGCTGCCTTTGGAGGAGACAGTGGAGATTAAAGAGGATGACAAGAAGGATGGGAAGAAGGAGGAGGAGGAGAGGGCAAAACGTTATAGAAAGATACCCAAAACATTTGGCAACTGGTTGAGAGCCTTTTGCATATTGGCCAGCGTGATGGGGGAAAAACACCCCGAGAAGTGTTCCGCGCTGTTCTGTTACCTGGAAGGGATATGGGACGTGTTCAGGGTTTATGGCGGGTTGGCATGGTGGAGATACGATGAACAGTTCTGCCAACGCCTCGCCGTCAACCCTGGGATGAGATGGGACCAAGTCGACATGACCTTGTGGATGAGGCTCATGATGGCACAAAAAACATCCCCCTTTCCTAGGCCCCACCGGCGGGGTACAGATTGGGGTGCTGCTGGATGTATAATGACGGACAGTGTAGGTGGGGCACGGCCTGCAAGTACAAGCACAAATGCTCGGGCTGCGGGGGGTCCCATTCATACAGCAAGTGTTTCAAGAAGGGAAAGGGGGGTACAAAGAACATGGATGCTGAAAAAGGGGAGGACGCCGGTGAACTTAGGCGCGATGCTGCCTTGGTTAAAATGGTACAGTAGGCAAGGGGATGCGGAGTTTTTAGGAAATGGCTTTCGGTTCGGCTTCAGAATACCGTTTAGGCCCAGGGAAGGGACACAGTGGCATGACGAGACTGCCGGAGGACAATCTGACGGACTTCAGCAAAGGGGTGGGTGAGATGATGGGCAGAAAAAAAAGTTACAGTCAAGACGGTACAGTCGCTACTCGGTAAGCTCAACTTCGCTTGTAGTAATCCCCATGGGCAGGGTGTTCTGCAGAAGATTGAGTGCGCTGTTAAGAGGGAGTAAGGAGGGACATCACCACGTGCGCCTGACAGCTGAAGTCAGGGGAGATCTGCAAATATGGGATCAATTTTTGAAGGAGTTTAATGGCAAGGTAATTTTCCAGGGGAAAGAGGTCACGAATGAGGAAATTCAATTGTTTACAGACGCCTCCGGCAGTGTAGGTTTCGGGGCCTATCTGGGCGGTGGTTGGTGTGCTGCACACTGGCCGGAGGAATGGTCAGAGGGTGACCTGATAAAAAATATGTTTTTTCTTTAACTTTTCCCAATCGTGGTGGCAGTTTTCCTGTGGGGGACACAACTTGCCAACAAACGGGTGGTATTCAGACGCGACAACCTGGGGGCAGTACAGGCTCTCAATAAGCAGTCGGCCACCTCGCCGGAGGTAGTGCGGCTATTGAGAGTCCTGGTACTACAATGTTTAAAGATTAATTTATATTTCAGAGCAGTACATGTCCCAGGTGTCGCGAATGTGGTGGCTGATGCTTTGTCTCGCGCTCAGTGGGAGCGTTTCTGACAGGTAGCGCCAGAAGCGGACTGGTGGGGGGCCCCCATGCCGACTGGTCTGTGGCAGCTCAGGATCTGAGACTTGAGACTTGAGACTGTGTCAGACGCTACCTGGACAGCATACGGTAAGGTCTGGAAGGACTGGGAGCAACTGATGGCTTGGTCGGGGGGTGCGTTTGCACAGGAGGAAAGGATGGAAGCACTATTGTGGTGGGTGTATTGGAAAGTAGAGGAGGGTAAATCGGCAGCGACGGTGGAGAAAGGAATAGCGGCATTGGCCTTCCTCTTTAAGCTAAAAGGGTGGGAGGACATAACGAAGAAGTTTGAGATACGGCAAGCAGTGTTAGGACTTAAGAAGGAGAGGGTAAAAAAGGATGGCAGGAGGCCAGTGTCAGTGGAGCTACTTCAGGGGCTACAGGGGATTTTAGCCAGCACTTGCAGAACCGATGAGACAAGATTGTTCCAAGTGGCCTTTACACTGGCATTTTTCGGGGCCTTCAGAGTGGGGGAGCTAGTGAGCCAGAGCAAAAGTAAGCCGGGGGGGCTGGACATTAAGGAAGTATCCATAGCAGACGCAGGCATCTGGGTGTGGCTGAGGAGGTCTAAGACTGACAAATGGGGAAAGGGGTGACAGATAGAACTGGCTAAGCTGGACGGAGGGGAGATTTGCCCATGGGGATGCTTGAAGAGGTTTTTGGAAATACAACCGGGGTATCCAGGCCCACTATTAGTTCACGAAGATGGGCAGCCATTAACGCTGTACCAATTTATAGCAATATTCAGAATGGGCTTAGCAAGGCTAGGCAAACCCCCGGGAGAATTCGGCACGCACTCATTCCGGATAGGGGCGGCCACAGAGGCAGTGAGGGCGGGCCTGCCAGAAGAATTAATACGCAAGATAGAGAGATGGGAGTCAAAGAGGTTCCGCAGTTACATACGACCGTCACTCTTATAGAGGAGAGAAGGAAGTGGGGGAAAGAGTAAGTTTACACTGTTATATATGTTGGATTGAGTTTTATTGTATTTAAGGTCATGGAAAAGTGGTCTGGCTGATTGGACATTCATACATTCACTGGGCAAGCGAAAGAGCAGCAGCCAGAAGCGCTGGAGAGCAGCTGGGTTTTTCAACAGGACAAGCAAAGGTGAAGTGGTTTGGGTTTAGGGGGCTACGATGGCCCGAGTTGTTAACCAGGGTGATGGAGCTGGTGATGAAGGAGGCATCACCAGAGGTGCTGGTGATTCATGCAGGAGAAAATGACATGGGCATCATCGCGCAAAGAGAATTGGTGAGAATAATGAAACGTGACGTGGACAGGCTGCGCTCACGTTTGTTAGGGGTAAAAATAGTCTGGTCTGAAATGGTGGGAAGGCTACAGTGGAGAGGGGCCAGAGACCAGGCAGCAATGGAAAGGAGTAGAGTGAAGGTGAAGAAACTGATGAGTGCTTACGTTAGGCATTTGGGAGGGGTCGTGGTAAGGCACAAGGAATTGGAGTGTAGACAGGATTTTACCGTCTGGATGGCGTGCACCAGTCGGACTGGACATTTTTAACTTGGCATTGGCTGACGGGATAGAAAGGGCCTTAGGGCTTTCGGTTGGGTAGGTGCGTCGGCGTAAGGGGTTCACCCCAGAACGCTGGTGGCGGAAGGTTAGACGGAGGCTAGTGAGTACAGCCATAGGTTGGTGGAAAATGGGGGCTGTGGTGGTTAGAAAAAGGGGGTTCCTAACCTCGGGAAAATGATGATGGTGGGGGGGCAGAGACAGCTTCCACAAAGCAGCCTTCAGCAGCTTATTGTTATGAGGTTATCAATGAGACTGTTATGTTATGTTATTTATTTACAGGAATATGTTATTGTTTAACAAACTTATGTAGGGGTTCAGAGAACCCTGTCCCCTGCTTCTCAGTCTGTGATCTCATCCAGCCTAGCTACAGCCTGGGGAGGGATCCGGTTGGCTGGCTGCCCCAGTGCACGTCTGGGAGAGGTGTGCCTAAGCTTTGGAGCCAAAAATCTAGGGGCGGGCCCAGCAGTTTATAAAGGGAGCCCCTGCTGTTGTTTGCCAGTTCAGAGACAGAGACCCAGAGTGAGCAGTTAGCACAAACAGTGTGTGTTCAGACTGGAAAGGATAAAAATCTGCTGGGCTGCCTGGGAATATAAAGTCCTCTGTGGAACTCTGTGTGTGTGTCCCCTGGAGGAACAGGTATTGCAAGGTTGCTGTTGTGGGGCCCATGATGCCAAGAGTGAAAGAAGATTTTATTTATGAAATCCTTGATGGGGAGCCCATATTTTTCCGCCCAAGAGTGGCTGCGTCACGGCGAGATTCTGCCGGGGTTCTGCTGAATGTCCTTATAGACAGCCCCAGAGAGCTAGACCGTGAGAGGGTTCCCCCGATATTGAGGCGGTAGATGAAGGGCCATGGAGGGTTGTTTTGCCAGATCTGTCTGATGACGCAGATGATTTAACTACTCATGTTGACACCCTTGTTTCCCAGTTTGCAGTTACAGCACTGGGAGGTGTGCTGCCCAGTAAGAGACTGTCTGATTCGCCAGCTGAACAGAGTCAAGTAAAGCAAGGTCCATCCGGTGAGAGCGTGGTCTCCAAGGGGAGTTAGCCTAGCTCGGGAGGCCAGCTGGATACCCCTGATATTGTGAGTGCGCTGGGACTACTGACTGACCAACTGACTCAGCTGGCGTGGAATGGTAATTTTAAGAGACTTAAAGTGTTTTCAGGTGCAGATCCGGTACCCTCGGGTGAGGAGTCCTTTGAGAGTTGGAGAGACTCCACTGTGGTGTCCGTGAGAGATTGGACCGGCCCTGAGGCAACCATGAGGAGGAAGATCCTTGAGAGCCTTCGCTGCCCTGCTGTGGATGTGGTAAAATCCTACCTAGTTAGTCACCCTGATGCTACTTCAGGCGACCTGATTGAAGTCCTGGAGGTGACGTTTGGCCCTGTAGCAAGTACTACAGAGATGCTCCACAACTTCCACTCTACCTTCCAGAAGGAGAAGGAAGCCCTGTCTGCCTATCTGGTGCGGGTGGAGCAAGGCCTGAGACTGCTGGTGAGTCGTGGGGTAATCCAAAGCTCTGAAATGGATTCCCTGAGGATTCGCCAAATGAGGAGAGGGACTTTAAATAGTGACCCTGTTGCCGTGACAATTAGAGCTTACTACCAGGATACACTAACCCCTGGCTATGTTGCTCTGATGGAGAGAGTTCGGCGGGAGGAGGCTGATGCCTATGTGAGGGTGAGGAGGAGTTCCACCCAAGGGCATGCAGAGAAGTCCCCTGCTGATGCAAAGCTGCTGGAGGAAAATAAGAGACTTCGCAAAGAGTTGGAAGAGTTTAAAGCTCAACTGTCTGAGAGAGCCAAAACCCCAACTGAGACGAGGAAACCTCCAACGTGCTACCGGTGTGGCAGGATAGGCCACATACAGCCAAACTGCCCTGTTCCTGATGAGGCTCAGGTCCAGTCTGCACTGTGTAAAGTACGCCGGCGGCGTAAGAGACTTCCAGGAAAATGTTACAAGTGCCATGTGATGGGTCATCAGGCCCGGAACTGTAAGACTTACAAAGGCCCAACAGTACAGAAGTCCTACTATGAGCCTTCCATATCCAAGAGTGACTCCCCTAAAGGAGATGAGGGGTTGAGTCAAAGGGAGACCACTGTGGAGAACCCTGTGGAGTGTTGTACTGTTTCTGAGTGTAAGGAGGTAAGGCAAGCGAGGCCGTTGCCGGTTTTTCCAAGGGGAGAATGTAGGGGATCAGAGAACCCTGTCCCCTGCTTCTCAGTCTGTGATCTCATCCAGCCTAGCTACAGCCTGGGGAGGGATCCGGTTGGCTGGCTGCCCCAGTGCACGTCTGGGAGAGGTGTGCCTAAGCTTTGGAGCCAAAAATCTAGGGGCGGGCCCAGCAGTTTATAAAGGGAGCCCCTGCTGTTGTTTGCCAGTTCAGAGACAGAGACCCAGAGTGAGCAGTTAGCACAAACAGTGTGTGTTCAGACTGGAAAGGATAAAAGTCTGCTGGGCTGCCTGGGAATATAAAGTCCTCTGTGGAACTCTGTGTGTGTGTGTCCCCTGGAGGAACAGGTATTGCAATTGCCTGCTACGTGGGAGCAGCCACCCCTTTCAACAGGGAAGGTACTCTGGGGCAGGTAGCGCTACCTGGGGGGACTAAAGAGCTCTTGGGGAAGGGACTGAACTGATTTAAGGGTTGGGGTCTATCCGGATCTAAAGTGGGCTGGGCAAGTACAGAGACTGTGCCAGTGTGGATAGCCCTCCCAAGTTTCCTCAGGAAAGGATTATCAGTCACCCAAAAGCTGTTCTACTGTTTATGTCCAAAAGTTATATAAAGTTTAATATTGCTGCAAACCATGTGTGATTATTCCTAGTGGAAATCCCCTAGAGGTGTGTTCCTCAGTGTCCACTAGGTGGAGGCACTGCGCTGTTCCCAGTTCCCAGTATCAATATTCTTTGAGAAACACACATCTCCTGTGAAAATACAGCCCATATTAAGTGAATGTGCCAAGAAAGGGTTACAATTATAATGTTGTAAATAAACAGGCTGCGGCCTTTTCTATCCACAAGAGGTTGTTGTGTATATGTATTGGTAGGGGAGGTGAGGTAAGTGAGAGGGTGAAGGGTAATTGGGGAGGGCCGCAAATTGACACTGCACTTATCATGGTCCCTATGTTTTTTAGACTGACCATGCTTATGATATGATATGCACGGTCACTTTGTCTTTTTAAGTGTACTAATTTTGATTATTTCACTGATTAATGAATTCTTGTAAGAGAATGATTTGCATACCATATGTATTTTGAATAACATGGTGGACAGACTGATAGTTCATCTACTAAGCGATAATCACTTATTAATTCTTATATCTGATTTTTAAAAAATGCACTTTCATTCCTTTTTCTTTAAAGATTTTATGCCTCGTATTGGGTAATGATATGCCATTATCAGACTATGTTTTAAATTTGTACTGTTTATTGTATGAATATACCTCTCTCTATATTTGCAAGTGAGACTAAGGGCTACTTGTCGGTTGCTATGTGTGGTTGCTACGACTGGTTGCTATGTTACCTGTTGAATTCCTATGCGTATGAAAGAATATGCGTATATGCGCATGCGTTAAATTGCGCGCCTTTGTGCACATGCGCAAATTCGCACATTTATGTGCACGTATTAAACTATATATGCATGCATTTGAAAATACGCCTGTGTATGCGTGCGTAAAGTCGCATGCCTATATGTGCGCATTAAATTACATGAAAAAAAGCTGCGTTACCATGCGGGAAAGTGTTCCTGCGGAAGTGATGTCGGCACACGTGACATCACGTACCCAGAAGTAAACAAATAGGTATTCAACCACACAGCCCTTAGATCAGGCTTGATGCATCAATCCTCGCAAGGCACACCGCTGAGCCATTCAATACAATCCAAATATAGAGGAGAGCACCATAAAGCAGAATTCTGCTAAAATGCTATTTATTTCAGACCAAAATACACAACATATTTCAGGCAACGAAACATGCCCGAAACATGTTGTGTATTTTGGTCTGAAATAAATAGCATTTTAGCAGAATTCTGCTTTATGGTGCTCTCCTCTATATTTGGATTGTACCCAGAAGTAAGCCAGGTGTCTGCTATGAGAAAAAATTGGCATTTAATGAGGGAGGGTATATATATTTTCCACATGAGCTTATGCATCAGGATCCCACTTGAGAAAGGCTCTTTGCCGAAATGTTGGGGTAATTCTCATCGGTTGCAAGTGTATCCGCTAAACTTGTGTGTCCTCTTTTGCCTATGCACATTCTGTGGTATGTATTACTCTGTTAATTTATGTACTCTTTGTAATCTTGTAATTAAAATTGACTGCTGTTAAATCTCTTGTATACTATATAAAGGATTATTTTTTTATACTACCACTGTGCCTATATTCTTTGTGTGCAAACCCTTGTTCTATTTAAAATCCACTGGAAGCCATAACCTGAAAGCTGGGAGTTAACCCATTGTGCCCTGCAGCTAAAGGGTTATTGTGACTATTCCTTGTAAGTACTGCCTATGCTGTGAGATGCTACTACCTACCTATTCTGTGCTGTAATTACTCCTAAGTGGCTGTGTAAACAAACAGTTCATGGTTTCAATGTTAAGAACCACTGGCGCCCATTTATTGAGAAATACAACACATATCCACCTGGCCTCCATACAAAGCGAGGGCTCACCCCTGAAGGATACAGTCTCATCCGGGATAAAATATTGTGTAACTTGTGGTAATTGAAGGGCTAATTTACTATAAGCTTACACTCTCTACATCTCAAAGAAAAGGGCCACTCCTTTGAGGACAGCAATGTGCATATTTTGGACTGAGAAGACAGCTGGTTTGAAAAAGGTATAAAAGAGGATTCCATGCCACGCCCATCACTACAAATAACAATATAATCCAACAAAGAGGCAAATCATGAAATGTTTCTCCCCCAACAGTTGCACTTTACCCCACAGGAGAACAGATCGGAAAGCTGCGAATAGGCAACTTTTATGTATATTGTTCTAGGCTGATTCTCTTGCTCTAGTACTTCAAAATATACAAAATGTTATTACACTTCTTACCTTTCTTCACAAACATTACATAGGCGCAAAATATAGCTGTTACAAGTATCACTGCCGCGAGGGTTCCAAGCACAGCTCCAATAATTGCGGTTCGCCACTCTGTAATGGCAGAAATATATAATTATATACAGTATATTGATCCGCAGTGTCCGCTGACCAGCATCTAATTAGTTATAAACATCGCAGTGCAGGGGGGAAAGGCGGCATTACTAACAGAGAGGGCTTGGGTACACGGGCACTTAGTTTTTAGGGTGTTATTTTAGAGACAGCAGTGAGGGATTTTAATAATCATCCTGCATAAGGTATTCTGATAAAAAGATGGAGAAAAATGGGATATTTTATATTGTTGGATTTGAGTAAATATTATTATCTACAGAGTTTTGATAAGTCAATGTAAATGGGAAAAATGATTTATTTTTTTACATCTACTAATGGCTTCCTAGCAAACACATGTCTTCAGAGATAATTAGGAAATATTTTTGAATATTGCTGATACAAAAGATAGAAAGATTATGGGGCACTTGTACTAAAACTCATTTTTTCCGGCCTTGAATGTCGTATAAACTCGGCATGGTATAAACTCAATCATTGCTGTATTTACAAAATGTCACGATAATGCTTCAATCGTTCGTACTAATATTTCAAGTTTATGTAGGGACCCATAGGGTTAAGTTCCCTATGGTGTTATCCCCTACCTTTATGTTATCTGTGTTGTAATAGGGCAGAGCCCTCTACACTCAGATTTCAGTATTAGGCTACCCCCTATAGGTTTAGCCCAGGTTGACCACTCCCCTTGTGCAGACTATATAGTGTCTGGCACAAGGAAGTGTCTTCCTCTTTGGCTGATGTTCTCTCAGGCTGCATGTCATCGGGCCTGAGACACACGGTCTCAGTAAAGAGAACTGCTGATTTGTAAGTCGGGGACAGGGCCCCGTGAATGAGATAAAGCCAGCACAGTCAGTCATATGTAATAGCACCCTCTAGGAGTGGTGAGCATAGATAGCTTATTTAGTAAGGGCAGCACAAGCCCCATCAAAGGAGACTGTAAGGGTTTAGTCCAACCCAGGCTTTGTATGCCTTGCTGTAGGGACCACAGTTAAGACGCAGGATTCAGGCAGTTCCTTACCCTGAACCATAGTTGGCTGGAGGGGATCCGTTCCAGTAGAAGGCATCCATTCCTGGCATACAGCTAATACTCTGCATAACCTCCAAGTGGGCTATACTGTTTACCCTGAGTGTCACATCTGCTGTGTTCTCTGTGACCAAGTTCTATACTGCTGTGACTGTGAGTATATACCCTGATGCACTATTCTATATGTGCCTTGTTCAATAAACCATTATCCAGTTAACTGCAAGAGCTCCTGGCGTCCAGTCACTCATTATATTGCACAACACAGTGTGGGTTGTAGTTCAGCAACACCATAAAGCCCCTGACATAGCTCCCATATAGCAGAGGCCCATTCCTGGGAAAGGGGGTTGCTGTAACACGTGCTCTAAGTGTCCAACTAGCCTGGTATAATACCCCTATTAAGCCAAACAAGTGTTACATTGGCGCCCAACGTGGGGCTGGAAAACACTGTGTGTAAATTGTGCTTCTAAAATCACTGACAGGCAAAAAGGCTAGCCTGCATTGAAAAATCTAAATTTGTAATTGGCCGTGGGTTCGGTTTCTGGAGCTCTTTAACCGTTTCCCATTGGTTTCCCTGCGCTGTCAATCACCCTCTGCTGTTTTCGCGCACTTTCTATGTGACGCGGGAGGCATTTGGCGCGAAGGGGGAGTCTCGCGAGAAAGAATAGTCTAGACGCGAGATCTCTAAGGGTGGCTACCAGACGCACGTCACCGCCGCCATTTTGTGGTGAGACTTTCGTGTGAGCGGACGTGTGCTGAGCAGCTCCGTATCTGAATCGTGTACAGTGACCCCAAGCGGCTGCAAAGGGATACCCTGTCACATCACCACAGCTTACCAGCATATGCGCGGCTGCGCATTTTGCCACAGGAACTCCTCCAATTCATACACCGCGGCTGCGGGTAAGAATTTTTCTCCGGGGAGGAGGCCTGCTATATACACCGCACCGCCAAGCCACATAGTGGGGCGGCTTAAACAGTGCGGCCGGCATTATACAAATTAAAATTTGTGCCAAACTATTTGGGATTTCACCTGTCTATCGCGGACGCGAGGGATAAGAAGTGTGCACCCCAGCCCTTGTTACCGGCATTTCTCAGCTCAGACCGCGGCTGCGGCTGAACTTAAAAGACTGCCAATAACCACCGCGCCCAGCCAAGCCACATAGTGGGGCGGCTCTCTTTGGAGCGGGTGGTTGAAATTTTTGCCAGTTGTTACCTGAGCCTGCGGCTGCAGCCAGGATACACTACTGAACTTTGTGCTTAAACTGCTTAACCCCACCGTCTATTCCCATCATGGCAGACAAAGGGTGGGATGGTTGGGAGGTCCTGGATGAGCCCAAGTCTAAGGGATTTACCCTCAGAGATCCCCCAGTCATAGATACGGGTGCCCGCTACATGTGGGGCGGCACTTATGGTGAAAGGCTCACCGATATGGGGGTGAGGGAATTAGTTCCATACTGTGGGCGGTGTGGCACAGACCTCATTGAGGAGGCCAAAGACTTTAAAAGTCACTGCAGTTATTGTTTCTATGACTGCTGGATAGGTCCCTACCAAGAACCCAGGCCACCTAAAGGGAGACCAACACCGGGGCCCTTTGTACAAGGGCTAAGAAGGTTGTCCGGACGGTCAGAACTCTCCGCGGAGGCGGAGCCCTTTACCCCAATATCCTCACCAGGGGGGCGCAGTACCTCCTCCAAACACAGTGTGGCAGTAGGGCCAGTTTCCCCGGCTGGGGACACAGTCCAAGAAAGCCCGCGTGGAGTCAGCTCGGGGGAGGAGCTCCCAACCACTATGGGGGAGCGTAGGTCGGTTGCTAGGGGGAGAGGCCGTGTACCTAGTGTAGCAACCAAGCCCTCCACTCCAACAAAAGAACAGCCCGCAGAGGAGGCCAAAGAATGGGCCACTGACGGGACCACCACTATATGGGTGGATAGGAGTGAACAACCTCCTAGTTATGCCACCGTGATGCCTGAGCAGCCTCCTGCAGAGCCTGTTCTGTCTTTACCCACTGTGCCACTAAAAGGGGCCGTGCCTGGCCTGAATCAGGCCTACTGGGTCTTGCCCGGCCGGGGAGATCCAGCCAAGATGAGGTCAGTGTCCCGTGTTCAGCGCATGATAAATACACGTGTGAGGGACCTCTGGGGATACTGCATGCCTTATGCCCCAGAGTGGGTTTTCGACGAGGTCGAGAAGAAGGTACAGGAGTGGCTGTATGGCGAGGTAATAAGGAGAGCTGACATTGGAAAAGAAGGTGTTTTCCACAGCGACCCCGAAAGGAGGAGCCGAGATGTGGAGTTTATTGGTAACACCATGCACGAGTGGTGGTTTGGGAGGACCATCCTCAAGCACTATGTAAAAAGCTGCGGTAAATTTCAAGAGGAGAAATACTTCAGCATGAATGCTCAACTCCCAGGAGGAGGCAGGATCGACAAGCCTCACCCCTCCTATTATCTGTCTCTGGATGAAACCCTCAAAAGGTTTGGGGCCTCCAGATGATTTATCCACAGTGGCACCGGCTGGGCACTGTAGGAACATTGTATAGGGACTGAGCGACTGGCCAGTACCCTCCTTCTGTTTTGGGATGAAATCCCTACTCTGGACTCACGGTATTGAGCAAACAGAGACTTCTTCCTTCGTTTACCCCTCAGTGGTGGGTTTGTTCTCCTCCAACCAGGGAGGCACTGCTGAGAACTAACATTTGTGTACATAGTTGGCTCCAAAAAGACTGCTGAGCCCCCACCTCACTGCAACTTCTACCTCATCCTCACAGGGAGGACCCATTGCAGTAATCCATACCTACGAAGTGCATGACGGGAGATTCATGAACACTGGGCTAGGGTGGGAAGCAATGGACTAATAAAGTTGGCTTGGGTGGGGCCATAAATGTCTAATGAGTTAACTATTGTTTGCACTAACATTTTTCTCTTTAAGCTTGAGCCTGGAACACCTGAATGAAGGCAGGATCGTTTCCATGTGTAAGTGTACCTGTTATACTCCTGTTGCAGGTTACAGGTGGTATATCTAGGATACCTAAGTGTGTACCTGAGCACCACTGTTTAGGGGCAGGAAGGTGACTCAAGAACTCTAAGTATTGTGCCTGTCATACCTCTGTTGCAGAGTCAGATGGTATGTCAAGGATCTCTATAAGTAGTGCCTGAGTGATCCATAGTGACACTCATGTATTGTACATGGTTTACAGAAACGTAACTAGTAATGTAACAGTTAATATTTTCTGTGCCTTAAAATTTCTATTACAGCTATCCAATGTACCAGATACTCCTCAGGAGAGGGTATCAGAAATGGATGTAAGGGTACTGTATTTTTGCACTAAATCAATGCACTACTGTTATTGCTTGAAAGGTGTACTTATTGTTGTTTAC
Organism: Xenopus tropicalis; assembly: GCF_000004195.4. NCBI lineage: Eukaryota > Metazoa > Chordata > Amphibia > Anura > Pipidae > Xenopus > Xenopus tropicalis. The sequence continues at coordinate 2,027,977 of NC_030680.2, read as the reverse complement.
CATTGCCGGGTCGGAATGGATTCTTCCCCCGGGTGAATGTAGGGACCCATAGGGTTAAGTTCCCTATGGTGTTATCCCCTACCTTTATGTTATCTGTGTTGTAATAGGGCAGAGCCCTCTACACTCAGATTTCAGTATTAGGCTACCCCCTATAGGTTTAGCCCAGGTTGACCACTCCCCTTGTGCAGACTATATAGTGTCTGGCACAAGGAAGTGTCTTCCTCTTTGGCTGATGTTCTCTCAGGCTGCATGTCATCGGGCCTGAGACACACGGTCTCAGTAAAGAGAACTGCTGATTTGTAAGTCGGGGACAGGGCCCCGTGAATGAGATAAAGCCAGCACAGTCAGTCATATGTAATAGCACCCTCTAGGAGTGGTGAGCATAGACAGCTTATTTAGTAAGGGCAGCACAAGCCCCATCAAAGGAGACTGTAAGGGTTTAGTCCAACCCAGGCTTTGTATGCCTTGCTGTAGGGACCACAGTTAAGACGCAGGATTCAGGCAGTTCCTTACCCTGAACCATAGTTGGCTGGAGGGGATCCGTTCCAGTAGAAGGCATCCATTCCTGGCATACAGCTAATACTCTGCATAACCTCCAAGTGGGCTATACTGTTTACCCTGAGTGTCACATCTGCTGTGTTCTCTGTGACCAAGTTCTATACTGCTGTGACTGTGAGTATATACCCTGATGCACTATTCTATATGTGCCTTGTTCAATAAACCATTATCCAGTTAACTGCAAGAGCTCCTGGCGTCCAGTCACTCATTATATTGCACAACACAGTGTGGGTTGTAGTTCAGCAACACCATAAAGCCCCTGACATAGCTCCCATATAGCGGAGGCCCATTCCTGGGAAAGGGGGTTGCTGTAACACGTGCTCTAAGTGTCCAACTAGCCTGGTATAATACCCCTATTAAGCCAAACAAGTGTTACATTTACATTCGAAAATCCCAGATTTTTCGAGATGAAAGTATGGCGAAAACTTTGAGTTTAAACTGACGTTTGTGTCCATGAATCCTCTTTATTTTTCCCAAACAGGAAGTGCTCCGGCGGCCATTTTAGGAGCATTGGCGCTCATCCTTGGAAAACAATAGTGTGTTTGTTTCACTTGAAACTGGGTGAAATAGAAAACTACGATGGGATTAACTTCCCCTTGAAAAGTTGTGAAATAGAAAACAATGAGGGAATTAACATCTTAACTAAACATTAATAAATCTCAAATTATGGGAGTTATTTTTGAAAAACTTGAACTAAAAATAAAATCGACTTTTTCTCAAAATTGCTTAGTAAATGTGCCCATATGTCAAGTGCAGTCAGCAAAGTGCAATTTCTGGCACCACTGCCATGTTTTTTTCCCCAGTTTAGATCTGGGAACAGTCAACTTATCAAAGGGCACCCATTGGAGGAACATTGTTTCCCCCACCAGAGGCGGAGCCTAAACATGCCAGCACTCTAATTGGGAAAAACAATACCATTATGTTTCATCCTTCCCACAAAATAGTTCTGTTTCCCCCAACTGGAGTGCAGGAAACAATTTTCCACCAATAGGTGCCCTTTAATAAGTTGGAAGTGTGCCCAGACCTAAACTGATGCATTTGTTTCCCTTTGATCTTTCCGCAATTCAGCTCTCAAAAACTGCAGTAAAGTGGTTGAAAAGCTCCTAAACTTAGTGAGTGCTATCAGGGTAGCTACCCCGCACTAGATCTCCTTGGTGGAGCTCAGACTGCACTTGCGTTACAAAGCTAGTTATATTCTGTCTAACCTACCATTTTTAACAGGGAGCTATAACAGGATCTGCTATCCAATGGGTGCACCTTATTCATGAGTCACAAAACTTTATATTGTGGCCTTATGCTCCAGACTCCCCAGCACACCCACCCCTAGCATGAGATTTAGCCCCATGCCCCCTCCCCTTTTAAAGATTATGTAACAGGAACTACAATCCCTTCCCCAGGGCAAATGGAAACATACCCCTCCCCCAGTCTACAGGTACTTTTATTCACAGTAGGAATAGTTTTATTATACCCTACAGCAGTACTTACCCTTTACTGAGAGAGTAAAATCCAGAACCAGAGAGTCTCCCAGGGATCTGTGGGATATGACACAGGAATACTTTCCCCCATCATCCCCCATAGAAGGATTTAACAGCAGCTGACTGGTTACAGTGAAGGTTCCGTCCCCATTCTCTAGCGGCTCATTGGTGGAGACTCCTTGGCGCAGCACAACATATGCAGTGTCACTGAGTTGTTTTATCCACTGGAACTTTATTGTTTCTGGGTAATAATTACTGGCTCGGCATGTAACCCCCCTCTCTGTTCCTTCCTCTATAATAACGTCGGGGGGCACCAGGCTGGCACTGGGTTTAACTGCACGGGGAGAGAAGGAAAAGTGGAAAACAGCAATAAAGGGAAATACACACTTAGACTTAAGGAATTATCTAAATGACACTACAGAAATGTAATTTCTAATTATGTACATAATAATATTAATATTAAAATGTACATAATCCATAAAGTACTGGGTTTATAACATGAACCACCTTGAATCACCTTTCATACAATGGGATGTGCCTGTTTCTCCCTGACAAATAACACGGAGCACAGAGTAACTATAAATGTAAAATGGCTTGAAAATAACTTTTAAACATCTGGAGATGAAAAATCTTCCAACTCGGTGTGTCACATTTGGATTTGTCAGGGTGAATTATGGGTATTATTATAGATATATATATGCACAGTCGAAAGCACTCACAGCCAGAATGTATATAAAAGTCAAACATAAAATATATAAAAGATCCACCATGATGTACATAAAATATATATTAAAGGGGAACTAAACCCTGCGGCACAGCGCGGCTCAACCAAACGTTACTCAGCTGTTGCCGGACTACAAATCCCAGAATAATGTAACATATAATGAAGGGTGAGGCATGCTGGGAGCTGTAGTCCAGCAACATCACGGCTGTATTCTTAAAGCAATATTGCCCAATAAAACTGCATTAAAATGCAAGAAATCCCCCAAAGAGAATCCCAGCTGATGTGAGTAAATCCGGCTCCCTGTTCTCTGTTCCTGCAATTGGAGTTGGGAGCAATAAGCACAGTTTCCCAGCACTGAACAAGTCTGTCCCTTTATCCCCATGTCTGATTCCTGTGCCATATAATGAAGGGAAAATGCCGTCATTATCTCTATATGTAAGGTACCAGCAAGGGGCCTGACACAGGGAATCAGCATTCTCATTGGTCACTTCTCCTGCATTTATAATGAAGTTATTTATCAGTTGGGTTCCCTTTCTATCACTGACATTGGGGGCAGGTTATTGGCTCTGCTATATCCCCACTGCTTTGTATAAACTGAGGGGCAAAACAGCACTTACCCTGTGGGCAGAAAAGCCTACAGCAGATCCAACAGATTCCAACCCATTTATCATTTTACACATATCTAGTAGAATTATGTCTTAAACAACTGGACTTTTCTGAGTTTTTCTTGAAACGTTTCACCACTCATCCGAGTGGCTTCTTCAGTTCAAATGACTGGTAGGGAATTCCCCGGTATTTAAACCCTTGATGGTAGTACAGTCACAAACATCCAATCACAATGGTTCCATTGAACTTGTTCAGTTAGGGGTTGGCTGAAACTGACAGGTGTAAGAAGGTATGATCCAATCACAATGGTACCAAGATTCTCATTGATGAAGGGGTTAATCCTTCAAAGTACATGACTGGAAGTGTGAACTGTTGTGAAACTGCTGGGGTAAGGATGTCAACGCGCCATTGTATGTTGGTGACAAGCGGTGTCTCAGGCCCCCTCCTCTGTTCAGGGATGGTTTTTCCCTTTATACATTTCATTATTTATTTACACATTGAGTTACTTTCCTTCCCACCAAGTAGCCCTGGGCCAGAATGTGCCTTTATATAACTTTATATCATTTATCTGCAGGGGGGTCACTGGCCGCGGATCTGAATAAGCTCATGGCCCGGAACAGCAGCATCTGGTGGCCCTAAAGCTAAATATAAATGTGGGGAAAGGGGTTTATTTGGGCATTATTTGTCACCTAAGAACACACATATCTCATGCTTTTGAGTAGATAAATAACTGGAAAACATATTTTTGGAATTTTAAAGGCACAAATGTATGAAACCATAGATTTACCCAGAAGCACAGATAACACTCAGTCCTGTCATTAAGGTTGGTCCCTGGCATTGCCCTGAGGAGGCGGACAGACCTGGCATTGCCCTGAGGAGGCGGGCAGACCTGGCATTGCCCTGAGGAGGCGGGCAGACCTGGCATTGCCCTGAGGAGGCGGGCAGACCTGGCATTGCCCTGGGGAGGCGGGCAGACCTGGCATTGCCCTGGGGGGTGGATAGGGGAGATATGGAGCACTAATTATCTATGGAAACATTCCTGGGTGTCAGAGTTTCCTAAATTTAATAATGAGCCCCTTTTTTGCATACAGGGCAATTAACCAATCAGGCCTTATATTGACAGTTACCCAGTGGAGGGGCTATTAGTGCAAGCACCCAAGGCTCAGTGCTCAACTGCCCGCCCACCCAGTGGTGATGTCACACCTACCCCCCTTACAGATGGACCCCAACTAGGGGTAGTTCTAGCCCTGCAGTTACCCTCTATACTTATATTGCAGCCCTGGGCCACTTACCTGCCACCTCCAGAGCAGATCTCCCCTCTGCCCACTCATTATCGTAGGTAACAGTGCAGGTATATTCTCCCTCATCAGTGATTTGTACCTGCGCCAGGGAAAGCCCAGCGTTGCCTTTAATCAGCCGAACGTCTAATTCTGATCCCGGCCTGATAGGAATGTGGGATCGTCTTTCATAGATATAAACTGGGCCGGATCCCAGGGTCCAATGGACAGAGAGGCGCTGTAGGTCCAGTTCTGCGCTGCTGTATCCAGTGATTGTACATGGGATAAACACATCCTGGTCCCTCAGTACTTTCACTGGCGAGTCGCTCACTTTCACTCCCACTGGGTCTGAGATGTAAAAAATAAAGAAAAGCTTAAAGGGCAACTAAAGCCTAAAAAAATATGGCTAGAAATGTTTAGCTGTGGGGTTTGAGCCCCTGTACCAGCCCAACGGCACCAAAGCTCTATAGAAATAAAGCCCCATGCCCCTGAAGATGCCCACAGTAGCTCTCCATCTTTTGCCCAACTACTGCACATGCTCAGTCTGCTCTTGGCTGATGTCACTGAGCTTAGGGAGCGACTCACAATATTCTTCTTTCCCCTGCCTGCTTGCTCTAGTCTCTGCCTGTTCCCTATTAACCCTTTCACTGCCAGCCATTTTGGACCAAAGTGGAACTTCTACTGGCAGACAGTTTTTTTACATTTTGCACTGTTTCACTTTCTTTGGGGGGGACTTTTAGTTTACCCAGGAAGACAATATATTGTTTTTTTCAGGACAAACTAAGCTTTCAAAATATGGTAGAATTTTGGTGTAATTCCAATTCTGTAACAAGATATAGGCTTCTAAATGTCTGAAAAATTTTAAAAAATCATATTTTTCATAATATAAACACACATACCAGAAACAAAAATTATTTTATGCACAAAAATACAACTGATTTGGAAAGTCCCATGTCCCCTGATCGTGCCAATACCAAATATATATAGTTTTATGGAGATTTCTCACTTGTATAGGTCAAAAACTCCCAGCAGTACCCTACCAAATTCCCAAAGCACTGCTTCACAAAGCTGCATACTTTAGATTTCAAGGCCAAAACTTCCACTAACAGAAAGTTTATCCCAGAAAATTACATATTTATGGAAAGAACAGATTCTGGGGAATCCAGAATAGGCACAACTGTCTGTCTGCTCCAAACTACCAAGTCACAATGCTTTCCTAAAGTTATTGGTTTTTATCAAAATTTGTGACATTTTTAAAAAATCGCTTTAAAGCTTCCAGTCTATAGTATCTTATCTCCTACAGGTCATAAAGTAACCAAATAAAACACCCTAAATATGAACGCCAGGGGTCCCCTGAACAGTTTGATGCCCAATATGTATAGGTTTAGCTAAGTATGTGGCATGTAGGGGCCCCAATGTGAACATACCCCCATATGATCTATCATTTCTGTCATTTCAGCTCCTGCAAAATCAACACATTTACATCATTATATGTGGGGTAAAGCTAGTAAAAAGTACATTCACCCCAGAAAGTCATATATTTTTGGAAAGTACACATTCCTCTGAATCTAAAATGGGTACCCATGTTTTTCTACTCCAAAGTACCAAGCCATAAAGCTTTTCTAAAGCTGGCAATTTTTATGACATTTCCAAAAATCCCCTTAAAACTTCCATTTTGCAGCATCTTATCTCCCACATAGCATTAGGTACCAAGATAAAACACCCTAAATTTGAACGCCAGGGGTCCACTGAACAGTTTGATGCCCAATATGTATAGGTTTACCTAAGTATGTGGCATGTAGGGGCCACAATGTGAACATACCCCCATATGATCTATCATTTCTGTCATTTCAGCTCCTGCAAAATCAACACATTTACATCATTATATGTGGGATAAAGCTACAAAAAAGTACATTCACCCCAGTAAGTCATATATTTTTGGAAAGTACACATTCCCCTGAATTCAAAATGGGTACCCATGTCTATCTACTCCAAAGTACCAAGCTGCAAAGCTTTCCTAAACTGGTAATTTTGATGACATTTCCAAAAATCCCTTCAAAGCTTCCAGTTTCCAGCACCTTCTCTCCCACATAGTATTAGGTACCAAGATAAAACACCCTGAATTTGAATGCCAGGGGTCCACTGAACAGTTTGATGCCCAATATGTATAGGTTTACGTAAGTATGTGGCATTTAGGGGCCCCAATGTGAACATACCCCCATATGATCTATCATTTCTGTCATTTCAGCTCCTGCAAAATCAACACATTTACATCATTATATGTGGGATAAAGTTAGTAAAAAGTACTCACCCCAGAAAGTCATATATTTTTGGAAAGTACACATTCCCCCGAATCTATAATGGGTACCCATGTCTTTCTACTCCAAAGTACCAAGCCACAAAGCATTTCTAAAATTAGCAATTTTGATGACATTTCCAAAAATCCGCTCAAAGCTTCCACTTTGCAGCATCTTATCTCCCACATAGCATTAGGTACCAAGATAAAACACCCTAAATATGAACGCCAGGGGTCCACTGAAGAGTTTGATGCCCAATATGTATAGGTTTACCTAAGTACGTGGCATGTAGGGGCCCCAATGGGAACATAACCCTTTATGATGTGTCATTTAAAAAAATCAACACATTTACATCCTTTATGTGGGATAATGCTACAAAAAAGTACGCTCACCCAGAAAGACATATATTTTTGGAAAGTACACATTCCCCCAAATCTGAAATGGGTACCCATGTCTTTCTACTCCAAAGTACCAAGCCATAAAGCTTTCCTAAGTTTGCCGATTTTTACGATATTTCAGAAAATCGCCTAAAGGTGTTGCAATTTGCCGCATTTATCTCACACAATTTCTTGCGTACAAAGGCAAATCACCCCAAATAGGAACACCTAAGGGCTACTGAACAGTTTGATGCCCAATATGCATAGATATACCAAAGTCTGCGGAATGTAATGACCCCAAAATGAAAATAGCGCATATGGATTTCTCGCCTGCAAACCCAGCTTTTGCACACAGAGCCCCCTGTCAGCGTATTATGTGCTGTAACCCCCAAACTATACAGAAAAATCCAGAAAACCATATATTTTTGGAAAGTACACATTCTGACAATTCCAACATGGGTAAAGAGTCCTTTCTACACCAAAGTACCCATCTGCAAAGCTTTCCTAAAGTTAGTGGTTTTTATGACATTTCAGAAAATCTCCTAAAAATGTTGCAATTTGCTGCATTTATCTCACACAATTTCTTGCATACAAAGGCAAGTCACCCCAAATAGGAACACCTAAGGGCTACTGAACAGTTTAATGCCCAATATGCATAGATATACCAAAATCTGTGGTATGTACTGACCCCAAAATGAAAATAGCGCATATGGATTTCTCGCCTGCCAACTCAGCTTTTGTACACAGAGCCCCCTGTCAGCGTATTATGTGCCGTAACCCCCCCTAACTATACAGAGCCCCCTGTCAGCGTATTATGTGCCGTAACCCCCCCTAACTATACAGAGCCCCCTGTCAGTGTATTATGTGCTGTAACCCCCCTAACTATACAGAGACCCCTGTCAGTGTATTATGTGCCGTAACCCCCCTAACTATAAAGAGCCCCCTGTCAGTGTATTATGTGCAGTAACCCCCCCCTAACTATACAGAGCCTCCTGTCAGTGTATTATGTGCTGAAACCCCCCTAACTATACAGAGACCCCTGTCAGTGTATTATGTGCCGTAACCCCCCTAACTATACAGAGCCTCCTGTCAGTGTATTATGTGCAGTAACCCCCCCTAACTATACAGAGCCTCCTGTCAGTGTATTATGTGCTGAAACCCCCCTAACTATACAGAGCCCCCTGTCAGTATATTATGTGCCGTAACCCCCCTAACTATACAGAGCCCCCTGTCAGTGTATTATGTGCAGTAACCCCCCCTAACTAAACAGAGCCCCCTGTCAGTGTATTATGTGCCGTAACCCCCCCTAACTATACAGAGCCTCCTGTCAGTGTATTATGTGCTGAAACCCCCCTAACTATACAGAGCCCCCTGTCAGTGTATTATGTGCTGTAACCCCCCTAACTATACAGAGCCCCCTGTCAGTGTATTATGTGCCGTAACCCCCCCTAACTATACAGAGCCCCCTGTCAGTGTATTATGTGCCGTAACCCCCCAACTATACAGAGCCCCCCTGTCAGTGTATTATGTGCTGAAACCCCCCTAACTATACAGAGACCCCTGTCAGCGTATTATGTGTAGTAACCCCCCCTAACTATACAGAGCCCCCTGTCAGTGTATTATGTGCCGTAACCCCCCCTAACTATACAGAGCCCCCTGTCAGTGTATTATGTGCCGTAACCCCCCAACTATACAGAGCCCCCCTGTCAGTGTATTATGTGCTGAAACCCCCCTAACTATACAGAGCCCCCTGTCAGCGTATTATGTGTAGTAACCCCCCCTAACTATACAGAGCCCCCTGTCAGTGTATTATGTGCAGTAACCCCCCCTAACTATACAGAGCCCCCTGTCAGCGTATTATGTGCCGTAACCCCCCTAACTATACAGAGCCCCCTGTCAGTGTATTATGTGCTGAAACCCCCCCTAACTATACAGAGCCCCCTGTCAGTGTATTATGTGCAGTAACCCCCCCTAACTATACAGAGCCCCCTGTCAGTGTATTATGTGCAGTAACCCCCCCTAACTATACAGAGCCCCCTGTCAGTGTATTATGTGCTGAAACCCCCCCTAACTATACAGAGCCCCCTGTCAGTGTATTATGTGCTGAAACCCCCCTAAATATACAGAGCCCCCTGTCAGTGTATTATGTGCAGTAACCCCCCCTAACTATACAGAGCCCCCTGTCAGTGTATTATGTGCTGAAACCCCCCCTAACTATACAGAGCCCCCTGTCAGTGTATTATGTGCTGAAACCCCCCCTAACTATACAGAGCCCCCTGTCAGTGTATTATGTGCTGAAACCCCCCCTAACTATACAGAGCCCCCTGTCAGTGTATTATGTGCTGAAACCCCCCCTAACTATACAGAGCCCCCTGTCAGTGTTTTATGTGCTGAAACCCCCCCTAACTATACAGAGCCCCCTGTCAGTGTATTATGTGCTGAAACCCCCCCTAACTATACAGAGCCCCCTGTCAGTGTTTTATGTGCTGAAACCCCCCCTAACTATACAGAGCCCCCTGTCAGTGTATTATGTGCTGAAACCCCCCCTAACTATACAGAGCCCCCTGTCAGTGTTTTATGTGCTGAAACCCCCCCTAACTATACAGAGCCCCCTGTCAGTGTATTATGTGCTGAAACCCCCCCTAACTATACAGAGCCCCCTGTCAGTGTATTATGTGCTGAAACCCCCCCTAACTATACAGAGCCCCCTGTCAGTGTTTTATGTGCAGTAACCCCCCCTAACTATACAGAGCCCCCTGTCAGTGTATTATGTGCAGTAACCCCCCCTAACTATACAGAGCCCCCTGTCAGTGTATTATGTGCCGTAACCCCCCCTAACTATACAGAGCCCCCTGTCAGTGTATTATGTGCAATAACCCCCCCTAACTATACAGAGCCCCCTGTCAGTGTATTATGTGCTGAAACCCCCCTAACTATACAGAGCCCCCTGTCAGTGTATTATGTGCTGAAACCCCCCCTAACTATACAGAGCCCCCTGTCAGTGTATTATGTGCTGAAACCCCCCTAACTATACAGAGCCCCCTGTCAGTGTATTATGTGCAGTAACCCCCCCTAACTATACAGAGCCCCCTGTCAACGTATTATGTGCCGTAACCCCCCTAACTATATAGAGCCCCCTGTCAGTGTATTATTTGCCGTAACCCCCCTAACTATACAGAGCCCCCTGTCAGTGTATTATGTGCCGTAACCCCCCTAACTATACACAGACCCCCAGAAAACCATATATTTTTGGAAAGTACACTTTCTGATGAATTCAAAATAGGTAAAGTAATTTTTCTACACCAAAGTTACACCTGGCAAAGCTACGCTAAAAACAGATTAGGAACACTAATACAGGGATAAAAATGCAATAAAACCAGAAAAATTGTGCAAATCAGCGAAACAACAAAATAAGTCACATGACAGTGTAATTAGTGGTCAGAATATCTGATCCAATAGTCACGCTGTCAAAATAAACAGTTTTCAAGGGGGCATCTCTCCTGCTGGTACCGGCTGCGGGTCTCTCCTGCTGGTACCAGCTGCGGGGGGCTTACAAAAGAGGGTCTAACAAAGTAACAAGATGGCGGCCCCCTCTGGCGTATCTCCTGGTACCAGCTGCGGGGGGCACCTTTCCTGCTGGTACCGGTTGCAGGCGGCGTCTCTCCTGCTGGTACCGGCTGCGGGGTGCAGCCGGTACCCCCCAGCTGGTTTCCCCTTTTCCCTCTCTGACCATCACCCGGTTACATTTCTGTCTCTCACTCTCCTTCCCAACCTGCTCCTCCCCCCACTACTAATTCCGAATACATGTGACATGGGCCTTAGCTCACTCTTTCAGCTCCAGTCTCTCCTCCTTTAACAAGATCCCTGACCCTGATACCCTGGTTAGTGAGTACAGCCACATACCAGCCCCCACCCTATAAGCTAAGCGACTCCCCTGTGCAAGGTCTGTGGAACGTATGTGGGGAAATCCCGTATATTATAGATTCCTATTGTAGTTCCTCAGTGCTGCCTTGTCACAGGCCAAGCAGGAGTAGCACAGTACTGCCACTCACCTACCAACCTACAGTACTGTCACTCACCTACCTACTGTACTGCCACTCACCTACCTACTGTACTGCCACTCACCTACCTACTGTACTGCCACTCACCTACCTACTGTACTGCCACTCACCTACCTACTGTACTGCCACTCACCTACCTACTGTACTGCCACTCACCTACCTACTGTACTGCCACTCACCTACCTACTGTACTGCCACTCACCTACCTACTGTACTGCCACTCACCTACCTACTGTACTGCCACTCACCTACCTACTGTACTGCCACTCACCTACCTACTGTACTGTCACTCACCTACCTACTGTACTGTCACTCACCTACCTACTGTACTGCCACTCACCTACCTACTGTACCGTCACTCACCTACCTACAGTACTGCCACTCACCTACCTACTGTACTGTCACTCACCTACCTACTGTACTGCCACTCACCTACCTACTGTACTGTCACTCACCTACCTACTGTACTGCAACTCACCTACCTACTGTACTGCCACTCACCTACCTACTGTACTGCCACTCACCTACCTACTGTACTGCCACTCACCTACCTACTGTACTGCCACTCACCTACCTACTGTACTGCCACTCACCTACCTACTGTACTGTCACTCACCTACCTACTGTACTGCCACTCACCTACCTACTGTACTGCCACTCACCTACCTACTGTACTGTCACTCACCTACCTACTGTACTGCCACTCACCTACCTACTGTACTGTCACTCACCTACCTACTGTACCGTCACTCACCTACCTACTGTACCGCCACTCACCTACCTACTGTACTGCCACTCACCTACCTACAGTACTGCCACTCACCTACCTACTGTACTGTCACTCACCTACCTACTGTACTGCCACTCACCTACCTACTGTACTGTCACTCACCTACCTACTGTACTGCGACTCACCTACCTACTGTACTGCCACTCACCTACCTACTGTACTGCCACTCACCTACCTACTGTACTGCCACTCACCTACCTACTGTACTGCCACTCACCTACCTACTGTACTGCCACTCACCTACCTACAGTACTGCCACTCACCTACCTACTGTACTGTCACTCACCTACCTACTGTACTGCCACTCACCTACCTACAGTACTGCCACTCACCTACCTACTGTACTGTCACTCACCTACCTACTGTACTGCCACTCACCTACCTACTGTACTGCCACTCACCTACCTACTGTACTGTCACTCACCTACCTACTGTACTGCCACTCACCTACCTACTGTACTGCCACTCACCTACCTACTGTACTGCCACTCACCTACCTACAGTACTGCCACTCACCTACCTACAGTACTGCCACTCACCTACCTACTGTACTGTCACTCACCTACCTACTGTACTGCCACTCACCTACCAAACTACGATACTGTGACTTACCTACCTACTGTACTGTCACTCATCTACCTACTGTACTGCCACTCACCTACCAACCTACAGTACTGCCACTCACCTACCTACTGTACTGCCACTCACCTACCTACTGTACTGTCACTCACCTACCTACTGTACTGCCACTCACCTACCAAACTACGGTACTGTGACTTACCTACCTACTGTACTGTCACTCACCTACCTACTGTACTGCCACTCACCTACCTACTGTACTGCCACTCACCTACCTACGGTACTGCCACTCACCTACCTACGGTACTGTCACTCACCTACCTACTGTACTGCCACTCACCTACCTACTGTACTGCCACTCACCTACCTACAGTACTGCCACTCACCTACCTACTGTACTGCCACTCACCTACCTACTGTACTGTCACTCACCTACCTACTGTACTGCCACTCACCTACCTACTGTACTGTCACTCACCTACCTACAGTACTGCCACTCACCTACCTACTGTACTGTCACTCACCTACCTACTGTACTGCCACTCACCTACCTACTGTACTGTCACTCACCTACCTACTGTACTGCGACTCACCTACCTACTGTACTGCCACTCACCTACCTACTGTACTGCCACTCACCTACCTACTGTACTGCCACTCACCTACCTACTGTACTGCCACTCACCTACCTACTGTACTGCCACTCACCTACCTACTGTACTGCCACTCACCTACCTACAGTACTGCCACTCACCTACCTACTGTACTGTCACTCACCTACCTACTGTACTGCCTCTCACCTACCAAACTACGATACTGTGACTTACCTACCTACTGTACTGTCACTCATCTACCTACTGTACTGCCACTCACCTACCAACCTACAGTACTGCCACTCACCTACCTACTGTACTGCCACTCACCTACCTACTGTACTGTCACTCACCTACCTACTGTACTGCCACTCACCTACCAAACTACGGTAATGTGACTTACCTACCTACTGTACTGTCACTCACCTACCTACTGTACTGCCACTCACCTACCTACTGTACTGCCACTCACCTACCTACGGTACTGCCACTCACCTACCTACTGTACTGTCACTCACCTACCTACAGTACTGCCACTCACCTACCTACTGTACTGCCACTCACCTACCTACTGTACTGCCACTCACCTACCTACGGTACTGCCACTCACCTACCTACTGTACTGCCACTCACCTACCTACAGTACTGCCACTCACCTACCTACTGTACTGCCACTCACCCTACCTACTGTACTGTCACTCACCTACCTACTGTACTGCCACTCACCTACCAAACTATGGTACTGTGACTTACCTACCTACTGTACTGTCACTCACCTACCTACTGTACTGCCACTCACCTACCAACCTACAGTACTGCCACTCACCTACCTACTGTACTGCCACTCACCTACCTACGGTACTTCCACTCACCTACCTACTGTACTGTCACTCACCTACCTACAATACTGCCACTCACCTACCTACTGTACTGCCACTCACCTACCTACTGTACTGTCACTCACCTACCTACTGTACTGCCACTCACCTACCTACGGTACTGCCACTCACCTACCTACTGTACTGTCACTCACCCACCTACAGTACTGCCACTCACCTACCTACTGTACTGCCACTCACCTACCTACTGTACTGCCACTCACCTACCTACTGTACTGCCACTCACCTACCTACAGTACTGCCACTCACCTACCTACTGTACTGCCACTCACCTACCTACTGTACTGTCACTCACCTACCTACTGTACTGCCACTCACCTACCAAACTATGGTACTGTGACTTACCTACCTACTGTACTGTCACTCACCTACCTACTGTACTGCCACTCACCTACCAACCTACAGTACTGCCACTCACCTACCTACTGTACTGCCACTCACCTACCTACAGTACTGCCACTCACCTACCTAGTGTACTGCCACTCACCTACCTACCTACTGTACTGCCACTCACCTACCTATGGTACTGCGACTCACCTACCTACTGTACTGTCACTCACCTACCTACTGTACTGTCACTCACCTACCTACTGTACTGCCACTCACCTACCTACTGTACTGCCACTCACCTACCTACTGTACTGCCACTCACCTACCTACAGTACTGCCACTCACCTACCTACTGTACTGTCACTCACCTACCTACTGTACTGCCTCTCACCTACCAAACTACGATACTGTGACTTACCTACCTACTGTACTGTCACTCACCTACCTACTGTACTGCCACTCACCTACCAACCTACAGTACTGCCACTCACCTACCTACTGTACTGCCACTCACCTACCTACTGTACTGTCACTCACCTACCTACTGTACTGCCACTCACCTACCAAACTACGGTAATGTGACTTACCTACCTACTGTACTGTCACTCACCTACCTACTGTACTGCCACTCACCTACCTACTGTACTGCCACTCACCTACCTACGGTACTGCCACTCACCTACCTACTGTACTGTCACTCACCTACCTACAGTACTGCCACTCACCTACCTACTGTACTGCCACTCACCTACCTACTGTACTGCCACTCACCTACCTACTGTACTGCCACTCACCTACCTACAGTACTGCCACTCACCTACCTACTGTACTGCCACTCACCTACCTACTGTACTGTCACTCACCTACCTACTGTACTGCCACTCACCTACCAAACTATGGTACTGTGACTTACCTACCTACTGTACTGTCACTCACCTACCTACTGTACTGCCACTCACCTACCAACCTACAGTACTGCCACTCACCTACCTACTGTACTGCCACTCACCTACCTACGGTACTGCCACTCACCTACCTACTGTACTGTCACTCACCTACCTACAATACTGCCACTCACCTACCTACTGTACTGCCACTCACCTACCTACTGTACTGTCACTCACCTACCTACTGTACTGCCACTCACCTACCTACGGTACTGCCACTCACCTACCTACTGTACTGTCACTCACCTACCTACAGTACTGCCACTCACCTACCTACTGTACTGCCACTCACCTACCTACTGTACTGCCACTCACCTACCTACTGTACTGCCACTCACCTACCTACTGTACTGCCACTCACCTACCTACAGTACTGCCACTCACCTACCTACTGTACTGCCACTCACCTACCTACTGTACTGTCACTCACCTACCTACTGTACTGCCACTCACCTACCAAACTATGGTACTGTGACTTACCTACCTACTGTACTGTCACTCACCTACCTACTGTACTGCCACTCACCTACCAACCTACAGTACTGCCACTCACCTACCTACTGTACTGCCACTCACCTACCTACAGTACTGCCACTCACCTACCTAGTGTACTGCCACTCACCTACCTACCTACTGTACTGCCACTCACCTACCTATGGTACTGCGACTCACCTACCTACTGTACTGTCACTCACCTACCTACTGTACTGCCACTCACCTACCTACTGTACTGCCACTCACTTACCTACTGTACTGTCACTCACCTACCTACTGTACTGTCACTCACCTACCTACTGTACTGCGACTCACCTACCTACTGCACTGACACTCACCTACCTACTGTACTGTCACTCACCTACCTACTGTACTGCCACTCACCTACCTACTGTACTGCCACTCACCTACCTACGGTACTGCCACTCACCTACCTACTGTACTGCCACTCACCTACCTACTGTACTGTCACTCACCTACCAACCTACGGTACTGCGACTTACCTACCTACTGTACTGCCACTCACCTACCTACGGTACTGCGACTCACCTACCTACTGTACTGCCACTCACCTACCTACGGTACTGCGACTCACCTACCTACTGTACTGCCACTCACCTACCTACGGTACTGCGACTCACCTACCTACTGTACTGCCACTCACCTACCTACGGTACTGCCACTCACCTACCTACTGTACTGTCACTCACCTACCTACTGTACTGCCACTCACCTACCAAACTATGGTACTGTGACTTACCTACCTACTGTACTGTCACTCACCTACCTACTGTACTGCCACTCACCTACCTACTGTACTGTCACTCACCTACCTACAGTACTGCCACTCACCTACCTACTGTACTGCCACTCACCTACCTACTGTACTGTCACTCACCTACCTACTGTACTGCCACTCACCTACCTACTGTACTGCCACTCACCTACCTACTGTACTGCCACTCACCTACCTACTTTACTGCCACTCACCTACCTACGGTACTGCCACTCACCTACCTACTGTACTGCCACTCACCTACCTACTGTACTGTCACTCACCTACCAACCTACGGTACTGCCACTCACCCACCAACCTACGGTACTGCCACTTACCTACCTACTGTACTGCCACTCACCTACCTACTGTACTGCCACTCACCTACCTACGGTACTGCGACTTACCTACCTACTGTACTGCCACTCACCTACCTACCTACTGTACTGCCACTCACCTACCTACCTACTGTACTGCCACTCACCTACCTATGGTACTGCGACTCACCTACCTACTGTACTGCCACTCACCTACCTACTGTACTGTCACTCACCTACCTACTGTACTGCCACTCACCTACCTACTGTACTGCCACTCACCTACCTACAGTACTGCCACTCACCTACCTACTGTACTGCCACTCACCTACCTACTGTACTGTCACTCACCTACCTACTGTACTGCCACTCACCTACCAAACTATGGTACTGTGACTTACCTACCTACTGTACTGTCACTCACCTACCTACTGTACTGCCACTCACCTACCAACCTACAGTACTGCCACTCACCTACCTACTGTACTGCCACTCACCTACCTACGGTACTGCCACTCACCTACCTACTGTACTGTCACTCACCTACCTACAATACTGCCACTCACCTACCTACTGTACTGCCACTCACCTACCTACTGTACTGTCACTCACCTACCTACTGTACTGCCACTCACCTACCTACGGTACTGCCACTCACCTACCTACTGTACTGTCACTCACCTACCTACAGTACTGCCACTCACCTACCTACTGTACTGCCACTCACCTACCTACTGTACTGCCACTCACCTACCTACTGTACTGCCACTCACCTACCTACTGTACTGCCACTCACCTACCTACTGTACTGCCACTCACCTACCTACTGTACTGTCACTCACCTACCTACTGTACTGCCACTCACCTACCAAACTATGGTACTGTGACTTACCTACCTACTGTACTGTCACTCACCTACCTACTGTACTGCCACTCACCTACCAACCTACAGTACTGCCACTCACCTACCTACTGTACTGCCACTCACCTACCTACAGTACTGCCACTCACCTACCTAGTGTACTGCCACTCACCTACCTACCTACTGTACTGCCACTCACCTACCTATGGTACTGCGACTCACCTACCTACTGTACTGTCACTCACCTACCTACTGTACTGTCACTCACCTACCTACTGTACTGCCACTCACCTACCTACTGTACTGCCACTCACCTACCTACTGTACTGCCACTCACCTACCTACAGTACTGCCACTCACCTACCTACTGTACTGTCACTCACCTACCTACTGTACTGCCTCTCACCTACCAAACTACGATACTGTGACTTTCCTACCTACTGTACTGTCACTCACCTACCTACTGTACTGCCACTCACCTACCAACCTACAGTACTGCCACTCACCTACCTACTGTACTGCCACTCACCTACCTACTGTACTGTCACTCACCTACCTACTGTACTGCCACTCACCTACCAAACTACGGTAATGTGACTTACCTACCTACTGTACTGTCACTCACCTACCTACTGTACTGCCACTCACCTACCTACTGTACTGCCACTCACCTACCTACGGTACTGCCACTCACCTACCTACTGTACTGTCACTCACCTACCTACAGTACTGCCACTCACCTACCTACTGTACTGCCACTCACCTACCTACTGTACTGCCACTCACCTACCTACTGTACTGCCACTCACCTACCTACAGTACTGCCACTCACCTACCTACTGTACTGCCACTCACCTACCTACTGTACTGTCACTCACCTACCTACTGTACTGCCACTCACCTACCAAACTATGGTACTGTGACTTACCTACCTACTGTACTGTCACTCACCTACCTACTGTACTGCCACTCACCTACCAACCTACAGTACTGCCACTCACCTACCTACTGTACTGCCACTCACCTACCTACTGTACTGTCACTCACCTACCTACTGTACTGCCACTCACCTACCAAACTACGGTAATGTGACTTACCTACCTACTGTACTGTCACTCACCTACCTACTGTACTGCCACTCACCTACCTACTGTACTGCCACTCACCTACCTACGGTACTGCCACTCACCTACCTACTGTACTGTCACTCACCTACCTACAGTACTGCCACTCACCTACCTACTGTACTGCCACTCACCTACCTACTGTACTGCCACTCACCTACCTACTGTACTGCCACTCACCTACCTACAGTACTGCCACTCACCTACCTACTGTACTGCCACTCACCTACCTACTGTACTGTCACTCACCTACCTACTGTACTGCCACTCACCTACCAAACTATGGTACTGTGACTTACCTACCTACTGTACTGTCACTCACCTACCTACTGTACTGCCACTCACCTACCAACCTACAGTACTGCCACTCACCTACCTACTGTACTGCCACTCACCTACCTACGGTACTGCCACTCACCTACCTACTGTACTGTCACTCACCTACCTACAATACTGCCACTCACCTACCTACTGTACTGCCACTCACCTACCTACTGTACTGTCACTCACCTACCTACTGTACTGCCACTCACCTACCTACGGTACTGCCACTCACCTACCTACTGTACTGTCACTCACCTACCTACAGTACTGCCACTCACCTACCTACTGTACTGCCACTCACCTACCTACTGTACTGCCACTCACCTACCTACTGTACTGCCACTCACCTACCTACTGTATTGCCACTCACCTACCTACAGTACTGCCACTCACCTACCTACTGTACTGCCACTCACCTACCTACTGTACTGTCACTCACCTACCTACTGTACTGCCACTCACCTACCAAACTATGGTACTGTGACTTACCTACCTACTGTACTGTCACTCACCTACCTACTGTACTGCCACTCACCTACCAACCTACAGTACTGCCACTCACCTACCTACTGTACTGCCACTCACCTACCTACAGTACTGCCACTCACCTACCTAGTGTACTGCCACTCACCTACCTACCTACTGTACTGCCACTCACCTACCTATGGTACTGCGACTCACCTACCTACTGTACTGTCACTCACCTACCTACTGTACTGCCACTCACCTACCTACTGTACTGCCACTCACTTACCTACTGTACTGTCACTCACCTACCTACTGTACTGTCACTCACCTACCTACTGTACTGCGACTCACCTACCTACTGTACTGACACTCACCTACCTACTGTACTGTCACTCACCTACCTACTGTACTGCCACTCACCTACCTACTGTACTGCCACTCACCTACCTACGGTACTGCCACTCACCTACCTACTGTACTGCCACTCACCTACCTACTGTACTGTCACTCACCTACCAACCTACGGTACTGCGACTTACCTACCTACTGTACTGCCACTCACCTACCTACGGTACTGCGACTCACCTACCTACTGTACTGCCACTCACCTACCTACGGTACTGCGACTCACCTACCTACTGTACTGCCACTCACCTACCTACGGTACTGCGACTCACCTACCTACTGTACTGCCACTCACCTACCTACGGTACTGCCACTCACCTACCTACTGTACTGTCACTCACCTACCTACTGTACTGCCACTCACCTACCAAACTACGGTACTGGGACTTACCTACCTACTGTACTGTCACTCACCTACCTACTGTACTGCCACTCACCTACCTACTGTACTGTCACTCACCTACCTACAGTACTGCCACTCACCTACCTACTGTACTGCCACTCACCTACCTACTGTACTGTCACTCACCTACCTACTGTACTGCCACTCACCTACCTACGGTACTGCCACTCACCTACCTACTGTACTGCCACTCACCTACCTACTGTACTGCCACTCACCTACCTACGGTACTGCCACTCACCTACCTACTGTACTGCCACTCACCTACCTACTGTACTGTCACTCACCTACCAACCTACGGTACTGCCACTCACCCACCAACCTACGGTACTGCCACTTACCTACCTACTGTACTGCCACTCACCTACCTACTGTACTGCCACTCACCTACCTACGGTACTGCGACTTACCTACCTACTGTACTGCCACTCACCTACCTACCTACTGTACTGCCACTCACCTACCTACCTACTGTACTGCCACTCACCTACCTATGGTACTGCGACTCACCTACCTACTGTACTGCCACTCACCTACCTACTGTACTGTCACTCACCTACCATCCTACGGTACTGTCACTCACCTACCAACCTACGGTACTGCCACTCACCTACCTACTGTACTGCGACTCACCTACCTACTGTACTGCCACTCACCTACCTACTGTACTGTCACTCACCTACCATCCTACGGTACTGTCACTCACCTACCAACCTATGGTACTGCCACTCACCTACCTACTGTACTGTCACTCACCTACCTACTGTACTGTCACTCACCTACCAACCTACGGTACTGCCACTCACCTACCTACTGTACTGCGACTCACCTACCTACTGTACTGCCACTCACCTACCTACTGTACTGTCACTCACCTACCAACCTACGGTACTGTCACTCACCTACCAACCTACTGTACTGCCACTCACCTACCTACTGTACTGCCACTCACCTACCTACGGTACTGCGAGTTACCTACCTACTGTACTGCCACTCACCTACCTACCTACTGTACTGCCACTCACCTACCTATGGTACTGCGACTCACCTACCTACTGTACTGCCACTGACCTACCTACCTACTGTACTGCCACTCACCTACCTACGGTACTGTGACTCACCTACCTACTGTACTGCGACTCACCTACCTACGGTACTGCGACTCACCTACCTACTGTACTGCCACTCACCTACCTACGGTACTGCGACTCAACTACCTACGGTACTGCCACTCACCTACCTACTGTACTGCCACTAACCTACCTATGGTACTGCCACTCACCTACCCATGGTACTGCGACTCACCTACCTACTGTACTGCCACTCACCTACCTACGGTACTGTGACTCACCTACCTACTGTACTGCCACTCACCTACCTACCTACTGTACTGCCACTCACCTACCTACCTACAGTTTTGCCACTCACCTACCTACCTACTGTACTGCCACTCACCTACCTACCTACAGTTCTGCCACTCATCTACTACTTATGGTACTGCCACTCACCTACCTACAGTATTGCCACTCACCTACCTACGATACTGCGACTTACCTACCTAAGGTACTGCCACTCACCTACCTACGATACTGCAACTTACCTACCTAAGGTACTGCCACTCACCTACCTACGATACTGTGACTTACCTACCTACAGTACTGCCACTCACCTACCCACCTACCTACGGTACTGCCACTCACTCACCTACCTGCCTTCCATACTATGACTTTCCAACCTACAGTACTGCCAGCCACCTGCCTACAACACACATAATCAATTTCAAATCCAACCCATGACACCTGTTTCCAATAGGAATGTACTTACCAGTTCCCGGCAGTGAGACAGAGACCAGTATAAAGCAGAACAGGACGGGGGGATTCAGGCCGATTCCCAGATCCATCGGGTGTCAGTGCTCAGTGCTCTCCCCAATCCATTCCAGCTTAGTGGAGACTTACTTCCAGCCTCAGCAGTTGGAGGAACAAGTTATAACAGGAATTCTCTAGCATAAGCACCTACTCCCATAGTGTATCCACCCTGCTGGAATTCATTATCTTTTGCTAAGTCTGAGGAGTTTTACTTTCAGTTGCAGGAGTTGGAGGAACAAGTTATACAAATGAGACACCGGGAATTCTACAGGATAAACACCTCCTCCCATAGTGTATCCACCCTGCCGGGATTCATTATCTTTTGCAACGTCTGGGTGCTGCTTTTCTGTATCTCTTGTATAAACAGAGGCTTGTGAAAATGTACTGTGACCCCAGGTGCAAAAGCATTAAAGGGGATGTAAACCCAGCCATGATGCTGTCCCACTGTGCAATGCTAATGGCATCATTATCTCTATATGTAAGGTACCAGCAAGGGGCCTGACACAGGGAATCAGCATTCTCATTGGTCACTTCTCCTGCATCTATAATGAAGTTATTTATCAGTAGAATTCTCATTGGGGAATTTTCTTGCATCTATAATTATGTTTTTCAGCAACTTCTATAGCAACACTAGGGGGCGCAGTGGGGCAGTGTTGTGGTTAAAAGACGCCAGTAATGTTGCTATTTCACCTCTATAAAATCTGACAGAGCTACAAATCTGTATTAAAATCATCACCTTGAGTGAAATGTATATTTATTTCCCAAGAGCCAAGAAATATATTGGGAATAAAAAAGCAGCATCTTTGTGGGGTTTGGATGTAGAATGAGATTCTGTCATTTCATTCTGTAAATTTTTAATTCTATTCTGATACTTTGTATCTTCACTCTTAATGTTATTCTTTTCATTTTGTTAATTAATAAATGATTGTTTATCTCGCCCTTTACTGCAGCCTGGTACCGCTTTATGGTCACTTAGACCTTCTGTCATGTGATCGGCTTCTTCATTAAATTCTGTCTCCTCGGATGTAACAATAACCCTGAGATGCCGACGTCTATGTAACTGCCACTGAGAGGGTGAAAAATGTTAAATGAATTTTACATAAATTATTGTTATATAACGACATTCCATTGTGAGTGTAATTGTAGGGAGTGCTCCATTAATTGCTTCCCCAGCTCCACCGATCCCTCTATTCTCTGCCTATGTCGTCCACCTACCTTATAAATAGGGCACTTTGAAAATATTGCCCTAAATCTGAATAAAGTACCGATCGTGGAATCTAAAGTGGATCTCAGTCAGAACAAATTCAAGCACATATGGCTGGTGCCACTTTTCTGTGGCTTTTGGTACCTCTCCAGCTTATGGGGCCCCCACTAAAACCCCCTCTTGTGTCCCTTCCCCAACCCAATGGCCTAGGGGTGCCACCAGTCCAGTTTTGGCCCAGACAGTCTGGGTTCCAGTCAGGCTGTACGGGTCAAAACTACCTGCCCAGTTTTCCCAATTTGGAAAACCAAGGATTAGCCCCACCCCTGTGATGGCCCAGCCCATGTGACATCACACCCCACCCTTGTGATGGCCCAGACCATGTGACATCACACCCCACCCCTGTGATGGCCCAGCCCATGTGACATCATACCCTGCCCCTGTGATGGCCCAGCCCATGTGACATCACACCCCACCCTTGTGATGGCCCAGCCCATGTGATATCACACCCCGCCCCTGTGATGGCACGCTCCGCCTACAACGGCCCCAGCAATGGCCCTAACTGCAGCCGTGTCATCATCATGTATCGGCTGTTGGGGTATTAAACTGCACCTAACTGCCCTACAGCTGCCCCCTTTTTCTCTGCTTCTCATTGATATTGGTGGAACCAGTGCCAGTGAGATCTGCCCCACCTGCCCCCAGGTAACACATTTGCACCCATTACACAAACACAACGCACACTAATTGCACATTTTTACCTAATTTTACTTTTTTTTTTTCATAATTTTTCCCACTTGTATAGATTGTAAGCTCTACGGGGCAGGGACCTCCATCCTCTTGTGTCTTTGACTCTTAACTTATTGCAACTGTATCTTGTATTTATTTGTATTTATTGTTGTACTTTGTATTTATCTATTATCTTAATAACCCCCTGTTTGTATTAATGTATTCTACTGTACAGCGCTGGGTACATAAGTAGCACTTTATAAATAAAAATATACATACATACATACTTACTGTTACACACATAAGGGCACATTTACTAAAAATCCATTTTTTTTTGTTTTTAGAAAATCACATAAACTCCCGAGAGTTGTTTTATTAAAAAAATGAGATTTATTTCCTTGAACAGCTGAGTAACGTTTGGTTGAGCCGCGCTGTGCCACAGGGTTTAGTTTCCCTTTAATTACTGTACCTATGTATGATACCCAACACTTATGTTTTACAGACAGAATAAAATCCAGAACAAGATTATTCTCCAGGGATCTGATACAGGAATAATCCCCCCCCCCAATTATCCCCAAGAATCAGCTTTATCATCAGCTGACTGGTTACACTGAAGGTTCCGTCCCCATTCTCTAGCGGCTCATTGGTGGAGACTCCTCGGGGCAGAACATTCTGCTGAGCAACACCGACGTATTTTATCCAGTGGATCTTTATCATTTTGGGGTAATAATTACTGACTCGGCATGTAACCCCCCTCTCTGTTTCTTCCTCTATAATAACATCGGGGGCCTGATGGGGTTGTGGGAGCCTCTGTCATACATATAAACTGGGCCGGATCCCAGGGTCCAATGGACAGAGAGGCGCTGTAGGTCCAGTTCTGCGCTGCTGTATCCAGTGATTGTACATGGGATAAACACATCCTGGTCCCTCAGTACTTTCACTGCGAGTCGCTCACTTTCACTCCCACTGGGTCTGAAAAGTAAGAAAAACAAGATTATTAACACATTAATTAGAGAATAAAGTGCAATAAAGATTCAGGCGCTGGCTGAAAATGCCAATGAGTGTAAATGAGCCGCTATATAATTATCAGCTTCAGTAATGGGGGGATGCAATGTACCATCTGGTGAAGGCAAGTGTCAGACTGGAGACCCTTGGGCCCACCAGAGAACCTTCCAGGGCCCCACAGACTCCCCCTCCCTGCTGGCACCCACCCCTCCCACCCCTTGCCTCCGATTCCACCCGCTACACTGCTGCAAACCTACCTGTGACCTGGGCCCAAGCAGTGGAGGCCACTAGCGCTGGGACCCACCCCTCCCACCAATTGACTCCGATTCCACCCGCTACACTGCTGCAAACCTACCTGTGACCTGGGCCCAAGCAGTGGAGGCCACTAGCGCTGGGACCCACCCCTCCCACCAATTGACTCCGATTCCACCCGCTACACTGCTGCAAACCTACCTGTGACCTGGGCCCAAGCAGTGGAGGCCACTAGCGCTGGGACCCACCAGGATTGCCCCGGGCAACTTGCTAGACACAGTCTTTTGATAAACAAGAGGCCTTTTACTGGTCGGAGTGGAAATATTACACGTAAATCTATTTTGAAAACAGCTAAAAGATAAACGAGTCAGTTTTTCGGGTTAGTTTTGAAAGTAACAATGAATCAGATACCGGCGGCTGCTTCTCCTCTGCCTTCTCAGGCTGCTAGAGATATACGTAGAAAAGAGGCCGTCTCTGATGATGAAATGAGATCAAAATCTTCCTCCTCTGCAAAAAACAGACAAGACAAGTGGTCCAAGTGGAAAAACAAAATGAACTCTCGCTCAAGCAAATCCGGCGAGGAAGACACCAGAACATCGAGAGACCGAAGGAGGAAAAGGTTCTGAATCTCTCCGACAGAATTCTGAGTGTTCCAGAGAAAGGCCTCACCTTCTGTCCAGTAAAAGACTTTGATTTGTTTAATACTATTACAGATATTAATTGGTTTGTGCGTAAATTACTATTGAAAAAACATTTTTATGATGACGATCATGTTGATAATAGAAATAGGAGTGATGAAGTTAATGAGGTTAATCCTACAGTTTTACAGTCTAATGTCTCTAGCTTTAAAGAAAATGAACATAGTTTTGCAATTAGAACAACTACAGCGAGATCTAGATCAAACTTTTATCCAGTATATCCAAAAGATCACACTGTGAATATGTTGAGCTAGAATTGAGTGTAGACAGAGATCCCCTTCTGATAAAAATAATCTTACAATAAAAGAGAAAAGGGCATTCTATAGCCTAGAGAACAACATGGATATTGTAATAAGATATAGTAAAGGGGAGCACTCACCGGACCGAATCCACTGCCTCTAGGGCCCGTGCTGCCACGTCACCAGACACCCCCGATCCAGGCATATTTCACCAATCCAAACAAGAATATGGAGGAAGCACTGGGATTCCAAATCAATTAAAAAGTCACTTTTATTAATTCATATAAAAGCATCACAGAGACCTAGACACCCAGCTTTACACATTTCATGGCTTCCCGCCATTTCATCAGTGAATATATACACACCAACAAAATTCTCAAACACCAACTGGAAAATGAAACAGAACTATATCTGAAGATATGGGATACCTGGATACTGAATAAGGACAATCTCTCTGGATCACAAAGCTATGGGTAGGGACCCCCCCTTTAATCTAACTGAAAGCATGAGATAAATGAGGGAGAATCTGAACTTGTTAGTAACAAACAATACGTATCAATATAGTTATTGTTATATGTTATATTGGTTCTTTTACAATGTTTATTTTTTCTTTTCTGTTATATACAACAATTCTGAACGAACACGAGAATACTGAGCCAGATAATATGCTTAATATAAAAATTGTTATTCATACAAAAATCGACAACAAATGTTACAATGAAACATGTAAAAAAATCAATAAAAACAAGAGTTTACAAATTTTTTTTTATTATTACATGTATAGGGTTAACACTCAATGTGGGGGTGACCAAGGGTGTATTTAAATGTTTGGTACAGGTATAGGACCCGTTATCCAGAATGCTTGGGACCAAGGGTATTCCAGATAAGGGGTCTTTCCGTAATTTGGATCTCCATACCTTAAGTCTACTAACAAAATCAATAAAACATTATTTAAACCCAATAGGATTGTTTTACATCCAATAAGGATTAATTATATCTTAGTTGGGATCAATAGGGCTGTTCTGCCCCAATAAGGGGTAATTATATCTTAGTTGGGATCAAGTACAGGTACTGTTTTATTATTACAGAGAAAAGGGAATCATTTAACCATGAAATAAACCCAATAGGGCTGTTCTGCCCCAATAAGGGGTAATTATATCTTAGTTGGGATCAAGTACAGGTACTGTTTTATTATTACAGAGAAAAGGGAATCATTTAACCATGAAATAAACCCAATAGGGCTGTTCTGCCCCCAATAAGGGGTAATTATATCTTAGTTGGGATCAAGTACAGGTACTGTTTTATTATTACAGAGAAAAGGGAATCATTTAACCATTAAATAAACCCAATAGGGCTGTTCTGCCCCAATAAGGGGTAATTATATCTTAGTTGGGATCAAGTACAGGTACTGTTTTATTATTACAGAGAAAAGGGGATCATTTAACCATTAAATAAACCCAATAGGGCTGTTCTGCCCCAATAAGGGGTAATTATATCTTAGTTGGGATCAAGTACAGGTACTGTTTTATTATTACAGAGAAAAAGGAAATCAGTTTTAAAATTCTAAATTATTTGATTAAAATGGAGTCTATGGGAGACAGGTGTAGCCCACCTGTGCAGATACTGTGGTACTACTGCTTTACTTGCTTGGCGCTACAGGAGTCCTGAGCCCCGCTTACTTTGGGGACAGGCGTTTCCCAGCAATGGCGTGCCTCCACCCAGGGATATTGGTATGGACTTATTTCCTACCCCCTGGGAACTTCATAGGTTGGTGTGTCTCTCCGGACTAACAGATCTCACCACACGGGTATATGAATAAAATAGATGAAAAGGTTTATTGGACGAACACCTCTCCAGGAGCAGCTTAACCATAGTATACAGTGCAGGGTATATCTCCATACATCTCATTGAGTACCATCTCCTGTTGGCCTACCCAACGGTACTCCCGACATGTGTTCCCATCTAGGGGCTCTCCCCGGTACTCACGGCAAGACACTCTACCATAGAGTTCCCCCGGTACTCACGCTAGGACGTTACCCCACAGGGACCCACACCGGTACTCTCACTGGGCATCCTCAGATCCGGCCTCCTGGACTAGTGGTGCCTTGGTACACCTTCCCTAGCCACTTAGTTCCCTGCACTCCGGCTGATGTAATGCCGGGAGGTCTTAACCTCGCTTACTACTCCTGTAGGGGCCATGTCCGCCCATTCTAAACTCGCTACTCTACATATCACTCCTAGAGCGATCTATTACAAAACTCCTATCTTAGAACTGTGCCCGGGGCACCCACTCCATTACTGGAGCAGTCCCTGGACTAACCATCCCCACAGCACCTGCTGCTTCCCTTATATGGGCCTAGGTACCACCCTGTGGCCATAACCCGAACTGCAGGTATCCGCCCTGTTAACTGTTTAACCACCCAGTCATCCCAGTGTCCCTGTTCTAGGGGTTCCTGTCCTAGGGGCCTGTTTTTGGTAAACCCCTACATTCTCCCCCTACAAGAAAATTGTCACCTCCTGGCTGACACACATTCTACTAAATACAATACATTTACCATGTTGTTTTCACATCACGCTTCACAGCTCCTCCAGGAGACTGCCAGGGTACAATGGATGGACTGGAAAGGAAAAGTGAGACATGCAAACCAATCCCACCCTCCAAAGTCTTTGTGAAAGTCCCACAAGAGTCTCTGTCCCTTAGACATTTCACACTCAAAAGAAAAGAAAGGACATTTTATTTGCCCGACATCAAAACACATTCTTTATTTTGCAGCAAAGAAAATAAAGGCAACTTTTTCTTTTCCTGGCCCTCCCCTCCTCCTTGAGGGAGTCCAGCTCCCAAGGTGATTCCACCTTGGGTCCGTTCATCCA
Source organism: Xenopus tropicalis (assembly GCF_000004195.4). Lineage (NCBI taxonomy): Eukaryota > Metazoa > Chordata > Amphibia > Anura > Pipidae > Xenopus > Xenopus tropicalis. The sequence continues at coordinate 1,998,434 of NC_030680.2, read as the reverse complement.
CCAACGGGTGGGCATTAGGCAAACGTGCGCCCTCTTGGGCTAACTCAGAATCTCCCCTCCGGGAATCGTGACAGGAGCAGCACTTTCCTCCCAACCAGCCGGTTGGCTGCGGTGTAGATGTTCCTTACTATCGCCGACTGTTCCCTCCTGGGAAAAGGACAGGTCCCTCCTGGGGGCACACCTAAACGGTAGGTGTCACACACACCCCTGAACTGAAAAGTTCCCGCCTGGGATTAAACAAGTCCCACAGAAGACTTTCTCACACCATATATGCGAATCGCATCTGAATATCGATATATGAAGCATAATAGTATGGATGCGGCTTTTCTACTTGTACCCCACTGGGCAATTCAACGTCTGTACTAAAATAGCGCGGCTCTGGGTTTTTCCTCCCGCAGCTATATACGGTGTGGCGTAGCACAGTGCGGCCCCACCACCACTCTTTTTCCAACGCCCTGACAAACTTCCAGGCCGCCATTTTCTTCATGGGATCAGCATGGTGCAGGCACTTCCCAGCCTTCCTTTCCTTGGCTGCTATCTCCGCCACCACCCAATCATCCATCAGGGACTCCATTTTATCATACACCCAAAGAGGTGCGTACGGCATATAGTATCCCCATAGTCTAAATATCTTGTAATTCATGACCCGTTGTATTCTGGACACTCGGCAGAATATATCAGGGTCACCCTTACCAGGCAGAACCCAGAAGTCCTTCTCCTCCTCCTTCGTAATTTTTCTAGGAGCTAGGATACTATTAGGCAGTTTAAACAACTGAGGACTATAGAAGTCTTCCTCCTCCGTCTCATCCAGGTTATCCCATCCGGGATTAGGGGTACTAACTGCCCCATTGTCTCCGTCAGAGGTTTCATGTCTCTTTTTGAGAACTTCTATATAGGGTGGTAGAGACTTTACTTCGGGTGGTCCCCCATTATCACTAGTGGGCTCGGGACTCTGCGCGGCCACCTCCGGGCCTGGCTGCACCCCTTGGGGTTCTGGCTCAACCGTAGCCTGGGCTTGACTGATACTAGGGGCTTCGGGTAAAATGGCTGCAGGCTCACTCTCTACCCGTTCGGTCTGGGATTCCCAACCTTGGGACTCCTCATCCACCCCCTGGGGTTTCTCATTACTTACATCCCCTGAGGCTACTGACCCCAAGATCTCCACCTTCCAGGGATACAGTTGTAGTGGTCCGGACACCAGGGTAAGATCACCGTCCCCTAGGTATCGCCCATATACAGCTGGACTTGGCGGGTTGGTATTTAGAGTCGTCAACATTGCCAGCGTGGTTCTGTATCCCTCATTTAGCTTGTCCTCTCTCAAAGGTCCCATCCAGCCTCTGTGTCCACAGCTGGGGCAGCGACCCAGGGCCTGTTTAAGAGCTGAATGGACTTCGGCCCCGCAGTCACCACATATTGGCACCATGAGGAATTCTCCCAACGGCGTGGGCTTCTCTACAAAAGATCCTAGCCACACGTATCGAATATTGGCGTCATACAGGCTACCAACTTCCGGTCTAGAAAGCATGGGTGTCTCACTCCCTCTTTCACTTCCGGACTTAATCGACATGCTTGCTGTGGAGTTGTAGAGGAGCTTACTCTCACGACTCACTGCCAACTGAGAAAGTCTCAAAATGGCCGCCGTGACGTCAACTAGCATCGTCACTTCCTCAGCCCTTGGCGCACTTTCTAACATGTCCTATTGGCCGCTGAACCTCACGGGGCGGTCGACATGCAAATTAGGTAGTTTCCCCCTCTGGCACGCCTCAATCTCACGTGTCTTCCCCGGCTCTCTCTTGGCGCCAATTTTCCTGTAATCCTATTGGCTAAGAGCGCCCTTGCTCCTCTTTTCGCGCCAAATCCCACCTTGGGATGCGGATCAGGATGGCCCAACTCTAGCCCGATAGGAAGAAGGGTTTCACAGACACACTAGGCCTCAGTTCCTTTAGAGCCCTGTCCGCTGAACAGTTCCTGCTCTCATCTCAGCAGTGCCTCCAAATGTAGCCCACCTGTGCAGATACTGTGGTACTACTGCTTTACTTGCTTGGCGCTACAGGAGTCCTGAGCCCCGCTTACTTTGGGGACAGGCGTTTCCCAGCAATGGCGTGCCTCCACCCAGGGATATTGGTATGGACTTATTTCCTACCCCCTGGGAACTTCATAGGTTGGTGTGTCTCTCCGGACTAACAGATCTCACCACACGGGTATATGAATAAAATAGATGAAAAGGTTTATTGGACGAACACCTCTCCAGGAGCAGCTTAACCATAGTATACAGTGCAGGGTATATCTCCATACATCTCATTGAATACCATCTCCTGTTGGCCTACCCAACGGTACTCCCGACATGTGTTCCCATCTAGGGGCTCTCCCCGGTACTCACGGCAAGACACTCTACCATAGAGTTCCCCCGGTACTCACGCTAGGACGTTACCCCACAGGGACCCACACCGGTACTCTCACTGGGCATCCTCAGATCCGGCCTCCTGGACTAGTGGTGCCTTGGTACACCTTCCCTAGCCACTTAGTTCCCTGCACTCCGGCTGATGTAATGCCGGGAGGTCTTAACCTCGCTTACTACTCCTGGAGGGGCCATGTCCGCCCATTCTAAACTCGCTACTCTACATATCACTCCTAGAGCGATCTATTACAAAACTCCTATCTTAGAACTGTGCCCGGGGCACCCACTCCATTACTGGAGCAGTCCCTGGACTAACCATCCCCACAGCACCTGCTGCTTCCCTTATATGGGCCTAGGTACCACCCTGTGGCCATAACCCGAACTGCAGGTATCCGCCCTGTTAACTGTTTAACCACCCAGTCATCCCAGTGTCCCTGTTCTAGGGGTTCCTGTCCTAGGGGCCTGTTTTTGGTAAACCCCTACACAGGCTTTCCATAATTCGGAGCTTTCTGGATAATGGGTTTCCGGATAAGGGATCCCATGCCTGTATTGTGGGGCACTTAAGCAGCTTCTGATCAAGCGCGTAAAGCTGGGTGTCTAGGTCTCTGTGATGCTTTTATATGAATTAATAAAAATGACTTTTTAATCGATTTGGAATCCCAGTGCTCTGTCCATATTCTTGTTTATATTGTAATAAGAAAAGCAGACAAAGGTGGTCAAATAGTCACACTTAACAAAAAAGATTATCTAGCAGAAGCGTATAGGAAACCATCTGAAAAAGATTCTTACAAATTGCTTGATAAAAATCCTATAATCCCTTTTGAATTAGAACTGGATAAATTGTTATAAGAGGCCCTACAATTTAACATAATTGATGAGAAACAAGTTTCATTTCTAAAAAAGTGATAAACCCAGAACTGCGGTTTTTCATTATTTACCAGAGACCTCCCTTAGGGCGACCAATAATTGTATTGTGTGAATACACTGACCATTTTCTCCAGCCCTTAGGTTTAAGGTTACCCAGTTATCTAAGACAGCGTTTTTCAACCACTGTTCCGCGGCACACTAGTGTGCCGCGAGATGTTGCCTGGTGTGCCGTAGGCAGGGCACCAATGTACTAGGGGGGCACTGCTCTTGGCACCAATGTACTAGGGGGGCACTGCTGCTGGGCACCAATGTACTAGGGGGGCACTGCTCTTGGCACCAATGTACTAGGGGGCACTGCTGCTGGGCACCAATGTACTAGGGGGGCACTGCTGCTGGGCACAGAGTTAAATTTTTTAACATTTTCTAATGGTGGTGTGCCTCGTGATTTTTTCATGAAACAAGTGTGCCTTTGCCCAAAAAAGGTTGAAAAACACTGATCTAAGAGACAGTGGAGATTTACTGCATGCGTTGGGTAATTTCCACTGTTGAAAGACACGAAACGCGTCAGGACAAATGGGAATAAAGCTATTTCTTAAACCACCTTCACCCGTGTCTGGAGTGCGTACCAATCGAGAAATTGTAATTTCCACTGGCAACAAGAAAACTGTAAGTGGGCCTCCATTGATGTTGTGTCTATGTATTCATGCACATCCCACCAGCTGGGTCTTAAGGCCACTGAATATAACCAACAATAGTTCACTATAGCACTTATGAAGACAACTTTATCACTTTTATTTTACAAGCCATTCTTTTTTTTGCTAACTCACATTTTTTTTCTATTTTGATAGGAAATATCTGCAATGCTATGGTACGGCTATGGGTGCTAAATTTGCCCCTTCATATGCCAATGTTTTTTTGGGATGGTGGGAAGAAAAGCACATCCATAACAATAATAGTATGTATTAAAACCTAAAAATGCAGTCCCCTAGTGACCCTGGTGTTGAGAATGGCAGCAGGTTGAATTTCCCCATTGAAAATCATGCTCCAACTGTAATCTGATTGGCTGTTGGTGGCTCTGCCCATTATTAAATCAAAACTAAAACTGCAGTCCCCTAGTGACCAACTGTGAAAAGTTTGGGGTTAATACTGTGAGAATTGCAGCAGGTTGAATTTCTCCATTGAAAGTCAATAGGTAAAATCTGATTGGCTGTTCACAGCTCTGCCCACTTTTGGGCATCCAACAATCATCATATTTTCATTCAGGCTGAGCCCATGACTATGTGATTCAAGTTTGGGGAGTGTAGCCTCAAAGCTGTAAGTTTGGCAGCAGTTTCAATTTCCCCATAAAAGTCAACGAGTGAAATTTGATTGGCTTTTGTTGGCCCCTCCCACTTTAGGTCATACAACAAATGTCGCTGTTTCATTTGGGGTAACCCCATGATTATGTTATTCAAGTTTGGGGGGTGTAGCCCCAAAGCTGTAAGAGTGACAGCAGTTTGAAAATCTTCCCTGTAAAAGTCAATGGGAAAATTGGGGGGTTCGGAGCGGCGCCACAAAAAGACGGGGGGCCGGATCGCTTAGATACACACAGGCACCCTGCTCCGCTATAGGGCGAAGAAGCATGGGGAGTTTGGGTGCTGTACCCCTAAAACTGTAGGAGGAGTAGCGTTTAGATATGGGGGGCGCTAAGAATAAGATGAAGCGGAAGAATCAGCTGAAGTCGAGGAACAGTCTGTTCAACACAATAATTGTGCCCAATGGCGGATACAATTCTTTCAAAGCTTTTATATTCTAACATATTTGCTTCTTAATTAACCACAGTTGATAATTAACTCTGATTATATGTACACTGTGATTGGTAAGTCCCTTTGAAATCTGATTCGCCAGTACCATTTTTGGTACGAAACGAGGCTTCTTTGGCTTTATGTGTAGGGATATAATCAACTGAACTGCTTTGCTTCAATATTCAGCTACTTTGAAACTTTTTTTTGGAGAACCAGACTCTCTGCCGAATTTTCCTTTTGTGATTCCCTATATTGGCTCCCCCAGCTGGGGCACGAGCACCCGCACCCATCACTTTTATGGGTGTCAACCCCAATAACCTATAACCAATAAAGCTGGGGCAGATCTGTCACTAGATACTCAGTATTACTATACAGAGCCGCACAGTGTTACCCGCCCCAGACTGGGAGGGGCCAGGCCTCTCTATAACCAATAAAGCTGGGGCAGATCTGTCACTAGATACTCAGTATTACTATACAGAGCCGCACAGTGTTACCTGCCCCAGACTGGGAGGGGCCAGGCCTCTCTATAACCAATAAAGCTGGGGCAGATCTGTCACTAGATACTCAGTATTACTATACAGAGCCGCACAGTGTTACCTGCCCCAGACTGGGAGGGGCCAGGCCTCTCTATAACCAATAAAGCTGGGGCAGATCTGTCACTAGATACTCAGTATTACTATACAGAGCCGCACAGTGTTACCCGCCCCAGACTGGGAGGGGCCAGGCCTCTCTATAACCAATAAAGCTGGGGCAGATCTGTCACTAGATACTCAGTATTACTATACAGAGCCGCACAGTGTTACCCGCCCCAGACTGGGAGGGGCCAGGCCTCTCTATAACCAATAAAGCTGGGGCAGATCTGTCACTAGATACTCAGTATTACTATACAGAGCCGCACAGTGTTACCCGCCCCAGACTGGGAGGGGCCAGGCCTCTCTATAACCAATAAAGCTGGGGCAGATCTGTCACTAGATACTCAGTATTACTATACAGAGCCGCACAGTGTTACCCGCCCCAGACTGGGAGGGGCCAGGCCTCTCTATAACCAATAAAGCTGGGGCAGATCTGTCACTAGATACTCAGTATTACTATACAGAGCCGCACAGTGTTACCCGCCCCAGACTGGGAGGGGCCAGGCCTCTCTATAACCAATAAAGCTGGGGCGGATCTGTCACTAGATACTCAGTATTACTATACAGAGCCGCACAGTGTTACCCAGACTGGGGGGAATAGGAATGTACTTACCAGTTCCCGGCAGTGAGACAGAGACCAGTATAAAGCAGAACAGGACGGGGGGATTCAGGCCGATTCCCAGTTTCTCCTGTATCCCTGGGGGCCCCATCTGGTGTCGGTGCATTAGGGCCCCAGTGAGTGATATTGCTCTGTGCTCTTTACAATCCAACTCTGAATTTTACTTTCAGTTGCAGCAGTTTAAGGAACAGGTTATACAGGTGAGACACCAGGAATAGTATAACAGGGGCCCCAAAAGGTAGGTCACATTATAGTTGCTAGTAGGCCCCAAGGTGGAATGCAGTGGGGTCACATTCCGTCACTTTCCCCCCACATACTGGAGCTTTTGGGTGCAGCTGCTCAAGCCGTGGACTTTACAATCTAAGGTCCCTATCACATTCCCATCAGCCCCTGCCCCAGTGAGCTTACAATCTAAGGTCCCTATCCCATCAGCCCCTGCCCCAGTGAGCTTACAATATAAGGTCCCTATCCCATTCCCATCAGTCCCTGCCCCAGTGAGCTTACAATCTAAGGGCCCTATCACATTCCCATCAGTCCCTGCCCCAGTGAGCTTACATTCTAAGGTCCCTATCACATTCCCAGCAGCCCCTGCCCAGTGAGCTTACAATCTAATATCCCTATCACATTCCCATCAGTCCCTGCCCCAGTGAGCTTACAATCTAAGGTCCCTATCACATTCCCATCAGCCCCTGCCCCAGTGAGCTTACAATCTAAGGTCCCTATCCCATTCCCATCAGCCCCTGCCCCAGTGAGCTTACAATCTAAGGTCCCTATCACATTCCCATCAGTCCCTGCCCCAAGTCACCTCGGAGTCCCATGACTTGTATTAAAGCACTTGGCCTTCAGCCTCATCCCTTACACTTATAATATCCCTATATTTTACAATAGGGGGCACTTTATTCACTATATTGTAGGGACCCATAGGGTTTAGCCCTCCTATAGCTTTAATCCCCTACCAGTTCTTTCTATTACTGTTACTGGGCAGAGCCCCATGTATCTAGTTGGCACTATGCCTTATATCAGGGGTGGGCAAACTACAGCCCGCGGGCCACATCCAGCCCCTTGGCCTTTTTAATCCGGCCCGCCGATGATGCCAAGTCTCATCACACGAGACTTGGTGTCATTGGCGAGCCGGAATTAAAGAGACGAAGGGGGCATAACGCTGGCCTGGCCCTTCCCTGCCCTGGCCCTGTCCGGCCCGGGGGGTGAGTAAATTTGGCCCGTGAGCCAAAAAGTTTGCCCACCCCTGCCTTACATCTTATTGGTTATTATTGTTGTACACGCCCCCTGCAGACTGATATAGTGTTTAGCAGGAGGATGTGGCTTCCTCTTTGGCTGCCTCTGCTTCTCGGGTGAAGGACCACTGAGCCTGGGAGCAGAAACAGTCCCCAGTAAAGCAATTTGCCCCAGAGTGAGAACATCCATTGGTGAAGTTGGGGACAGGGCCCCGTGAATGAGGACCAGTTAGATAGTTACTCTAGTCGAGCACTCTCTAGGGGAGTGAGGTAGAGAGGGAAGGAAGAAAGGGCAGTTTGCAGCCCCACCAAGGAAAGTAGTAGGAAGTACCCTTCCATCCGGCAATGTTGCCTCAGCAGTAGGGCCATGGGGTAGAGATAGGAGACAGATTAGAATAAACCCTGATCCTTACTCACACGGAGGACTCTCGCTAGGGGTTATCAACATGGGGACTGAGGTATCTATCCTGACTGCTTCCATAAGGGGGTGCAAAGCTGCCAGGGGCATTTACCCTGCCCAGACTCCCTCTTGTTGTCCTCAGAGTACTACTATCATAATAACATCTGTAACTGAGTTTGTGAGTATAACCCTGCTTCATCATTTGTCTCTGACAATAATTGTGCTATAGTTCAACTGTAAGAACCTTTCTGGCATCCATCTTAAATAATTCTGCACTACACAGCTACAGTGAGTTGTAGTTCCACTACACCCCTTGACCCTGCATGATCTCTTCCACCTAGCGAAGGCCCATCCTGTTTAAGAGAGTCGAATGTATCCCATGCTCTAAACCATACTAGCCTGGGATTTAACTATTTCATAGCCAAATAGGGGTTACATTTTTGGTGCCCAGCATGGGGCATGGCCATCCCAAAAAGGGGCGGAGTTGTCTTAAGAAGGAACAGAGCCATTACCTTGAGGGCGCTGAGCTGTGGTGCATTTGTCTTTAAATTTTACTGACAGGCTGCCGGACTCAATAGGAAAAAGGCACCTGCAGTCCCTGATCATAAAATCTACGTTCTAGTTGGCTATGGGTTCAGGCTTGAAGGTTCCCCCGGGTTTGCCCATTGGCTAAGAATACTGTCAATCATCTCTGTGGAGTTTGGCGCACTTTTACTAAAAACCCACGTGAAGTCCCACTCTGTATGTCCAATGTATGAAACCCACTTATTGTACAGCGCTGCGGGGTATGTTGGCACTTTATAAATAAATGTTAATAATAATAATAATAATGGAAGTGCCTTTCGTGCTGACTGCGCTTTCCCGCACCCTGGGATTGGGGGGCAATGCTGGGGGCATCTCTGGGGGCATCGCTATAACAGGTTCATCATGAAGAGGAAAAACAGTAACATTGGGTTTCTGCACTTGGCTGCGGCTGATTTTACCTTTTGCCCCCTTCCCGGGCTTTATGCTCATTATATTCTAACAGAGAACTGGAAATTTGGATCATATTTATGTAAAATCTTGAATCATGTTTCCACTTGTAATATGTACGTGAGTGTTTTCATCATGGCGGCTCTGACTACTGACCGTGGCTTATCCGTGGCAGCACCAATATGGGGTTTTCTCTGTGCGGAGTTGTTGCTGGACCTGTGTGACTATTGGGAGTCACAGCTCAGTCTCCCTGTGTTACTGTTCAGTACGGTGACCAATTACATTGCAGAATTGTCACTGTGGAACGTTCCTATGATCCCCACAATATTCACAAAAGAGAAGTGAATAACAGTCAGGAGTCGGACATAACAATAGAATAATATACAGACAGCGAGGGTTCCGGCTCAGGAGCGAGAAATAAAGATAATATCAGAGGAGTAGTAACTGGCAGTAAAGTCAAACTTAACCTAAAAAACCGTATAACAGAGCCAACACTCGTTTGTTCAAATCCGATGCGAGAGCCAATGTTTGAGATAACAGATTTCACACTATCACATGATAGTATATAAATATTTTCCCATATATTCAGATTAGTACAGTGAGGACATAGCACCCGGTTACTCCCAGGGGGATCAGGGATACAGGGTTTGTAACATGTGGCATTGTTACCCCGTGCCCTGGTCTTGGTTCCTTTATCGCATTGGCTGTCATTCTGGTTTCCAATCTAATCATTGCTCAGTCGGTGGCCTCAAAGCTGGGGCTTCTTTTTGAATTTCTGGGTAGGAGGCAAGTTGTAGCTGCATAAAAACCAAGTATAATGCCCCCTGTTGGCTGCCTGTTCAGATAGGGGCTATTAAATAGCCAAATACAGCTCTTATTGGCACCCCAGGAGACTTTTTCATACCCCAACACTTTTTCCATTTAAATGTGGCTCACACGTAGCGATGAGCGAATCTGTCCCGTTTAGCTTCACCATAAAATCAGCGAAACAGTGAAAAATTCATGTCACGCGATTTTTTTTTGTCGCACGCATCTATTTTTTTTTAATCACCTGCAGTTATTTGACCTGACCGAGCCCAATTTTGACACAACCGCGCCCGAATTGACGTGCAACAAAAAAACATTTCTACGGCAAATTTTTTATGGAAGTTTCACAAAATAATTTGCCAATGGCGAAATGCAGAAATTTGCTGCGGATCCATGCCTGGCAAAAAAATCTGCTCATCACTACTCATGTGTATAAAAGGTTGGGGATCCCAGCTCTTAATGATTTTATGGCACAAGTCTTTACGTGGCAATGGGTGATACATTGCTTTTATCTCTATGAGCTTTCCTTCTGCAGACACACACTATCCCCTTATAACTCATGCCTGTAATGTCCTTCCCTTGGAGCCCTGCCCTCATTGTGCGCAGCGATCACAATTGTGCCAAATGGAAATAGTGCCAGTCGGGCCCCAGTATTTCCCTTATTCAGTACAGTAAGGGAACCGTTATGCCCGACCTTCCCCTAAAGGCCATTCTAGGGCCTCGCACTTTCCCAAAACCTTGCAAGAACGTTTTGCACCAGGATAGTGAAATTGTGAATTTGTCAGGACTTCCTTAAGGTTATTCTATACGGCTATGAATGTTGCCTGCTTATAGGGCCCAATATTGTAAAAGTTCTGGGTCCCAAAACATTTTTTTAAGCAAAATTTTCTCAACCTAGATACTGGCCTACAGCCTCTATCACTAATGCCTCTTCTCCTATTACCAATGAGACAGTTACAACTGGTTATTAGTAAACAGTAAAGCTGCTCATTAGCACATTAATTGCCTGGTTAAGAGATCAAAATCACTGTGTCCATTTGTTGGGCGCCCAAGGACTAAAATGACCAACCTTCTACCTGTGATTTCATGATTATAAAAAAAAAAAAAAAAAAAAGCACTGCCCTCATTAGGCTTTTCCCCAGGGGTCCATTTAAGCTGAATGTTGAATAAATGACTATACTATGTACGAGTCCAAGCAAGAGCAGGATGAGGGATACCCAGTAGGAGAACAATGGGGAGGGGTAGAAACTTTTTGTAAATAGATATCTAGTATAAATAAATTTAAAGCAACTGGACTTGTTTAGTAATCATTGAAGACGTTTCACTACTCATCCGAGCAGCTTCAGAAGAAGAAGCTGAAGAAGCTGCTCGGATGAGTAGTGAAACATCTTCAATGATTACTAAACAAGTCCAGTTGCTTTAAATTTATTTATACTAGATATACCATGACCTGGATGAATGAAAATCTTCATAGACTTTTTGTAAATAGGCCTTCCAGCAATGAGAATGAGTCGGTACCAGACTGGTAACTGGAGAAACTCCATTGTCCCACCATGTGTCGGCTCAGCATTGGGAATAAATATTAATACTCTGCTCAGGTTGATCTACTGGGGCTGGGAAAGAGGAATTGGGTTGGGATGTTGGGTTCAATGGGTAGGTTTAAGGTTTATTAATAGCAATAAAGTCTTTCATTTCATGATAATGTAATAGAAAAGCTGATTTATCTGGGACCAGGCTGAAAATGACAACTTTACTCCTCCATCATGTAATATGATTATTATAGAATAAAGCTGAAATGTATCCAGAAAGCATCAGTGATATAAAACCTACCACTGTCTGTTAGTCCTTCATCTAAACATTATTTCCATACAGCTTTAAACCTTCCGGCACATTCTGTTCTTAATCACAATATCCTTTGGGGGGGCACAATTGGAAGACACTTTCATATGATTGGTCTCTGCCAAGTATTTCATGTCCAGATTATCCTCCAATTAGTTATTATTAGAGCTTTATCCTACACTGTCAGTCTGAATGTTACATTTCGTTGCATTTAAACGTCCGATACCCAAACATTCGTCAGAAAGAGACTCAAAGCTGAATGTGTTTGGGCACCTTGGCCGACAGAAATGGAGTAACAATCAGTAATGGCACTTAGGAATGGTTTGTGCAGACAGCCAGCCAAAATACTTTTAAATGCAAAATGCTGCAATTTGTTCCAAACTCTGGTGTTTTAAGATCCCTATTTAGTGCTTTAAATGGATCCCATTCCTTCTGTTGGGCGGCAGTGAGTTGGGCGGCAGTGAGTTGGACAAGTGGCAGCAGGATTATTCTGGAAAAGGCAAACTCTCTACTTACCCCCAAACCTAATGGTGGCACAAACATTCAACAGCAGATAAATTAGCCTTATTAATGAAGGTACTTGCCAATAGGCTTTTATACATTGGGCTTATAAATCCTGCCCGGTTGTATTTACAGTTACGACTGGGGGGCAAAAGACAAACATAGGAAGGATCTTAATATCACGTCTGAAAGCTGCGCTTCTAGTGGATTCTATCATTGCTTTACACTGGGAATATGCAATGCCAACAGGCCATGATAATATACCTTGACTATGACTAAATTATAATCAGCACCCCATGGTAAAAGTAACCCAGTTACAAATGCCCCCCATCTCCTTATATTCTGCCACTGGCATCGACCCTTTAGCTCAGAGAAGTCAAACAAATCAGCGAGTGGATCCTTATTGTCAGTGCGTTTAATTGTGTAAATGAGTGAAGCAGTGACAGTGCTGTTCCCTGGAGCTCCATAATGGACCTTTAGAACCATAACAATTTATATACACAATTCCAAATATACAATTTCCAAAACAGTTTTACAACATTACAATTTCCAGAAATACAATTTAGACAGAAAATCCTTCATTGTGATGGGAAGGGGCCTTAGTAGGATCTGCAAGAGAAACCAATGGAAACATCAGTGAGCCGCCGAAACCAAACGGTAAGTTTTATAGAACAAATCCCTCTGCCGTCCCACTGTCCCACCTCCCATAGACGTTTAGCGACTGATCGTTACGGTGTTTATTAGAGGAATGGGGGAGAGACTGGCACAGATACCAACCTCACCCAGCGAGCTCTGCCCATAACTGCCGCCCCTCGTCTCGTTCCTCTCACTCTCCTTTATGGGGATTCCTCACTGGGCTTCTGAAAAACATAGAAGGGAAGGATAAATGGAAAATGAAAGGCAGGAACAGGGGATAATTTCCCCCTCCCCAATGTGCCATAGTATCATGTACACAGATAAGAATTTTTTATAAAGTTAAAACAAATTATGGTTTGTAAAAAGCAGTTATTTATGTAATCTAAAATATGCATTTGCAAAACAAAGATAAGTACTGAAACCAAGAATATAAATGGGGAATAATCTACAACGTATATGAAAGAGGGCATATGGCCCAGTATTCCTATAGAGGGCATATGGCCCAGTATTCCTATAGAGGGCATATGGCCCAGTATTCCTATAGAGGGCATATGGCCCAGTATTCCTATAGAGGGCATATGGCCCAGTATTCCTATAGAGGGCATATGGCCCAGTATTCCTATAGAGGGCATATGGCCCAGTATTCGTATAGAGGGCATATGGCCCAGTATTCCTATAGAGGGCATATGGCCCAGTATTCCTATAGAGGGCATATGGCCCAGTATTCCTATAGAGGGCATATGGCCCAGTATTCCTATAGAGGGCATATGGCCCAGTATTCCTATAGAGGGCATATGGCCCAGTATTCTTATAGAGGGCATAGGGCCCTGTATTCTTATAGAGGGCATAGGGCCCTGTATTCCTTTTGAATTAAGGGCAGGAATACACATTTAACAGCATGAAGCCAAGAATATAAAGAGGGCATAGGGCCCTGTATTCCTTTTGAATTAAGGGCAGGAATACACATTTAACAGCATGAAGCCAAGAATATAAAGAGGGCATATGGCCCTGTATTCCTTTTGAATTAAGGGCAGGAATACACATTTAATGGCACGAGTCCAAGCATATTAAAGGGGGGCAGTATAAAAGGGCATATGGCCCTGTATCCCACTGGAAGGAAAGATGGGAATACACACTGATTCTGCATTAAGCCAAGTACCAAGAGTTATTAATCTTTCATTAGAAATAAAATGGCTGTTTCAAAGTAAGAGTTACAACTTCAGTGAAAGAAGAACTGCAGGCGCCTTGCAGCCCATCAATCCCAGCCGTAGCAGCCCCCCCTCTAGCAGCCAAACTGCCCCCCAACTTGGGCTCTTACTGATAAGTGCCAGCCCCAGGAACTCCCAGGATTCATAGGGGCAGCATTAAAGGAGCATAAGGCCCTGTATTCCTATAGAGGGCATAGGGCCCTGTATTCCTAAAGAGGGCATAAGGCCCTGTATTCCTATAGAGGGCATATGGCCCAGTATTCCTATAGAGGGCATATGGCCCAGTATTCCTATAGAGGGCATATGGCCCTGTATTCCTATAGAGGTCATAAGGCCCTGTATTCCTATAGAGGGCATATGGCCCAGTATTCCTATAGAGGGCATATGGCCCAGTATTCCTATAGAGGGCATATGGCCCTGTATTCCTAAAGAGGGCATATGGCCCAGTATTCCTATAGAGGGCATATGGCCCTGTATTCCTAAAGAGGGCATATGGCCCAGTATTCTTTTTGAATTAAGGGCAGGAATACACATTTAATAGCATGAAGCCAAGAATATAAAGAGGGCATATGGCCCTGTATTCCTATAGAGGGCATATGGCCCAGTATTCCTTTTGAAATTAAGGGAAGGAATACACATTTAATAGCATGAAGACAACAATATAAAGAGGGCATAGGGCCCAGTATTCCTATAGAGGGCATATGGCCCTGTATTCCTAAAGAGGGCATATGGCCCTGTATTCCTAAAGAGGGCATATGGCCCTGTATTCTTTTTGAATTAAGGGCAGGAATACACATTTAATAGCATGAAGCCAAGAATATAAAGAGGGAATATGGCCCAATATTCCTATAGTGGGCATATGGCCCTGTATTCCTATAGAGGGCATAGGGCCCATTATTCCTTTTGAATTAAGGGCAGGAATACACATTTAATAGCATGAAGCCAAGAATATAAAGAGGACATATGGCCCTGTATTCCTATAGAGGGCAAATGGCCCTGTATTCCTATAGAGGGCATATGGCCCAGTATTCCTTTTGAAATTAAGGGCAGGAATACACATTTAATGGCATGAAGCCAAGAATATAAAGAGGGCATATGGCCCTGTATTCCTAAAGAGGGCAAATGGCCCTGTATTCCTGTAGAGGGCATATGGCCCAATATTCCTTTTGAAATTAAGGGCAGGAATACACATTTAATGGCAAGAAGCCAAGAATATATAGAGGGCATATGGCCCTGTATTCCTATAGAGGGCATATTGCCCTGATTCCTTTTGAAATTAAGAGCAGGAATACACATTTAATGGCATGAAGCCAAGAATATAAAGAGGGCATATGGCCCTGTATTCCTAAAGAGGGCATATGGCCCTGTATTCCTATAGAGGGCATATGGCCCTGTATTCCTAAAGAGGGCATATGGCCCTGTATTCCTAAAGAGGGCATATGGCCCTGTATTCCTAAAGAGGGCATATGGCCCTGTATTCCTAAAGAGGGCATATGGCCCTGTATTCCTATAGAGGGCATATGGCCCAGTATTCCTAAAGAGGGCATATGGCCCAGTATTCCTAAAGAGGGCATATGGCCCAGTATTCTTTTTGAATTAAGGGCAGGAATACACATTTAATGGCATGAAGCCAAGAATATAAAGAGGGCATATGGCCCTGTATTCCTAAAGAGGGCATATGGCCCTGTATTCCTATAGAGGGCATATGGCCCTGTATTCCTAAAGAGGGCATATGGCCCTGTATTCCTAAAGAGGGCATATGGCCCAGTATTCTTTTTGAATTAAGGGCAGGAATACACATTAAATGGCATGAAGCCAAAAATATAAAGAGGGCATATGGCCCTGTATTCTTTTTGAATTAAGGGCAGGAATACACATTTAATAGCATGAAGCCAAGAATATAAAGAGGGCATATGGCCCTGTATTCCTATAGAGGGCAAATGGCCCTGTATTCCTATAGAGGGCATATGGCCCTGTATTCCTTTTGAAATTAAAGGCAGGAATACACATTTAATGGCATGAAGCCAAGAATATAAAGAGGGCATATGGCCCTGTATTCCTAAAGAGGGCATATGGCCCTGTATTCCTTTTGAATTAAGGGCAGGAATACACATTTAATGGCATGAAGCCAAGAATATAAAGAGGGCATATGGCCCTGTATATCTAAAGAGGGCATATGGCCCTGTATTCCTTTTGAATTAAGAGCAGGAATACACATTTAATGGCATGAAGCCAAGAATATATAGAGGGCATATGGCCCAGTATTCCTTTTGAAATTAAGGGCAGGAATACACATTTAATGGCATGAAGCCAAGAATATAAAGAGGGCATATGGCCCAGTATTCCTATAGAGGGCATATGGCCCTGTATTCCTTTTGAAATTAAAGGCAGGAATACACATTTAATGGCAAGAAGCCAAGAATATAAAGAGGGCATATGGCCCAGTATTCCTATAGAGGGCATATGGCCCTGTATTCCTTTTGAAATTAAAGGCAGGAATACACATTTAATGGCAAAACGCCAAGAATATATAGAGGGCATATGGCCCAGTATTCCTATAGAGGGCATATGGCCCTGTATTCCTAAAGAGGGCATATGGCCCTGTATTCCTAAAGAGGGCATATGGCCCTGCATTCCTAAAGAGGGCATATGGCCCTGTATTCCTAAAGAGGGCATATGGCCCTGTATTCCTTTTGAATTAAGGGCAGGAATACACATTTAATAGCATGAAGCCGTCAATATAAAGAGCGCACAGGGCCCTGTATTCCTATAGAGGGCATAGGGCCCTGTATTCCTATAGAGGGCATAGGGCCCTGTATTCCAATAGAGGGCAAATGGCCCTGTATTCCTATAGAGGGCATATGGCCCAGTATTCCTTTTGAAATTAAGGGGAGGAATACACTTTTAATGGCATGAAGAAAAGAATATAAAGAGGGCATATGGCCCATTATTCCTATAGAGGGCATATGGCCCTGTATGCCTTTTGAATGGCAGGAATACACATTTAATGGCAAGAAGCCAAGAATATAAAGAGGGCATATGGCCCTGTATTCCTATAGAGGGCATAGGGCCCTGTATTCCTTTTAAAAGGGCAGGAATACATATTTACTGGCACGAGTCCAAGCATATTAAAGGGGGGCAGTATAAAAGGGCATATGGCCCTGTATCCCACTGGAAGGAAAGATGGGAATACACACTGATTCTGCATTAAGCCAAGTACCAAGAGTTATTAACCTTTCATTAGAATTAAAATGGCTGTTACAAAGTAAGAGCTACAACTTCAGTGAAAGAAGAACTGCAGGCGCCTTGCAGCCCATCAATCCCAGCCGGAGCAGCCCCCCCTCTAGCAGCCAAACTGCCCCCCAACTTGGGCTCTTACTGATAAGTGCCAGCCCCAGGAACTCCCAGGATTCATAGGGGCAGCATTAAAGGGGCATATGGCCCTGTATTCCTATAAAGGGATAGGGCCCAGTATTCCTATAGAGGGCATGGGGCCCAGTATTCCTATAGAGGAGATAGGGTCCAGTATTTCTTTTGAATTAAGGGCAGGAATACATATTTAATGGCATGAAGCCAAGAATATAAAGAGGGCTTATGGCCCTGTATTCCTATAGAGGGCAAATGGCCCAGTATTCCTATAGAGGGCATAGGGCCCTGTATTCCTAAAGAGGGCATATGGCCCAGTATTCCTATAAAGGGTATATTGCCCTGTATTCCTATAGAGGGCATAGGGCCCTGTATTCCTATAAAGGGTATATTGCCCTGTATTCCTATAAAGGGTATATTGCCCTGTATTCCTATAGAGGGCATATGGCCCATTATTCCTATAGAGGGCATATGGCCCAGTATTCCTTTTGAAATTAAGGGCAGGAATACACATTTAATGGCATGAAGCCAAGAATATAAAGAGGACATATGGCCCTGTATTCCTATAGAAGGCAAATGGCCCAGTATTCCTATAGAGGGCATATGGCCCAGTATTCCTTTTGAAATTAAGGGCAGGAATACACATTTAATGGCATGAAGCCAACAATATAAAGAGGGCATAGGGCCCTGTATTCCTATAGAGGGCAAATGGCCCATTATTCCTATAGAGGGCATATGGCCCTGTATTCCTTTTGAAATTAAGGGCAGGAATACACATTTAATGGCATGAAGCCAACAATATAAAGAGGGCATAGGGCCCTGTATTCCTATAGAGGGCAAATGGCCCATTATTCCTATAGAGGGCATATGGCCCTGTATTCCTTTTGAAATTAAGGGCAGGAATACACATTTAATAGCATGAAGCCAACAATATAAAGAGGGCATAGGGCCCTGTATTCCTATAGAGGGCAAATGGCCCATTATTCCTATAGAGGGCATATGGCCCTGTATTCCTTTTGAAATTAAGGGCAGGAATACACATTTAATGGCATGAAGCCAAGAATATAAAGAGGGCATATGGCCCTGTATTCCTTTTGAAATTAAGGGCAGGAATACACATTTAATGGCATGAAGCCAAGAATATAAAGAGGGCATATGGCCCTGTATTCCTATAGAGGGCATATGGCCCTGTATTCCTTTTGAATTAAGGGCAGGAATACACATTTAATGGCATGAAGCCAAGAATATAAAGAGGGCATATGGCCCTGTATTCCTATAGAGGGCATATGGCCCTGTATTCCTTTTGAATTAAGGGCAGGAATACACATTTAATGGCATGAAGCCAAGAATATAAAGAGGGCATATGGCCCTGTATTCCTATAGAGGGCATATGGCCCAGTATTCCTTTTGAAATTAAGGGCAGGAATACACATTTAATGGCATGAAGCCAAGAATATAAAGAGGGCATATGGCCCTGTATTCCTAAAGAGGGCATATGGCCCTGTACTCCTATAGAGGGCATATGGCCCTGTATTCCTAAAGAGGGCATATGGCCCTGTATTCCTAAAGAAAGCATATGGCCCTGTATTCCTAAAGAGGGCATATGGCCCAGTATTCTTTTTGAATTAAGGGCAGGAATACACATTAAATGGCATGAAGCCAAGAATGTAAAGAGGGCATATGGCCCTGTATTCTTTTTGAATTAAGGGCAGGAATACACATTTAATAGGATGAAGCCAAGAATATAAAGAGGGCATATGGCCCTGTACTCCTATAGAGGGCATATGGCCCTGTATTCCTAAAGAGGGCATATGGCCCTGTATTCCTAAAGAAAGCATATGGCCCTGTACTCCTAAAGAGGGCATATGGCCCAGTATTCTTTTTGAATTAAGGGCAGGAATACACATTAAATGGCATGAAGCCAAGAATATAAAGAGGGCATATGGCCCTGTATTCCTAAAGAGGGCATATGGCCCAGTATTCTTTTTGAATTAAGGGCAGGAATACACATTAAATGGCATGAAGCCAAGAATGTAAAGAGGGCATATGGCCCTGTATTCTTTTTGAATTAAGGGCAGGAATACACATTTAATAGCATGAAGCCAAGAATATAAAGAGGGCATATGGCCCTGTACTCCTATAGAGGGCATATGGCCCTGTATTCCTAAAGAGGGCATATGGCCCTGTATTCCTAAAGAAAGCATATGGCCCTGTACTCCTAAAGAGGGCATATGGCCCAGTATTCTTTTTGAATTAAGGGCAGGAATACACATTAAATGGCATGAAGCCAAGAATATAAAGAGGGCATATGGCCCTGTATTCCTAAAGAAAGCATATGGCCCTGTACTCCTAAAGAGGGCATATGGCCCTGTATTCTTTTTGAATTAAGGGCAGGAATACACATTTACCAGCATGAAGCCAAGAATATAAAGAGGGCATATGGCCCTGTATTCCTAAAGAGGGCATATGGCCCTGTATTCCTTTTGAATTAAGGGCAGGAATACACATTTAATGGCATGAAGCCAAGAATATAAAGAGGGCATATGGCCCTGTATTCCTATAGAGGGCATATGGCCCAGTATTCCTTTTGAAATTAAGGGCAGGAATACACATTTAATGGCATGAAGCCAAGAATATAAAGAGGGCATATGGCCCTGTATTCCTAAAGAGGGCATATGGCCCTGTATTCCTAAAGAAAGCATATGGCCCTGTACTCCTAAAGAGGGCATATGGCCCTGTATTCTTTTTGAATTAAGGGCAGGAATACACATTTACCAGCATGAAGCCAAGAATATAAAGAGGGCATATGGCCCTGTATTCCTAAAGAGGGCATATGGCCCTGTATTCCTTTTGAATTAAGGGCAGGAATACACATTTAATGGCATGAAGCCAAGAATATAAAGAGGGCATATGGCCCTGTATTTCTAAAGAGGGCATATGGCCCTGTATTCCTATAGAGGGCATATGGCCCTGTATTCCTATAGAGGGCATATGGCCCTGTACTCCTATAGAGGGCATATGGCCCTGTACTCCTATAGAGGGCATATGGCCCTGTACTCCTAAAGAGGGCATATGGCCCTGTATTCCTAAAAAGGGCATATGGCCCTGTATTCCTAAAAAGGGCATATGGCCCTGTATTCCTAAAGAGGGCATATGGCCCAGTATTCTTTTTGAATTAAGGGCAGGAATACACATTAAATGGCATGAAGCCAAGAATGTAAAGAGGGCATATGGCCCTGTATTCCTAAAGAGGGCATATGGCCCAGTATTCTTTTTGAATTAAGGGCAGGAATACACATTTAATAGCATGAAGCCAAGAATATAAAGAGGGAATATGGCCCTGTATTCCTATAGAGGGCAAATGGCCCTGTATTCCTATAGAGGGCATATGGCCCAGTATTCCTTTTGAAATTAAGGGCAGGAATACACATTTAATAGCATGAAGACAACAATATAAAGAGGGCATAGGGCCCAGTATTCCTATAGAGGGCATATGGCCCTGTATTCCTAAAGAGGGCATATGGCCCTGTATTCCTAAAGAGGGCATATGGCCCTGTATTCCTAAAGAGGGCATATGGCCCTGTATTCCTAAAGAGGGCATATGGCCCTGTATTCCTAAAGAGGGCATATGGCCCTGTATTCCTAAAGAGGGCATATGGCCCAGTATTCTTTTTGAATTAAGGGCAGGAATACACATTTAATAGCATGAAGCCAAGAATATAAAGAGGGAATATGGCCCAATATTCCTATAGTGGGCATATGGCCCTGTATTCCTATAGAGGGCATAGGGCCCAGTATTCCTTTTGAATTAAGGGCAGGAATACACATTTAATAGCATGAAGCCAAGAATATAAAGAGGACATATGGCCCTGTATTCCTATAGAGGGCAAATGGCCCTGTATTCCTATAGAGGGCATATGGCCCAGTATTCCTTTTGAAATTAAGGGCAGGAATACACATTTAATGGCATGAAGCCAAGAATATAAAGAGGGCATATGGCCCAGTATTCCTATAGAGGGCATATGGCCCTGTATTCCTATAGAGGGCATATGGCCCTGTATTCCTATAGAGGGCATATGGCCTAGTATTCCTTTTGAAATTAAGGGCAGGAATACACATTTAATGGCAAGAAGCCAAGAATATAAAGAGGGCATATGGCCCTGTATTCCTATAGAGGGCATATGGCCCAGTATTCCTTTTGAAATTAAGGGCAGGAATACACATTTAATGGCAAGAAGCCAAGAATATAAAGAGGGTATATGGCCCTGTATTACTATAGAGGGCATATGGCCCTGTATTCCTATAGAGGGCATATGGCCTAGTATTCCTTTTGAAATTAAGGGCAGGAATACACATTTAATGGCAAGAAGCCAAGAATATAAAGAGGGCATATGGCCCTGTATTCCTATAGAGGGCATATGGCCCTGTATTCCTATAGAGGGCATATGGCCCTGTATTCCTATAGAGGGCATATGGCCCTGTATTCCTATAGAGGGCATATGGCCCTGTATTCCTATAGAGGGCATATGGCCCTGTATTCCTATAGAGGGCATATGGCCCTGTATTCCTATTGAGGGCATATGGCCCTGTATTCCTTTTGAATTAAGAGCAGGAATACACATTTACAAGCATAAAGCCAAGAATATAAAGAGGGCATATGGCCCAGTATTCCTATAGAGGGCATATGGCCCTGTATTCCTATTGAGGGCATATGGCCCTGTATTCCTATTGAGGGCATATGGCCCTGTATTCCTTTTGAATTAAGAGCAGGAATACACATTTACAAGCATAAAGCCAAGAATATAAAGAGGGCATATGGCCCAGTATTCCAATAGAGGGCATATGGCCCTGTATTCCTATAGAGGGCATATGGCCCTGTATTCCTATTGAGGGCATATGGCCCTGTATTCCTTTTGCATTAAGGGCAGGAATACACATTTACAAGCATAAAGCCAAGAATATAAAGAGGGCATATAGCCCTATATTCCTTTTGCATTAAGGGCAGGAATACACATTTACAAGCATAAAGGCAAGAATATAAAGAGGGTATATGGCCCTGTATTGCTATAGAGGGCATATGGCCCTGTATTTCTATAGAGGGCATATGGCCATGTATTCCTATAGAGGGCATATGGCCCTGTATTTCTATAGAGGGCATATGGCCCTGTATTCCTATAGAGGGTATATGGCCCTGTATTGCTATAGAGGGTATATGGCCCTGTATTGCTATAGAGGGCATATGGCCATGTATTCCTATAGAGGGCATATGGCCCTGTATTTCTATAGAGGGCATATGGCCCTGTATTCCTATAGAGGGCATATGGCCCTGTATTCCTATAGAGGGCATATGGCCCTGTATTCCTATAGAGGGCATATGGCCCTGTATTCCTATAGAGGGCATATGGCCCTGTATTCCTATAGAGTGCATATGGCCCT
The DNA here is from genome assembly GCF_000004195.4 of Xenopus tropicalis. Taxonomy (NCBI): domain Eukaryota; kingdom Metazoa; phylum Chordata; class Amphibia; order Anura; family Pipidae; genus Xenopus; species Xenopus tropicalis. The sequence goes on along the minus strand of NC_030680.2, from coordinate 1,975,734 downwards.
GTATTCCTATAGAGGGCATATGGCCCTGTATTCCTATAGAGTGCATATGGCCCTGTATTCCTTTTTCATTAAAGGAAATGGAAAGGCAAAATTTATAAATACTACCATTACATAGTGCTAGTATTGATAAACAAAAACGCTACACTTTGGGGCCAATTATATTAAGAAAAACTTATAAAATCTTACTTTAAACTTTTTGCTCTATCTAAAGAATGGCGCGGCCATCTTTGAAGTTGTTCGCCCTCTTCCGTTCCTTCGGCGTCTGTACTGCGCATGCGCAAGCTTCCTTCCTTCCCCCAGCCTAGGCGCGCGTCCTTTTCTGCGCATGCGCTTATGGTGCGCGCTCCTAGAGGCCGGTCCAGAGGGTGAAGAGGGAGAGCGCGCCTGCCTGAGCGCGTCCACGACTTCTGCAGACTGCGCATGTGCTGCCTGGATTAGAAGTCGTGAAGTCTTCAGAAGCGCGATGCATCATGGGAGCGTTCCTGACACAACTCAGTGGTTTTTGCAGCGCTTTGGATTTAGTGCACCTAAACGAACCGGATATGGGGAGACTTAAGGGCAGCGTTGAGACCACAGATGGTAAGCCTGCTCTTACAGATTAACTCTTGTGTAGCCTTTCCTTCTCCTTTAAGGGTAGGAATACACATTTAATAGCATAAAGCCAAGAATATAAAGAGGGCATATGGCCCTGTATTCCTATAGAGGGCATAGGGCCCTGTATTCCTTTTAAAAGGGCAGGAATACATATTTACTGGCACGAGTCCAAGCATATTAAAGGGGGGCAGTATAAAAGGGCATATGGCCCTGTATCCCACTGGAAGGAAAGATGGGAATACACACTGATTCTGCATTAAGCCAAGTACCAAGAGTTATTAACCTTTCATTAGAATTAAAATGGCTGTTTCAAAGTAAGAGCTACAACTTCAGTGAAAGAAGAACTGCAGGCGCCTTGCAGCCCATCAATCCCAGCCGTAGCATCCCCCCCTCTAGCAGCCAAACTGCCCCCCAACTTGGGCTCTTACTGATAAGTGCCAGCCCCAGGAACTCCCAGGATTCATAGGGGCAGCATTAAAGGGGCATATGGCCCTGTATTCCTATAGAGGGCATGGGGCCCAGTATTCCTATAGAGGAGATAGGGTCCAGTATTTCTTTTGAATAAAGGGCAGGAATACATATTTAATGGCATGAAGCCAAGAATATAAAGAGGGCATATGGCCCAGTATTCCTATAAAGGGTATATTGCCCTGTATTCCTAGAGAGGGCATAGGGCCCTGTATTCCTATAAAGGGTATATTGCCCTGTATTCCTATAAAGGGTATATTGCCCTGTATTCCTATAGAGGACATATGGCCCATTATTCCTATAGAGGGCATATGGCCCAGTATTCCTTTTGAAATTAAGGGCAGGAATACACATTTAATGGCAAGAAGCCAAGAATATAAAGAGGGCATATGGCCCTGTATTACTATAGAGGGCATATGGCCCTGTATTCCTATAGAGGGCATATGGCCTAGTATTCCTTTTGAAATTAAGGGCAGGAATACACATTTAATGGCAAGAAGCCAAGAATATAAAGAGGACATATGGCCCTGTATTCCTATAGAAGGCAAATGGCCCAGTATTCCTATAGAGGGCATATGGCCCAGTATTCCTTTTGAAATTAAGGGCAGGAATACACATTTAATAGCATGAAGCCAACAATATAAAGAGGGCATAGGGCCCTGTATTCCTATAGAGGGCATATGGCCCAGTATTCCTATAGAGGGCATATGGCCCCGTATTCCTATAGAGGGCAAATGGCCCATTATTCCTATAGAGGGCATATGGCCCTGTATTCCTTTTGAAATTAAGGGAAGGAATACACATTTACTGGCATGAAGCCAAGAATATAAAGAGGGCATATGGCCCTGTATTCCTATAGAGGGCATATGGCCCTGTATTCCTTTTGAATTAAGGGCAGGAATACACATTTAATGGCATGAAGCCAAGAATATAAAGAGGGCATATGGCCCTGTATTCCTAAAGAGGGCATATGGCCCTGTACTCCTATAGAGGGCATATGGCCCTGTATTCCTAAAGAAAGCATATGGCCCTGTATTCCTAAAGAGGGCATATGGACCAGTATTCTTTTTGAATTAAGGGCAGGAATACACATTAAATGGCATGAAGCCAAGAATGTAAAGAGGGCATATGGCCCTGTATTCTTTTTGAATTAAGGGCAGGAATACACATTTAATAGCATGAAGCCAAGAATATAAAGAGGGCATATGGCCCTGTACTCCTATAGAGGGCATATGGCCCTATATTCCTAAAGAGGGCATATGGCCCTGTATTCCTAAAGAAAGCATATGGCCCTGTATTCCTAAAGAGGGCATATGGCCCAGTATTCTTTTTGAATTAAGGGCAGGAATACACATTAAATGGCATGAAGCCAAGAATGTAAAGAGGGCATATGGCCCTGTATTCCTATAGAGGGCATATGGCCCTGTATTCCTTTTGAATTAAGGGCAGGAATACACATTTAATGGCATGAAGCCAAGAATATAAAGAGGGCATATGGCCCTGTATTCCTGAAGAGGGCATATGGCCCTGTATTTCTAAAGAGGGCATATTGCCCTGTATTCCTTTTGAATTAAGGGCAGGAATACACATTTAATGGCATGAAGCCAAGAATATAAAGAGGGCATATGGCCCTGTATTCCTAAAGAGGGCATATGGCCCTGTACTCCTATAGAGGGCATATGGCCCTGTACTCCTATAGAGGGCATATGGCCCTGTATTCCTAAAGAGGGCATATGGCCCTGTATTCCTAAAGAGGGCATATGGCCCTGTATTCCTAAAGAGGGCATATGGCCCAGTATTCTTTTTGAATTAAGGGCAGGAATACACATTAAATGGCATGAAGCCAAGAATGTAAAGAGGGCATATGGCCCTGTATATCTAAAGAGGGCATATGGCCCTGTATTCCTTTTGAATTAAGGGCAGGAATACACATTTAATGGCATGAAGCCAAGAATATATAGAGGGCATATGGCCCTGTATTCCTTTTGAATTAAGGGCAGGAATACACATTTAATGGCATGAAGCCAAGAATATATAGAGGGCATATGGCCCTGTATTCCTTTTGAATTAAGGGCAGGAATACACATTTAATGGCATGAAGCCAAGAATATATAGAGGGCATATGGCCCTGTATTCCTATAGAGGGCATATGGCCCTGTATTCCTAAAGAGGGCATATGGCCCAGTAATCCTTTTGAAATTAAGGGCAGGAATACACATTTAATGGCATGAAGCCAAGAATATAAAGAGGGCATATGGCCCATTATTCCTATAGAGGGCATATGGCCCTGTATTCCTATAGCGGGCATATGGCCCAGTATTCCTATAGCGGGCATATGGCCCAGTATTCCTATAGCGGGCATATGGCCCAGTATTCCTTTTGAATTAAGGGCAGGAATACACATTTAATGGCATGAAGCCAAGAATATAAAGAGGGCATATGGCCCTGTATTCCTATAGAGGGCATATGGCCCAGTATTCCTTTTGAATTAAGGGCAGGAATACACATTTAATGGCATGAAGCCAAGAATATAAAGAGGGAATATGGCCCAATATTCCTATAGTGGGCATATGGCCCTGTATTCCTATAGAGGGCATAGGGCCCAGTATTCCTTTTGAATTAAGGGCAGGAATACACATTTAATAGCATGAAGCCAGGAATATAAAGAGGACATATGGCCCTGTATTCCTAAAGAGGGCAAATGGCCCTGTATTCCTGTAGAGGGCATATGGCCCAATATTCCTTTTGAAATTAATGGCAGGAATACACATTTAATAGCATGAAGACAACAATATAAAGAGGGCATAGGGCCCTGTATTCCTATAGAGGGCAAATGGCCCTGTATTCCTGTAGAGGGCATATGGCCCAATATTCCTTTTGAAATTAAAGGCAGGAATACACATTTAATGGCAAGAAGCCAAGAATATATAGAGGGCATATGGCCCTGTATTCCTATAGAGGGCATATTGCCCTGATTCCTTTTGAAATTAAGGGCAGGAATACACATTTAATGGCATGAAGCCAAGAATATAAAGAGGGCATATGGCCCTGTATTCCTAAAGAGGGCATATGGCCCTGTATTCCTATAGAGGGCATATGGCCCTGTATTCCTAAAGAGGGCATATGGCCCTGTATTCCTATAGAGGGCATATGGCCCTGTATTCCTAAAGAGGGCATAGGGCCCAGTATTCCTAAAGAGGGCATATGGCCCAGTATTCTTTTTGAATTAAGGGCAGGAATACACATTAAATGGCATGAAGCCAAAAATTTAAAGAGGGCATATGGCCCTGTATTCTTTTTGAATTAAGGGCAGGAATACACATTTAATAGCATGAAGCCAAGAATATAAAGAGGGCATATGGCCCTGTATTCCTATAGAGGGCAAATGGCCCTGTATTCCTATAGAGGGCATATGGCCCAGTATTCTTTTTGAAATTAAGGGGAGGAATACACTTTTAATGGCAAGAAGCCAAGAATATAAAGAGGGTATATGGCCCTGTATATCTAAAGAGGGCATATGGCCCTGTATTCCTTTTGAAATTAAGGGCAGGAATACACATTTAATGGCATGAAGCCAAGAATATAAAGAGGGCATATGACCCTGTATTCCTAAAGAGGGCATATGGCCCTGTATTCCTATAGAGGGCATATGGCCCTGTATTCCTAAAGAGGGCATATGGCCCTGTATTCCTAAAGAGGGCATATGGCCCTGTATTCTTTTTGAATTAAGGGCAGGAATACACATTTAATAGCATGAAGCCAAGAATATAAAGAGGGCATATGGCCCTGTATTCCTATAGAGGGCAAATGGCCCTGTATTCCTATAGAGGGCAAATGGCCCTGTATTCCTATAGAGGGCATATGGCCCAGTATTCCTTTTGAAATTAAGGGGAGGAATACACTTTTAATGGCATGAAGCCAAGAATATAAAGAGGGCATATGGCCCTGTATTCCTAAAGAGGGCATATGGCCCTGTATTCCTATAGAGGGCATATGGCCCTGTATTCCTAAAGAGGGCATATGGCCCTGTATTCCTAAAGAGGGCATATGGCCCTGTATTCCTAAAGAGGGCATATGGCCCAGTATTCTTTTTGAATTAAGGGCAGGAATACACATTAAATGGCATGAAGCCAAAAATATAAAGAGGGCATATGGCCCTGTATTCTTTTTGAATTAAGGGCAGGAATACACATTTAATAGCATGAAGCCAAGAATATAAAGATGGCATATGGCCCTGTATTCCTATAGAGGGCATATGGCCCTGTATTCCTTTTGAATTAAGGGCAGGAATACACATTTAATGGCATGAAGCCAAGAATATAAAGAGGGCATATGGCCCTGTATATCTAAAGAGGGCATATGGCCCTGTATTCCTTTTGAATTAAGGGCAGGAAAACACATTTAATGGCATGAAGCCAAGAATATATAGAGGGCATATGGCCCTGTATTCCTTTTGAATTAAGGGCAGGAATACACATTTAATGGCATGAAGCCAAGAATATATAGAGGGCATATGGCCCAGTATTCCTTTTGAAATTAAGGGCAGGAATAAACATTTAATGGCATGAAGCCAACAATATAAAGAGGGCATAGGGCCCTGTATTCCTATAGAGGGCATATGGCCCAGTATTCCTTTTGAAATTAAGGGGAGGAATACACATTTAATGGCATGAAGCCAAGAATATAAAGAGGGCATATGGCCCAGTATTCCTATAGAGGGCATATGGCCCTGTATTCCTATAGAGGGCATATGGCCCTGTATTCCTAAAGAGGGCAAATGGCCCTGTATTCCTATAGAGGGCATATGGCCCAGTATTCCTTTTGAAATTAAGGGGAGGAATACACATTTAATGGCATGAAGCCAAGAATATAAAGAGGGCATATGGCCCAGTATTCCTATAGAGGGCATATGGCCCTGTATTCCTATAGAGGGCATATGGCCCTGTATTCCTTTTGAAATTAAAGGCAGGAATACACATTTAATGGCAAAACGCCTAGAATATATAGAGGGCATATGGCCCTGTATTCCTATAGAGGGCATATGGCCCTGTATTCCTAAAGAGGGCATATGGCCCTGTATTCCTAAAGAGGGCATATGGCCCTGTATTCCTAAAGAGGGCATATGGCCCTGTATTCCTAAAGAGGGCATATGGCCCTGTATTCCTAAAGAGGGCATATGGCCCTGTATTCCTAAAGAGGGCATATGGCCCTGTATTCCTTTTGAAATTAAGGGCAGGAATACACATTTAATGGCATGAAGCCAAGAATATAAAGAGGGCATATGGCCCTGTATTCCTATAGAGGGCATATGGCCCTGTATTCCTATAGAGGGCATAGGGCCCTGTATTCCTAAAGAGGGCATATGGCCCTGTATTCCTAAAGAGGGCATATGGCCCTGTATTCCTATAGAGGGCATAGGGCCCTGTATTCCTATAGAGGGCATAGGGCCCTGTATTCCTATAGAGGGCATATGGCCCTGTATTCCTAAAGAGGGCATATGGACCTGTATTCCTAGAGGGCATATGGACCTGTATTCCTATAGAGGGCATAGGGCCCTGTATTCCTATAGAGGGCATAGGGCCCTGTATTCCTATAGAGGGCATATGGCCCTGTATTCCTAAAGAGGGCATATGGCCCAGTATTCCTAAAGAGGGCATATGGCACAGTATTCTTTTTGAATTAAGGGCAGGAATACACATTTAATAGCATGAAGCCAAGAATATAAAGAGGGCATATGGCCCTGTATTCCTAAAGAGGGCATATGGCCCAGTATTCCTTTTGAAATTAAGGGCAGGAATACACATTTAATAGCATGAAGCCGTCAATATAAAGAGCGCATAGGGCCCTGTATTCCTATAGAGGGCATAGGGCCCTGTATTCCTATAGAGGGCATAGGGCCCTGTATTCCTATAGAGGGCATAGGGCCCTGTATTCCTATAGAGGGCATAGGGCCCTGTATTCCTATAGAGGGCAAATGGCCCTGTATTCCTATAGAGGGCAAATGGCCCTGTATTCCTATAGAGGGCATATGGCCCAGTATTCCTTTTGAAATTAAGGGGAGGAATACAATTTTAATGGCATGAAGCCAAGAATATAAAGAGGGCATATGGCCCATTATTCCTATAGAGGGCATATGGCCCTGTATGCCTTTTGAATGGCAGGAATACACATTTAATGGCAAGAAGCCAAGAATATAAAGAGGGCATATGGCCCTGTATTCCTTTTGAATTAAGGGCAGGAATACACATTTAATGGCATGAAGCCAAGAATATAAAGTGGGCATATGGCCCTGTATTCCTATAGAGGGCATATGGCCCTGTATTCCTATAGAGGGCATATGGCCCTGTATTCCTATAGAGGGCATATGGCCCTGTATTCCTATAGAGGGCATATGGCCCTGTATTCCTATAGAGGGCATATGGCCCTGTATTCCTATAGAGGGCATATGGCCCTGTATTCCTATAGAGGGCATATGGCCCTGTATTCCTATAGAGGTCATAGGGCCCTGTATTCCTATAGAGGGCATAGGGCCCTGTATTCCTATAGAGGGCATAGGGCCCTGTATTCCTATAGAGGGCATAGGGCCCTGTATTCCTATAGAGGGCATAGGGCCCTGTATTCCTATAGAGGGCAAATGGCCCTGTATTCCTATAGAGGGCAAATGGCCCTGTATTCCTATAGAGGGCAAATGGCCCTGTATTCCTATAGAGGGCATATGGCCCAGTATTCCTTTTGAAATTAAGGGGAGGAATACAATTTTAATGGCATGAAGCCAAGAATATAAAGAGGGCATATGGCCCATTATTCCTATAGAGGGCATATGGCCCTGTATGCCTTTTGAATGGCAGGAATACACATTTAATGGCAAGAAGCCAAGAATATAAAGAGGGCATATGGCCCTGTATTCCTATAGAGGGCATATGGCCCTGTATTCCTATAGAGGGCATATGGCCCTGTATTCCAATAGAGGGCATATGGCCCTGTATTCCTATAGAGGGCATATGGCCCTGTATTCCTATAGAGGGCATATGGCCCTGTATTCCTTTTGAATTAAGAGCAGGAATACACATTTAATGGCATGAAGCCAAGAATATAAAGAGGGCATAGGGCCCTGTATTCCTATAGTGGGCATATGGCCCTGTATTCCTTTTGAATTAAGGGCAGGAATACACATTTAATGGCATGAAGCCAAGAATATAAAGAGGGCATATGGCCCTGTATTCCTATAGAGGGCATATGGCCCTGTATTCCTATAGAGGGCATATGGCCCTGTATTCCAATAGAGGGCATATGGCCCTGTATTCCTATAGAGGGCATATGGCCCTGTATTCCTATAGAGGGCATATGGCCCTGTATTCCTATAGAGGGCATATGGCCCTGTATTCCTATAGAGGGCATATGGCCCTGTATTCCTATAAAGGGCATATGGCCCTGTATTCCAATAGAGGGCATATGGCCCTGTATTCCTATAGAGGGCATATGGCCCTGTATTCCTATAGAGGGCATATGGCCCTGTATTCCTATAGAGGGCATATGGCCCTGTATTCCTATAGAGGGCATATGGCCCTGTATTCCTATAGAGGGCATATGGCCCTGTATTCCTTTTGAATTAAGGGCAGGAATACACATTTAATAGCATGAAGCCAAGAATATAAAGAGGGCATATGGCCCTGTATTCCTATAGAGGGCATATGGCCCTGTATTCCTTTTGCATTAAGGGCAGGAATACACATTTACAAGCATAAAGGCAAGAATCTAAAGAGGGCATATGGCCCTGTATTCCTATAGAGGGCATATGGCCCTGTATTCCTATAGAGGGCATATGGCCCTGTATTCCTATAGAGGGCATATGGCCCTGTATTCCTATAGAGGGCATATGGCCCTGTATTCCTATAGAGGGCATATGGCCCTGTATTCCTATAGAGGGCATATGGCCCTGTATTCCTATAGAGGGCATATGGCCCTGTATTCCTATAGAGGGCATATGGCCCTGTATTCCTTTTGAATAAAGGGTAGGAATACACATTTAACAGAATGAAGCCAAAAATATAAAGAGGGCATATGGCCCTGTATTCCTTTTGCATTAAGGGTAGGAATACACATTTAACAGCATAAAGCCAAGAATATAAAGAGGGCATATGGCCCTGTATTCCTATAGAGGGCATAGGGCCCTGTATTCCTTTTAAAAGGGCAGGAATACACATTTACTGGCATGAGTCCAAGCATATTAAAGGGGGGCAGTATAAAAGGGCATATGGCCCTGTATCCCACTGGAAGGAAAGATGGGAATACACACTGATTCTGCATTAAGCCAAGTACCAAGAGTTATTAACCTTTCATTAGAATTAAAATGGCTGTTTCAAAGCGAGAGCTACAACTTCAGTGAAAGAACTGCAGGCGCCTTGCAGCCCATCAATCCCAGCCGGAGCAGCCCCCCCTCTAGCAGCCAAACTGCCCCCCAACTTGGGCTCTTACTGATAAGTGCCAGCCCCAGGAACTCCCAGGATTCATAGGGGCAGCATTAAAGGGGCATATGGCCCTGTATTCCTATAAAGGGATAGGGCCCAGTATTCCTATAGAGGGCATATGGCCCTGTATTCCTTAAGAGGGCATATGGCCCAGTATTCCTATAAAGGGTATATTGCCCTGTATTCCTATAGAGGGCATAGGGCCCTGTATTCCTATAAAGGGTATATTGCCCTGTATTCCAATAAAGGGTATATTGCCCTGTATTCCTATAGAAGGCAAATGGCCCAGTATTCCTATAGAGGGCATATGGCCCAGTATTCCTTTTGAAATTAAGGGCAGGAATACACATTTAATGGCATGAAGCAAAGAATATAAAGAGGGCATATGGCCCAGTATTCCTTTTGAAATTAAGGGCAGGAATACACATTTAATAGCATGAAGCCAACAATATAAAGAGGGCATAGGGCCCTGTATTCCTATAGAGGGCAAATGGCCCATTATTCCTATAGAGGGCATATGGCCCCGTATTCCTATAGAGGGCATAGGGCCCTGTATTCCTATAGAGGGCATAGGGCCCTGTATTCCTTTTGAATTAAGGGCAGGAATACACATTTAATGGCATGAAGCCAAGAATATAAAGAGGGCATATGGCCCTGTATTCCTATAGAGGGCATATGGCCCAGTATTCCTTTTGAAATTAAGGGCAGGAATACACATTTAATGGCATGAAGCCAAGAATATAAAGAGGGCATATGGCCCTGTATTCCTAAAGAGGGCATATGGCCCAGTATTCCTAAAGAGGGCATATGGCCCAGTATTCTTTTTGAATTAAGGGCATGAATACACATTAAATGGCATGAAGCCAAGAATGTAAAGAGGGCATATGGCCCTGTATTCTTTTTGAATTAAGGGCAGGAATACACATTTAATAGCATGAAGCCAAGAATGTAAAGAGGGCATATGGCCCTGTATTCTTTTTGAATTAAGGGCAGGAATACACATTTACCAGCATGAAGCCAAGAATATAAAGAGGGCATATGGCCCTGTATTCCTAAAGAGGGCATATGGCCCTGTATTCCTTTTGAATTAAGGGCAGGAATACACATTTAATGGCATGAAGCCAAGAATATAAAGAGGGCATATGGCCCTGTATTCCTGAAGAGGGCATATGGCCCTGTATTTCTAAAGAGGGCATATTGCCCTGTATTCCTTTTGAATTAAGGGCAGGAATACACATTTAATGGCATGAAGCCAAGAATATAAAGAGGGCATATGGCCCTGTACTCCTATAGAGGGCATATGGCCCTGTACTCCTATAGAGGGCATATGGCCCTGTACTCCTATAGAGGGCATATGGCCCTGTACTCCTATAGAGGGCATATGGCCCTGTACTCCTATAGAGGGCATATGGCCCTGTACTCCTATAGAGGGCATATGGCCCTGTACTCCTATAGAGGGCATATGGCCCTGTACTCCTATAGAGGGCATATGGCCCTGTACTCCTATAGAGGGCATATGGCCCTGTACTCCTATAGAGGGCATATGGCCCTGTACTCCTATAGAGGGCATATGGCCCTGTACTCCTATAGAGGGCATATGGCCCTGTACTCCTATAGAGGGCATATGGCCCTGTACTCCTATAGAGGGCATATGGCCCTGTACTCCTATAGAGGGCATATGGCCCTGTACTCCTATAGAGGGCATATGGCCCTGTACTCCTATAGAGGGCATATGGCCCTGTACTCCTATAGAGGGCATATGGCCCTGTATTCCTAAAGAGGGCATATGGCCCAGTATTCTTTTTGAATTAAGGGCAGGAATACACATTTAATAGCATGAAGCCAAGAATATAAAGAGGGCATATGGCCCTGTATTCCTATAGAGGGCAAATGGCCCTGTATTCCTATAGAGGGCATATGGCCCTGTATTCTTATAGAGGGCATATGGCCCTGTATTCCTAAAGAGGGCATATGGCCCTGTATTCCTTTTGAAATTAAAGGCAGGAATACATATTTAATGGCATGAAGCCAAGAATATAAAGAGGGCATATGGCCCTGTATTCCTATAGAGGGCATATGGCCCTGTATTCCTAAAGAGGGCATATGGCACAGTATTCTTTTTGAATAAAGGGCAGGAATACACATTTAATAGCAAGAAGCCAAGAATATAAAGAGGGCATATGGCCTAGTATTCCTTTTGAAATTAAGGGCAGGAATACACATTTAATGGCATGAAGCCAAGAATATAAAGAGGGCATATGGCCCTGTATTCCTATAGAGGGCATATGGCCCTGTATTCCTATAGAGGGCATAGGGCCCTGTATTCCTAAAGAGGGCATATGGCCCTGTATTCCTATAGAGGGCATATGGCCCAGTATTCCTATAGCGGGCAAATGGCCCAGTATTCCTTTTGAATTAAGGGCAGGAATACACATTTAATGGCATGAAGCCAAGAATATAAAGAGGGAATATGGCCCTGTATTCCTATAGAGGGCATATGGCCCTGTATTCCTATAGAGGGCATATGGCCCTGTATTCCTATAGAGGGCATATGGCCCTGTATTCCTATAGAGGGCATATGGCCCAGTATTCCTATAGCGGGCAAATGGCCCAGTATTCCTATAGCGGGCAAATGGCCCAGTATTCCTTTTGAATTAAGGGCAGGAATACACATTTAATGGCATGAAGCCAAGAATATAAAGAGGGCATATGGCCCAGTATTCCTTTTGAATTAAGGGCAGGAATACACATTTAATGGCATGAAGCCAAGAATATAAAGAGGGCATAGGGCCCTGTATTCCTATAGAGGGCATATGGCCCTATATTCCATTTGAATAAAGGGCAGGAATACACATTTAACCTGCATCAAGCTAAAAATATAAAGAGGGCATATGGCCCTATATTCCTTTTGCATTAAGGGCAGGAATACACATTTACTGGCACGAGTCCAAGCATATTAAAGGGGGGCAGTATAAAAGGGCATATGGCCCTGTATCCCACTGGAAGGAAAGATGGGAATACACACTGATTCTGCATTAAGCCAAGTACCAAGAGTTATTAACCTTTCATTAGAATTAAAATGGCTGTTTCAAAGTAAGAGTTACAACTTCAGTGAAAGAAGAACTGCAGGCGCCTTGCAGCCCATCAATCCCAGCCGGAGCAGCCCCCCCTCTAGCAGCCAAACTGCCCCCCAACTTGGGCTCTTTCTGATAAGTGCCAGCCCCAGGAACTCTACCTCCCAGGATTCATAGGGGCAGCATTAAAGGGGCATATGGCCCTGTAATCCTATAGAGGGCATAGGGCCCAGTATTCCTATGGAGGGCATAGGGCCCAGTATTCCTATAGAGGAGATAGGGTCCAGTATTCCTTTTGAATTAAGGGCAGGAATACATATTTAATGGCATGAAGCCAAGAATATAAAGAGGGCATATGGCCCAGTATTCCTATAGAGGGCATATGGCCCAGTATTCCTATAGAGGGCATAGGGCCCAGTATTCCTATAGAGGGCATAGGGCCCAGTATTCCTTTTGAAATTAAAGGCAGGAATACACATTTAATGGCAAGAAGCCAAGAATATAAAGAGGGCATATGGCCCTGTATTCCTATAGAGGGCATAGGGCCCAGTATTCCTATAGAGGGCATAGGGCCCAGTATTCCTATAGAGGGCATAGGGCCCAGTATTCCTATAGAGGGCATATGGCCCAGTATTCCTATAGAGGGCATAGGGCCCTGTATTCCTATAGAGGGCATAGGGCCCTGTATTCCTATAGAGGGCATATGGCCCAGTATTCCTATAGCGGGCAAATGGCCCAGTATTCCTTTTGAATTAAGGGCAGGAATACACATTTAATGGCATGAAGCCAAGAATATAAAGAGGGAATATGGCCCTGTATTCCTATAGCGGGCAAATGGCCCAGTATTCCTTTTGAAATTAAAGGCAGGAATACACATTTAATGGCAAGAAGCCAAGAATATATAGAGGGCATATGGCCCTGTATTCCTTTTGAAATTAAAGGCAGGAATACACATTTAATGGCAAGAAGCCAAGAATATAAAGAGGGCATATGGCCCTGTATTCCTATAGAGGGCATAGGGCCCAGTATTCCTATAGAGGGCATAGGGCCCAGTATTCCTATAGAGGGCATAGGGCCCAGTATTCCTATAGAGGGCATAGGGCCCAGTATTCCTATAGAGGGCATAGGGCCCAGTATTCCTATAGAGGGCATAGGGCCCAGTATTCCTATAGAGGGCATATGGCCCAGTATTCCTTTTGAATTAAGGGCAGGAATACACATTTATCAAAATGAAGCCAAGAATATAAAGAGGGCATATGGCGCACATGTGCCTAGGACAGTATGATGAAATTATTTATACATTTACATGCCAATATTTCAGTCATAAGGACAATATTTCAGTGATACAGACGGGACTGCACAACAAGTTCCCAGTTTGCCCTGGGAGCCAGGGGTTCTAAAGAGGACACAACCATTCAGAAGTTCCATAGGGGGGTTACCTTCACTGGAATTGGCACAGCGGATCATCAAAGCCAGAGCCACAACTTAGAGAGATGCCCTGCAGGGCCCTTACAGAGCAAGTCCCAACTATGGAGCAGCCCCCACCTCTAGCAGCTGTACCACTCGCAACATGGATTCTCTTTCAGGGAAGTGTCCCCCTGGCTCCCAGGGCACACTGGCACACCCATGTACCCCCCCGCCTGTAGCACACTGGCATCCCCATGTACCCCCCCGCCTGTAGCACACTGGCACCCCCATGTACCCCCCCCACCTGTAGCACACTGGCACCCCCATGTACCCCCCCCACCTGTAGCACCACTGGCACCCCCATGTACCCCCCCACCTGTAGCACACTGGCACCCCCATGTACCCCCCCCACCTGTAGCACACTGGCACCCCCATGTACCCCCCCGCCTGTAGCACACTGGCACCCCCATGTACCCCCTGCCTGTAGCACACTGGCACCCCCATGTACCCCCTGCCTGTAGCACACTGGCACCCCCATGTACCCCCCCACCTGTAGCACACTGGCACCCCCATGTACCCCCTGCCTGTAGCACACTGGCACCCCCATGTACCCCCCCGCCTGTAGCACACTGGCACCCCCATGTACCCCCTCCGCCTGTAGCACACTGGCACCCCCATGTACCCCCTCCGCCTGTAGCACACTGGCACCCCCATGTACCCCCCCCACCTGTAGCACACTGGCACCCCCCCCACCTGTAGCACACTGGCACCTCCATGTACCCCCCCCACCTGTAGCACACTGGCACCCCCCCCACCTGTAGCACACTGGCACCTCCATGTACCCCCCCCACCTGTAGCACACTGGCACCCCCATGTACCCCCTGCCTGTAGCACACTGGCACCCCCATGTACCCCCCCGCCTGTAGCACACTGGCACCCCCATGTACCCCTCCGCCTGTAGCACACTGGCACCCCCATGTACCCCCTGCCTGTAGCACACTGGCACCCCCATGTACCCCCCCGCCTGTAGCACACTGGCACCCCCCCCACCTGTAGCACACTGGCACCTCCATGTACCCCCCGCCTGTAGCACACTGGCACCCCCATGTACCCCCCCACCTGTATCACAGTGGTACCCCCATGTACCCCCCCACCCGTAGCACTTTAATCAGTGCAAAAACTGCATTAGCTAGCATGAACTAAACCAGCTGAACTATATAAAGACCATATTATACATTTATATTTATATATACATTTTATAGTAGGAGGCAGTTTATATATAAACCTCACCTGTTTCAGTGAACAGAGAATCTCAGATCCTTTGCTCTTCATTTCTCTTTGTATTTATGTATTTCTGGAAACCTTAAGGGGGAAAAAAATAAAATGTTATACTCAGCCCACAGTAAGAATATTTATTTTATTTTAATTCCTGCTAAGTAACTTCACTAGGCAGAAACCAGATTCAAACCCAACAATGATTGTGTATCAGTCTGACATGCTCAGTGTGAGGCTCAATGAACCCTCCTGCCCTGAGTTACTGATACAAACTGAGGCCTACTCACTGCTTGAAGCCTGTGCTAGAGTTGTTTGCACATGGCATTAATTGTATCAGAGAGCCCTGTAATTCACATGGGCTGAGCATGAAATACCTGTACAAACATATCTGTATTTGAATCAAACATAATATAAAAAAAAAAAGAATAAAAAAAGAAACAAGTTCAAGCTCTGAGTTCTTACCTGTTGCTTTGTGAGCAGCCATTTTATAAAGGCCGGCCTGGCCCTCTGAGCGGGTATTTATAGGGGAGATACCGGCCACTTGGGGCAGCAGAGAGCACTGAGGAAACAAACAAAAGATTAAAAGAGAAGTCCACCCAAAAGAATGAAATAAATAGATATCAACTGCTGGTACTGTTTTATTATTACAAAAAAAGGGAATCATTTAACCATTAAATAAACCCAATAGGGCTGTTCTGCCCCAATAAGGGGTAATTATATCTTAGTTGGGATCAAGTACAGGTACTGTTTTATTATTACAGAGAAAAGGGAATCATTTAACCATGAAATAAACCCAATAGGGCTGTTCTGCCCCAATAAGGGGTAATTATATCTTAGTTGGGATCAAGTACAGGTACTGTTTTATTATTACAGAGAAAAGGGAATCATTTAACCATTAAATAAACCCAATAGGGCTGTTCTGCCCCAATAAGGGGTAATTATATCTTAGTTGGGATCAAGTACAGGTACTGTTAAGATATAATTACCCCTTATTGGGGCAGAACAGCCCTATTGGGTTTATTTCATGGTTAAATGATTCCCTTTTCTCTGTAATAATAAAACAGTACCTGTACTTGATCCCAACTAAGATATAATTACCCCTTATTGGGGCAGAACAGCCCTATTGGGTTTATTTCATGGTTAAATGATTCCCTTTTCTCTGTACAAGCTCTCGATGCCGTAGAATCCAAGAAACAAATGATAAAATTGCTACAAGATGGTACTATACCCCTTCCAAACTGAAACTAATTTATAAGGATACCAGCGATATCTGCTTGAGATGCAACAAAGACAAAGGCTCATTGCTGCACATATTTTGGACATGTCCACTTATTCAGCCTTTCTGGAACACTACAGCACCTACAGCGCAACATGGTTTCACCGGCTATCTTCCAAAGAACCGGACTTCTACAAACAATCTATAACCCAGCTCGCTAGAGGGACATCCCTACCCCATTCCTTCTTTCTTTCCCCTTTTTATTTTTAAGTTTTAATACAATGTATAACTTTGAATGAATATAACACGTAAGACGCAATTATGTGTACTGTTACCCCCCACCTTTGTTACCCAAAATCAATAAAAATCATATTAAGAAAAAAGCTTAGAAAGGCGCTAAGCTAAAGTCAAAAGGGCCATGATCAAATTCAAAGAGTACCCAGCGGTCTCCCTTCCAAGCACTGACCAGGGCAAGCCCTGCTTAGCTTTCCAGATCTATCACGATCAGGTTCATTCAGGCCCCAGGTGACTTGGAGAATTCCTCCACAGTGACGGAGGCAACACCCACCTCCAAAAGTCCGCAGGGGATGGTGCCTCCCCAAGGAGGGTTCTACCACTGCGCCTGTAAAACCTTCAATTCCCCTCACTGCTAAGGAACCCTGAAAGGCCATATCAGTGCAAAGCCTGCCTGTTGCTACCACTGCAGCCATGAAGCAGGAGGAGCCTAGCTGGCTGAGGACTGCATCGCAGCTGAACTTATATATGGTGGATCCAGAGATGGTGGCCAGGAGTGCTGTGGGGAGGGGTAAGCAGTGGCACCAACACCTGGCGCATCCAATCCGGAATTCAACCAAACCAAGAGGAAATCCCCAAAACCAAAGTGGGACCTCATGGACTTTGGGCCTCTATCCGGGAACTCGTCCTTCAAAGAGGAGGAACCAGTAACATCCCCAGAGCCATCGCAACCATCTTTACACCCTATGTGCCTGCCACAGATGACCATTTCTGGGTGGCTCCAGGAAGGGCAAACCCTGTAAAGCAGCGCACAGTCTCCAGAGTGCAGAGGATCATCAATGCCCAAGTGTTTGAGAGGTGGGGCTACTATATGCCCTACGCTCCAGAATGGGTCTACGATAAAGTTGAGAAGCATCTGGAGGAGTGGATCTATGGTGATCTGGTCCATAGGGAGAAACTGAGGTCCCGGGGAGTGATCCTGCCCAAAGGCAAAAGGATGTGAACCACCTCTATGACATATCAAAATCTCCTTTGAGGACACAAGGGCCAAGTATGACCGCCACTTCTGAAGTCCTAATTGGTTTCCTCAGGCTTGAGGAATTGTGTACCCGGGAGGGTGGGAGAAATCCATAGGTACCATCATATACCCGGATCTTCCACCAATTTGCTCCACACCTAGAGACTCCCTCTACGTTTGAGACATCTAGGGTGTGACCCTGCACTGCCGTTTGTTGCCCCACAATAATGGGCTTGCTCATTTAATTTGTTGAACCCTCTCCTTGGAGAGACAATTGACTGTAAATAGTTGGGTTCTAGAGACAGGACTGCTGAGCCCTCACTCCAACATCTACCTGAACCTGCCTTTAGGTGGGACCCATTGCCTTTTCTGCCTCTTACGGGGTACGGGGGTTGGAAGGAATGGAAGGATGTTGGTACTGTGTTATTTTTGCACTAATTCATGCACTGCTTATTATGCTTGAACATATGTAATTATATTCCCTATATTCCCCTGGGTGAATGTAGGGACCCATAGGGTTTAGCCCTCCTATCGCTTTAATCCCCTACCAGTTCTTTTTATTACTGTTACTGGGCAGAGCCCCATGTATCTAGTTGGCACTATGCCTTATATCTTATTGGTTATTAGGGTTGTACACGCCCCCTGCAGACTAATATAGTGTCTAGCAGGAGGGTGTGGCTTCCTCTTTAGCTGCCTCTGCTTCTCGGGTGAAGGACCACTGAGCCTGGGAGCAGAAACAGGCCCCAGTAAAGCCATTTACCCCAGAGTGACAACATCCACTCTGGTGAAGTCGGGGACAGGGCCCCATGAATGAGGATTAGTTAGATAGTTACTCTAGTCAAGCTCTCTCTAGGGGAGTGAGGTAGAAAGGGAAGGAAGCAAGGGCAGTTTTCCAGCCCCACCAAGGAAAGTAGTAGGAAGTATTTCTTCCATCCGGCAATGTTGCCTCAGCAGTAGGGCCATGGGGTAGAGATAGGAGACAGGTTAAAATAAACCTTGATCCCTACTCACACGCTAGGGGTATCAACCTGAGGACTGGGGTATCTATCCTGACTGTTTCCATAGGGGGTACCAAGCTGCCCAGGTGCATTTACCCTGCCCAGACTCCAAAGGAGGTGGAATATCATTTCCATTGCTGATCAGTATCATTCCCAGTCACACAGAATCCCCCAATATGAAGCCAGTGAGGGTCTGTAAAGGTGGGTACAGGGGCAATTCCAGATACTCCCAGTAGGTGTCAGTGTTAGCCTTACTGTACAGTGACCCCCAGCCCCAGACCAATGGGCCTTGTAATAATGTCCAACTCCCAGACAACCCATAGTGGGGACCTGGCACCCCAAGAAATAATTCCAAATCCTGGTGTATTGTATAAACCGAGCAAAATAAACTTTATTTAGACCATATAAATTATTTAAATCTTGTTTTCTCTTGTATCCCCAATCAGAGCTACAGACAGGCGCCATTTTGTGCAGACTCATATTAAGGCAAAGTAGTTTAATCAGATTAATCAGAGTGGGTCTCCTCCTCCCAACTGTCTGTTCTTGTAAAGCCCAAATGCTTCCCCCTGCCCCGGGCTTCTCTTGGTACCGCCCTCAGATTATAGAAGGTGGTCCCTTCCCAGCTGCCCCCAATGGTTACAGTGCGGCCTTGGGCTGTGAGGAGCCGGACCCTGTAGGGAACACTTATTCTGGCTTTCTGGACTGACGCCCCCATACGTACAGTTTTCCCACTTCCAACCACAACAGGTTCTTGTAGCGATAAAGTCACCTAAAATAAAGAACAAAATGTTCAGAATCAGTCATTGTGCCCCCCTGGCATTCCCAGTACCCAGAGGCACAAACAGCCCCCCCCCAGCCCAATAAATAGTGACTGTCTGTGGCACCTTACAGCCCCCCTGGCATTCCCAATACCCAGAGGCACAAACAGCCCCCCCAGCCCAATAAATAGTGACTGTCTGTCTATCACGATCAGGTTCATTCAGGCCCCAGGTGACTTGGAGAATTCCTCCACAGTGACGGAGGCAACACCCACCTCCAAAAGTCCGCAGGGGATGGTGCCTCCCCAAGGAGGGTTCTACCACTGTGCCTGTAAAACCTTCAATTCCCCTCACTGCTAAGGAACCCTGAAAGGCCATATCAGTGCAAAGCCTGCCTGTTGCTACCACTGCAGCCATGAAGCAGGAGGAGCCTAGCTGGCTGAGGACCGCATCGCAGCTGAACTTATATATGGTGGATCCAGAGATGGTGGCCAGGAGTGCTGTGGGGAGGGGTAAGCAGTGGCACCAACACCTGGCGCATCCAATCCAGAATTCAACCAAACCAAGAGGAAATCCCCAAAACCAAAGTGGGACCTCATGGACTTTGGGCCTCTATCCGGGAACTCGTCCTTCAAAGAGGAGGAACCAGTAACATCCCCAGAGCCATCGCAACCATCTTTACACCCTATGTGCCTGCCACAGATGACCATTTCTGGGTGGCTCCAGGAAGGGCAAACCCTGTAAAGCAGCGCACAGTCTCCAGAGTGCAGAGGATCATCAATGCCCAAGTGTTTGAGAGGTGGGGCTACTATATGCCCTACGCTCCAGAATGGGTCTACGATAAAGTTGAGAAGCATCTGGAGGAGTGGATCTATGGTGATCTGGTCCATAGGGAGAAACTGAGGTCCCGGGGAGTGATCCTGCCTAAAGGCAAAAGGATGTGAACCACCTCTATGACATATCAAAATCTCCTTTGAGGACACAAGGGCCAAGTATGACCGCCACTTCTGAAGTCCTAATTGGTTTCCTCAGACTTGAGGAATTGTGTACCCGGGAGGGTGGGAGAAATCCATAGGTACCATCATATACCCGGATCTTCCACCAATTTGCTCCACACCTAGAGACTCCCTCTACGTTTGAGACATCTAGGGTGTGACCCTGCTCTGCCGTTTGTTGCCCCACAATAATGGGCTTGCTCATTTAATTTGTTGAACCCTCTCCTTGGAGAGACAATTGACTGTAAATAGTTGGGTTCTAGAGACAGGACTGCTGAGCCCTCACTCCAACTTCTACCTGAACCTGCCTTTAGGTGGGACCCATTGCCTTTTCTGCCTCTTACGGGGTACGGGGGTTGGAAGGAATGGAAGGATGTTGGTACTGTGTTATTTTTGCACTAATTCATGCACTGCTTATTATGCTTGAACATATGTAATTATATTCCCTATATTCCCCTGGGTGAATGTAGGGGCCCATAGGGTTTAGCCCTCCTATGGCTTTAATCCCCTACCAGTTCTTTTTATTACTGTTACTGGGCAGAGCCCCATGTATCTAGTTGGCACTATGCCTTATATCTTATTGGTTATTAGGGTTGTACACGCCCCCTGCAGACTAATATAGTGTCTAGCAGGAGGGTGTGGCTTCCTCTTTAGCTGCCTCTGCTTCTCGGGTGAAGGACCACTGAGCCTGGGAGCAGAAACAGGCCCCAGTAAAGCCATTTACCCCAGAATGACAACATCCACTCTGGTGAAGTCGGGGACAGGGCCCCATGAATGAGGATTAGTTAGATAGTTACTCTAGTCAAGCTCTCTCTAGGGGAGTGAGGTAGAAAGGGAAGGAAGCAAGGGCAGTTTTCCAGCCCCACCAAGGAAAGTAGTAGGAAGTATTTCTTCCATCCGGCAATGTTGCCTCAGCAGTAGGGCCACGGGGTAGAGATAGGAGACAGGTTAAAATAAACCTTGATCCCTACTCACACGCTAGGGGTATCAACCTGAGGACTGGGGTATCTATCCTGACTGCTTCCATAGGGGGTACCAAGCTGCCCAGGTGCATTTACCCTGCCCAGACTCCAAAGGAGGTGGAATATCATTTCCATTGCTGATCAGTATCATTCCCAGTTACTTAGACCCCCCCAATATGCAGCCAGTGAGGGTCTGTAAAGGTGGGTACAGGGGCAATTCCAGATACTCCCAGTAGGTGTCAGTGTTAGCCTTACTGTACAGTGACCCCCAGCCCCAGACCAATGGGCCTTGTAATAATGTCCAACTCCCAGACAACCCATAGTGGGGACCTGGCACCCCAAGAAATAATTCCAAATCCTGGTTTATTGTATAAACCGAGCAAAATAAACTTTATTTAGAACATATAAATTATTTAAATCTTGTTTTCTCTTGTATCCCCAATCAGAGCTTCAGACAGGCGCCATTTTGTGGAGACTCATATTAAGGCAAAGTAGTTTAATCAGAGTAATTAGAGTGGGTCTCCTCCTCCCAACTGTCTGTTCTTGTAAAGCCCAAATGCTTCCCCCTGCCCCGGGCTTCTCTTGGTACCGCCCTCAGATTATAGAAGGTGGTCCCTTCCCAGCTGCCCCCAATGGTTACAGTGCGGCCTTGGGCTGTGAGGAGCCGGACCCTGTAGGCAACACTTATTCTGGCTTTCTGGACTGACGCCCCCATACGTACAGTTTTCCCACTTCCAACCACAACAGGTTCTTGTAGCGATAAAGTCACCTAAAATAAAGAACAAAATGTTCAGAATCAGTCATTGTGCCCCCCTGGCATTCCCAGTACCCAGAGGCACAAACAGCCCCCCCAGCCCAATAAATAGTGACTGTCTGTGGCACCTTACAGCCCCCCTGGCATTCCCAGTACCCAGAGGCACAAACAGCCCCCCCCAGCCCAATAAATAGTGACTGTCTGTGGCACCTTACAGCCCCCCTGGCATTCCCAGTACCCAGAGGCACAAACAGCCCCCCCCAGCCCAATAAATAGTGACTGTCTGTGGCACCTTACAGCCCCCCGGCATTCCCAGTACCCAGAGGCACAAACAGCCCCCCCAGCCCAATAAATAGTGACTGTCTGTGGCACCTTACAGCCCCCCCGGCATTCCCAGTACCCAGAGGCACAAACAGCCCCCCCCCCCAGCCCAATAAATAGTGACTGTCTGTGGCACCTTACAGCCCCCCTGGCATTCCCAGTACCCAGAGGCACAAGCAGCCCCCCCAGCCCAATAAATAGTGACTGTCTGTGGCACCTTACAGCCCCCCCGGCATTCCCAGTACCGAGAGGCACAAACAGCCCCCCCAGCCCAATAAATAGTGACTGTCTGTGGCACCTTACAGCCCCCCTGGCATTCCCAGTACCCAGAGGCACAAGCAGCCCCCCCAGCCCAATAAATAGTGACTGTCTGTGGCACCTTACAGCCCCCCCGGCATTCCCAGTACCGAGAGGCACAAACAGCCCCCCCAGCCCAATAAATAGTGACTGTTTGATACTCAGAGTTCCCTGTATAACTCAGCCTGCAGCCTTGTGCCTTTATATGGGGGGCACAGAACCCCTCAGTGACTGCTAATATCCTTATCATTTACAGTAGGGGGTACATTACCCCTTATAATACATGAGTGATACTCAGAGTTCCCTGTATAACTCAGCCTGCAGCCTTGTGCCTTTATATGGGGGGCACAGAACCCCTCAGTGACTGCTAATATCCTTATCATTTACAGTAGGGGTACATTATCCCTTATAATACATGAGTGATACTCAGAGTTCCCTGTATAACTCAGCCTGCAGCCTTGTGCCTTTATATGGGCACAGAGCCCCTCAGTGGCTGCTAATATCCTTATCATTTACAGTAGGGGGTACATTATCCCTTATAATACATGAGTGATACTCAGAGTTCCCTGTATAACTCAGCCTGCAGCCTTGTGCCTTTATATGGGGGGCACAGAACCCCTCAGTGACTGCTAATATCCTTATCATTTACAGTAGGGGGTACATTATCCCTTATAATACATGAGTGATACTCAGAGTTCCCTGTATAACTCAGCCTGCAGCCTTGTGCCTTTATATGGGGGGCACAGAACCTCTCAGTGACTGCTAATATCCTTATCATTTACAGTAGGGGGTACATTATCCCTTATAATACATGAGTGATACTCAGAGTTCCCTGTATAACTCAGCCTGCAGCCTTGTGCCTTTATATGGGGGGCACAGAACCCCTCAGTGACTGCTAATATCCTTATCATTTACAGTAGGGGGTACATTATCCCTTATAATACATGAGTGATACTCAGAGTTCCCTGTATAACTCAGCCTGCAGCCTTGTGCCTTTATATGGGGGGCACAGAACCCCTCAGTGACTTATAATATCCTTACACTATACAGTAGGGGGTACATTATTCTCTGATCCCGTTACCTCTCGCTCATTGGTGTTGGTGAAATCCCACCGGTGAGTGACGTTATTATCGAGGGAAATCCTGGAAGCCCTTTCCATGCCAATAACAGGAATCCCCCCGGTGAAAGTGGTTTCTGCCTCCCCCACAAACACAATGTTATGATCATGAATAAATCTGCTCACTTCCTTTATGGATTTCCTGAAACTGAATGAAAGAAAGGATTAATATCTGCTATTTACTTGCCATTGTCTCATTATTCCCATTACTTACTGTATATGTACAATTGTTTCATAATTAAGACAATGTTTTTCTAGAATCCCATTTGGGGGGGTTACTGGTGGGAAGAAAACTAAATCCATAGAATCAATAGCATCGTTCCCCGGGGGCTCAGTAATAAGAGAGGGTAAATCACTCACCTGAAAGTCTCATTTAATGTGCCGCCCCCGTCGCCGTTATCATAGGTCTCTTCCATTAATATCATATTCCTTTCTGTGACAATTTCCCCCAGTTCAGGGAGGAACTCAAAGTCCTGGATCTTCTGAATGAACGTTGCTCCGATGAAGCCAAATAGCCTGTACCGATGATAGTCGGGGCCCAAGAACGTGGCCTTCTCCCAATACCCCGGGTTCCCCTGAGTTGGCTGGGGCCCTTTATACAGTTTGCCATCAGCCTTACTGACCCACCAGAGGTTTCCCTCAGGGCAGAAAGAGATCACATGGGGGGAATCTCTGCCGTCTCTTTGGCTGAGTGCGGTTCCCAAGTCCAACCAATCACTGTCTGTCTCTGCTGGTCTGACCCACATCTGAATCCGACCATCGCTTGTTATTGCATATAAAGCCCCTTGTGGGTCGAAGACGATAGAGTCGGTATCACTGCAGTTATAGTTTCCTACATATTCACCCAGGTCCCCAACCCAGTTCTGGCTTTCATCCTCTGGGCGGGGGCCCCAGTAAAGTGATCCAGAATCCCCCACTGCACAGAGAAGCCCCCTGGGATCAACTGAGAAGAGTTTAAACACGTCCCACGCACCGCACCCAATTCTTCGGTCGAGGGAGAACAAGATTTGGTTGACACAAGACAACACTGGGCCGGTGTAGAGATTTCCCTCTCGGATGGCAAAGAGTTTCCCAGTAGGACTCAGGGCAATGTTATCTAATCCCTCAAGTCTCCCCAGAGTTATTGCCCTCGTGTGGAAGTTATCTGTAGGGTCCCGGGGCGGGGGGGCAACTCTCACTGTATAATCCTCATCCATCACCAGTAACATTGTCTCTGCAAAGGGAAAGTAATGCCAATCTGACTAATACACAGAATATTCACTTACCTGTAAGTAATAATGAAGCAATTCAATATATGAACGGGCCCCACACTTTAGTCTAACGATCATTAAAGGCCCCAGGGTATCTGCAGGTATAAATGCCCCCCCTCCCTCATTCATCGGTGTATCTGTAAATTATATCAGCTATTCAATATATAAATGGACCCCACATACTAGTGTAACATACTTTAAAGGGGCAGTTCACCTTCAATTTGACTTTTAGTAGGTTATAGAATGAAAAATTCATAGAAACTTTTTGAATGGTCTTCATTTTTTTTTTAAATAGTTTTTGAATTATTTGCCTTTTTCTTCTAAAAGAAACTACTGTTTACAATTTTATTGATATTTTTACATTTTATTACTTACCTTTCTATCCCCCTATTCATATCTCAGTGTCTCACTCACATCTCTGCTTAGTCGCTCGAGTAATTTAAATCCTAGCAATTAGCTAGCTTCTATAATTTGGACCCTAGTAACCAGATAGCTTCTATAATTTGGACCCTAGTAACCAGATAGCTTCTATAATTTGGACCCTAGTAACCAGATAGCTTCTATAATTTGGACCCTAGTAGCCAGATAGCTTCTATAATTTGGACCCTAGTAACCAGATAGCTTCTATAATTTGGACCCTAGCAACTAGATAGCTTCTATAATTTGGACCCTGGCAACCAGATAGCTTCTATAATTTGGACCCTAGCAACCAGATACCTGCTATAATTTGGACCCTAGCAACCAGATAGCTTCTATAATTTGGATCCTAGCAACCAGATAGCTTCTATAATTTGGAGCCTAGCAACCAGATAGCTTCTATAATTTGGACCCTAGCAACCAGATAGCTTCTATAATTTGGACCCTAGTAACTAGATTGCTGCTCCCCCCTTCATTATTATTGAATAAAATAAAAAACAAACCTTCATTCACCTCCAGCCGACAGGACTTAGAGATGGGGCCCCTCAGGGCAGAGTGAGTGACCCTCACAGTCAGTTCTGCCCCATCATCTTCCTCTATGTCGGGGGTTATATGGATTGTGCACTGACAGTTGAAGTCGCCATTTTTACTTGTTGTTATTACAGGAACCATTTCCACTCGCAGCGCCCTCTGTGCCGGGGGCAGATTAGTCTCCCCGTTACCCACTAACCCTTCTCTCTCTGGCTCAACAGCCAAGTGCCCCTCTGCACTTTGTGACACTGCAGTAAATGGCAGAGGTTTTTCCCCAGGTTTCCAAGAGAGAATCTCAATCTGTTCTTTGCCTTTTCTTTGCAAATATAAAGTGATTTCAGTGGGTTCTGGCAGGGACCCGGGGATCCGACAGCTCAGGGTGGATTTTCTCAGATGCACCAGGCGTTCCGCTCCCCCAATTGGAGAAGGTTTTGGGGGTTCTGTTAATGTAAAGCAAGGGGGGAGCTGCTGTAAATGAGCTGTATTGGTCCCATAGAGATACAGAGGCTACAGGCCATGCACATTACACAGGTTATAATGTAGATAAATAATGTTACAGTTAAAGCTGTGGAGCCCATTCCTGGGTTAATAACAATGATTAGTCCTTAATATTAATGCAGTTATATATGGGCATTGTATCTGCATTCCCTATTCCACCCTATGGCAATACAGGGGTTAATTGACTCGAGTCTCCCCCTAATCTGTACCCAAGAAATCAGATGTCGAGTGTTTATGTGCATTCCCATTGGCCGAGACCTACAGGGGAGCTCAATGATAAACCTGCCCCCCTAATTCTGTATAGAATGTGCCAAAAAATGTAATTCTATTGCCCAAAAACAGACAAGTGTCGAATATAATGTACCATTGCCCTGCACAGGTAGAGTTCCATGTTTGCTCCAGAAACACGACTATAGTTATAGTATAGAATGGGTTAAGTTCTAGAGATCATTAAAATATAGGACATGTGTCAATAGGCAGAGACAAGAGGGATAGGACAGATAGGACTGGGATTGGTTAGTGTGTATGCATGATTACTAGTGAATAGGCAGAGACTAGAGGGAGAAGGCAGACAGGGCTGGGATTGGTTAGTGTGTATGCATGATTAATAATGAATAGGCAGAGACTAGAGGGAGAAGGCAGGGCTGGGATTGGTTAGTGTGTATGCATGATTAATAGTGAATAGGCAGTGACTAGAGGGGGAAGGCAGGGCTGGGATTGGTTAGTGTGTATGCATGATTAATAGTGAATAGGCAGAGACTAGAGGGAGAAGGCAGGGCTGGGATTGGTTAGTGTGTATGTATGATTAATAGTGAATAGGCAGTGACTAGAGGGAGAAGGCAGGGAGGGCTGTGATTGGTTAGTGTGTATGCATGATTAATAGTGAATAGGCAGAGACTAGAGGGAGAAGGCAGGGCTGGGATTGGTTAGTGTGTATGTATGATTAATAGTGAATAGGCAGTGACTAGAGGGAGAAGGCAGGCAGGGCTGGGATTGGTTAGTGTGTATGCATGATTACTAGTGAATAGGCAGAGACTAGAGGGAGAAGGCAGGGCTGGGATTGGTTAGTGTGTATGCATGATTAATAGTGAATAGGCAGAGACTAGAGGGAGAAGGCAGACAGGGCTGGGATTGGTTAGTGTGTATGCATGATTAATAGTGAATAGGCGGAGACTAGAGGGAGAAGGCAGGCAGGGCTGGGATTGGTTAGTGTGTATGCATGATTAATAGTGAATGGCGGAGACTAGAGGGAGAAGGCAGGCAGGGCTGGGATTGGTTAGTGTGTAAGCATGATTAATAGTGAATAGGCAGAGACTAGAGGGAGAAGGCAGGCAGGGCTGGGATTGGTTAGTGTGTATGCATGATTAATAGTGAATAGGCAGAGACTAGAGGGAGAAGGCAGGCAGGGCTGGGATTGGTTAGTGTGTATGCATGATTAATAGTGAATAGGCAGAGACTAGAGGGAGAAGGCAGGCAGGGCTGGGATTGGTTAGTGTGTATGCATGATTAATAGTGAATAGGCGGAGACTAGAGGGAGAAGGCAGGGCTGGGATTGGTTAGTGTGTATGCATGATTAATAGTGAATAGGCAGAGACTAGAGGGAGAAGGCAGGCAGGGCTGGGATTGGTTAGTGTGTATGCATGATTAATAGTGAGTAGGCAGAGACTAGAGGGAGAAGGCAGGCAGGGCTGGGATTGGTTAGTGTGTAATGCATGATTAATAGTGAATAGGCGGAGACTAGAGGGAGAAGGCAGGGCTGGGATTGGTTAGTGTGTATGCATGATTAATAGTGAATAGGCAGTGACTAGAGGGGAGAAGGCAGGGCTGGGATTGGTTAGTGTGTATGCATGATTAATAGTGAATAGGCAGAGACTAGAGGGAGAAGGCAGGCAGGGCTGGGATTGGTTAGTGTGTATGCATGATTAATAGTGAATAGGCAGAGACTAGAGGGAGAAGGCAGGGCTGGGATTGGTTAGTGTGTATGCATGATTAATAGTGAATAGGCAGAGACTAGAGGGAGAAGGCAGGGCTGGGATTGGTTAGTGTGTATGCATGATTAATAGTGAATAGGCAGAGACTAGAGGGAGAAGGCAGACAGGGCTGGGATTGGTTAGTGTGTATGTATGATTAATAGTGAATAGGCAGAGACTAGAGGGAGAAGGCAGGCAGGGCTGGGATTGGTTAGTGTGTATGCATGATTAATAGTGAATAGGCGGAGACTAGAGGGAGAAGGCAGGCAGGGCTGGGATTGGTTAGTGTGTATGCATGATTAATAATGAATAGGCAGAGACTAGAGGGAGAAGGCAGGGCTGGGATTGGTTAGTGTGTATGCATGATTACTAGTGAATAGGCAGAGACTAGAGGGAGAAGGCAGGCAGGGCTGGGATTGGTTAGTGTGTATGCATGATTAATAATGAATAGGCAGAGACTAGAGGGAGAAGGCAGGGCTGGGATTGGTTAGTGTGTATGCATGATTAATAGTGAATAGGCGGAGACTAGAGGGAGAAGGCAGGCAGGGCTGGGATTGGTTAGTGTGTATGTATGATTAATAGTGAATAGGCAGTGACTAGAGGGAGAAGGCAGGCAGGGCTGGGATTGGTTAGTGTGTATGCATGATTACTAGTGAATAGGCAGAGACTAGAGGGAGAAGGCAGGCAGGGCTGGGATTGGTTAGTGTGTATGCATGATTAATAATGAATAGGCAGAGACTAGAGGGAGAAGGCAGGGCTGGGATTGGTTAGTGTGTATGCATGATTAATAGTGAATAGGCGGAGACTAGAGGGAGAAGGCAGGCAGGGCTGGGATTGGTTAGTGTGTATGCATGATTAATAGTGAATAGGCAGTGACTAGAGGGAGAAGGCAGGCAGGGCTGGGATTGGTTAGTGTGTATGCATGATTACTAGTGAATAGGCAGAGACTAGAGGGAGAAGGCAGGGCTGGGATTGGTTAGTGTGTATGCATGATTAATAGTGAATAGGCGGAGACTAGAGGGAGAAGGCAGGCAGGGCTGGGATTGGTTAGTGTGTAAGCATGATTAATAGTGAATAGGCAGAGACTAGAGGGAGAAGGCAGGCAGGGCTGGGATTGGTTAGTGTGTATGCATGATTAATAGTGAATAGGCGGAGACTAGAGGGGGAAGGCAGGCAGGGCTGGGATTGGTTAGTGTGTATGCATGATTAATAGTGAATAGGCGGAGACTAGAGGGGGAAGGCAGGCAGGGCTGGGATTGGTTAGTGTGTATGCATGATTAATAGTGAATAGGCGGAGACTAGAGGGGGAAGGCAGGCAGGGCTGGGATTGGTTAGTGTGTATGCATGATTAATAGTGAATAGGCGGAGACTAGAGGGAGAAGGCAGACAGGGCTGGGATTGGTTAGTGTGTATGCATGATTAATAGTGAATAGGCGGAGACTAGAGGGAGAAGGCAGGCAGGGCTGGGATTGGTTAGTGTGTATGCATGATTAATAGTGAATAGGCGGAGACTAGAGGGAGAAGGCAGAGGGATAAGGAATCGTCACAGCACAAGAACTAAATGAAATAAATACAGAAATTGCATTAGACAATTGTTACTTTTTGCCTTAAAATTCAAGTAAGATATAAATTAAAAATAATACAATTTTTGCATTTAGTGCCCCTTTAAATCTGTTCATATCCAATAGACAAAATAGTGTTGGGACTGTGCCCTGCAGTACAGATACCTCACACACACACATACAGTAGGCAGGGAAGGGAATCTCTATATTTGCACTTGCCTTTTGTTACTCTGCGTCTCGGTAGGAACCTCTCGTTGCTGGAGATGTCACTGTCTCTGTCCCACCGGTCTCTGTACATTGAATCATAGCAGCTCTCTTCTTTCCAAATGTCTTCTGGTGGTAACTTAGGGTATGAGCGTTTCTTCCGCCCCCTGCCCCGGGCTTCTCTTGGTACCGCCCTCAGCTTATAGAAGGTGGTCCCTTCCCAGCTGCCCCCAATGGTTACAGTGCGGCCTTGGGCTGTGAGGAGCCGGACCCTGTAGGGAACTCGCACTTTGGCTTTCTGGACCGACGCCCCCATACGTACAGTCTTCCCACTTCCAACCGCAACAGCTTCTTGTAGCGATAAAGTCACCTAAACGAAAGGAGAAAATGTTTGGATACAGCAGTTGCGCTACGGGATCGTTAGGGGCTTATTTATCCATTTTTGAATTTGTGAATTCGAGTTTGTTTTTCTAAACCTATTAAACTCACATATTGAACGTTCGCTTATTCATTAACGTGGGAAACTCGTGCGAATAAAAAGAAATACTCAAACTTGAACAAAACTTGAACAAAACTCGTAATCTCGAATTGAACATACGGCTTGACTCAGGACTCGGCTCCCATTGGTTTCTATAGAAACTCTCAAGCTTTTAGATGTAGAAGTTTTACATTGAAATGTTTGCGTTTTTTTGCTCTTAATTAATACCAGACATTCAAGTTTTCAAACCATAACTGGAATTCGAGTTTTTTAAGGGCAAAAAACTCAAATCGAGGGAAAAAAAATGATTCACTGATCCGGTTACCTCTCGCTCATTGGTGTTGGTGAAATCCCACCGGTGAGTGACGTTATTATCGAGGGAAATCCTGGAAGCCCTTTCCATGCCAATAACAGGAATCCCCCCGGTGAAAGTGGTTTCTGCCTCCCCCACAAACACAATGTTATGATCATGAATAAATCTGCTCACTTCCTTTATGGTTTCCTTGAAGCTGAATGAAAGAAAGAATGAATATCTGCTATTTACTTGCCATCATCTCATTATTCCCATTACTTATTACTTATTTACACATCATATTCTGATAAATATATATTAGACAGGTCTGGACTAACATTCAAAACAGGCCCTGGCCTATCAGGAACATTAAAACTCTAATTTACATTGATGTAACTAACCCCTATACCAGTACACAGAGGCCCAAACAGCCCTCGTAGTCCAAATTTATAATTTGAGTGTCTATAGTATCTCACAGCAGCCCCAGCCCCTGGCTACAGATATGGAGTAAAGACAGATATAGAGCAATACAATTGTAAAATGAAGACACTGCTTGTTAGGCTTCCCAATATACTTAGTCCGTATCTAATGAACTGAAGAAATATCATTGGTCCAATGTTGTATTTGACCAGCTTAAGGCTGAGGGACACAGGGTAAAACATGCACAAGGAAAGCAGTGGCCATAAACCCTGTGAGGCCTCAGTCTTAGAACCTCAGAGTCCTGTGCTCCTCACACTTTCACCATCTTATCCAGTGATAAGCTCATTGGTACAACTATCTGTCTATGGGAAGAAAACATCTTCCTAAAATTCCTTACAACTATTTCCCCATGTCATTAGTCCATTGTGCACCTTCTCCTGTGGCATAATAAAAAAAGAAGAAAAAGAAGAAGTAAAGGAAGAAGATAAAGAAGAAAAAAGAAGAAAAGGAAGAAAAAAAAGAAGAAAAAAGAAGAAAAAGAAGAAAAAAGAAGAAAAGGAAGACGAAAAAGAAGAAGAAAAAAAGAAGAAAGAGAAGAAGAAAAGGAAGAAGATAAAGAAGAAAAAAGAAGAAAAAGAAGAAAAAAGAAGAAAAGGAAGAAGAAAAAGAAGAAGAAAAAAAGGAAGAAAAAGAAGAAAAAAGAAGAAAAAAAAAGAAGAAAAGAAGAAGAAGAAAATGAAGAAGAAAAAAGAAGAAGAAAAAAGAAGAAGAAAAAAGAAGAAGAAAAAAGAAGAAGAAAAGGAAGAAAAAGAAGAAGAATGTAAATCACTCACCTGTAAGTGCCATTCAGTGTGGTGCCCCCTGTACTGTTATTATAGGTCTCTGTATTGACTATTATATTCCTTTCTTTGACAATTTTCCCCAGTTCAGGGAGGAACTCGAAACTCTGGATCTTCTGAATGAACGTTGCTCCGATGAAGCCAAATAGCCTGTAACGATGATAGTCGGGGCCCAAGAACGTGGCCTTCTCCCAATACCCCGGGTTCCCCTGAGTTGGCTGGGGCCCTTTATACAGTTTGCCATCAGCCTTACTGACCCACCAGAGGTTTCCCTCAGGGCAGAAAGAGATCACATGGGGGGAATCTCTGCCGTCTCTTTGGCTGAGTGCGGTTCCCAAGTCCAACCAATCACTGTCTGTCTCTGCTGGTCTGACCCACATCTGAATCCGACCATTGCTTGTTATTGCATATAAAGCCCCTTGTGGGTCGAAGACGATAGAGTCGGTATCACTGCAGTTATAGTTTCCTACATATTCACCCAGGTCCCCAACCCAGTTCTGGCTTTCATCCTCTGGGCGGGGGCCCCAGTAAACTGATCCAGAATCCCCCACTGCACAGAGAAGCCCCCTGGGATCAACTGAGAAGAGTTTAAACATGTCCCACGCACCGCGCCCAATTCTTCGGTCGAGGGAGAACAAGATTTGGTTGATACAAGACGACACTGGGCCGGTGTAGAGATTTCCCTCTCGGATGGCAAAGAGTTTCCCAGTAGGACTCAGGGCAATGTTATCTAATCCCTCAAGTCTCCCCAGAGTTATTGCCCTCGTGTGGAAGTTATCTGTAGGGTCCCGGGGCGGTGGGGCAACTCTCACTGTATAATCCTCATCCATCACCAGTAACATTGTCTCTGCAAAGGGAAAGTAATGCCAATCTGACTAATACACACAGAATATTCACTTATCTGTAAGTAATAACGAAGCAATTCAATATATGAATGGGCCCCACACTTTAGTCTAACGATCATTAAAGGCCCCAGGGTATCTGCAGGTCTGTATAAATGCCCCCCCTCCCTCGTTCATCTAATATAATAAAGCCCAGGTCTACTCTCCTATGGATCTCTATAAGTGTCCCCCAATCCACCCAACTAATAAATATATATAATGAGACCTGTTTGCTTGATGGACATCACTAGCCCCCCCAGTAATGCTCTGAGAGAATACGACTGACGCCCCCTTTCTGTGAATTAGTGTAACGTGGTCTGGCAATTCCTTCTACTGATCAGTACTGATCAACCCACACTCGGAGCCACACGCGGAGCCACAAATGGAACCACACACGGAGCCACACACGGAGCCACATGCGGAGCCACAAGCGGAACCACACACGGAGCCACACGCGGAGCCACACACGGAGCCACATGCGGAGCCACAAGCGGAACCACACACGGAGCCACACACGGAGCCGCATGCGGAGCCACACTCGGAGCTACACAATAGCCCTTACTGATCTCTTCCATGTTATTAAATAAAAACAAACCTTCGTTCACCTCCAGCCGACAGGATACAGAGTAGGGTTCTCTCAGCTCAGAGTGAGTGACCCTCACAGTCAGTTCTGCCCCATCATCTTCCTCTATGTCGGGGGTTATATGGATTATGCACTGACAGTTGGAGTCGCCATTTGTACTTGTTGTTATTACAGGAACCATTTCCACTCGCAGGGGCCTCTGTGCCGGGGGCAGACTCGCTGAATTTCCATTACTCACTTCCTGCTCTGTTTTTGCCTTATTAGCCACCTGCCCCTCAGCGCTTTGTGACACTGCAGTAAATGGCAGAGCTTTCCCCCCAGGTTTCCAAGAGAGAATCTCAATCTGTTCTTCGCCTTTTCTTTGCAAATATAAAGTGATTTCAGTGGGTTCTGGCAGGGACCCGGGGATCCGACAGCGCAGGGTCGATTTTCTCAGATGCACCAGGCGTTCCGCTCCCCCAATTGGAGAAGGTTTTGGGGGTTCTGTTAAAGTAAAGCAAGGGGGGAGCTGCTGTAAATGAGCACTATTGGTGCATTTAATTGACCAAAGTGTCCCCTAAGGGTCTGTACCCAAAAGAACACACATGTCCAGACCTACTACACCCCAAACAATGTTGGTCTCTATAAAAATATACTTTTTTAGCAGTATGTGCTATTGGGTAATCCTAAATAGGAAACCACCATTTTAAGTGCTAAGACCCGCCTCCTGGGATCATATGATTCACAGTGCACACAAACAAGCCATGGCACACATACATGCTAGGTCACATGAGCCGATGAATGGGCAGAGTTCTGTCATTTACTCCCACACTACTTCCTGCATCACTTCCTGTCAGCTGATCTCTGAGGGAACACACAGCCCATCACAAAATGGCGGCTCAAGGGAAAAGATGTAAAAGGGCAATATTTACTGATATATATATTCCAGTTTGGGGAGATTCTTTAATAGGCCACTTAATAGATTATAAACTATCTGTTGGTTAAGTATTTATTCTGGGGGGATAGTTTTCCTTTAAGTAAAGGACATGAGACCTTTAGATGATCAGATACATGGAGTACAATAGCAACCAACCCAACCCAACCCCACCCTACCCACCCCACCCCACCCTACCCAACCCAACCAAATGCTACCCAACCCTACCCAACCCTACCCTACCCAACCCAACCCAACCCAATGCTTCCCAACCCAACGCTACCGAACCCTACCCTACCCAACCCTACCCTACCCAACCCCACCCTACCCTACCCAACCCAGAACCCCACCCTACCCAACCCAGAACCCCACCCTACCCAACCCTACCCTACTCTACCCTACCCAACCCCACCCAACCCTACCCAACCCAGAACCCCACCCTACCCTACCCAACCCAACCCTACCCTACCAACCCCCACCCTACCCTACCCAACCCTACTCTACCCAACCTATCGCTACCCAACCCCACTCCACCCTACCCAACCCAACGCTACCCTACCCTACCCAATCCTACCCAACCCTACCCAACCCCACCCCACCCTACCCTACCCAACCCAACCCCACCCT
This sequence comes from Xenopus tropicalis, assembly GCF_000004195.4. Lineage (NCBI taxonomy): Eukaryota > Metazoa > Chordata > Amphibia > Anura > Pipidae > Xenopus > Xenopus tropicalis. The sequence goes on along the minus strand of NC_030680.2, from coordinate 1,940,313 downwards.
ACCCTACCTAGAACCCCACCCTACCCAACCCAACTGTACCCTACTCTACCCAACCCATCGCTACCCAACCCCACTCCACCCTACCCAACCCAACGCTACCCTGCCCTACCAAATCCTACCCAACCCTACCCAACCCCACCCCACCCTACCCAATCCAACCCCACCCAACCCAACGCTACCCAATCCAATGCTACCCAACCCTAACCAAACCAACCCCAGCAATGAGGAAACAGAACAGAAAATGTTCTTACCTTTCAGCACTTTGAGCCGACAGGACACAGAGATGGGAGAGATCAGAGTCATGTGATTGACCCTCACTGTCAGTTCTGCCCCATCATCTTCGTGCATGTCGGGGGTTATATACATTGTGCACTGACAGGAGTAAATACCCCTTTTACTTGATTTTACATCAGGAACCACCTGAAGCTGCAGAGGGGGCAGATTGTGCCCATCCCCATCTCTCACCAACGGGACCATCTCTGCCGTATCAGATCCGTCGCTGTTCCGTGGGGCAGAGGAACCAGTTTGTGCCTCAGAATTCCAGGAGTAAATTTCAGTTGATTCGCCCCATTTTCTTTTCAAATGTATAGAAATATGGATGGGTTTGGGGCGGAACCCTGAGATCTGGAAGAACATAGTTGCCTTTTTCATATGGAGCAAATATTGTGATCCCGTTATTGGAGAAAGTCTGGGCGGCTCTGAAACACACAAACCCATTGGCTGAAACAGTAACAGTGACGGCAGAAGGTTAGTCCTATGGGCCGACCCAATATTCATTCTCTTTTGAGAGGGGTAGTTAAAGGGTAAGTTTGCACCAAATCCACAGTTTCGCAGCTGAAATAAAAAACTGAATCCATCACAAAAAAATCTGGCCGAATCTCACAGGTGCAGCATAAGAAAAACTCTTAGTTGTCCAGTGGTCCCAAGTCATGTGATGGTAACGGTTCCAATTTGGTTTGGGCCTTCTGGATTTGGTTGAATGTGTGTACCCTATAGAGGGTGTCGTAGCAGAAGGTCTATAATAATACTGAAGGGGAGGGAAAAAAATGTGGTCACCCTGTTCTTCTCCTTAATATAATCTATTGGCCATTGGGGGAAAGTAGAGTCTCATGTGGATCACTGATTCTGGGTATTGTAGAAACTGGACCCAACAGGGAACCGACCTTTATGATAACAACCCTTTCAAAAGGTTCTCACTGGGCCCATGATTATGGTCTGTGTTTCTCCTGGCACCGAGTAAAAAGATGGAGGAGCAGGAAGTTTAGGGATTAGGTGTACCAAGATGGCGGCTTGTCCTTGGACCCCAATGGACTGAGTTTGTAGGGTTTGTGCTAATAGGAAAGTGATATTTGTTACCCACTTGACCATCAATCATTTTGGGGGCTCTGCCCTCCCACAGTTCCAAAAATACTAATGTTTTACAGTTCTTACCGTTTCTCACAAGCGTTTTGTAGCCCCAAATACATAACGGCAGTATGAGGGCAGCCAGTGTGCCAATCACAGCTCTGATCATCAGGACATGTGACTCTGTAACGGCAGGAAACATAAATATTAACAAACAGAGGGAATGTATCACCATGTTCGGCATCACTTCCATTATACTTGTCCATCTAAGTATATGTACTTATACCCTACAGCAGTACTTACCCTTTACTTACCCTTTACAGAGAGAATAAAATCCAGAACCAGAGAGTCTCCCAGGGATCTGTGGGATATGACACAGGAATACTTTCCCCCATCATCCCCCATAGAAGGCTTTAACAGCAGCTGACTGGTTACAGTGAAGGTTCCGTCCCCATTCTCTAGCGGCTCATTGGTGGAGACTCCTCGGCGCAGCACAACATGTTCACCGTCATTGAGATGTTTTATCCACTGGAACTTTATTGTTTCTGGGTAATAATTACTGGCTCGGCATGTAACCCCCCCCTCTGTTCCTTCCTCTATAATAACGTCGGGGGGCACCAGGCTGGCACTGGGTTTAACTGCACGGGGAGAGAAGGGGCATTAGGAAGAGGTCAGCCCATAGCAACGCAGAGCAAGCCCATAGCAACGCAGAGCAAGTACATATTTAGAAAAATGAGGGACATATTAATCTAATCTTTACTTTACATTGCGCCCTCAGCCCCATTGCGCCCTATTCAGTCTCCTCTCCTGCCGACTCCTAGTTCCAGCCTTGATGTCCCTGTTCCTTATCAACGGCCAATGGTTTTGGCTTCAGAGACCACCTGTCCTCCTATGGATCTTTACACTATGTTGGCCAATGGTACCCACCAGTTCTATGTTGGCCGCTGGTACCCACCAGTTCTATGTTGGCCACTGGTACCCACCAGTTCTATGTTGGCCACTGGCACCCACCAGTTCTATGTTGGCCGCTGGTACCCACCAGTTCTATGTTGGCCAATGGTACCCACCAGTTCTATGTTGGCCACTGGTACCCACCAGTTTTATGTTGGCCACTGGTACCCACCAGTTTTGTGTTGGCTGCTGGTACCCACCAGTTCTATGTTGGCCGCTGGTACCCACGAGTTCTATGTTGGCCGCTGGTACCCACCAGTTCTATGTTGGCCACTGGTACCCACCAGTTCTATGTTGGCCTCTGGTACCCACCAGTTTTGTGTTGGCTGCTGGTACCCACCAGTTCTATGTTGGCCTCTGGTACCCACCAGTTCTGTGTTGGCCAATGGTACCCACCAGTTCTGTGTTGGCCGCTGGTACCCACCATTTCTATGTTGGCCGCTGGCACCCACCAGTTCTATGTTGGCCAATGGTACCCACCAGTTCTATGTTGGCCTCTGGTACCCACCAGTTCTGTGTTCGCCAATGGTACCCACTAGTTCTGTGTTGGCCGCTGGTACCCACCAGTTCTATGTTGGCCAATGGTACCCACCAGTTCTATGTTGGCCAATGGTACCCACCAGTTCTATGTTGGCCGCTGGTACCCACCAGATCTATGTTGGCCGCTGGTACCCACCAGTTCTATGTTGGCCGCTGGTCCCCACCAGTTCTATGTTGGCCAATGGTACCCACCAGTTCTATGTTGGCCAATGGTACCCACCAGTTCTATGTTGGCCTCTGGTACCCACCAGTTCTATGTTGGCCAATGGTACCCACTAGTTCTGTGTTGGCCGCTGGTACCCACCAGTTCTATGTTGGCCAATGGTACCCACCAGTTCTATGTTGGCCAATGGTACCCACCAGTTCTATGTTGGCCGCTGGTACCCACCAGTTCTATGTTGGCCAATGGTACCCACCAGTTCTATGTTGGCCAATGGTACCCACCAGTTCTATGTTGGCCCTGGTACCCCCCAGTTCTGTGTTGGCCAATGGTACCCACCAGTTCTATGTTGGCGTTTGGTACCCCCCAGTTCTGTGTTGGCCCAATCTCCCACCCAGGACAGCTTCAGCTCTGTTATATTACAGGGTTTCCCTTTTGGTATGGCCCACGTCAGCCCCACTGTATTTTTGACAATGTTTTTGAGTGCCATTTCAGTAACATTTTTGTTTAGAGCCTTGGCATGGGCAATTTAGTGCCCAACCTTTGGCCAGGAAGCCTGGTAACTTAATTCAAACTAGCAGCAATATGGGAAGATGCTTTATAAGTCATTCGGCCAGCCGTCCCCATGGTTATATGTTATAATTATCAGTGTATTATCCATACAGCGCTCATGGCTACTGCACCGTAAAGCAACATTCCCAGGCCCCAACCCTTACTGTCCCTGCCTGTATTTCTATTGGCTGCTACCCTCTGTACTTATATTGCACTAAAGGCCACTTACCTGCCACCTCCAGAGCAGATCTCCCCTCTGCCCGCTCATTATCGTAGGTAACAGCGCAGGTATATTCTCCCTCATCAGTGATTTGTACCCGCGCCAGGGAAAGCCCAGCGTTGCCTTTAATCAGCCGAATGTCTAGTTCTGATCCCGGCCTGATGGGGTTGTGGGAGCCTCTGTCATACATATAAACTGGGCCGGATCCCAGGGTCCAATGGACAGAGAGGCGCTGTAGGTCCAGTTCTGCGCTGCTGTATCCAGTGATTGTACATGGGATAAACCCATCCTGGTCCCTCAGTACTTTCACTGGCGAGTCGCTCACTTTCACTTCTACTGGGTCTGAGGTGTAAGAACCGAAGGTGAGACTCAGTATTACTATACAGAGCCGCACAGTGTTACCCGCCCCAGACTGGGAGGGGCCAGGCCTCTCTATAACCAATAAAGCTGGGGCAGATCTGTCACTAGATGCTTAGTATTACTATACAGAGCCGCACAGTGTTACCCGCCCCAGACTGGGAGGGGCCAGGCCTCTCTATAACCAATAAAGCTGGGGCAGGTCTGTCACTAGATACTCAGTATTACTATACAGAGCCGCACAGTAATACCTGCCCCAGACTGGGAGGGGCCAGGCCTCTCTATAACCAATAAAGCTGGGGCAGATCTGTCACTAGATACTCAGTATTACTATACAGAGCCGCACAGTGTTACCCGCCCCAGACTGGGAGGGGCCAGGCCTCTCTATAACCAATAAAGCTGGGGCAGATCTGTCACTAGATACTCAGTACTACTATACAGAGCCGCACAGTGTTACCCGCCCCAGACTGGGAGGGGCCAGGCCTCTCTATAACCAATAAAGCTGGGGCAGGTCTGTCACTAGATACTCAGTATTACTATACAGAGCCGCACAGTAATACCTGCCCCAGACTGGGAGGGGCCAGGCCTCTCTATAACCAATAAAGCTGGGGCAGATCTGTCACTAGATACTCAGTATTACTATACAGAGCCGCACAGTGTTACCCGCCCCAGACTGGGAGGGGCCAGGCCTCTCTATAACCAATAAAGCTGGGGCAGATCTGTCACTAGATACTCAGTATTACTATACAGAGCCGCACAGTGTTACCCACCCCAGACTGGGAGGGGCCAGGCCTCTCTATAACCAATAAAGCTGGGGCAGATCTGTCACTAGATACTCATTATTACTATACAGAGCCGCACAGTGTTACCCGCCCCAGACTGGGAGGGGCCAGGCCTCTCTATAACCAATAAAGCTGGGGCAGATCTGTCACTAGATACTCAGTATTACTATACAGAGCCGCACAGTGTTACCCGCCCCAGACTGGGAGGGGCCAGGCCTCTCTATAACCAATAAAGCTGGGGCAGATCTGTCACTAGATACTCAGTATTACTATACAGAGCCGCACAGTGTTACCCGCCCCAGACTGGGAGGGGCCAGGCCTCTCTATAACCAATAAAGCTGGGGCAGATCTGTCACTAGATACTCAGTATTACTATACAGAGCCGCACAGTGTTACCCAGACTGGGGGGAATAGGAATGTACTTACCAGTTCCCGGCAGTGAGACAGAGACCAGTATAAAGCAGAACAGGACGGGGGGATTCAGGCCGATTCCCAGTTTCTCCTGTATCCCTGGGGGCCCCATCAGGCATCAGTTCATTAGGGGCCCAGTGAGTGAGACAGTTCTCCCCAGTCCGACCCAGTAGGAGTGAATGGGCCGAGGGGCTGAGGAAGAAGAGACAGAGCTGAGCCGGAGGGAGAGGGAGACACTGACTCAGCAGCGATGGATCCGCCCTGACAGAACAGTGAGAGAAACAACAGATTGTGGGCTGCGCCCTGAGGGCCCTGAATGGACGTTGCCTTGGGGCCCGGTGTCTCCTAGTGAAGCTCCTCTACCTGCTGCCCCTCCCCACAAACTCACTTCTGCCCCAGTCTCTCACCTTTGAGTCCGGTCCATAGTTTGCCCCAGGGTGAGGCAGATAATTGGTGGCTTTGTGTGAGTGTGAATGAATATATATATTATATACAGTATATGTGTGTGTGAGTGAGTGTGAATATATATATACAGTATATGTGTGTGTGTGTGAGTGTGTGTGTGTGTGTGTGTGAGTGTGTGAGTGTGAATATATATATATATACAGTATATGTGTGTGTGTGTGTGTGTGTGTGTGAGTGTGAATATATATATATACAGTATATGTGTGTGTGTGTGAGTGTGTGAGTGTGAATATATATATATACAGTATATGTGTGTGTGTGTGTGTGTGTGTGTGAGTGTGAATATATATATATACAGTATATGTGTGTGTGTGTGTGAGTGTGAATATATATATATATACAGTATATGTGTGTGTGTGTGTGTGTGTGAGTGTGTGAGTGTGAATATATATACATACAGTATATGTGAGTGTGTGTGTGAGTGTGTGAGTGTGAATATATATACATACAGTATATGTGTGTGTGTGTGTGAGTGTGAATATATATATATACAGTATATGTGTGTGTGTGTGAGTGTGTGAGTGTGAATATATATATATACAGTATATGTGTGTGTGTGTGTGAGTGTGTGTGTGAGTGTGTGAGTGTGAATATATATACATACAGTATATGTGTGTGTGTGTGTGTGAGTGTGAATATATATATATACAGTATATGTGTGTGTGTGTGAATATATATATATACAGTATATGTGTGTGTGTGTGTGAATATATATATATATACAGTATATGTGTGTGTGTGTGTGTGAGTGTGAATATATATATATACAGTATATGTGTGTGTGTGTGAATATATATATATATACAGTATATGTGTGTGTGTGTGTGTGAGTGTGAATATATATATATACAGTATATGTGTGTGTGTGTGAGTGTGTGAGTGTGAATATATATATATACAGTATATGTGTGTGTGTGTGTGAGTGTGTGTGTGAGTGTGTGAGTGTGAATATATATACATACAGTATATGTGTGTGTGTGTGTGAGTGTGAATATATATATATACAGTATATGTGTGTGTGTGTGAATATATATATATACAGTATATGTGTGTGTGTGTGTGAGTGTGAATATATATATATACAGTATATGTGTGTGTGTGTGAATATATATATATACAGTATATGTGTGTGTGTGTGTGTGAGTGTGAATATATATATATACAGTATATGTGTGTGTGTGTGAATATATATATATATATACAGTATATGTGTGTGTGTGTGTGAATATATATATATATACAGTATATGTGTGTGTGTGTGAGTGTGAATATATATATATACAGTATATGTGTGTGTGTGTGAGTGTGAATATATAAATATACAGTATATGTGTGTGTGTGTGAGTGTGAATATATATATATATATACAGTATATGTGTGTGTGTGTGTGTGAGTGTGTGAGTGTGAATATATATATATACAGTATATGTGTGTGTGTGTGAGTGTGAATATATATATATATACAGTATATGTGTGTGTGTGTGTGTGTGTGTGTGAGTGTGTGAGTGTGAATATATAAATATACAGTATATGTGTGTGTGTGTGAGTGTGAATATATATATATATACAGTATATGTGTGTGTGTGTGTGTGTGTGTGAGTGTGAATATATATATATACAGTATATGTGTGTGTGTGTGAGTGTGTGAGTGTGAATATATATATATACAGTATATGTGTGTGTGTGTGAATATATATATATATATACAGTATATGTGTGTGTGTGTGTGAATATATATATATATACAGTATATGTGTGTGTGTGTGTGAGTGTGTGAGTGTGAATATATATATATACAGTATATGTGTGTGTGAGTGTGTGAGTGTGAATATATATATATACAGTATATGTGTGTGTGTGTGAGTGTGTGAGTGTGAATATATATATATACAGTATATGTGTGTGTGTGTGAGTGTGATATATATATATATACAGTATATGTGTGTGTGTGTGAGTGTGAATATATAAATATACAGTATATGTGTGTGTGTGTGAGTGTGAATATATATATATATACAGTATATGTGTGTGTGTGTGTGTGAGTGTGTGAGTGTGAATATATATATATACAGTATATGTGTGTGTGTGTGAGTGTGAATATATATATATATACAGTATATGTGTGTGTGTGTGTGTGTGAGTGTGTGAGTGTGAATATATAAATATACAGTATATGTGTGTGTGTGTGTGTGTGAGTGTGAATATATATATATATACAGTATATGTGTGTGTGTGTGTGTGAGTGTGAATATATATATATACAGTATATGTGTGTGTGTGTGAGTGTGTGAGTGTGAATATATATATACAGTATATGTGTGTGTGAGTGTGAATATATATATATATACAGTATATGTGTGTGTGTGTGTGTGTGAGTGTGAATATACATATATATACAGTATATGTGTGTGTGTGTGAGTGTGAATATATATATATATACAGTATATGTGTGTGTGTGAGTGAGTGTGAATATATATATACAGTATATGTGTGTGTGTGTGTGTCAGGGGGTGTTTATTATTAAGTAAAGTTTTACACAATAACACAGAACTGGTTCCTTCTCTCACCTCACACAGCGACTGCCACTTCCTGTTCCACTCTCAGGCCCCGCCCCCTCAGGTGTTTCTCACTGGGATTCCCTACCTGTCGGAGTCAGAGAGCTGCAGCCCCAGTGGGTATCAGTGGGGGCACAATGGGTATCAGTGGGGGCACAATGGGTTCAGGACTGAATATTTGTGCCCCCTCCTCCCTGAATACTAGGGCAGGGTGAGCAGAGCACTGGAAAATTCAGGGACACGTCTAATACATACATGTTGCAGGGTTTTGATTGTGTTTTAATTAAACTGTGTTGAGCCCTGCTGCCTGGATTTTCTATATGTGTCCCTGAGTGATCTGCTCTCCCCATACTCGGGGCATCATGGGGGCAGAGACTGGGCCTGTGCTGTATGGGAGCTTTGGCGACTGCCTGGGGCAAATGGGGCAAACAGAAGAGGGCACTCTGTATACGTATAATCAAGTACATACTGGAAGCGCAACAGGTTTAGCGCGGTGTCTCTACATGGAAAGGTTCCTTTTCTGTCAGTAACTGGTTGTTATTATTTAATTTAGGAATTGCTGGAAAAGCAGATCACATTAACCCTTTAGATTGATGCGGAAATATTAAATTCCAATTAAACCACTGCTGTAATGATACTGAAATATTGTATTTTACTGACAGTTTAGAATGTTAATTGTGTGCATTGCATGGCCGCATAGATATCATTGCAGTCAGCACCGGGGCGCAGAGCCCTGTAATTGCTTCTAAACCGACTCCACTTGAGCAACATTGTCCCATTGAATGAAATAGGAACCCCCTGTTTATCTGATTAGATATTACTTGAACAAATGATCATTTGCTTTCAGGATATTGTCAGTCGGTCCCTAAACTCAGGAATCTGATACACAGAGCAAACTGAGCATGGGCAGTGCCAGGGCAAATAGAGAGATGGGGGGGATACTGGGGGCAACTACAGCAGCACGGACCCTCCTTTCTATAGGGCTGTAACTGCTTTATAGTCATTTATATATTCCCTCACTGGTGGTTCTGACTCCTGAAACAATGTATCGGAAGCAGCTGATTAGCGGAACTGTTTGTGCTGAAGGAGATCAACAACATTGTTTAATCTGAGTGAGGAGTAAAAAAGGGACAGACGGACAGCAACAGGCAGAACCTTATGGGTCGATATCCCTTTAAATAAATGAAAGTGCAAGAGAAAATGGGTCAATTTCTGCTTTAATTTTTAGTTACAGAATGTCTTACCCACAAAGAAACCTGCCTCTCTCTGTGTGTATTAGGGAAGGATTATAGATTATACAGGAGGTGCCGCACTATAGGACCCCCTGTGCAACGGAACCAGCCTGCAGCCCTGCTAGATTGGATCCCATATACAGAACCCACTATGTCGTTTTATATAGGGCTGTGCCTGGGGCAGATAACAGCCCCGCTCCAAACTGAAAGTTCAGAGGGATGGGACCCCCCAAATCTGGGGGAGAAACAAGAACCATGTTACAGCCCCCCAACATCACCTGTTTCTACTCATTTGTCTCTCTCTGCCGGAGGGGGGGATTGTTTATACAGAGGCTTCTCTGTCTTTCTACTTTAACATGCCTGACAGCCTGGGGAAGGGCAACTGCCAGGAGCTCTTTTACCCAGATGGGACTGGTGTAAAACATAAGAGTTGGTGTTGGGTATCATACATAGGTACAGTAATTAAAGGGGAACTAAACCCTGCGGCTCAACTAAACCTTACTCAGCTGTTGAAGGAAATAAATGTCCATTAAAAAAAACTCTCCGGCAATATTTCTGCCAATATTCTCAAAATTTTGGGGGAAACTTTCACCAGAAATTTTTCGAGAAATAAATAAATTATCTGAATTTTCATATGATCAGCAAATTATCTTGAAAATCAATAAGTATGTCATTGCAATAAGTTAAGAGTCAAAGACACAAGAGGATGGAGGTTCCTGTCCCGTAGAGCTTACAATCTATATAAGTGGGAAAAATGCAAAAAAAGGTAAAATTGGGTAAAAATGTGCAATTAGTGTGCATTGTGTTTGTGTAATGGGTGCAAATGTGTTACCTGGGGGCAGGTGGGGCAGATCTCACTGGCACTGGGGCAGCTAGCAGCAGGAAGGTTCCACTAATATCAATGAGAAGCAGAGAAAAAGGGGGCAGCTGTAGGGCAGTTTAATACCCCAACAGCCGACTCGTGATGATGACATGGGTGCAGTTACGGTCATCACTGGGGCCGTTGCAGGGTTGTAGGTGGAGCGTGCCATCACAGAGGCGGGGTGTGATGTTACATTGGGTGGGCAATCATAGGGACGGGGTGTGATGTCACATGGGGTGGGCAATCATAGGGGCGGGGTGTGATGTCACATGGAGTGGGCAATCATAGGGGCGGGGTGTGATGTCACATGGGGTGGGCAATCATAGGGGCGGGGTGTGATGTCACATGGGGTGGGCAATCATAGGGGCGGGGTGTGATGTCACATGGGGTGGGCAATCATAGGGGCGGGGTGTGATGTCACATGGGATGGGCAATCATAGGGGCGGGGCGTGATGTCACATGGGGTGGGCAATCATAGGGGGCGGGGTGTGATGTCACATGGGGTGGGGCAATCATAGGGGCGGTGTGTGATGTCACATGGGGTGGGCAATCATAGGGGCGGGGGCGTGATGTCACATGGGGTGGGCAATCATAGGGGCGGGGCGTGATGTCACATGGGGTGGGCAATCAGAGGGGCGGGGTGTAATGTCACATGAGGTGGGCCATCACAGGGGCGGGGTGTGATGTCACATGGGGTGGGCCATCACAGGGGCGGGGTGTGATGTCACATGGGGTGGGCTATCATAGGGGCGGGGTGTGATGTCACATGGGGTAGGCCATCATAGGGGTGGGGTGTGATGTCACATGGGGGTGGGCCATCATAGGGACGGGGCAAATCCTTGGTTTTCCAAATTGGGAAAACTGGGCATGTGACATCACAGGGGCGGGGTGTGATGTCACATGGGGTGGGCCATCACAGGGGTGGGGTGTGATGTCACATGGGGTGGGCCATCACAGGGGCGAGGTGTGATGTCACATGGGGTGGGCCATCACAGGGGCGGGATGTGATGCCACATGGGGTGGGCCATCACAGGGGCGGGGTGTGATGTCACATGGGGTGGGCCATTACAGGGGCGGGGTGTGATGTCACATGGGGTAGGCCATCACAGGGGCGGGGTGTGATGTCACATGGGGTGGGCCATCATAGGGGCGGGGCAAATCCTTGGTTTTCCAAATTGGGAAAACTGGGCAGGTAGTTTTGACCCGTACAGCCCTACTGAAAGCCAGACTGTCTGGGCCAAAACTGGACTGGTGGCACCCCTAGGCCATTGGGTTGGGGAAGGGACACAAGAGGGGGCTTTAGTGGGGGCCCTATAAGCTGGAGAGGTACCAAAAGCCACAGATGGGAAAAAAAGTAGGGAAAGAAAAGTGGCACCGGCCGTATGTACTCGAATTTGATTTGCTTGAATTTGTTCTGACTGAGATCCACTTTAGATTCCACGATCGGTACTTTTGCCAGATTTAGGGCGCCAGTGTGGGTGCAAACCTTGCCCCATCGTATGCCAATATTTCCCAAGGGATTCTCTGCTCTCTAACAGAGCGGTGCCCTATTTATACGGTATGTGGCCGACGTGTTGCTTTTCCAGAAAGGCAGAGAATAGAGGGATCGGTGGAACCGGGGAAGCAATTAATGGAGCACTCCCTACAATTACACTCCCAATGGAATGTCGTTATATAACAATCATGTATTTAAATTTAATTTAACATTTTTCACCCTCTCAGCTGCATCTCAGGGTTATTGTTACATCCGGGGAGCGAGAAGTTAACGAAGAAGCCGATCACATGATCTAAGCGACCATAAAGCGGCACAAAACTGCAGTAAAGGGCGAGATAAGGTTTCAACAATCATTTATTAATTAACAAAATGAAAAGAACAACATTAAGAGCGAAGATACAAGTAATCAAAATAAATTGACAGAATCTCATTCTACATCCAAACCCCACAAAGATGCTGCTTTTTTATTCCCAATATATTTCTTGGCTCTTGGGAAATAAATATACATTTCACTCAAGGCGATTTTAATACAGATTTGTAGCTGTGTCAGATTTTATAGAGGTGAAATAGCAACACTACTGGCGTCTTTTAACCACAACGCCGTCCCACGGCGCCCCCTAGTGTTGCTATAGAAATTGCCGAAAAACATAATTATAGATGCAAGAAAATTCACCAATGAAAATTCTACTGCCAAAAATTTTCACAAGCCTCTGTTTATACAAGAGATACAGAAAAGCAGCACCCAGACGTTGCAAAAGATAATGAATTCCGGCAGGGTGGATACACTATGGGAGGAGGTGTTTATCCTGTAGAATTCCTGGTGTCTCATTTGTATAACTTGTTCCTCCAACTCCTGGAATGGAATGGATTGGGGAGAGCACTGAGCACTGAGCACTGACACCCGATGGATCTGGGAATCGGCCTGAATCCCCCCGTCCTGTTCTGCTTTCTGCTGGTCTCTGTCTCACTGCCAGGAACTGGTAAGTACAATTCTATAAGAAACAGGTATCATGGGTTGGATTTGAAATTGATTATGTATGTTGTAGGCAGTTGAGTGGCAATACCGTAGGTAAGTCGTAGTATCGAAGGTAGGTAGATGAGTGAGTGGCAGTACCGTAGGTAGGTGGGTAGGTGAGTGGCAGTATTGTAGGTAGGTAGGTGAGTGGCAGTATCATAGGTAGGTAAGTCGCAGTGTTGAAGGTAGGTAGGTAGGTAGGTGAGTGGCAGTACCGTAGGTAGGTGGGTAGGTAGGTGGGTAGGTAGGTGGGTAAGTGAGTGGCAGTACTGTAGGTAGGTGAGTGGCAGTATCATAGGTAGGTAAGTCGCAGTGTCGAAGGTAGGTAGGTGAGTTAGTGGCAGTACCGTAAATAGGTGGGTCGGTAGGTGGGTGGGTAGGTAGGTGAGTGGCAGTACCATAGGTAGGTAGGTGAGTGAGTGGCAGTACCGTAGGTAGGTGGGTAGATGGGTAGGTAGGTGAGTGGCAGTATCGTAGGTAGGTAAGTCGCAGTATCGAAGGCAGGTAGGTAGATGAGTGAGTGGCAGTACCGTAGGTAGGTGGGTAGGTAGGTGAGTGGCAGTATCGTAGGTAGGTAAGTCGCAGAATTGTAGGTAGGTAGGTAGGTGGGTGGTTGGGTGAGTGAGTGACAGTACTGTAGGTAAGTAGATGAGAAAGGCAGCAAGCTAAAGTCAAAAGGGCCATGACCAAATTCAAAGAGTACCCAGTGGTCTCCCTTCCAAGCACTGACCAGGGCAAGCCCTGCTTAGCTTTCCAGATCTATCATGATCAAGTTCCTTTGGGCAATAGGTGACTTGGTTGAAAGTGTTTAAAACACTTTGCTGAGCAGACTGGGGGCGCCACACAGACGGGGGGCGCCCCGCAGACGGGGGGCGCCCCGCAGACGGGGGGCGCCACGCAGACGGGGGGCGCCACGCAGACGGGGGGCGCCATGCAGACTGGGGGTGCCATACAGACTGGGGGTGCCATACACAGCCTGTTTATAATAGTGAGACACAAACTCTGAGCTCAGTGTCAGTCACTTTGCATCCTGGGAAGGAACATAGTGTTTGTGCAGAGGTTCCCCTGTACATGTTGTTCTGCCTATACACCTACTGGCACAGTTTGGCCTCTCCCCGTGTGTAATGCACACACACCCCCATGCAACTGCTTCATAAACACTGTGACAGAAGTGATTGGTTTATATCCGCACAACTAAAGCCAATAATGCTCTGTACATTGGGGAGACTATAAGGTGCATATGTAAATCAGTATATTATATACAGAGAGACCTTTGTAATGGGGGAATGTATTCCCGGGGGGGCTGTTTGTATAAGCAAGCATTTGGGGTCATTACAAGGGGGAAAGAAAAGTCACACAATAAGGATTCAGCTAAAGTCTCGCCCCAAGCTCAAAGTGCCAGACAGGACTGTGATTGGTTGGCCTGTATGCATGTAGGGAACAGGCAGAGACTAGAGCAAGCAGGCAGGGGAAAGAAGAATATTGTGAGTCGCTCCCTAAGCTCAGTGACATCAGCCAAGAGCAGACTGGGCATGTGCAGTAGTTGGGCAAAAGATGGAGAGCTACTGTGGGCATCTTCAGGGGCATGGTGCTTTATTTCTATAGAGCTTTGGTGCCGTTGGGCTGGTACAGGGGCTCAAACCCCACAGCTAAACATTTCTAGCCATATTCTTTTTTAGGCTTTAGTTTCCCTTTAAGCTTTTCTTTTTTTTTTACACCTCAGACCCAGTAGAAGTGAAAGTGAGCGACTCGCCAGTGAAAGTACTGAGGGACCAGGATGTGTTTATCCCATGTACAATCACTGGATACAGCAGCGCAGAACTGGACCTACAGCGCCTCTCTGTCCATTGGACCCTGGGATCCGGCCCAGTTTATATGTATGACAGAGGCTCCCACAACCCCATCAGGCCGGGATCAGAACTGTCGGACAGGGAGCTTAAAATAGGCAACGCTGGACTCTATATACCACAGGCCCAGATCAGGGACGGGGGAGAATATTCCTGCACTGTTACCTCTGGTGCAGATAAAGCAGAGGGAAGATCCACTGTAGAAGTATCAGGTAAGTGGCCTTTATCTAGTGTACATTAAAAGCCCATTGGTTTCTAAGCACAAGCACCATAGAAACAGCAGCTAATATCAGTGTAACCTATTCCCGGTGCCGGCTGCTAAGGCAAACCAATGAGAATTCTACCGACCCAAAACTTCATTATAGATGCAAGAGAAGTGACCAATGAGAATGCTGATTCCCTGTGTCAGGCCCCTTGCTGGTACCTTACATATAGAGATAATGATGGCATTTTCCCTTCATTATATGGCACAGGAATCAGACATGGGGATAAAGGGACAGACTTGTTCAGTGCTGGGAAACTGTGCTTATTGCTCCCAACTCCAATTGCAGGAACAGAGAACAGGGAGCCGGATTTACTCACATCAGCTGGGATTCTCATTGGGGGATTCTTTTGCATTTCTGCCAATGCGGGCCCTAGAGAGCTGGGAAAGTTTTATTGGGCAATATTGCTTTAAGAATCCAACCCTGATGTTGCTGCACTACAGCTCCCAGCATGCCTCACCCTTCATTATATGTTACATTATTCTGGGATTTGTAGTCCGGCAACAGCTGAGTAACGTTGGGTTGAGCCGCGCTGTGCCGCAGGGTTTACTTCCCCTTTAAAAAGGAGTAACACTTGACCAAAAACAAAAATCCCCTTGGCAACAGTTAAACATGGGGGTTCCATGATGCTTTGGTGGGGGTGGCAGCAGCCAGTAGCACAGGGAACATTGTGCCAATGGAATGGGGGGCAAAAATCCCTAGAAGAACTGAAAGACTCTAAGGCTGATGCCCCACAGAGGGAGTTAGTTACCAGTGATTGATTAAAGGTCCCCATACACGGGCCGATTCTAGCTGCCGATATCAGTCCCTTAGACCGACTCGGCAGCTAATTGGCCCATGTATGGGGACTCCCAACAGGTCTGCCCGACCAATATCTGGTCTGAAATCGTCCAGCTCTCAACCAGGCAGGTTAGATAACCTAGTCAGATTGGGGGCCACATCGGCTCGTTGATGTGGTCCCTGGACCGACTTTGCCTATACCCATCATTATAATTCAATCGTGTGGCCCCAGGGCCAAACGATTGAATTATCCTGGATTCTCCCGATATCGCCCACCCGTAGGTGGGCGATATCGGGAGAAGATCCACCCGCTTGGTGACATCGCCAAGCGAGCGGATTGGCCCATGTATGGGGATCTTTACTGTGCCAAAATGCCGTTCCACTGGCCACAATAGGTGGAGAGGCCAACGCATCGCTTCTGTTTTCTGAAGTTGCTCAAGGTTTCCCCCTGCTGGCAATGTTGGAAAGTGAAATCGGTGCTTAGGCCTAGGGGCAGATTTATTAAGACACGAATGCTCCGAGCGTATTTTTGCCAAATTTTTCAACATTTGCGTAATTTTTTCAAGCGCCCACGCGGTACGAAAAGTTCATGACTTTCGGATCGCCAATACGATATTATCGTGACTAATACACTTTTTTTGTAAGCATTTTCGTGATATTTGCAATCTTCAGAAATGATCGTATCCAATCCGAATTTATCCCATTCGGGATTCGAACTTGTGTTTTAATGAATCAGCCCCATAGTGTTGGCAGCGAGAAGGCATATTGGAGAGGTTAGTCAGCAGAGATCCATTGCGGGCAACTCACTCCGTGGGACGGTAGCCATCGCCGGATACAAACGGCTTGTACTGTAGAAGCTGCGAATAACAAGGGAGGTGTTAGTAAATAGTAGGGACGCGCTAAATCCCGGATTTTGGTTTGGTTCCCCCTGCGTTCCCCCTGCGTTCCCCCTGCGTTCCCCCTGCCCTCCCCCTGCGCTCCCCCTGCGCTCCCCCTGCGTTCCCCCTGCGCTCCCCCTGCGCTCCCCCTGCGCTCCCCCTGCGCTCCCCCTGCGTTCCCCCTGCGCTCCCCCTGCGCTCCCCCTGCGCTCCCCCTGCGCTCCCCCTGCGTTCCCCCTGCATTCCGTGCCAGTCTTAGTGCAGCCCCATTAGGGGCATTTCTTTCTGCACTTCTGATCTCCTACCGGGGCCAAACTCTGGCCATAAGGCACGGTGAGGAGCGCCTGGTTACAAGGGGAGGCAAAAAGCCAAATCTGATAACTTTTAGAGTCAATTTTTTTTTCTTTTTTTAGCAGTGTGCCCCCCCTTGTCCCGCTCTGATGCTAAAATTCTAAGCGCAGCTCTGGGAAGGGGGTGGCATTGGGGTTAGCGCCTCATTCAGCAGCAGCCCCAGGATTGGCACTGAGCATGTTTCACCATCCAAGAGGTTCTAGAGGTTCCTGAGCTCCCTCTGGTGGTTGGATGACATTTTTAAAGAAATAAACATCTGATTTCTCTCCCCGCGCAGTTAAACCCAGTGCCAGCCTGGTGCCCCTCAACGTCCTTATAGAGGAAGGAACAGAGGGGGCTGTTATGTGCCGAGCCAGTAATTATTACCCCAAAACTATAAGATTCCTATGGATAAAACACCTCAGTGACACTGCACATGTTGTGCTGCACCAAGTCTCCACCAATGAGCCGCTAGAGAATGGGGACGGAACCTTCACTGTAACCAGTCAGCTGCTGTTAAATCCGTTTATAGAGGATGATGGGGGAAAGTATTCCTGTGTCATATCCCACAGATCCCTGGGAAATGTGCTTGTTCTTCATTTTATCCTGTACGTAAATGGTAAGTACGGCTGTAGGGTATAATATACATATATATACATTAGGGTAACACTGGCATTGCTGGGGGGCAGTTAACCGTGGGCTACAATGCAAGTAACATTCAAGCCCTTATTTATACATATATGTGTTTATAGACCCCCCCTGCTAAATGAACCTAGGGGTTCACTTGCAGAATCATTAATACAAGGAAAAAAAATCCATAGACAAGTACAGGGTTTGGGGGGGCAATCTGGTTGTACTTGTCTGGGGGCAAGAAATGCTGTTTGGGGTTCCTGGGGAGCCATAGGTTCCTATATTAGGGTTTGTACTGGATTGTCCCCCATGTTTTACTTACATGTTCAGTCAGTTATACAAGGGTTAAGGTTGGGGGGGGGTAAATGTATAGACAGTACAAGATGTGCTTGGGGGGCTGTATTTGAGCTGTATTAAAGGGGACATAGATTTGCTGGAGGAGAAGGTCCTTCTTCCCCTTTACAAAGCATTGGCAGCAACACTAGGGGGCGCAGTGGGACAGCATTATGGCTGGGTTTTACTTCCCCTTTAAACTGGTCAGTGCCAGCGGGAACTGACACTCAAGCACATTATACAGTTGGATGGGGGATAGAAATGATACCTTAAAGGGATGGAAACCCAGCCCTGATGCTGCCCCACTGCGCCCCCTAGTGTTGGGGTTACAATGGGGAGCTGCTGAACATCATTTCCTATTGGTTATTTATTCTGTAAATGTGTTTATTCTGTTTATTCAGTTTCAAAGACAAGTCTAATGGTTATTGGGGCTCTGATTGGACTAAACGCCGCGCTGATCCTTTTGATTTGCCCTTGTGACTGCATGAGGCGTAAATTGTATTATAAAAGGTAAAGATCCGATCAATAGATCCTGTTTGTGCCATTCTGAGGGGCAGGAAAATACCCCAACGTGTTGCCATTTATATCCGGCACTGACAGGGCAATTATATGAGACGAAGCAATAAGTGGATATAACTTTATAATCAACTGTATTCTGTCATTTCAAAACTGCAGGAAATTCTGCCCTCCCCCCCCAGCCCAACCCTTTCCCCATCCCCCCTGTAACCAGTCCCTCCTCCCTGCCCCCCCCAGCCCAACCCTTTCCCCATCCCCCCTGTAACCAGTCCCTCTTCCTGCCCCCCCCAGCCCAACCCTTTCCCCATCCCCCCTGTAACCAGTCCCTCTTCCCTGCCCCCCCCAGCCCAACCCTTTCCCCATCCCCCCTGTAACCAGTCCCTCTTCCCTGCCCCCCCCAGCCCAACCCTTTCCCCATCCCCCCTGTAACCAGTCCCTCTTCCCTGCCCCCCCCAGCCCAACCCTTTCCCCATCCCCCCTGTAACCAGTCCCTCTTCCCTGCCCCCCCAGCCAACCCTTTCCCCATCCCCCCTGTAACCAGTCTCTCTTCCCTGCCCCCCCCAGCCCAACCCTTTCCCCATCCCTCCTGTAACCAGTCCTCTTCCCTGCCCCCCCCCCAGCCCAACCCTTTCCCCATCCCCCCTGTAAACCAGTCTCTCTTCCCTGCCCCCCCCAGCCAACCCTTTCCCCATCCCCCCTGTAACCAGTCCCTCCTCCCTGCCGCCCCAAGCCCAAGCCTAACCCCATCCCCCCTGTAACTAGTCCCACTTCCCTGCCCCCCCCCCAGCCCAACCCTTTCCCCATCCCCCCTGTAACTAGTCCCTCTTCCCTGCCCCCCCCAGCCCAACCCTTTCCCCATCCCCCCTGTAACTAGTCCCTCTTCCCTGCCCCCCCAGCCCAACCCTTTCCCCATCCCTCCTGTAACCGGTCCCTCTTCCCTGCCCCCCCCAGCCCAACCCTTTCCCCATCCCCCCTGTATGTAACCAGTCCCTCTTCCCTGCCCCCCAGCCCAACCCTTTCCCCATCCCCCCTGTAACCAGTCCCTCTTCCCTGCCCCCCCAGCCCAACCCTTTCCCCATCCCTCCTGTAACCAGTCCCTCTTCCCTGCCCCCCCAGCCCAACCCTTTCCCCATCCCTCCAGTAACCAGTCCCTCTTCCCTGCCCCCCCAGCCCAACCCTTTCCCCCATCCCTCCAGTAACCAGTCCCTCTTCCCTGCCCCCCCAGCCCAACCCTTTCCCCATCCCTCCAGTAACCAGTACCTCTTCCCTGCCCCCCAGCCCAACCCTTTCCCCATCCCTCCTGTAACCAGTCCCTCTTCCCTGCCCCCCCAGCCCAAACCTTTCCCCATCCCCCCTGTAACCAGTCCCTCCTCCCTGCCCCCCCCAGCCCAACCCTTACCCCATCCCTCCTGTAACCAGTCCCTCTTCCCTGCCCCCCCAGCCCAACCCTTTCCCCATCCCTCCAGTAACCAGTCCCTCTTCCCTGCCCCCCCCAGCCCAACCCTTTCCCATCCCTCCTGTAACCAGTCCCTCTTCCCTGCCCCCCCCGGCCACACCTTGTGTATGTTTAAGGTAGAAGAGGGGCCCACAAAGGATAGTAACTAGGAGAAAATGTGTATATATATGTACCTTCCCTGTCCCCCCCAGCCCGACCCTTTCCCCATCCCTCCTGTAACCAGTCCTCTGCCCTGCCCCCCCCAGCCCAACCCTTTCCCCAGCCTCCCCTGTAACCAGTCCCTCTTCCCTGCACCCCCCCCAGCCCCCAACCCTTTTCCCCATCCCTCCTGCAACCAGTCCCTCTTCCCTGCCCCCCACAACCCAACCCTTTCCCCATCCCCCCTGTAACCAGTCCCTCTTCCTGCGCCCCCCCAGCCCAACCCTTTCCCCATCCCCCTGTAACCAGTCCCTCTGCCCTGCCCCCCCAGCCCAACCCTTTCGCCATCCCTCTGTAACCAGTCCCTCTTCCCTGCCCCCCCCAGCCCAACCCTATCCCCATCCCCCCTGAAACCAGTCCCTCTTCCCTGCCCCCCCAGCCCAACCCTATCCCCATCCCCCCTGTAACCAGTCCCTCTTCCCTGCCCCCCCAGCCCAACCCTATCCCCATCCCCCCTGAAACCAGTCCCTCTTCCCTGCCCCCCCAGCCCAACCCTATCCCCATCCCCCCTGTAACCAGTCCCTCTTCCCTGCCCCCCCAGCCCAACCCTTTCCCCATCCCCCCTGTAACCAGTCCCTCTGCCCTGCCCCCCCCAGCCCAACCCTTTCCCCATCCCCCCTGTAACCAATCCCTCTTCCCTGCCCCCCCCAGCCCAACCCTTTCCCCATCCCCCCTGAAACCAGTCCCTCTGCCCTGCCCCCCCCAGCCCAACCCTTTCCCCATCCCCCCTGAAACCAGTCCCTCTTCCCTGCCCCCCCAGCCCAACCCTTTCCCCATCCCCCCTGTAACCAGTCCCTCTTCCCTGCCCCCCCAGCCCAACCCTTTCCCCATCCCCCCTGTAACCAGTCCCTCTGCCCTGCCCCCCCCAGCCCAACCCTTTCCCCATCCCCCCTGAAACCAGTCCCTCTTCCCTGCCCCCCCCAGCCCAACCCTTTCCCCATCCCCCCTGAAACCAGTCCCTCTTCCCTGCCCCCCCAGCCCAACCCTATCTCCATCCCCCCTGTAACCAGTCCCTCTTCCCTGCCCCACCCAGCCCAACCCTTTCCCCATCCCCCCTGTAACCAATCCCTCTTCCCTGCCCCCCCCAGCCCAACCCTTTCCCCATCCCTCCTGCAACCAGTCCCTCTTCCCTGCCCCCCCCAGCCCAACCCTTTCCCCCATCCCCCCTGTAACCAGTCCCTCTTCCCTGCCCCACCCAGCCCAACCCTTTCCCCATCCCTCCTGCAACCAGTCCCTCTTCCCTGCCCCACCCAGCCCAACCCTTTCCCCATCCCTCCTGCAACCAGTCCCTCTTCCCTGCGCCCCCCCCAGCCCAACCCTTTCCCCATCCCCCCTGTAACCAGTCCCTCTGCCCTGCCCCCCCAGCCCAACCCTTTCGCCATCCCCCCTGTAACCAGTCCCTCTTCCCTGCCCCCCCAGCCCAACCCTATCCCCATCCCCCCTGTAACCAGTCCCTCTTCCCTGCCCCCCCAGCCCAACCCTATCCCCATCCCCCCTGAAACCAGTCCCTCTTCCCTGCCCCCCCAGCCCAACCCTATCCCCATCCCCCCTGTAACCAGTCCCTCTTCCCTGCCCCCCCAGCCCAACCCTTTCCCCATCCCCCCTGTAACCAGTCCCTCTTCCCTGCCCCCCCCAGCCCAACCCTTTCCCCATCCCCCCTGAAACCAGTCCCTCTTCCCTGCCCCCCCAGCCCAACCCTTTCCCCATCCCCCCTGAAACCAGTCCCTCTTCCCTGCCCCCCCAGCCCAACCCTATCTCCATCCCCCCTGTAACCAGTCCCTCTTCCCTGCCCCCCCCGGCCACACCTTGCGTATGTTTAAGGTGGAAGAGGGGCCCACAAAGGATAGTAACTAGGAGAAAATGTGTATATATATATATATATGGAAATAGAAGCCCAAAGGCTGAGATGTATAATGGTAGCGAGTATTTCTGTAGCAACGTCATAACCCCACATTTACCAAATGACACATTTGAACCCTTTTCGCTGTCCTTATTTAACAATAGAGACCAGAGGAAAAAAATGTGTTGGGTCTGCACAGTGACATAGCAGCTGGAGTTGAAAAAAGACACCCGCCCATCAAGTTCAACAGTTTGCGCAAGTTCATTCGTCTTAATGTCCCGTTGGTGGAGAGAAAGGTGGAAACCCCCCATCTCAGTCTCCTTCTAATTTGCCTCAGAAATGGAAAGAAATGAATCTGCGGTGCAGCTGCTTTATGGGGGGGGGGGGGGGGGGATCCATACAAAGAGAACTGATAAGCACTAATCCTGATATTGTGTCTGGAGGCAGATGCAACTTTTTGGTTCCTGAATAAAAGTCAAGATGAGCAACTGTGTATCTGCTTTCCTGTTATTAATTGGTGGAGAATGCGGGGGGAGGAGCCTTATACAATACCCACAATACTGACACATGTGAACACAGCTTCTGGCAAAGCTCTTTTAAAAATAAACATTTCTATTAAAAATATCACAGAGAATAAGATGTAGGGATTTGGCTTTAAGGCCGAGGCACCACGTTGTGTAACTACAACAAAATACAGTTTCTGTCCAACTGCAGGAAAAGGCTGATGGGAAAGTACGGTATTTGCCCTGGGCTATAAGCAGCATCATAAAAAGAATTTACTGATGGCCCCAAAGCACTCTGTGCTGAAGTACCCCAGACTGGGGCAGTTTTCTACTAACACAAGCACCACCCTGGGGTATTAGGTCAGTGCCTAACATTTGGCACCCCCCTAGTGATTTATGCTTTATATTATATACAATATATTATTAATTCATAAACTGCCCACTAGAAAGACCTGTAATCTAACTCGTCTACCCCTTAACTGATAAGTCTAAGACAACCAATAGCCAGTCATGTCCAGTAGCAATGAGGGTCACTTTTATCATATCACTTAAAGGAGAACTAAACCCTAAATACAAATACAACTAGACATGCCTGTATTAATACACTGCACCAGCCTAAAGGATCAGCATCTCTATAGTAGTAATGATCCCGGTACGTCACAGTTATCACAGGGGGTCACCACACTGGAACCTGTTAGAAGTGTCAGCGACACTGCACGTGCTCAGTGGGCTCTGGGGCAGCTGCTGAGAAGCTAAGCTTAGGGGGCGTCACAAATGATCAAGCAGAGAATGTCTGTCAAATAGCGCGAGGCTACAGGGCCGGTTATTAATTGATGATGCTGACTGCACTGGTTCCAGAGCTGCCATGTACTAATAATCTGTATTACTAATCAGCAGGGTCGGACTGGGCCGCCGGGACACCGGGAGAAATCCCAGTCAGCCCGACCCTTGCTGGCGCTCCCCCTGCCCGACAGTTTACGCACGCTCAAAGGAGGGGAGGGGGACCCTGCGGGTGGTTAGGGGGGCCCCTGCGGGGGGGTTTAGGAGACGTGGTTGGTGGGGGCACCTGCAGGGCCCCTGGGACAGGAGCCCCGGTGGGCCCTGCACCCCCCAGTCCGACCCTGCTAATCAGCCTTATATTGTGGTATTTTTATTCTATATATACAGTATTTTGTGAGTCCAGTAAGTGCCAGCAGCACAGAGTATGTGCAGGGAATCAGCAGAAGAGAAGATGGGGGGCTACTGGGGGAATTTTTGGGGGCACAGATCTTCCCGGCTGGTACAGGACCCCAAAACATAATGTACAATATTATTTCTTTAGTTAGGCCTTTAGTAAAACACACTTCTAGAATTTCACACCTGGGCACCATTGGCCCCTCACTTTATTATTTTCACATATTTAAAATACATGATGTCAATTCTGGCCCCCCCTATGGGTGTGGGGTTGGGGGGGGGGGCAATAATCTCAAGAGGAAGGGAGAGAGGAAACTGCTGATACAATGTAACTCTGAGCTCTCCCTGGCTCCGCCCACACTCCCTGCACACGGAAGGCTGTGTCAAATGAAAGTGAAAGTAGATGCACAGAGCTGGGTGTGAGTGGGGGGAGGCAGATCGGTGACACTCGGGCCCCATGGCCCCCCCAACAATGCAGAGGAGGCCCCGATACAGCCGGACACATCCCTTAATCTTGTGGGTTCTGCTGATCTCTCTCTCACTGCCGGGAACAGGTAGGTTCACCTCGGGCCGCACTTTGGGCCCAGAACTGCACAGTGTGATTGGCTGACAGTGAGGAAATAATTTTAACTGTTCGTTTCCTAAATGTCATTAAAAGCTGAGCTGCTGTTCTGTTTTATTCAGAGTCAGAATCACTTTGCAGCTTCAGGGGCATGGGGCTTTATTTCTATAGAGCTTTGGGGGCTTTGGGCTGGTACAGGGGCTCAAACCCCACAGCTAAACATTTCTAGCCTTTTTTTTAGGCTTTAGTTTCCCTTTAAGTGAGGGCACAGCTGGGTAGATAAGGGGGTGCTCACTCGCATTCATGGGATGGACAATTCTGAGTTTTTGATCAGAGAAGCCAGAAAATAGTGACTGGGGGTACAAACAAAATGTTTAATGATGCCATAGGGGGCTGTATGTATCTGCCATAGGGGGCTGTATGTATCTGCCATAGGGGGCTGTATGTATCTGCCATAGGGGGCTGTATGTATCTGCCATAGGGGGCTGTATGTATCTGCCATAGGGGGCTGTATGTATCTGCCATAGGGGGCTGTATGTATCTGCCACAGGGGGCTGTATGTATCTGCCATAGGGGGCTGTATGTATCTGCCATAGGGGGCTGTATGTATCTGCCATAGGGGGCTGTATGTATCTGCCATAGGGGGCTGTATGTATCTGCCATAGGGGGCTGTATGTATCTGCCACAGGGGGCTGTATGTATCTGCCATAGGGGGCTGTATGTATCTGCCATAGGGGGCTGTATGTATCTGCCACAGGGGGCTGTATGTATCTGCCACAGGGGGCTGTATGTATCTGCCATAGGGGGCTGTATGTATCTGCCATAGGGGGCTGTATGTATCTGCCACAGGGGGCTGTATGTATCTGCCACAGGGGGCTGTATGTATCTGCCACAGGGGGCTGTATGTATCTGCCACAGGGGGCTGTATGTATCTGCCACAGGGGGCTGTATGTATCTGCCACAGGGGGCTGTATGTATCTGCCATAGGGGGCTGTATGTATCTGCCATAGGGGGCTGTATGTATCTGCCATAGGGGGCTGTATGTATCTGCCATAGGGGGCTGTATGTATCTGCCATAGGGGGCTGTATGTATCTGCCATAGGGGGCTGTATGTATCTGCCATAGGGGGCTGTATGTATCTGCTTGAGAAGGAATAAAGGTTACGGCTAATGAACAGAATTCATGCCATCTCCTATCTATGTGGCATAACCAGGTAGTGTGGGGGTACGGGGGTAGTATGGGGGTAGTGTGGGGTACGGGGCTATGGGGGTAGTATGGGTAATGTGGGTAGTACGGGTAGTGTGGGGGTACGGGGGTAGTGTGGGGGTAGTATGGGGGTAGTATGGTTAGTATGGGTAGTGTGGGTAGTATGGGGGTAGTATGGGTAGTGGGGGTAGTATGGGGGTAGTATGGGTAGTATGGGGGTAGTGTGGGTAGTATGGGGGTAGTATGGGGGGTATGGGTAGTGTGGGTAGTATGGGGGTAGTGTGGGTAGTATGGGTAGTGTGGGTAGCATGGGGGTAGTGGGGGTAGTATGGGTAGTGGGGGTAGTATGGGTAGTGGGGGTAGTATGGGTAGTGTGGGTAGTATGGGGGTAGTATGGGTAGTATGGGTAGTGTGGGTAGTATGGGTAGTATGGGGGTAGTATGGGGGTAGTATGGGGGTAGTATGGGGTAGTATGGGGGTAGTGTGGGTAGTATGGGTAGTATGGGTAGTGTGGGTAGTATGGGTAGTATGGGTAGTATGGGTAGTATGGGGGTAGTATGGGGGTAGTATGGGTAGTATGGGGGTAGTGTGGGTAGTATGGGTAGTATGGGTAGTATGGGTAGTATGGGTAGTATGGGGGTAGTTATGGGGGTAGTATGGGTAGTATGGGGGTAGTGTGGGTAGTATGGGTAGTATGGGTAGTATGGGGGTAGTGTGGGTAGTATGGGGGTAGTATGGGTAGTGTGGGTAGTATGGGGGTAGTATGGGTAGTGTGGGTAGTATGGGGGTAGTATGGGGGTAGTGTGGGTAGTATGGGGTAGTATGGGGGTAGTATGGGGGTAGTATGGGGGTAGTATGGGTAGTATGGGGGTAGTGTGGGTAGTATGGGGGTAGTATGGGTAGTATGGGGGTAGTGTGGGTAGTATGGGGGTATGGGGTAGTATAGGTAGTGTGGGTAGTATGGGGGTAGTATGGGGGTAGTATGGCTAGTATGGGGGTAAATTACTATTCCTCTCTGTAGCTTTTTGCCTTCCTTATGGGACAGAGGCGAGGTGCTCATGGCTGAAACCACCTTCAAATATTGGCGGAATCATCAAAACTGTAAAAAACACAGAAATGCTGCAATTAGTTGAGAGAAGAGAAGGAAATGTAACAATGTATTTATTTCATTTGTGCAGATTCTCTGGGGGTTGAAACAAGTGACGTTCCCATTAAATCCCTGAGGAACCAGGAAGTATTTATCCCATGTACAGTAACGGATTATGGTGCTGGGGATCTGGATCCAAAGCTTCTCTCTGTTCAGTGGACAAAGACAACCTTGGGTGGAACCAAAGAACAAGTTTATATTTTTTCATCTGGGACTCCCACCCCCACCCGGCCCGGATCCTACATATCAGACCGGGACCTTATAACCGGCAATGTGGGGCTTCACTTACCCCGGGTTCAGTTCACAGATGAAGGAGAATATACCTGCACTGTCATTTATACCCCTAATAAAGCCGTGGGAAGTCTGTTCTGCAGGTAGCGGGTAAGTGGCTTTTATTTACTGTCTATGAACAAAATAAAGGGAGGTCTGGGGAATTGGTTAGTTAGTTGGTTAGTGCCAAGACACAGTTGTATTTATATATTACATTCTCAGTACAACTAATGAAAATCACACATCAATACATTGCCTAAATTGATCCAATAGATAGTCTTTATGGTTAAAAGGTTATGACAAATTATTATTTTGATTTCATACTTTCTACCTCACTAGAGATAGGATCACTAGAGACAATGAGCTCCGTATAAACATCCCCCTCCCTTCACACTTTTGTTGTAACCATTTATCTTGTACCCACAGCCCATTTGACTTTTTAAGGTTTAGTTTTCCTTTATAGTCCTGATGCTGGATGGTTATAGTCATTTCACACAAGTTGGATCTGCCAGTATTGGTTTCTATGCATTAATAAGTCATGGAATCTGGTCTGATCCCTCAGTGGGTACCAGTATGATCCCCGGCTGTTATACTGCTGAGCCAATGTGTATTTCTTTGTTCTGAGCAGTTGGTTATTTTTATATATAATAATGTTTTCAATTTTATTTTATTTTGTGTTCAGTGCAACCAACAGGCAGTTTGCAGTCTGTTCCAAGTAGCGTCCTGCTTGGAACAGAGAAGACAGTTCAATGCGCAGTCGGTGGGTTTTACCCCAAAGATATAACAATTCAATGGATGAAATGGCTCAGTGAGACCAACTGCATCTCGCTGGATAAGGGAAGCTGCACGGGGGAAACGTCTGGGAATGGGGACGGGACATTCAACGTCACAAGTCAGCTCTCCATAAAGCCTTCCCTGGAGGATGATGGGAGAAGGTATTATTGTATCATTAAGCACCGGTCCCTGGATACAGAACTGAAATTGGATTTCACTCTCTCAGTAACAGGTCAGTTCTGATAATGATAATTGTGTTTATTCCCATGTGTGAGTTACTGGGAGCTGCTCCGTAGCTTTATACTGGGGGGGAATGAGGGGTCGCTGAGCTGCTTCAGTCCGGCACTGTCTGTTATAGACCCGGGAATATCACTTTGCGCCAAATGTTCTAGGTTTTAACCTAAAATCACCTCTTTGAAAGACAAACAAGGCAAAGTGCATGTGGAAGGGACAGAGTTCTAGCTACTGACCCGAGTGTGTCCTGTTCCAGCACCGCCCCTGCACCCCCAGGTAAACGTACCCATTTCATCCTGACGCATATATATATACACAGTATATTACTGACTAAATGGATCTGTAAGTCTGATTGAAATAAGGAATTATTGCCTTAAAAATACACAGTTATTGAATAACTGGGTACCTCGTACCCCAAAAACTGTATCATGGAACCCTCTCATGTGATTCTCTGTGCACAGTGGCCCCAATGTGAATAATCAAAGAGCCCAAACTCAAGGGCACATTATCCCTCGCAGTACAATGTTTATATACAATTTCTCTCAAAGCCCCTCAGACCAGAAGGAGCAGCACCTCCTGAACTAAAACCGGGGGCAAATCTACTGTGTCACAGCCCTGGCCTGTTCCCCCTGTAAAGATAGGATGGAGGGTAAATAGCTGCCCCCCCCCTCAAAAAAACCTGAACTCACTGATGCCCCCTACACTATTATCACTTACCCCAGCACTGAAACATCTCCACTTTACTGTGTCTCAGCAGCGCTATTCACCCCCTGTTCTCTCCGTTGGCTATTTGCCCTCTCCGTCTCTGTAGGCCAAGGGTAACTTTTGAGGGAGGCTCATACAAGTCAGTGCATTTTTCTGTAGCCTAGAACCGAACCTGGAAACCAGAACCCTGTGTCATCCAACCAAATACCAACAGCCCCTCTCCAGCTCTGCTCCCTGCACCATTCTCCTCGGTATCTAGTTACAGTTCAGCCAAAGCCTCAGGGATTGGAGGGGGGCATTGATCTGAATAAAATGATTGGGTACAATAATCACATGAGTGACACCGCTGACTGGCGGCTGCAGAACAAAGTGATGGGATTAATGGTTATTTTATGTCCTTACAGAGCCCCCCCCTGAAGATAAGACGACTGCCCCAGTTGTGATTACAGTATGCGTTTTACTAATAACTCTAGGTCTCTTCTACTTTCTCTACTGGAAATTCCTTAAGAAAGGTAAGAGAAATAAAGTCTAATCCTTCCTACAATTTGGGGGGTCTATAAACTGTACCCTGATCCTGCTCAGTCTGTGCGGGGGGAGACATTAATCATTATACAATAATCAATGATACTGACAGCTTCCAAAGTGTAAGGAGTAGAAATTGTTTATAACAGATATTGTATAATACATTTATTATGGGTAAATAGGGCTATTTCCATTCCAGTCATTAGATGGGGATCCCCTTGAAGAGGTTCTAGAGCAGCTGCTTTCACTCTCAGTCCTGTCGGTCTTTTCTATATTATTGTTACTGCCCATACAGTGCTCTGCCGCCCATATTATTACTTAGTTTAATTGTATCCATTGCTCCTGCACTACTTACCATACTGATACAGGGTCACATTCAGTATTACCCCCTTTTGGTTGGCTTGGCTCGTATCTGTACTGGGAATCAAAATATAATTCCCAGTACCCAGAGGCACAAACAGCCCCCCCAGCCCAATAAATAGTGACTGTCTGTGGCACCTTACAGCCCCCCTGGCATTCCCAGTACCCAGAGGCACAAACAGCCCCCCCCCAGCCCAATAAATAGTGACTGTCTGTGGCACCTTACAGCCCCCCTGGCATTCCCAGTACCCAGAGGCACAAACAGCCCCCCCAGCCCAATAAATAGTGACTGTCTGTGGCACCTTACAGCCCCCCCGGCATTCCCAGTACCCACAGGCACAAACAGCCCCCCCCCCAGCCCAATAAATAGTGACTGTCTGTGGCACCTTACAGCCCCCCTGGCATTCCCAGTACCCAGAGGCACAAACAGCCCCCCCCCAGCCCAATAAATAGTGACTGTCTGTGGCACCTTACAGCCCCCCCTGGCATTCCCAGTACCCAGAGGCACAAACTGCCCCCCCCAGCCCAATAAATAGTGACTGTCTGTGGCACCTTACAGCCCCCCTGGCATTCCCAGTACCCAGAGGCACAAACTGCCCCCCCCAGCCCAATAAATAGTGACTGTCTGTGGCACCTTACAGCCCCCCTGGCATTCCCAGTACCCAGAGGCACAAACAGCCCCCCCAGCCCAATAAATAGTGACTGTCTGTGGCACCTTACAGCCCCCCTGGCATTCCCAGTACCCAGAGGCACAAACAGCCCCCCCCCCCAGCCCAATAAATAGTGACTGTCTGTGGCACCTTACAGCCCCCCCGGCATTCCCAGTACCCAGAGGCACAAACAGCCCCAAACTGTTCAGCAGCTCTTACTTGTCTTGTTTATTTGTTACAGAACCCCCCAAACTCTCTCCCATTACCGGAGCGGAACATTTGGTGCATATGAACGAGGCGACTCTCTCCTGCCCGATCTCTGGTTTCCGACCCAAACCCATCAGAATTACATTGTGGTTGCAAAGAAAAGGGGGAGAAGTGATGGAAATTGACTCCTGGGATTCTGAGGCCCAAACTGGTTCCGCTGCCCCAGTGGCGCATCACAGAGATGAGCAGCGTGTGATTATTGCGCCAGAGAGAGAGGGGTTAATGGGAAATGGGAATGTGCAGAATCTGCCCCTGGCACAGAGGGCGCTGCGAGTGGAAATGGTTCCTGTAATAACAACAAGTAAATCTCAGCGACTTTCCAACTGTCAGTGCACAATCCGTATAACCCCCGACATAGAGGAAGATGATGGGGCAGAACTGACTGTGAGGGTCACTCACTCTGCCCTGAGGGGCCCCATCTCTAAGTCCTGTTGGCTGGAGGTCAGGGGAGGTAAGTGGGTTTTATTGTTGGCCTAAAATAAAAGACCTTTTCTAAGGAATTTGTAGTTTCAGATGTGTCAGTATTAATAACAATTCACTTGTACTGAATGTAAATGAATAATGTAACAGTGAGACTGGGGGCAAATGGGGGGGCAAATAGCAGCTTTCAACCGGAAGCCATTTTTCCCTCTGACTTGATTAGTGACATTTAAATCTGCAATCGGCATATGTGCCCTGTAAAGTCCATGCAATGAAGAATGCAGGCTTACACAGGCAGAATTTATTTTCATAAACAAAAGTCCTGCTTGGATTGAGCCCTTTAATGGTTAAGCTGAGCTCAGGAGAGGAGGTTAGGAGAAAAAACATGCACAGCTAGAGCAGAGTTTCTATGGAAACCAACAGTGCCATCTCTTCATTGGCTGATTGGAGGGCGTGTTTGGAAACCTGGTTGAGAAGAACTGAGCATGCTCAGTAGCCGACAGCCAAAGTCAATTCCTAAGGGGGGGGGGGGGGCGAGCGAGTTACAGGAGGAGAAGGAAATCCAAGTGATTAAGGGGGTGTTGCAGCCTCACTATTAACCTCTGGCAATCCCTCCCCACTAGTCCTTTATAAAGGTTGAAGAAAAAAAAATTATAGATGCAAGAGAATTGACCAGTGAGAATTCTTATTCGATTCCCAGCACTATATCAGCCATTTAGATATTATCTTACATATAGAGATAATTATATAAGTTTTTTCCCTTCATTAAATGGAACAGGAACCAGGGGGATCTAAAAATTTAATCCTGGAGGGATTCCCATAAATGACACCGGCCAAATGATCCCATTGGCTCAGAGACACAGGTGCATCATGGGTACAGGTACATATAAACTAGTGCCGCCCTATTATACACATTGGGTTACAGCACATCATATTCAAACTTAAATTAAGAAGATAATTGTTGCATTTTCTAAACAAAAAATGCTTCTAGATTTTAGCATTCTCCAAGCCCTATGTTCCCTATGTGGGAGGGGTATATGGTGCTGTCACTTTATGGTATATGAGTGATAGAATCAGCCTATTTTTATGTTTAATTAAGAATATAATGTATATAAATAATGGCACTGAACTCAGTGTCTGTAAGTTCTGCCGGTGTTTCTATCCTGTGTAACAAGGGGGAAAGAAAAGTCCCACAATAAGGATTCAGCTAAAGTCTCTCCCCAAGCTCAAAGTGCCAGACAGGACTGTGATTGGTTGGCCTGTATGCATGTAGGGAACAGGCAGAGACTAGAGCAAGCAGGCAGGGGAAAGAAGAATATTGGGAGTCGCTCCCTAAGCTCAGTGACATCAGCCAAGAGCAGACTGAGCATGTGCAGTAGTTGGGCAAAAGATGGAGAGCTACTGGGGGCATCTTCAGGGGCATGGTGCTTTATTTCTATAGAGCTTTGGTGCCGTTGGGCTGGTACAGGGGCTCAAACCCCACAGCTAAACATTTCTAGCCATATTCTTTTTTAGGCTTTAGTTTCCGTTTAATATATTGTTGTGATTTTATTTCCTCAGTTAAACCCAAACTATCAAAGATCGTATTCCCGCTCCGTATCCTCCATGAAGAACCCGTGACTCTGACCTGCCCCATCAATGGGTTCAAGCCAAAGCCGCTCTCTGTTACTTGGCTGAAAGTGGATCCAATGGGTCGGGAAACAGAACTTCTGTGCTGGGATCGGGGTTCAACCGACATCCGTGATCCCCAATATTCCCATCAGCTGGCGGAGAATGAGAGAGAACATAGAGAAGAAGAAGACAACGATCACATTAACTATTTCCTAAGCAACGTGACCCTGAAGCCCACAGTGAGGGGGGATCACGGGGCTCAGTACGTCTGTAGGACTCACCATTACGCCACAGGGGAAAGGGCAGAGAAACGTATGGAAATGCAGGTTTTAGGTAAGTACTTATAAACCATGTGTATTGTCTGTTGTATTGCTCTTACATACAGTATAATAGTATATAATATCATTGTAGATAAAAATAACTTCTAAAGAGGTGTTACTGCTTCTGTGTGTCTGTGTGGTCTCTCTGCCAGGCGGCTGTCTCATATCTCCTAGGCTGCTGTCTCATATCTCCTAGGCTGCTGTCTCATATATCTCCTAGGCTGCTGTCTCATATATCTCCTAGGCTGCTGTCTCATATATCTCCTAGGCTGCTGTCTCATATCTCCTAGGCTGCTGTCTCATATATCTCCTAGGCTGCTGTCTCATATATCTCCTAGGCTGCTGTCTCATATATCTCCTAGGCTGCTGTCTCATATATCTCCTAGGCTGCTGTCTCATATCTCCTAGGCTGCTGTCTCATATATCTCCTAGGCTGCTGTCTCATATCTCCTAGGCTGCTGTCTCATATATCTCCTAGGCTGCTGTCTCAAATCTCCTAGGGCTGCTGTCTCATATATCTCCTAGGGCTGCTGTCTCATATCTCCTAGGCTGCTGTCTCATATATCTCCTAGGCTGCTGTCTCATATATCTCCTAGGCTGCTGTCTCATATATCTCCTAGGCTGCCTGTCTCATATCTCCTAGGCTGCTGTCTCATATATCTCCTAGGCTGCTGTCTCATATCTCCTAGGCTGCTGTCTCATATATCTCCTAGGCTGCTGTCTCATATATCTCCTAGGCTGCTGTCTCATATATCTCCTAGGCTGCTGTCTCATATATCTCCTAGGCTGCTGTCTCATATATCTCCTAGGCTGCTGTCTCATATCTCCTAGGCTGCTGTCTCATATATCTCCTAGGCTGCTGTCTCATATCTCCTAGGCTGCTGTCTCATATATCTCCTAGGCTGCTGTCTCATATTTGTTACTTGTCTCTTGTCTGGGTCTCAGCCTGGTCACATGACTCTGTGTCTCTCCCCCTATATATTTATATATATATATATATATATATATATATATATATATATATATATATATATATATATATATATATATATATATATATATATATAAATATATATCTTTCCTTGACAGTACTCACCACTCCCAAAACACACGCCATGTGCTCACCAGAAATAAATCCATATAATCTTATATATATATTAGGGATGCACCAAATCCAGCCTTTTTTTGGGGGATTTGGTTTTGGCCGAAACCACGATCCCGGCCGAACCGAATCCGAATCATAATTATCATAAATTAGCATATGCTAATTAGCATTCGGAAGTGTTAAATGGTTGGGGGGGGGGATTATTTAACCCTTCCCAGCTCGGATTCGGTTCGGGATTGGGATGGGTTCGGGGGGAGGTTCGGTGCATCCCTAATATATATATATATATAAGCCACACAGTGGCCTTTTTGGACTTTCTGGTATTTCCAGTTTGGATAGCACATACGTGACTTGTGTCAGGTTAGATGTTTATAATATAATTTATATCAGGTTCTGACATTAAAGAAGGAAATTGATGCCCCACGTGAGCTTTGCTGTCACTGCCCCCAACAGCCCCTGTATGTGTATAGGGGGCTACTGTTTGTGTATCCAGCAGAGGATTATGGACATATACCAGCCTTGTACCCTGGGAGACCCTGTGTCATTAGACCCCTGTGTTACTATAACCGGGTTCCTGTGTCAGGAGTTGGGATTTTGGTTGGGCAAGTTACAGTACTGTACGGCACCCAGGCACATTAGTAGAATTAATTTGGCTAAATGTTGTCAGCAAATGAGCCCTGTTAGTTTCCTGCGTTGCTAATACCTGAGCTGAAGAGAAACCAGAGGGCAGGCGGAAGGGGCTGTTTATTTAATTATTTGGGAATTTCTTTTTATTTAGGTAACTACTAATTAACTGAATGTTTTTTCCTGTGTTTAGCTGTCCCAGAGTTGGGCCCCATACAGTCAGCCCCAGAGATTCTATACGTTGGGGAAGAGATGACGTTATCCTGCAGAATCCATTCCTCCCACCCAGAACCCCGGGGAGTTCGCTGGTATAAGGAGGGTGAGCGCTTGGGATCACACAATGACCCAATACTCCCTAATGCCAGCGGGTTGTTCCATGGTACCAGCCGTGCCACATACAGGCCCAGTGTGAGGGACATTGGGAAGAGCTTCTGGTGTGAGGTCTCTCATGAGAGTCTCCAACATCCTAAATGTGTTTCCTGGGAACTGAAACATCTGAGTAAGTAGCACCTGGTCCCTTTCATCCTATCAGGGGGGCTTTTATTTTTATTACATAACCTCTTATATAACCTATCAGGAACGTAAAGAAGTTTAGTGGGGAGAAATAGTTTGGGGAGTGGCCCTAAATCTAAGGTTTATTTGCTGCCAGTGGGATCCGTGGTTCATCCTCTCAATGGTGCTTGTGTTTATGTTACAGTAAGTGAGCCGAGGGTAAGTGATATAGAGTGTCACCCTGAGGCCCCTGAGTGCAACCAACCTGCAACCTTATCCTGCGCTATAGAGAATTATTATCCTAAAGTCCTCACCATCCAATGGTATCGGGGGCTGGAACCCATCTCTCCTCATAATGATCCAGCAGCCGCCAAGGAAGACCCGGAATCAGGACTTTTCTCCAGAACCTCAGAAATACAGATCATTCCCACTATTACTGACCATGGGACAGAATTCTACTTGGAAATAACTCACGGCACAAAGATCACCAAGAAGACGATCTGTATGAGCCTAAAAGGTATTTATCATTGGATCTTTATGTCCCTAGAAGATGTAGAAGGAGTTGAAGATCTGAGTAATAGGGACTGGGGGCAAATACACAGTGTGAGGCAAATATATGGGGTTTGTATAGACAATGTGCTTCGTCGCAGGGCAGGCAAGGCTGTGTGTGTGTGGGGGGGGGGGGGCGGGTACCATAAAGGTACAGGAAGGTTGAAGCTCCATTTACAGAATTTTTGGGTCAGAACTTGAGAACTGAGGATCTATAACCGCCTATAAATTCCTGCGCATTTCTCTTAAACCTTAATGTGCAGGTAAGTGGCTGTAACATAATAGGGATACAAAAGATTTACAAATCAGAATAAACCAATAAATGCCTTTTCTGTTTGAATGGAAAGTGGTATCCCCCGTGGCACCTCCCACCCACCCACAATTACGGAGTGATCAGGTGACACAGCACATCCAATAACCAATGAGTGCCGCTCCAGGGCCACAAATCATTTTAGGGCATGGGTGATCTCCTTGCTGGCTCTCAAAAATAGGGCCACAAATCCTTTCTGATATCCTTTTCTTTTCTTCTATACTTCCAACATGGTGGCCAAGGGCTACTTGGTACAATACTCAGGGGCCACTTAATGGCACTTTGGTAGTTGCTCTATTACAAACAGTGGGTGCAACATTCACACGTGAGATATAAATTGTGTTGTTGGTGTCACCGATGTACAGTAAGTTCAGCATCACATTCCCTGCGGTGGGTCGGTACCACCGTGCCATAAACAACCACATATATTTTGCCCATTTGGGCCCAGTCCCTCTCGTACGGCTCCTTCATACTGTTTGAAAAGATGGGGCTAATCGTTTGGGGAATTGAATCCAGATCAATCACCATTGTTTGTTATTTCAGGGCTGCCGGTGGTTAAAGAGATAACTTGCAATAAGTACCCCCCAAAATATGGAGAAGCCCTAACCCTAAGCTGCGAGGTGATTGGATGCAGCGCCCGAGACATCACAGCGGAATGGCGAGAGGGCAATAATCCCATAAAGAGAGAAATGGAAGCAAAGACCCAAATAGATAGAGATTCGGTCACATTCCTCCTCACACTGACGCCCACAGCAGAGCATCATGGGAAATTATTCACCTGCCTGATAAAGCACAAGGACCTACCCCAGCCCATTAGGAAGATTATCTGCCTGAAGCTGCTGGGTAAGTGCTCGTTTTTAGTAGAAGGTTTCATTGAACCTATTGTTTACCTGCACTAGAGTGAAGCTGACTGGGTGATGCATTTAAATGGAATCAGCATTCTCATTGGTCAGTTCTTCTGCATTTATAATGAGGTTTTTGATCAGCAGAATTCTCATTGGTCAATTTTCTTGCATCTATAATTATGTTTTTAGGCAACTTCTATAGCAAAACTAGGGGGCGCAGTGGGACAGTGTAATGGTTGGGGTTACAGACCCTTTAAGAATTTCTCAGGACAGTCACATGTCATTCCCATCACCAGCAGAAAGTGGGTGCTACCAGGACACCCCTAATGGCAACCACATATATATAAATCCATTTCTAGGTACTATACTCAAGTGAGTAATATCCCCCGTATTTCTATATAATAATGGCTTACAAATGCCCACAGGTTTATTGCTTTCCCTCCGGGTTGTTCCCTCTCAATGATATAAATGTTATTATTTACAGCTGAAGCAGTTGGAGAAAAGAAGGAACTAGAACCCCCAGTGGATACAGCAGAGGAGCCCCAAGTGGGGGAGATTGAGTGTGTGACCCCCCCCAGCCCCAGGGAGGGAGAGGCCGTTACCCTTCAGTGCATCATTAGAGGGCAAGATGTGCAACATGGAGACTTCTCCTGGAGTGACGGGATGTTCCCCATTGATGAAAGCCAAATAGACAACTCCAACCTCCCTGATGGCTCCGGCTGTATCTCCAGGGTCACCTTCACTCCTGATGATGGGCAAATCAGCTTTGAGGCCACGTTTAACATAGTAACCACGGAGAGAACCTACCAACTCCCATGGGTGTGAGACTTGTTATGGGCTACTGGCACCTTCCAGTATCTCTATGGCACAAAGTGCTGCAATGAAACAAACTGTTCCTTTGGGAGAACAGATGGTGCAAGTACAATGTACAGGACTGCAGTTCCATGAACCTGTTTGTGGGAATGGGGGTGACTAACAGATTTTGCACCTAAACAGACACCTCAAAAGCCCAATTTTTACACCAAATATAACAGGGCTGCAGCATTGAGTGCGTAATACATAAACACTGGAATGTGTTTCTTTATTACGCACTCAATGCTGCAGCCGATCCCCAACCCCAACTTCTAAAGCAGCGATCCCCAACCCCAACTTCTAAAGCAGTGATCCCCAACCCCAACTTCTAAAGCAGCGATCCCCAACCCCAACTTCTAAAGCAGCGATGCCCAACTTCTAAAGCAGCGATCCCCAACTTCTAAAGCAGCGATCCCCAACCCCAACTTCTAAAGCAGCGATCCCCAACCCCAACTTCTAAAGCAGCGATCCCCAACCCCAACTTCTAAAGCAGCGATCCCCAACCCCAACTTCTAAAGCAGCGATGCCCAACTTCTAAAGCAGCGATCCCCAACTTCTAAAGCAGCGATCCCCAACCCCAACTTCTAAAGCAGCGATCCCCAACCCCAACTTCTAAAGCAGCGATCCCCAACCCCAACTTCTAAAGCAGCGATCCCCAACCCCAACTTCTAAAGCAATAATCCCCAACCCCAACTTCTAAAGCAGCGATCCCCAACCCCAACTTCTAAAGCAGCGATCCCCAACCCCAACTTCTAAAGCAGCGATCCCCAACCCCAACTTCTAAAGCAGCGATGCCCAACTTCTAAAGCAGCGATGCCCAACTTCTAAAGCAGCGATCCCCAACTTCTAAAGCAGCGATCCCCAACCCCAACTTCTAAAGCAGCGATCCCCAACCCCAACTTCTAAAGCAGCGATCCCCAACCCCAACTTCTAAAGCAGCGATCCCCAACCCCAACTTCTAAAGCAATAATCCCCAACCCCAACTTCTAAAGCAGCGATCCCCAACCCCAACTTCTAAAGCAGCGATCCCCAACCCCAACTTCTAAAGCAGCGATCCCCAACTTCTAAAGCAATGATCCCCAACCCCAACTTCTAAAGCAGCGATCCCCAACCCCAACTTCTAAAGCAGCGATCCCCAACACCAACTTCTAAAGCAGCGATCCCCAACCCCAACTTCTAAAGCAATGATCCCCAACCCCAACTTCTAAAGCAATGATCCCCAACCCCAACTTCTAAAGCAACTTCTAAAGCAGCGATCTCCAACTTCTAAAGCAGTGATCCCCAACTTCTAAAGCAGTGATCCCCAACCTCAATTTTTTAAAGCACTGATCCCCAATTAGTGGCTTTGGGGCAACATTTCTGACTAACTCAGCCTCCTGTATGTTGCCAGTCTACATTGAGCTTCCAAATAGCCAATCACAGCCCTTACTTGGCACCTCCAGGAACTTTTTTTCCACCTTGTGTTGCTCCTCAGCCCTTGAATGTCGCTCAAATGTCAGAAAGGTTGGGGACCCCCATTCTAAAGTGTGGGGTATGACTAAGAGATCCAGTAATCCTTTGGGGGTTAAGGGTACCTACAAATGTGGTAAGAAAAGGGGCAGTGTTCATATGTAGCCCCTAAGAAGCTGAATGTTGAAGGTACATCTATTGCCAACCATTTTATCAATTGTCACTATGTTTATGTCGTATATCTTTTAATATGTCCATGTTTGAAATGTTATGTTGGGGGAACCATCAGAGCGGTGGGCACGGGGATTAGTGAACACCAGGCAGGTAGATAGTACAACAGTGTTAGTGGATTTGCCCTTTATTGGAGTTAATCTGAATTTTATTATTGCCAAGATCGCCTATTCTCTAAGTGTCCATGTAAGTAGGGAAAATGTAGCAACTTGTAGAGTGGATTTGCCCTCACTGTGCGTTTGCACCAACGCTCCCGCTTCTGACACGCGCAAGTCATGTGTGATGACATCATGGTGCGACTA
The DNA here is from genome assembly GCF_000004195.4 of Xenopus tropicalis. Lineage (NCBI taxonomy): Eukaryota > Metazoa > Chordata > Amphibia > Anura > Pipidae > Xenopus > Xenopus tropicalis. The sequence continues at coordinate 1,900,818 of NC_030680.2, read as the reverse complement.
GAAATATGGATTTTGTTAGTGATTTCATGTCTTTTGATATTTTGCTCTTGAATAAGTGAGACGGGTATCACGTGAAACGCGTCGAGCTGCACTTTGATATGACTGCTTTATGCATTTAGCAGTTGTGAGCAGCCGCCAATGTACAGGGTTTGTACTTTTAAATAAACGGTTTTGCACCATGTTGTGTTCCCTTCTCCCCATCGCTGCCGGGGCTCAGTAACCTCAGCGCACCTTGGCCACAAAGTCATTTATTGTTTGGCATTTGCTACTTTGGGTCCGGTGAGCGCACACTTACCGTACGGTGTCAGCACATTTATTGTGATTGCCCTTTACATAAATCGTTTTTCTGGCCTTGAAAGTTGTAGAAATGCGACATGGTATAAATTCGAACTAAACTCGATCATTGCTGTATTTATAAAATGTCACGATAACGCTTGAATCGTTCGTACGGAAATGTTGAGTTTCCATCCGAAAATCCCACATTGGAAGTATCGTTAAAATTGAAAAATTCGAGTTTAAATGGACATTTGTTTCCATGAATCCTCTTTATTTTTCGCAAACAGGAAGTGCTCCGGCGGCCATTTTAGGAGCATTGGCGCTCATTCTTAGAAAACAATAATATAATAATAACTGAAAACAATGAGGGGATTAACTTCCCCTTGAAAACATGTGAAATTTAACTAAAAATTAATAAATCATGAATTATGCGAGTTATTTTCCAAAAACTCGAAAATAACAAAAAATCGAGTTCTGGCAAAACCCATTCATAAATCTCGATATTATCTAGAAGTAAGAAAAAATCCGACTGTTTCTCAAAATTGCTTAGTGAATGTGCCCCTGGGGGGGTATTACTGGCTCAATGCACTATTTTGGTTTTGTTTCCTTCTCTTCCGTCTTGTCCTGTCCCAGCGCTTCTCAAGCCCAATCAGAGGGGTTTTATCAAGTGGCGGCTGCAAGCAACTTTTCCCTGGCAGTTCTCTAGTTGCCCGGGGGGGGGGCAGGATTCCCTTGTGTATAAAATAGGAAATTACAATGTGTTTCGTATTTTTGCACCCCACTTGCTGGAGGAGTGATGTGCTGGGGGGGGGGGGTCTGAGGTGCAGGGAGGCCTCATTGGGTGTAGATAAGGGAAAGCAGGAAAGCGAGAGGTAAAGTGAGAGGCAGGACTAGGGTAATTAGGGGATCAGGGTAGTTAGGGGATCAGGGTAGTTAGGGGATTAGGGTAGCTAGGGGATCAGGGTAGCTAGGGGATTAGGGTAGCTAGGGGATCAGGGTAGTTAGGGGATCAGGGTAGTTAGGGGATCAGGGTAGCTAGGGGATTAGGGTAGCTAGGGGATCAGGGTAGTTAGGAGATCAGGGTAGTTAGGAGATCAGGGTAGTTAGGAGATCAGGGCAGATGGGGCACGTACCTCTGTAGGGGGGCAGAAGGGGCACGTACCTCTGTAGGGGGCAGATGGGGCATGTACCTCTGTAGGGGGAGGCAGATGGGGCATGTACCTCTGTAGGGGGAGGCAGATGGGGCATGTACCTCTGTAGGGGGAGGCAGATGGGGCACGTACCTCTGTAGGGGGGCAGATGGGGCATGTACCTCTGTAGGGGGGCAGATGGGGCACGTACCTCTGTAGGGGGAGGCAGATGGGGCACGTACCTCTGTAGGGGGGGCAGATGGGGCACGTACCTCTGTAGGGGGGGCAGATGGGGCACGTACCTCTGTAGGGGGGCAGATGGGGCACGTACCTCTGTAGGGGGAGGCAGATGGGGCACGTACCTCTGTAGGGGGGCAGATGGGGCACGTACCTCTGTAGGGGGAGGCAGATGGGGCACGTACCTCTGTAGGGGGAGGCAGATGGGGCACGTACCTCTGTAGGGGGAGGCAGATGGGGCACGTACCTCTGTAGGGGGAGGCAGATGGGGCACGTACCTCTGTAGGGGGAGGCAGATGGGGCACGTACCTCTGTAGGGGGGCAGATGGGGCACGTACCTCTGTAGGGGGGGCAGATGGGGCACGTACCTCTGTAGGGGGGGGCAGATGGGGCACGTACCTCTGTAGGGGGGGCAGATGGGGCACGTACCTCTGTAGGGGGGGGCAGATGGGGCACGTACCTCTGTAGGGGGGGCAGATGGGGCACGTACCTCTGTAGGGGGGGCAGATGGGGCACGTACCTCTGTAGGGGGGCAGATGGGGCACGTACCTCTGTAGGGGGAGGCAGATGGGGCACGTACCTCTGTAGGGGGAGGCAGATGGGGCACGTACCTCTGTAGGGGAGGCAGATGGGGCACGTACCTCTGTAGGGGGAGGCAGATGGGGCACGTACCTCTGTAGGGGAGGCAGATGGGGCACGTACCTCTGTAGGGGGAGGCAGATGGGGCACGTACCTCTGTAGGGGGAGGCAGATGGGGCACGTACCTCTGTAGGGGGAGGCAGATGGGGCACGTACCTCTGTAGGGGCCTCCCCCAAGTTTGGCCCTTCTGTAGCACAGAATATCAGCGCAGGGCACAGGTGGGGGGGATGGGGCACATTGCGGGGGCAGGGGAGGAGGGGGGGGAGGTGAGTGTGGGGGTGTGGTTTGATGAGCGGAGGGGGCGTGTACAGGAGGGGTTAGCTATTAGTCTTTAACTATATATATATATAAAGTTGTCATATTGTATCATATTTGATGTTTTTGATAATTGGAAGAATTACCGTAATTATATTTTTATTCCTATCCATTAGGATTTAATGGGCAGAAGTTACAGCCATTCAGCCCTGTATATTATATGTGTTTGTTTATTTCTCCTCCGGATCCTCCTCCTGGGTCTGGATCAGTCCATGTGTGGAACCGTAGGGGGGGACAAATGGGCCCCCATAGTAACTAATGGACAACATGTGAGAGCACATAAGGACTGAGCGTATTACCCACAATTCCCCCTGTAACCCTAAAGGGGGGGCTCACCTACAAATTAACTCTATATCTTCCTAAATGACTTAATCCCAGCAGTTGTGTTGATTCTGTCTCGCTCTCTCACCTAAAATGCTCTTTAATGTTACACTATGTCGCTATGGAGGTCAGTGACCCCGGTAACAAGCTGATTGTGAGATTACACTTTATTGTTATGATTTTTTTTAATGGCCCCTTTTTTATTGCCCCTCATTGTATTTTATTAATTTTCCGCTGTTCCATTCATACCATTGCCTGGTTGCCGGGGTAATGACAGGCCGGTTACATTCCAACCTGGAGAGCGGCAGGGCACGCAGTTATCCATTAATCGCAGCGGATACAAAATGAAGACCAATTGCAATATAATGTTGCATTAATCTGGTTACTGACTGATATCACAAGGTGCAAGAATATCAGTGTTTTCCCTTCCCAGTTTGGAGTTTCAGAAGCTATCTGGTTGCTAGGGTCCAAATGACCCTAGCAACCAGGCAGTGGTTTGAAAGAGAGACAGGAATATGAATAGAGAAACATAAACAACAATAACAACAAAATTGTAGCCTCTCACAGCAGTCGTTGCCGGGGTCAGTGACCCCCATTTGAAAGCTGGAAGAGAAAGGCAAATAATTAAAAAACTATAGCAAATAAAAAATGAAGACCAATTGAAAAGTTGCTAAGAATAGACCATTCTATAACATACTGAAAGTTAACCTGAAGGTGAACCACCCTATTTAATTACTAAATTACTCCTCTAGGCGGATAAATCCACGACAGCCAATCAGATGTTCCCTATTGCTGCCAGAGGAGCTGACAGTTAGTGCTGTTTGGGTTCAGAGTTGAGCAGAATTTTCCTACAACCCATTAGACAAATTGACTCAATGGAACTTTCCTCCCTATCATTAAGCTGAATGGCTGCTAATTATAGGTAACGAGGGAGCCCTGCCCTTTGGCTAAGTACGTGGCCCTGGTAACCCAGGAAGTGGCAGATAGGGGTGCACTGAACCCCACTAGTTTTTTTTACACTGAAAGTCAATTGCGTTGCTGCTGGGGGGGGGGGGGGCAACTGTACCCCTAAATGTGCCATTAGCCCAGGGCAATACCTACAATAGGGAAACTTTCATTTTTAACCCTATGTTCTTCCACGTGTAACATCAGATTTTACCAAAACTGCCAGAACTCTGGGTACAACGACCATCTTGCAATTAACGTGATCTACATAAACGTCGTATGGATCTCTCACATCCGGCAGTTGATAGGATAAGAGTATTTCCAGCTTCTCCTATTGGCTGTGGGACCCCTGTATACCCCTTATTAGCCACATCCACATTTACAGCTTCTCCCATTGGCCGTGGGACCCCTGTATGCCCCTTATTAGCCACATCCACATTTAGAGCTTCTCCCATTGGCTGTGGGACCCCTGTATACCCCTTATTAGCCACATCCACATTTACAGCTTCTCCCATTGGCCGTGAGACCCCTGTATGCCCCTTATTAGCCACATCCACATTTACAGCTTCTCCCATTGGCCGTGAGACCCCTGTATACCCCTTATTAGCCACATCCACATTTACAGCTTCTCCCATTGGCCGTGGGACCCCTGTATACCCCTTATTAGCCACATCCACATTTACAGCTTCTCCCATTGGCCGTGAGACTCCTGTATGCCCCTTATTAGCCACATCCACATTTACAGCTTCTCCCATTGGCTGTGAGACCCCTGTATGCCCCTTATTAGCCACATCCACATTTACAGCTTCTCCCATTGGCCGTGGGACCCCTGTATGCCCCTTATTAGCCACATCCACATTTACAGCTTCTCCCATTGGCCGTGAGACTCCTGTATGCCCCTTATTAGCCACATCCACATTTACAGCTTCTCCCATTGGCCGTGAGACCCCTGTATACCCCTTATTAGCCACATCCACATTTACAGCTTCTCCCATTGGCCGTGGGACCCCTGTATACCCCTTATTAGCCACATCCACATTTACAGCTTCTCCCATTGGCCGTGAGACTCCTGTATGCCCCTTATTAGCCACATCCACATTTACAGCTTCTCCCATTGGCTGTGAGACCCCTGTATGCCCCTTATTAGCCACATCCACATTTACAGCTTCTCCCATTGGCCGTGGGACCCCTGTATGCCCCTTATTAGCCACATCCACATTTACAGCTTCTCCCATTGGCCGTGAGACTCCTGTATGCCCCTTATTAGCCACATCCACATTTACAGCTTCTCCCATTGGCTGTGAGACCCCTGTATGCCCCTTATTAGCCACATCCACATTTACAGCTTCTCCCATTGGCCGTGGGACCCCTGTATACCCCCTATTAGCCACATCCACATTTACAGCTTCTCCCATTGGCTGTAAGACCCCTGTATACCCCCTATTAGCCACATCCACATTTACAGCTTCTCCCATTGGCTGTGAGACCCCTGTATGCCCCTTATTAGCCACATCCACATTTACAGCTTCTCCCATTGGCTGTGAGACCCCTGTATGCCCCTTATTAGCCACATCCACATTTACAGCTTCTCCCATTGGCTGTGAGACCCCTGTATACCCCTTATTAGCCACATCCACATTTACAGCTTCTCCCATTGGCTGTGAGACCCCTGTATGCCCCTTATTAGCCACATCCACATTTACAGCTTCTCCCATTGGCTGTGAGACCCCTGCATACCCCCTATTAGCCACATCCACATTTACAGCTTCTCCCATTGGCTGTGAGACCCCTGTATACCCCCTATTAGCCACATCCACATTTACAGCTTCTCCCATTGGCTGTGAGACCCCTGTATGCCCCTTATTAGCCACATCCACATTTACAGCTTCTCCCATTGGCTGTGGGACCCCTGTATACCCCTTATTAGCCACATCCACATTTACAGCTTCTCCCATTGGCCGTGGGACCCCTGTATACCCCTTATTAGCCACATCCACATTTACAGCTTCTCCCATTGGCTGTGAGACCCCTGTATACCCCCTATTAGCCACATCCACATTTACAACTTCTCCCATTGGCTGTGAGACCCCTGTATACCCCCTATTAGCCACATCCACATTTACAACTTCTCCCATTGGCTGTGAGACCCCTGTATACCCCCTATTAGCCACATCCACATTTACAACTTCTCCCATTGGCTGTGAGACCCCTGTATACCCCCTATTAGCCACATCCACATTTACAACTTCTCCCATTGGCTGTGAGACCCCTGTATACCCCCTATTAGCCACATCCACATTTACAGCTTCTCCCATTGGCCATGAGACCCCTGTATGCCCCCTATTAGCCACATCCACATTTACAGCTTCTCCCATTGGCTGTGAGACCCCTGTATGCCCCTTATTAGCCACATCCACATTTACAGCTTCTCCCATTGGCCATGAGACCCCTGTATGCCCCCTATTAGCCACATCCACATTTACAGCTTCTCCCATTGGCTGTGAGACCCCTGTATACCCCTTATTAGCGACATCCACATTTACAGCTTCTCCCATTGGCCGTGGGACCCCTGTATACCCCTTATTAGCCACATCCACATTTACAGCTTCTCCCATTGGCCGTGGGACCCCTGTATACCCCTTATTAGCCACATCCACATTTACAGCTTCTCCCATTGGCCGTGAGACCCCTGTATACCCCTTATTAGCCACATCCACATTTACAGCTTCTCCCATTGGCCGTGAGACCCCTGTATACCCCTTATTAGCCACATCCACATTTATAGCCAAATACCCTGTAAAGCCTTGATTTTAGTTCTTACAATACATTAAGGTCAGTGACCAATGGGAATTTTCAGGGTGTTTTGAGTCCCATGTTTCTAAACAGACTGCCCCCCTACCCCACCCCAAGGTGCAGTTTAATCTCCAGCACCCACTTGATGCAAGAACTTGTCAGCTGACCCTAACCTATAACATACTAACTGTTATTGGAGGAGGATAAAATTCACCCCCATTAAATTTAAGCCGCTTTTGTATCTGCCTTGGGCACTTGGCTAACGATGGGAAATAATGCAGCAATGAGAGTTACTCTGTAATTAGCCTTCAAACCCAATCATAAGGGGGCGGAGCTATGTGCCTGACTGTAGGTTTCATATAACTAAAGAGGTAGGTTCTTATTTAGGTTCCAGTCGGCGGCAGTGGGAAGGTAAGTGCTTCTGCCTCCTGTAACTTACATCTGCCCCAACTCATTAGGGCTGTGGGGGTGTCGGTATCAGGAGCAGCAGCTGTTTAACCTGTATATTAAGTATAATATATAATAACCTGTATAACGGGAGCTGACACTCACTTATTAGTTGTATGAGTTAGAGATACGTATAGTCTATATACCCCTGGGGGGGCACTCAGGGGGCTTCCTCTCTCTGTATTACACTTTGCCTCTGTGTCCTAATGTAGAGTGCAAGCCGAGGGCTCGCTGGGATAGAAGTGCAAGCCGAGGGCTCGCTGGGATAGAAGTGCAAGCCGAGGGCTCGCTGGGATAGAAGTGCAAGCCGAGGGCTCGCTGGGGTAGAAGTGCAAGCTGTGGGCTCGCTGGGGTAGAAGTGCAAGCCGAGGGCTCGCTGGGATAGAAGTGCAAGCTGTGGACTCGCTGGGGTAGAAGTGCAAGCCGAGGGGTCGCTGGGATAGAAGTGCAAGCCGAGGGCTCGCTGGGGTAGAAGTGCAAGCTGTGGGCTCGCTGGGGTAGAAGTGCAAGCCGAGGGCTCGCTGGGATAGAAGTGCAAGCCGAGGGGTCGCTGGGATAGAAGTGCAAGCCGAGGGCTCGCTGGGGTAGAAGTGCAAGCTGTGGGCTCGCTGGGGTAGAAGTGCAAGCCGAGGGCTCGCTGGGATAGAAGTGCAAGCTGTGGACTCGCTGGGGTAGAAGTGCAAGCCAAGGGGTCGCTGGGATAGAAGTGCAAGCCGAGGGGTCGCTGGGATAGAAGTGCAAGCCGAGGGCTCGCTGGGATAGAAGTGCAAGCCGAGGGCTCGCTGGGGTAGAAGTGCAAGCCGAGGGCTCGCTGGGATAGAAGTGCAAGCCGAGGGCTCGCTGGGATAGAAGTGCAAGCCGAGGGCTTGCTGGGATAGAAGTGCAAGCAGAGGGGTCGCTGGGATAGAAGTGCAAGCCGAGGGCTCGCTGGGATAGAAGTGCAAGCCGAGGGCTCGCTGGGATAGAAGTGCAAGCCGAGGGCTTGCTGGGATAGAAGTGCAAGCCGAGGGCTCGCTGGGGTAGAAGTGCAAGCCGAGGGCTCGCTGGGATAGAAGTGCAAGCCGAGGGCTCGCTGGGATAGAAGTGCAAGCCGAGGGCTCGCTGGGATAGAAGTGCAGGCTGAGGGCTCGCTGGGATAGAAGTGCAAGCCGAGGGCTTGCTGGGATAGAAGTGCAAGCAGAGGGGTCGCTGGGATAGAAGTGCAAGCAGAGGGGTCGCTGGGATAGAAGTGCAAGCCGAGGGCTCGCTGGGATAGAAGTGCAAGCCGAGGGCTTGCTGGGATAGAAGTGCAAGCAGAGGGGTCGCTGGGATAGAAGTGCAAGCCGAGGGCTCGCTGGGATAGAAGTGCAAGCCGAGGGCTCGCTGGGATAGAAGTGCAAGCCGAGGGCTCGCTGGGATAGAAGTGCAAGCCGAGGGCTCGCTGGGATAGAAGTGCAAGCCGAGGGCTCGCTGGGATAGAAGTGCAAGCCGAGGGCTCGCTGGGATAGAAGTGCAAGCCGAGGGCTCGCTGGGATAGAAGTGCAAGCCGAGGGGTCGCTGGGATAGAAGTGCAAGCCGAGGGCTCGCTGGGATAGAAGTGCAAGCCGAGGGGTCGCTGGGATAGAAGTGCAGGCCAAGGGCTCGCTGGGATAGAAGTGCAAGCCGAGGGCTCGCTGGGATAGAAGTGCAAGCCGAGGGCTCGCTGGGATAGAAGTGCAAGCCGAGGGGTCGCTGGGATAGAAGTGCAAGCCGAGGGGTCGCTAGGATAGAAGTGCAAGCCGAGGGCTCGCTGGGATAGAAGTGCAAGCCGAGGGCTCGCTGGGATAGAAGTGCAAGCCGAGGGCTCGCTGGGATAGAAGTGCAAGCCGAGGGCTCGCTGGGATAGAAGTGCAGGTTATGGGAATATGGCTCCTTGATTTACTGCACTGCTGCTCTGTCTGTGACAGTAATAAGGGGAGTGAGAGGGATAAGGGGGTTGCGCTGAGGCAATGAGCTTATGAATGATAAGGGGCAGTTCTGGGGTTCAGCTTTGCAGAGACACCCCCAGTAACCCTTTCAGTGCCAGAGCAGATCAGACGCACAGAGCTGAGGGGAAGGATCAGTAATTAATCACCTTTGTACTCCAGGAAGCTCTGACTCCTCTCTCTCCGCTCAACAAACCTGCTCCAAAGTGAAAGCAAAGATTCCTCTCCTTCTCTGAACTTGGCGATGAGAGATCCGACACGGAACCACAGCGCAGCCTGAAACCTTCCTTCCCCCTGCGAGATGGGCTTCCCAGGGGTACAGGGGGGACCCCCAAACCTCCTCTGGATCCTCCTGATGTGTCTCCCACTGCCGGGAACTGGTAGGATGTCTTTGTATAAACCTGCAGCTCTGTATAGTAATACTGAGTATCTAGTGACAGATCTGCCCCAGCTTTATTGGTTATAGAGAGGCCTGGCCCCTCCCAGTCTGGGGCGGGTAACACTGTGCGGCTCTGTATAGTAATACTGAGTATCTAGTGACAGATCTGCCCCAGCTTTATTGGTTATAGAGAGGCCTGGCCCCTCCCAGTCTGGGGCGGGTAACACTGTGCGGCTCTGTATAGTAATACTGAGTATCTAGTGACAGATCTGCCCCAGCTTTATTGGTTATAGAGAGGCCTGGCCCCTCCCAGTCTGGGGCGGGTAACACTGTGCGGCTCTGTATAGTAATAATGAGTATCTAGTGACAGATCTGCCCCAGCTTTATTGGTTATAGAGAGGCCTGGCCCCTCCCAGTCTGGGGTGTGTAACACTGTGCGGCTCTGTATAGTAATACTGAGTATCTAGTGACAGATCTGCCCCAGCTTTATTGGTTATAGAGAGGCCTGGCCCCTCCCAGTCCGGGGCGGGTAACACTGTGCGGCTCTGTATAGTAATACTGAGTATCTAGTGACAGATCTGCCCCAGCTTTATTGGTTATAGAGAGGCCTGGCCCCTCCCAGTCTGGGGCGGGTAACACTGTGCGGCTCTGTATAGTAATCATGAGTATCTAATAGCAGATCTGCCCCAGGGGGGGCAATTAGTCAGTATATAGAGCTGCTGCAGAACCTCTTCGTTAGTTGGACTTGCAGTGTATTTTTATCAGACGACTCATTAATTATTAATGCAGAAAGTGATATTACTGGGTGGGGCCGGGGGAGGATAATTAGGGGCGGGTACAAGTTATTATTATTAGATACAGTGACATCAGTATAATTTCATTGGGCCGGGCTGGTTACATTAGGGCCTGTCTGTATAATGATCTAGAACAGGGGCCCAAAAGGAAGGTCACATTATAGTTGCTGGTAGGCCCCAAGGTGGAATGCAGTGGGGTCACATTCTGCCACTTTACCCCCCCCCTACATACTGGGGCTTTTGGGTGGGGCCGCTCAAGCTTTCCATCTTTGTAGTTTAACCCCAGTATAGAAGTTTGTCCCTACCGGGCCCCTGTATATATTTTTTCTGCAGTGCAGACTGCAAAGGGGCCATTAAGACGGGAAGTAAAAGGGGCCCCCACTGAGCCTCACTAACACCCCCCCCCACCATGCAGGGTCCCCCCGCTGAGCCTCACTAACACCCCCCCCCCACCATGCAGGGTCCCCCCGCTGAGCCTCACTAACACCCCCCCCCCACCATGCAGGGTCCCCCCGCTGAGCCTCACTAACACCCCCCCCCCCCACCATGCAGGGTCCCCCCGCTGAGCCTCACTAACACCCCCCCCCACCATGCAGGGTCCCCCCGCTGAGCCTCACTAACACCCCCCCGCGCCATGCAGGGTCCCCCACCCAATGGAGGGGAACGGTCAGTAGGGGGAGCACCGGCAAGGGTCGGACTGGGCTGCTGGGGGGTTGGGGGAACCTCCCATTTTTTTCCCAGTGTCCTGGCGGCCCAGTCTGACCCTGACTGTGGTGGATCCCATGGGGGCAAGAATAGATCCCAGGGGGACAAAAGTCCGGGAACCCCTGATCTAGAACCTTTAGAAGATATTAATTATATCTATTCACTTACTGATATATCTCAGGAATAAAAGAGAAATATATAGAGCAGATTTGATGCCGTTATTTAATATAAATTCAAGCGGAAGAAAAAATACAGTTTGGTGGGGAATTTTGATGCCATTTTATACCCTACATCATAAATCTGCCCCTTAGACCTTTTTATTTTTATCCTGGTCCATCTCAGCCAGCCTTGTATTAATAACTGATCCAAGGGGGCCACCGTATCTGCTATTTCTATGTAATAACTGGCATTTACTGGTCACCTGTTTAAAAGCAAGCATCTTATTGGTTGCTATGGGTTACTGCTCCTGGGCAAACATAGTGCCTTTTATTACATATGGGGGTAAGTACAGTACAGGGACAGTATTTCCCTCTTGTGGAGATTGACATGTGGGGTATGTATCTAAGTAGCCCCCAATCTCCAGGGGAAGCTCACCCCCAGGCAGTTAATATGCAGGATCAGGTTCTTCCCATGTAGATATGTAGAATGATACAGTACATACAGATCATTACAGTAATTACTGTTATTTTTCCCCCCTTTCTTGCCATTAAGATGCCTTGGGAATCACAATGGGGGGCTCCCTGGTTAATGCCCTGCGAGCCCATGACGTGTTCATACCCTGCACCATTACTGGATACTCGGAACTGGATCTCACCAAGCTCTCGGTCACATGGACTCTAAGTAATAAAGCAGCGACCAATCAACTCGTCTATAAGTTCCTCTCCCAATCCCCCCAGCCCACCCGGCCCGGATCCTACATATCAACCCCAGACCTGATAACCGGCAATGCCGGGCTCCACTTACCCCGGGTTCAGTTCACAGATGAAGGAGAATATACCTGCACTGTCTTTTATACCCCAGATAAAGCCGTGGGAGAGTCTGCCCTGCAGGTGTCAGGTAAGTGGCTTTTATTTAGTGTTGGTTTAACTTTCCCTTTAGGACTCTTATGACTTTTACCCCATAAGAATCCAATATTCGTAAAAGTTGGGAACATCGTGAGTCAACAGCTCCTAAACTGCCCAGATTTAGTGTAACCAATACTTGGAACTGGCACCCAAAGCAGCCAATCGGCACCTTTCTCTCATTAGCCTTACTGGTTTGGTACAATGAGAGCTAATTGCTGATTGGCTAATATGGGCTGAGTTCCAACACCTGTCTCTTTGCAGTGCAACCAACGGGCACCCTGGCGCCTCCTCACGTTGTCGTGGAGACCGGGGCAGAAAGGACGGTGACGTGCGAAGCCAACGGGTTTTACCCAAAAGATATAACGATTCAGTGGGTGAAGTACCTGAGCGACTCCCAGTGTCTCCCACTGAACAAAGGAACCTGCACCGGCGACCAGATTGAGAACAAAGATGGAACGTTCAATGTCTCCAGTCATCTGACCATTAACCCTTCGCTAGAAGAGGATGGAGATCAATATTCATGTGTTATTTCGCACAGATCCTTGGAAAAGGAAGAAAAGCTGAACTTCACCCTGACTGTAACAAGTAGGTGTTTTTGTCTCAGTGTGAAAGTCAGATTTTAGGGGACTGATAAAATACTTACAATTTAAACACTGAAAAACTTTATTATATTATAGTCAATGTGTAATGAATATAACAAGTCTTTTACTGGTCAGTGGTTGGGACCTGATAGGCCTGTATAATGGGCAGTATTATAACTTTGTTGTAAGCTTCCATTAATGTGCTCTAGTCCCACCCACTGCTTGAGTCACAGACTCCCTGCCCCTCCCCCTGTAAACTTCCATCAGAGTGTTCTAGTCCCACCCACTGCTTGAGTCACAGACTCTCTGTCCCGCCCCCCTGTAAACTTCCATCAGAGTGTTCTAGTCCCACCCACTGCTTGAGTCACAGACTCCCTGCCCCTTCCCCTGTAAGCTGTAATCAGAGTGTTCTAGTCCCACCCACTGCTTGAGTCACAGGCTCCCTGCCCCTTCCCCTGTAAACTTCCATCAGAGTGTTCTAGTCCCACCCACTGCTTGAGTTACAGACTCCCTGCCCCTTCCCCTGTAAACTTCCATCAGAGTGTTCTAGTCCCACCCACTGCTTGAGTCACAGACTCCCAGCCCCTCCCCCTGTAAACTTCCATCAGAGTGTTCTAGTCCCACCCACTGCTTGAGTCACAGACTCCCAGCCCCTCCCCCTGTAAACTTCCATCAGAGTGTTCTAGTCCCACCCACTGCTTGAGTCACAGACTCTCTGTCCCGCCCCCTGTAAACTTCCATCAGAGTGTTCTAGTCCCACCCACTGCTTGAGTCACAGACTCTCTGTCCCGCCCCCTGTAAATTAAAGCATCACAATAAAAGGAAAAGTGAGTAATTTTTGATTTAGAAGCTCAGAAACTATAAAATTAATGAAATAGGGAAAAAAATCTGTCAATAAAGTGATTATTGTTTATTTTCCTTTCAGGACAAGAGGACAAAACCAGCGCAGTTATTGGAACCATAATATCGACACTCGTTGTAGCATTCGCTGTCGCTTTAGCCATCGCTGGTTATGTAACGTTCATCAAAAAGCGTAAGTTCCCCCGATACTGTGACTTTCCCTGTAACATTGGGGTAACAGTCACCCCGCTATAGTTCCAGGGGTACCCAGGGCACAAATAAGCCCTCACCCCAAATCCCCCCCTAACTGGGCTTCAGGCTGGGCCCCCTTAGCCCATAACAAGGTTACAGATATATAGAAACATTGGGGTAACAGTCACCCCGCTATAGTTCCAGGGGTACCCAGGGCACAAATAAGCACCCCAAATCCCCCCCTAACTGGCCTTCAGGCTGGGCCCCCTTAGCCCATAACAAGGTTACAGATATATAGAAACATTGGGGTAACAGTCACCCCGCTATAGTTCCAGGGGTACCCAGGGCACAAGCACTCACCCCAAATCCCCCCCTAACTGGCCTTCAGGCTGGGCCCCCTTAGCCCATAACAAGGTTACAGATATATAGAAACATTGGGGTAACAGTCACCCCGCTATAGTTCCAGGGGTACCCAGGGCACAAATAAGCACTCACCCCAAATCCCCCCTAACTGGCCTTCAGGCTGGGCCCCCTTAGCCCATAACAAGGTTACAGATATATAGAAACATTGGGGTAACAGTCACCCCGCTATAGTTCCAGGGGTACCCAGGGCACAAATAAGCACTCACCCCAAATCCCCCCCTAACTGGACTTCAGGCTGGGCCCCCTTAGCCCATAACAAGGTTACAGATATATAGAAACATTGGGGTAACAGTCACCCCGCTATAGTTCCAGGGGTACCCAGGGCACAAATAAGCACTCACCCCAAATCCCCCCCTAACTGGCCTTCAGGCTGGGCCCCCTTAGCCCATAACAAGGTTACAGATATATAGAAACATTGGGGTAACAGTCACCCCGCTATAGTTCCAGGGGTACCCAGGGCACAAATAAGCACCCCAAATCCCCCCTAACTGGCCTTCAGGCTGGGCCCCCTTACCCCAATGTTTCTATATATCTGTAACCTTGTTATGGGCTAAGGGGGCCCAGCCTGAAGGCCAGTTAGGGGGGATTTGGGGTGAGTGCTTATTTGTGCCCTGGGTACCCCTGGAACTATAGCGGGGTGACTGTTACCCCAATGTTTCTATATATCTGTAACCTTGTTATGGGCTAACAGTCACCCCGCTATAGTTCCAGGGGTACCCAGGGCACAAATAAGCACTCACCCCAAATCCCCCCTAACTGGCCTTCAGGCTGGGCCCCCTTAGCCCATAACAAGGTTACAGATATATAGAAACATTGGGGTAACAGTCACCCCGCTATAGTTCCAGGGGTACCCAGGGCACAAATAAGCATTCACCCCAAATCCCCCCCTAACTGGCCTTCAGGCTGGGCCCCCTTAGCCCATAACAAGGTTACAGATATATAGAAACATTGGGGTAACAGTCACCCCGCTATAGTTCCAGGGGTACCCAGGGCACAAATAAGCACTCACCCCAAATCCCCCCCTAACTGGCCTTCAGGCTGGGCCCCCTTAGCCCATAACAAGGTTACAGATATATAGAAACATTGGGGTAACAGTCACCCCGCTATAGTTCCAGGGGTACCCAGGGCACAAATAAGCACTCACCCCAAATCCCCCCCTAACTGGCCTTCAGGCTGGGCCCCCTTAGCCCATAACAAGGTTACAGATATATAGAAACATTGGGGTAACAGTCACCCCGCTATAGTTCCAGGGGTACCCAGGGCACAAATAAGCACTCACCCCAAATCCCCCCCTAACTGGCCTTCAGGCTGGGCCCCCTTAGCCCATAACAAGGTTACAGATATATAGAAACATTGGGGTAACAGTCACCCTGCTATAGTTCCAGGGGTACCCAGGGCACAAGCACTCACCCCAAATTCCCCCCTAACTGGCCTTCAGGCTGGGCCCCCTTAGCCCATAACAAGGTTACAGATATATAGAAACATTGGGGTAACAGTCACCCCGCTATAGTTCCAGGGGTACCCAGGGCACAAATAAGCACTCACCCCAAATCCCCCCCTAACTGGCCGTCAGGCTGAGACAACAAGCCCAATGTTTGGGGTAAGAGTCACATTTTAGTTTAACACCTTTGGTGTTAAAACCCAGTGTAGAATCATAAAAGTTAAGAATCCAGCTAGGGCGGGGTGAGAATGAGCTTTGAACCCAATTGTGCTTATACTGCTGATTATTGTCTCACAAACAGATTGTTTTAGGTTTATAATCCTCAAATAAATCCCTCATAAAACAAGCAGAACCTCCCCTGAGTGGGATGGAATATAGTGAGATAATCACGCAGCCTCTTTATTATAGTGGTCTTTTATATGGGCACAGAACCCCCCAGTGACTGCTAATATCCTTATCATTTACAGTAGGGGGTACATTATCCCTTATAATACATGAGTGATACTCAGAGTTCCCTGTATAACTCAGCCTGCAGCCTTGTGCCTTTATATGGGGGGCACAGAACCCCTCAGTGACTGCTAATATCCTTATCAGTTACAGTAGGGGGTACATTATCCCTTATAATACATGAGTGATACTCAGAGTTCCCTGTATAACTCAGCCTGCAGCCTTGTGCCTTTATATGGGGGGCACAGAACCCCTCAGTGACTGCTAATATCCTTATCAGTTACAGTAGGGGGTACATTATCCCTTATAATACATGAGTGATACTCAGAGTTCCCTGTATAACTCAGCCTGCAGCCTTGTGCCTTTATATGGGGGGCACAGAACCCCTCAGTGACTGCTAATATCCTTATCATTTACAGTAGGGGGTACATTATCCCTTATAATACATGAGTGATACTCAGAGTTCCCTGTATAACTCAGCCTGCAGCCTTGTGCCTTTATATGGGGGGCACAGAACCCCTCAGTGACTGCTAATATCCTTATCATTTACAGTAGGGGGTACATTATCCCTTATAATACATGAGTGATACTCAGAGTTCCCTGTATAACTCAGCCTGCAGCCTTGTGCCTTTATATGGGGGGCACAGAACCCCTCAGTGACTGCTAATATCCTTATCATTTACAGTAGGGGGTACATTATCCCTTATAATACATGAGTGATACTCAGAGTTCCCTGTATAACTCAGCCTGCAGCCTTGTGCCTTTATATGGGGGGCACAGAACCCCTCAGTGACTGCTAATATCCTTATCATTTACAGTAGGGGGTACATTATCCCTTATAATACATGAGTGATACTCAGAGTTCCCTGTATAACTCAGCCTGCAGCCTTGTGCCTTTATATGGGGGGCACAGAACCCCTCAGTGACTGCTAATATCCTTATCATTTACAGTAGGGGGTACATTATCCCTTATAATACATGAGTGATACTCAGAGTTCCCTGTATAACTCAGCCTGCAGCCTTGTGCCTTTATATGGGGGGCACAGAACCCCTCAGTGACTGCTAATATCCTTATCATTTACAGTAGGGGGTACATTATCCCTTATAATACATGAGTGATACTCAGAGTTCCCTGTATAACTCAGCCTGCAGCCTTGTGCCTTTATATGGGGGGCACAGAACCCCTCAGTGACTGCTAATATCCTTATCATTTACAGTAGGGGGTACATTATCCCTTATAATACATGAGTGATACTCAGAGTTCCCTGTATAACTCAGCCTGCAGCCTTGTGCCTTTATATGGGGGGCACAGAACCCCTCAGTGACTGCTAATATCCTTATCATCTCACTAAATGGGTTTATTTGTTACAGAACCCCCCAAACTCTCTCCCATTACCGGAGCGGAACATTTGGTGCATATGAACAGGGCGACTCTCTCCTGCCAGATCTCTGAGTTCCGGCCCAAACCCGTAACAATTACATTGTGTTTGAAAAGAAAAGGGGGTGACATGGTAGCAATTTACTCCTGGAAATCCGAGGCCCAAACGGATCATTCTATAAAGAGAGCGGAACAGTCTGTGGCTATTGAGTTGGACGAGACGGAGCAGTTAGTGAGTAATGGAGACAGTTCCCTGCCCCCGGCACAGAGGGCGCTGCGAGTGGAAATGATTCCTCTGATAAAAACAAGTAAAAAGCACATTTCCAGCTGCCAGTGCACAATCCATATCACTCCCAGTGTAGAAGAGGACGACGGGGCAGAACTGTCAGTTTGGGTCACTCACCGGAGTCTGAGCCCTCCCATCTCTGTAAGTTGCCCTTTAAAGATAGAAGGAGGTAAGTAAGTTGCCCTTTACATATTCTGTAGCCATTATTATTACTGGCCTATTAGGCTTTCAGCGCACGTTGAAAACTGGTGTATTCTGATCAGAACCAATAAAAATATTGGGGGTTTCACACCACAATGTGTTGTATGGGCTGGCCCACAGCATTCCCACTGGCACACAGGTTAGGGGCAACAGTGGCCTGATCTAATTGCTACCAGTAAGGGCAGGTATAAACACTACTGGCAGTGGGGCAGGGGGGCATCTATACAAGGAGAGCAAATCCCATTCCATTAGGTGGGTTGGTTCTTTTTCCAGTAGCCCCCCCCCCCAGGGAGGGTTTCTAGACTGGCACAGAACTGGGGAATGGGGTCACAGTGCCATACTCACATATTCATATTGTTGGACTACAAATCCCAGAATAATGTAACATATAATGAAGGGTGAGGCATGCTGGGAGCTGTAGTCTAGCAACATCAGGGTTGTATTCTTAAAGCAATATTGCCCAATAAAGCTTTCCCCCAATGAGAATCCCAGCTGATGTGAGTAAATCCGGCTCCCTGTTCTCTGTTCCTGCAATTGGAGTTGGGAGCAATAAGCACAGTTTCCCAGCACTGAACAAGTCTGTCCCTTTATCCCCATGTCTGATTCCTGTGCCATATAATGACGGGAAAATGCCATCATTATCTCTATATGTAAGGTACCAGCAAGGGGCCTGACACAGTGCTGGGAATCAGCATTCTCATTGGTCACTTCTCTTGCATCTATAATGAAGGGAAAATGCCATCATTATCTCTATATGTAAGGTACCAGCAAGGGGCCTGACACGGGGAATCAGCATTCTCATTGGTCACTTCTCCTGCATCTATAATGAGGGGAAAATGCCATCATTATCTCTATATGTAAGGTACCAGCAAGGGGCCTGACACAGGGAATCAGCATTCTCATTGGTCACTTCTCTTGCATCTATAATGAAGTTTTCAGTTAGACAAATTCTCATTGGTCAATTGGTTTCCATGTGTAATTAGGTTGTTCATCAACTTCAAATGAGTAATTTCGGTGCCATAGGACATTGTAGCCACAGCTTTTAATATCTCTTTGTTCTCACTTGGCTTCTAACACCCAAAAACAACTTAATACTTGAATCTATTCTCGTTGATGTTTCTCTTGTGTCTCAAGACTTTCTCTGGATCCAATGTCCCTCATGTAAAACCCAACTGATCCCCTATCCGCCTCCACTATCTGACCTTGTATTTCCTTTCAATATTCAGTGAGCCCCAAGCTCTTCACCATTGTGTTTCCCCTTCGTATCCTCCATGGAGAATCCGTGACTCTAACTTGTCCCATCAATGGGTTCAAGCCAAAGCCGCTCTCTGTTACTTGGATACGAGTGGATTCCGCGGGTCAGCAAACTGAAATCGTCTCTTGGGAATATGGAACAACCAAGATGGATTATTCTAGATATTCTCACTGCCTGAAAGAGAACGTACATGAAGATCATTCCAACAGCTTCCTCAGTCTTCTGACCATGAAGCCGACAGTTAGAGAGGACCATGGAGTGAACTACATCTGCAGAACTTATCATTATGCAACAAACTCCGGAGCAGAAGAAAGAATGGAAATGTGTGTTTTAGGTAAAGAAATCTCTAGATTATAACTAAAAACCAATTTCCTATTTGGGGTGAAATGAGGGTTCGAGTGTGGAAATAGTTATAATGTCTTAGAAATTAACGAGTTTTCTCATTCTGTGTCTTGAGAACTTCAAAGCCCAAATTAAAGAAATTAATCATTTATCTGTTTATAAATCATTATATGTATATAAAACATTGTATTTATTGGAACCCTATCACCATGAAACTGATAAAACAATGTTTTTAAAGCTGGTCATGAACCCAAAAAGTCTTTAAATCACTGTATCATGGACATAATGGGGGGACATAACAGTATAAGGTATTTAGTAACATGGTTTGTAATGGAGGTGGCGCATAAGAGCAGGTATTGGGAATACAGGTATAGTACCCATTATCCAGAATGCTTGGGACCAAGGGTATTCCGGATAAGGGGTCTTTCCGTAATTCGGATCTCCATACCTTAAGTCTACTAAAGAATCAATAAACATTAATTAAACCCAATAGGGCTGTTCTGCCCCCAATAAGGGGTAATTATATCTTAGTTGGGATCAAGTACAGGTACTGTTTTATTATTACAGAGAAAAGGGAATCATTTAACCATTAAATAAACCCAATAGGGCTGTTCTGCCCCCAATAAGGGGTAATTATATCTTAGTTGGGATCAAGTACAGGTACTGTTTTATTATTACAGAGAAAAGGGAATCATTTAACCATGAAATAAACCCAATAGGGCTGTTCTGCCCCAATAAGGGGTAATTATATCTTAGTTGGGATCAAGTACAGGTACTGTTTTATTATTACAGAGAAAAGGGGATCATTTAACCATTAAATAAACCCAATAGGGCTGTTCTGCCCCCAATAAGGGGTAATTATATCTTAGTTGGGATCAAGTACAGGTACTGTTTTATTATTACAGATAAAAGGGAATCATTTAACCATGAAATAAACCCAATAGGGCTGTTCTGCCCCAATAAGGGGTAATTATATCTTAGTTGGGATCAAGTACAGGTACTGTTTTATTATTACAGAGAAAAGGGAATCATTTAACCATGAAATAAACCCAATAGGGCTGTTCTGCCCCCAATAAGGGGTAATTATATCTTAGTTGGGATCAAGTACAGGTACAGAGAAAAAGGAAATCAGTTTTAAAATTCTGAATTATTTGATTAAAATGGAGTCTATGGTAGACGGGCTTTCCGTAATTCGGAGCTTTCTGGATAACAGGTTTCCCGATAAGGGATCCCATACCTGTACAAATAATTCTACTTTACCCTATAAATAGACAAAAAAAGTAATGTGATTTAGGATACCATGGCTGTTGATGGTAGGGTTCTCCGGTTCCTCAATCCGGGTCATTATCTGCTGTTCAGCTGAAGACCATTGTGTCTCTCTAGAAGTTTAGATATGAGAATTCGGTGTATCCCCAATAATCCCGCCCAAAGGGAAGTGTATGTATCGCTGTCAATTCGGCCATTGAAAGGGCTAAAGGGTCTTCTCTTGCACTTTGCAGCTGTTCCAGAACTGAATCAAATCAAGACGTCACCAGAGATTCCATGTGTTGGGGAAGAGATGAAGTTCTCTTGCAAGATCCACTCCTTCCACCCACAAAACTTGACAGTTTCCTGGTACAAAGAGAGTGAAGTCTTGTCAACGGAGAGCAGCACGACTGTTGCTAATGATAACGGGTTGTTGAGTTTCACCAGCTGTATAACATACAGACCCAGTGTGATGGACATTGGGAAGAGGTTCCGGTGTGAGGTCTCTCATCCGAGTCTCCAACATCCTAAATGTGTTTCCTGGGAACTGAAACATCTGGGTAAGTAGAACTTTATTCAACCTTTACTACATTCTGGGTTCTGATCTTGGCACCAGAAGGGTTGTTATAATGATATTTCAGTTCCTGCGGTCTCATAGTCACCTTCACTGTCTTTCTGCTCATATTACAGTTCATAACCCGAGTGTAAGTGATATAAAATGCAATCCTGAAATTCTGGAGCGCAACCAACCGGCAGTGTTATCGTGTATTATAAAGGATTTCTATCCTGAAGACCTCGCCATCCGCTGGTACAAAGGACTGGAACCTGTCTCTTGTAATAATTACACAGAGGTCCTACAGGAAGACACAACATCAGGATTTTTCTCCAAAACCACAGAAATGTCGTTCATTCCATCCATCAATGACCACGGGACAGAGTTCCACTTGGAGGTTACGGCCTCTGGGGAGGTTGTCAAAAGGACAATTTGTATAGAACTAAAGGGTATGTGTAACTGGGCAACCTGATCAAGGGTAAATGGGAGCCATTTTGTCTACTGTGTTTATTGAGAAATGGGCTTAGCACAAACCCCCTTTTAGCTAGATCTTCCCACTGGGACAAAACCACCTTCTTTGAATCCTTGACTTGGGTTATGGTGTGAGGGGTTCCTATCTGTGCTGTATCTGTTCATAAAGGCTAATTGTTCATGTTCATGGCTGAAGCAGAATGTCAAGGGCCCTTTCTCCAAAGCTGCCCATTCACATATCAATGAAGTTGTATAAATCGATTTTTAGTATGTGTATGGTGGGCCTCCAAGCTCGGCTGATATCCATGTAGTGTAGATATAGGATATAAAAAAAATATGGCAATTTACTGATGCACCATATCTACCAGTGTGTGCTCTCCTAACCAGAGGCACTGGGTTATATCAGGAGAAGATTTAAGAAGAAGATAGAAGATGGTATATGGTAGATGTTAGAAGGTAGATGGTAGAAGTTAGGAGGTAGATGGTAGAAGTTAGAAGGTAGATGGTAGAAGTTAGAAGGTAGATGGTAGAAGTTAGATGGTAGAAGTTAGAAGGTAGATGGTAGAAGGTAGAAGGTAGATGGTAGAAGGTAGATGGTAGATGGTAGAAGTTAGAAGGTAGAAGGTAGATGGTAGAAGGTAGATGGTAGAAGTTAGAAGGTAGAAGGTAGATGGTAGAAGGTAGATGGTAGAAGTTAGATGGTAGATGGTAGAAGGTAGATGGTAGAAGGTAGATGGTAAAAGTTAGAAGGTAGATAGTAGAAGGTAGATGGTAGAAGGTAGATGGTAGAAGGTAGATGGTAGAAGTTAGAAGGTAGATGGTAGAAGGTAGATGGTAGAAGGTAGAAGGTAGATGGTAGATGGTAGAAGTTAGAAGGTAGATGGTAGATGGTAGAAGGTAGATGGTAGATGGTAGATGGTAGAAGTTAGAAGGTAGAAGGTAGATGGTAGAAGGTAGATGGTAGAAGGTAGATGGTAGAAGTTAGAAGGTAGATGGTAGAAGTTAGAAGGTAGATGGTAGAAGGTAGATGGTAGAAGTTAGATGGTAGATGGTAGAAGGTAGATGGTAGAAGGTAGATGGTAGAAGTTAGAAGGTAGATAGTAGAAGGTAGATGGTAGAAGGTAGATGGTAGAAGTTAGAAGTTAGAAGGTAGATTAAACCAGTCTTGTTCTGAGTACCGGGTGATCCTGCTGCTCTGAATAGATAATGGACTTGGCTTCAGAAAACAAAACAATGCCAATGGGTGACAGTCAGGGGAGGACACTATGGGACTACATGAAGTATAAACAAAGGGTCAGAGTTGATAAAGGGAATGGGAAAATGGGCTAAAATCACATGACTGCAGAAAAGTGACATTTTATTATATGATAATAGTTTCCCTTTAATTATTTTATTTAATTACAAGAAAAGAACGTCATTGATGTGGGATTTTTTTTTCCCACTATTGTAGGGACCCCAGTCAGTTCCCAACCCATTAGGGACCTGTGTATTTTGCCATGTTCCAATATGAGTAAATGAAGAAATAATACTGAACTGATCCTTATTTATATTTCAATATGTGTTACCTTTCAGGGCTGCCACAAGTCAAAGATATCATTTGCAATAAGCACCCCCCAAAATATGGAGAAGAACTAACCCTAAGCTGCGAGGTGATTGGATGCAACGCCCGAGACATCACAGCGGAATGGCGAGAGAACGATATTCCCATATTTCCCAGGAGAGAAATGAAAGCAGAAACCCAAATACACGCAAATTCCATCTCCTTCCGCCTCATACTGACGCCCACAGCAGAGCATTATGGGAAATTATTTACCTGCCTGATAAAGCACAAGGATTTAATGCACCCAATTAAGAAGAATATCTCCCTGAGGCTGCCGGGTAGGGAGAACTGACCCATCCTTACAGGTCTCAGCAATAAAATAAATTATATTTTTTTAACTTTTTCTCGTTTTCTCTTCCAGATGTGCCGCCCACCTTATCCGAAATCACAGTTTTCCCCAAAAGACCTGAGGCCAACAGAAGAGCCTCCTTCACTATCTCCATCTCTGGCTTCTCACATAAAGGCCTCCAAGTCAAGTGGCTGAAATCCTTCACTCCCCTTACAGCGAATATAGAGACCACAGCGCCCCTAGCAGGAAGGGACGGGTTATACAGTTGCACCAGCACATTGAGATACACCCCCACCGACAGCGACCATGACAAGTTCATCCGATGTGAAGTCACTGCCAACAGGGAAATCAAGGGGAAACAGTTCCAGTTATATCTCAGGGGTAAGGTCCCGAGTCCTGTTTGGGTCCCAGTTATAGGAGCTTCATTGGAGGCCAATGGCTCCATCCAAAGGCTTCCAACCCCGGGGCACCAATAACTGCCCCTCTGCATTCATCATGGCACCAGGGAATGTCTGGAAATATACACACAGTGGGGCAACATTGTCCCATCATTCCCATCATTCCCATCATTCCCATCGTAATACCGAACTCACTCACAGGAATCCTTGCAATAGTCTTTAAAGCCAAAGTTTGTATTTGTTTAAAAAAAAAAAAAAATGATCATTAATTCCCATAATTATCCATTAGACTTTTTTCCAATTTTTCCCTTTTTCAGTTTAATCATTTCTATAATTTTATTTGTAGGGGATGAACCCAAGAGCAACCTAACCCCGACTGGTAAGTAATATTCCCAATAATGTCAAACTCCCCCGTGTACAGAATTGATTCAGATACATGTATGGTAGCATGAGGAGTTGCTCTCACCCACCCTTGAATCCCTGCACCCTTGCACCCCTGCACCCTTGCACCCCTACACCCTTGCACCCCTGCACTCTTGCACCCCTGCACCGTTGCACCCCTACACCCATGCACCCCTGCACTCTTGCACCCATGCACCCCTACACCCATGCACCCCTGCACTCTTGCATCCCTGCACCCATGCACCCCTGTACCCTTGCACCCCTACACCCTTGCACCCCTGCACTCTTGCACCCCTGCACTCTTGCACCCCTGCACCCTTGCATCCTTGCACCCTTGCACCCCTGCACCCTTGCACCCTGCACCCTACACCCTTGCACCCCTGCACCCTTGCACCCCTGCACTCTTGCACCCCTCTACCCCTGCACCCTTGCACCCCTGCACCCTTGCATCCTTGCACCCCTACACCCTTGCACCCCTGCACCCCTGTACCCCTGCACCCTTGCATCCTTGCACCCTTGCACCCCTACACCCTTGCACCCCTGCACTCTTGCACCCCTGCACCGTTGCATCCTTGCACCCTTGCACCCCTACACCCATGCACCCATGCAGCCCTGCACTCTTGCACCCATGCACCCCTACACCCATGCACCCCTGCACTCTTGCACCCATGCACCCCTACACCCATGCACCCCTGTACCCTTGCACCCCTACACCCTTGCACCCCTGCACTCTTGCACCCCTGCACCCTTGCATCCTTGCACCCCTGCACCCTTGCACCCTGCACCCTTGCACCCTACACCCTTGCACCCCTGCACCCTTGCACCCCTACACCCTTGCACCCCTGCACTCTTGCACCCCTCTACCCCTGCACCCTTGCACCCCTACACCCTTGCATCCTTGCACCCCTACACCCTTGCACCCCTGCACCCTTGCACCCCTGAACCTTTGCACCCCTGCACCCCTGCACCCCTGTACCCCTGCACCCTTGCACCCCTGCACCCCTACACCCTTGCACCCCTGCACCCTTGCACCCCTGCACCCTTGCACCCCTGCACCCTTGCACCCATGCACCCTTGCACCCCTGAACCCTTGCACCCATGCACCCTTGCACCCATGCACCCTTGCACCCACACTTCTACTTCATTTACTCTAATGGGGTTCACATGAACGTAGACGTGTTGAGGCCAAACTGTATATTTACCGACATGAATAATAAAATGGCAATTACAATATCTTTTCCTAAGCAACAGAAGGAAGGAAAGTTCCAGTGCAAAAAGAGGTAGAAGTGGGGGAGATTGTGTGTGTGACCCCCCCCAGCCCCAGGGAGGGAGAGGCCGTTACCCTTCAGTGCATCATTAGAGGGCAAGATGCACAACATGGAGACTTCTCCTGGAGTGACGGGATGTTCCCCATTGATGAAAGCCAAATAGACAACTCCAACCTCCCTGATGGCTCCGGCTGTATCTCCAGGGTCACCTTCACTCCTGAACATGGCAAAATAAGGTTTGAGGCCACATTTAACTTCGTAACCACGGAGAGAACCTACCTACTGCAACTGGTATGAGATGTATAAGTTACTGGGGATCTACAGACATTGTACAGACTGTAGCAAACGCTCTTCAACAAGCTCAGGAGAACCAACCCAAGAGCCTTCAGAGCACAAAGCTAATGACTATGTTTATTGTATTGAGTTACAGATCCATCCGCTGAGGCCAATTGTGGTCTCCAATGAAAATTGGAAAACAATTCAATAAAATAATGGGATGTAATGAGGGTGCGACGCCACAATACAAAGACAACCAATAAATACCCTTCTCTCAAAGCCAATAAGGAAGAGCAGTAGAACCTAATGGAACTGAGTGTAGGGCGGCCCACGGGGGATACAAATGTCTATTTTATATTGCAATTTATGGGCACAACTGGTTATTATTACATTAAATGGGCGGGGGCAGGATGGCTTAATGCCCTTTACTCATTGCTAGGGTGGGGCAGTCCGACTGTGTTTGTCTGATTGAAGGGTAAAAACTATTGTTCGACCAATAAACCAAAGAAATAGACAGAGACTGAATACTCGGAGCGTCTAATAACAAACACGAGTTGATCCTGAGCCGCTTGTTAAACAAATAAATGGGAATTAAATATATTTGTATCTTCTGCTCTGGATTCTCATCCTTTTATCTTCATTTTTATTCTTTTCTACGTCAGTTTCTTTCTGTCGTTAAAGAATAAAGAACCTTTGTTTTGTGTTTGTTTTATTGTATATTTGTTGTTTAGTTTCCTAACTGTTGCTGTGATGCTGAGCTGTCTCGCATTGTTATTATATACAACTGGGGAGACTGGGGGAGACTGGGGGGACTGGGGAGACTGGGGGAGACTGGGGGGGACTGGGGGGGACTGGGGGGGGACTGGGGGGGACTGGGGGGGACTGGGGGGGACTGGGGGAGACTGGGGAGACTGGGGGGACTGGGGGAGACTGGGGGAGACTGGGGGGGACTGGGGAGACTGGGGAGACTGGGGGGGCTGTGGGTAGGGGCCCATCTATCAACATTTATATACAAATAGGAATAAAAAGAAGAATAAAGTTTATCGCTGCTCATTGGCGTCTATGGAATTATTTATTATTTATTTATTATTATCTCTTTAGGGGTTTTATCCACTTAATTTTACTACATTTCATTTGAAATGCTTCAGTCTGATTGGGCTACTGAATTGACCAGATCTGATTGGTCAGATGGATAAAGCCATTAACCTTGCAGAGGGATCTCTGAATGAGCTGCTCCTTTTCTAATTACAGAAGGCTCATTAATGCCCCAAATCTCACGGAGTTTATTTTGCTCGTCAGTAACAATTAGGATATAAATAACGAACCCCTCAGGACAGACAGACATTACAGACAGACACAGTGTTGCTCCCGAGGGATGTGAATGTGTAAGGGGAATACTTATTATAGTGTGTTGCCCATAGCAACCAATCAGCAATTAGATTTGAACGTCACCTAAAAGTTAGAAAACAATGATCTGATTGGTTGCTATGGGCAGCCTCCCTGGGGATGTTGGCTTATAATAAAGCAAAGTAAAACTAAGGTTCAGTAGAAGCGCTGAGCACATAAAAGAGGGTTCTTGGGTGGAAATATAAGCTTCAGGGGTGAGGGAGACACTGGTCCGAACCCCAATAAGCAGAGAAATATAAGCAGTTAGTTAAAAATAAAGTCTAATTTATTTCACATTACATCACCAATGAGAATTCTACTGATAAATAACTTCATTATAAATGCAGGAGAAGTGACCAATGAGAATGCTGATTCCCTGTGTCAGGCCCCTTGCTGGTACCTTACATATAGAGATAATGATGGCATTTTCCCGTCATTATATGGCACAGGAATCAGACATGGGGATAAAGGGACAGACTTGTTCAGTGCTGGGAAACTGTGCTTATTGCTCCCAACTCCAATTGCAGGAACAGAGGACAGACAGATATAGTTATTTATATAGAGCTAGTTATGCACTCAGCACTGCAGAACATTAAATGAATAGAACAAACAGGGGCCAATACAGTAACAAATACAAAGTACAGTTTCATTAAAGATTAAGAAAAATGTTATAGAGAAAAAAGGGAGGAAGTTCCTGCCCCATAGAGCTTACAATCTAATTTCTTAAAAACCTCCTTTCCTAATATTAATTTGTCAAACAGAAATATGTAAAATAAGGAGACTGACCCTGCCTGCAAGTTAAGCCATGGGACAGTTGTCCCCTTTTAGGGTTAGGGCTAGGGTTAGGGTTAGGGATAGGGATAGGGATAGGGATAGGGATAGGGTTAGGGATAGGGTTAGGGCTAGGGTTAGGGATAGGGATAGGGTTAGGGATAGGGTTAGGGCTAGGGTTAGGTTTAGGGCTAGGGCTAGGGATAGGGTTAGGGATAGGGTTAGGGCTGGGGTTAGGGCTAGGGTTAGGGCTAGGGTTAGGGCTGGGGTTAGGGCTAGGGGTAGGGCTAGGGTTAGGGCTAGGATTAGGGTTAGGGTTAGGGTTAGGGCTAGGGTTAGGGCTGGGGTTAGGGCTAGGGGTAGGGCTAGGGTTATGGCTAGGGTTGGGGATAGGGTTAGGGATAGGGTTAGGGTTGGGGTTAGGGTTGGGTTAGGACTAGGGTTGGGGTTAGGGTTAGGGTTGGGGTTAGGGTTGGGGTTAGGGATAGGGTTGGGGTTAGGGATAGGGTTAGGGTTGGGGTTAGGGTTGGGGTTAGGGATAGGGTTGGGGTTAGGGATAGGGTTAGGGATAGGGTTGGGGTTGGGGTTAGGGTTGGGGTTAGGGCTACGGTTAGGGCTAGGGTTGGGGTTAGGGCTAAGGCTAGGGTTAGGGCTAGGGTTAGGGTTAGGGCTAGGGTTGGGGTTAGGGTTAGGGCTAGGGTTAGGGCTAGGGTTAGGGTTGGGGTTAAGGTTGGGGTTAGGGTTGGGGTTAGGGTTGGGGTTAGGGCTAGGGTTGGGGTTAGGGCTAGGGCTAGGGTTAGGGTTAGGGTTGGGGTTAGGGTTGGGGTTAGGGTTGGGGTTAGGGTTGGGGTTAGGGTTGGGGTTAGGGTTAGGGTTTGGGTTGGGGTTAGGGCTAGGGTTAGGGTTATGGTTGGGTTTAGGGCTAGGGTTGGGGTTAGGGCTAGGGTTAGGGTTAGGGTTGGGGTTAGGGTTGGGGTTAGGGTTGGGGTTAGGGTTGGGGTTAGGGTTGGGGTTAGGGTTAGGGATTGGGTTGGGGTTAGGGTTGGGGTTAGGGCTAGGGTTAGGGTTATGGTTTGGGTTAGGGATAGGGTTTGGGTTAGAGTTAGGGCTAGGGTTAGGGCTAGGGTTAGGGCTAGGGCTACGGTTAGGGCTAGGGTTGGGGTTAGGGTTGGGGTTAGGGCTAGGGTTAGGGTTAGGGCTAGGGTTAGGTCTAGGGTTAGGTCTAGGGTTAGGTCTAGGGTTAGGTCTAGGGTTAGGGTTAAAGTTAGGGTTTTTGTTAGAGTTAGGGTTAGGGTTAGGGTTAAGGTTAGGGATAGGGTTAGGGATAGGGTTAGGGCTAGGGCTAGGGTTAGGGATAGGGTTAGGGATAGGGCTAGGGTTAGGGATAGGGTTAGGGATAGGGCTAGGGTTAGGGCTAGGGTTAGGGCTGGGGTTAGGGCTAGGGATAGGGTTAGGGTTAGGGCTAGGGTTAGGGCTGGGGTTAGGGATAGGGTTGGGGTTAGGGATAGGGTTAGGGATAGGGTTGGGGTTGGGGTTAGGGTTGGGGTTAGGGCTACGGTTAGGGCTAGGGTTGCGGTTAGGGCTAAGGCTAGGGTTAGGGCTAGGGTTAGGGCTAGGATTGTGTTGGGGTTAAGGTTGGGGTTAGGGTTGGGGTTAGGGTTGGGGTTAGGGTTGGGGTTAGGGTTGGGGTTAGGGCTAGGGTTGGGGTTAGGGCTAGGGCTAGGGTTAGGGTAGGGTTAGGGTTGGGTTTAGGGCTAGGGTTGGGGTTAGGGTTAGGGCTAGGGTTAGGGCTAGGGCTAGGGTTAGGGTTGGGGTTAGGGTTGGGGTTAGGGTTGGGGTTAGGGTTGGGGTTAGGGTTAGGGATTGGGTTGAGGTTAGGGTTGGGGTTAGGGCTAGGGTTAGGGTTAGGGTTTGGGTTAGGGATAGGGTTTGGGTTAGAGTTAGGGCTAGGGTTAGGGCTAGGGTTACAGTTAGGGCTAGGGTTGGGGTTAGGGATAGGGTTAGGGCTAGGGTTAGGTCTAGGGTTAGGTCTAGGGTTACGGTTAAAGTTAGGGTTAGGGCTAGGGTTAGGGCTAGGGTTACAGTTAGGGCTAGGGTTGGGATTAGGGATAGGGTTAGGGCTAGGGTTAGGTCTAGGGTTAGGTCTAGGGTTACGGTTAAAGTTAGGGTTAGGGCTAGGGTTAGGATTAGGGTTAGGGTTTTTGTTAGAGTTAGGGTTAGGGTTAGGGTTAAGGTTAGGGATAGGGTTAGGGATAGGGTTAGGGCTAGGGCTAGGGATAGGGTTAGGGATAGGGCTAGGGTTAGGGTTAGGGATAGGGCTAGGGTTAGGGCTAGGGTTAGGTTTAGGGCTAGGTTTAGGGCTAGGGCTAGGGTTAGGGCTAGGGTTAGGGCTAGGGTTAGGGCTAGGGTTAGGGATAGGGATAGGGCTAGGGTTAGGGCTAGGGTTAGGGTTAGGGCTAGGGCTAGGGTTAGGGCTAGGGTTAGGGCTGGGGTTAGGGCTAGGGATAGGGTTAGGGCTAGGGTTAGGGCTGGGGTTAGGGATAAAGTTAGGGTTGGGTTTAGGGTTGGGGTTAGGGTTGGGGTTAGGGCTAGGGTTGGGGTTAGGGCTAGGGTTAGGTTTAGGGTTGGGTTTAGGGTTGGGGTTTGGGTTAGGGTTAGGGTTAGGGCTAGGGTTAGGGTTAGGGTTAGGTTTAGGGTTGGGTTTAGGGTTGGGGTTTGGGTTAGGGCTAGGGTTAGGGCTAGGGTTAGGGTTTGGGTTGGGGTTAGGGCTAGGGTTTGGGTTAGGGTTGGGGTTAGGGCTAGGGTTTGGGTTAGGGTTGGGGTAAGGGTTAGGGCTAGGGTTGGGGTTAGGGATAGGGTTAGGGCTAGGGTTAGGGCTAGGGTTAGGGCTAGGGTTGGGGTTAGGGTTGGGGTTAGGGTTAGGGTTGGGGTTAGGGTTAGGGTTTGGGTTACGGTTGGGGTTACAGTTGGGGTTAGGGCTAGGGTTATGGTTTGGGTTAGGGTTGGGGTTAGGGCTAGGGTTTGGGTTAGGGTTGGGGTAAGGGTTAGGGCTAGGGTTGGGGCTAGGGTTAGGGCTAGGGTTAGGGCTAGGGTTGGGGTTAGGGTTGGGGTTAGGGTTAGGGTTAGGGTTAGGTCTAGGGTTGGGGTTAGGGTTGGGGTTAGGGCTAGGGTTATGGTTAGGCTTTGGGTTAGAGTTAGGGTTCAGGCTATGGTTAGAGTTATGGGTTTGGTTAGGGCTAGGGTTAGGGTTTGGGTTGGGGTTAGGGTTAGGGATAGGGTTAGAGTTAGGGTTTGGGTTAGGGTTAGGGCTAGGGGTAGGGCTAGGGTTATGGCTAGGGTTGGGGATAGGGTTAGGGTTGGGGATAGGGTTAGGGATAGGGTTAGGGTTTGGGTTAGGGATAGGGTTAGGGTTTTGGTTGGGGTTAGGGTTAGGGATAGGGATAGGGTTAGAGTTAGGGTTAGGGGTTAGGGCTAGGGTTATGGCTAGGGTTGGGGATAGGGTTAGGGATAGGGTTGGGGTTGAGGTTAGGACTAGGGTTGGGGTTAGGGCTAGGGCTAGGGTTAGGGTTGGGGTTAGGGTTGGGGTTAGGGTTGGGGTTAGGGATAGGGTTGGGGTTAGGGATAGGGTTGGGGTTAGGGTTGGGGTTAGGGGGGGGTTGGGGTTAGGGTTGGGGATAGGGTTGGGGTTAGGGTTGGGGTTAGGGCTAGGGTTAGGGATAGGGTTGGGGTTAGGGTTGGGGTTAGGGTTTGGGTTACGGTTGGGGTTACGGTTGGGGTTAGGGCTAGGGTTAGGGCTAGGGTTAGGGCTAGGGTTAGGGCTAGGGATAGGGTTAGGGTTAGGGCTAGGGTTTGGGCTAGGGTTAGGGTTAGGGTTAGGGTTAGGGCTGGGGTTAGGGCTAGGGTTATGGCTAGGGTTGGGGATAGGGATAGGGTTAGGGTTGGGGTTAGGACTAGGGTAGGGGTTAGGGCTAGGGTTTGTGCTAGGGTTAGGGCTAGGGTTAGGGCTGGGGTTAGGGCTAGGGTTATGGCTAGGGTTGGGGATAGGGATAGGGTTAGGGTTGGGGTTAGGACTAGGGTAGGGGTTAGGGCTAGGGTTTGTGCTAGGGTTAGGGCTAGGGTTAGGGCTGGGGTTAGGGCTAGGGGTAGGGCTAGGGTTATGGCTAGGGTTGGGGATAGGGTTAGGGTTGGGGTTAGGGTTGGGGTCAGGGTTGGGGTTGGGGTTAGGGTTGGGGTTAGGGATAGGGTTAGGGTTGGGGTTAGGGTTGGGGTTAGGGTTTGGGTTAGGGTTGGGGTTAGGGTTGGGGTTAGGACTAGGGTAGGGGTTAGGGCTAGGGTTTGTGCTAGGGTTAGGGTTAGGGCTAGGGTTAGGGCTGGGGCTAGGGCTAGGGGTAGGGCTAGGGTTATGGCTAGGGTTGGGGATAGGGATAGGGTTAGGGTTGGGGTTAGGGTTGGGGTTTGGGTTGGGGTTAGGGTTGGGGTTAGGGTTAGGGTTAGGGTTGGGGTTAGGGTTGGGGTTAGGGTTGGGGTTAGGGATAGGGTTAGGGTTGGGGTTAGGGTTGGGGTTAGGGTTGGGGTTGGGGTTGGGGTTAGGGTTGGGGTTAGGGTTGGGGTTAGGGATAGGGTTAGGGATAGGGTTGGGGTTGGGGTTGGGGTTGGGGTTAGGGTTAGGGTTAGGGATAGGGTTAGGGCTAGGGTTAGGGTTTGGGTTACGGTTGGGGTTACGGTTGGGGTTAGGGCTAGGGTTATTGTTTGGGTTAGGGATAGGGTTAGGGATAGGGTTGGGGTTAGGGTTGGGGTTAGGGTTTGGGTTACGGTTGGGGTTACGGTTGGGGTTTGGGCTAGGGTTATGGTTTGGGTTAGGGATAGGGTTTGGGTTAGAGTTAGGGCTAGGGTTAGAGCTAGGGTTAGGGCTACGGTTAGGGCTAGGGTTGGGGTTAGGGCTAGGGCTAGGGTTAGGGCTAGGGTTAGGGTTTGGGCTAGTGTTGGGGTTAGGGCTAGGGCTAGGGTTAGGGCTAGGGTTAGGGCTAGGGTTAGGGCTAGGGTTAGGGCTAGGGTTAGGGCTAGGGTTAGGGCCAGGGTTAG
Source organism: Xenopus tropicalis (assembly GCF_000004195.4). NCBI lineage: Eukaryota > Metazoa > Chordata > Amphibia > Anura > Pipidae > Xenopus > Xenopus tropicalis. Next base: position 1,867,702 of record NC_030680.2, on the reverse strand, counting down.
GGTTTAGGTTAGGGCTAGTGTTGGGGTTAGGGCTAGGGCTAGGGTTAGGGCTAGGGATAGGGTTAGGGATAGGGTTGGTGTTAGGGTTGGTGTTAGGGCTAGGGTTAGGGCTAGATTTAGGGTTAGGGCTAGGGTTAGGTTTGGTGTTAGGGCTAGTGTTAGGGCTAGTGTTAGGGCTAGTGTTAGGGCTAGTGTTAGGGCCAGGGTTAGGGTTAGGGTTGGTGTTAGGGCTAGGGCTAGAGTTAGGGTTGGTGTTAGGGCTAGTGTTAGGGCTAGGGTTAGGGTTTTGGTTAGAGTTAGGGCTAGTGTTAGGGCTATGGCTATGGTTAGGGCTATGGTTAGGGCTATGGTTAGGGTTAGGGCTAGGGCTAGGGTTAGGATTTTTGTTAGGGCTAGGGTTAGGGCTAGGGCTATGGTTAGGGCTAGGGTTAGGGTTAGGGATAGGGTTAGGGATAGGGATAGGGTTAGGGATAGGGTTAGGGATAGGGTTAGGGATAGGGATAGGGTTAGGGATAGGGTTAGGGATAGGGTTAGGGTTAGGGATAGGGTTAGGGATAGGGTTATGGTTAGGGCTCGGGCTAGGGTTAGGGATAGGGTTAGGGATAGGGATAGGGTTAGGGATAGGGTTAGGGATAGGGTTAGGGATAGGGATAGGGTTAGGGATAGGGTTAGGGCTAGGGCTAGGGATAGGGTTAGGGTTAGGGATAGGGTTAGGGATAGGGTTATGGTTAGGGCTAGGGCTAGGGTTAGGGTTAGGGATAGGGATAGGGTTATGGTTAGGGCTAGGGTTATGGTTAGGGCTAGGGTTATGGTTAGGGTTATGGTTAGGGCTAGGGTTATGGTTAGGGTTAGGGATAGGGATAGGGTTATGGTTAGGGTTAGGGTTATGGTTAGGGTTATGGTTAGGGCTAGGGTTATGGTTAGGGATAGGGATAGGGTTATGGTTAGGGCTAGGGTTATGGTTAGGGTTAGGGTTGAGGGGAGCGGCCAGCCCTTACACCAGTTGCTATAAAGAACCCAAACACAAAGCACTCTGATAACGAGGGGACTACCTATGGGATCTCCCTCTATATTTAATATGGAGAAGTCTGTAAATGTTATGGAAAATGGGCTGATTCCTCAAGATGGAGAGATAAAGAACTGTTAATTGTAATTGGGAGTCACATAAAGAAGACATCATTATAGACAAAGTGCGACTGAAGATTAAGTTTAGATGAGAACTATAGTACAACCAAAGCCCTCCCCAGTCTGAGCCTGGTTAAGAAGACTAATCCAGCAGCTCATTGTGAGGAGAAACAAGTTACTCATGAAAAAGAAGACATGATACGAAGATAAAGGCACAATAATGGGGTTTCTGAGTGAGGATAAAATAGACTGAGAGATTAGAAACTCATGAGTCACATTGGGAAGATGTCTCTATAGAGAGAGTGCTGCTACTAAAACTTTTTATATCTAAGTGCGTCTCTATGATTGGGAGCCCTTTAGCCTCAGAGCCAAGATGGCCGAGGGGCCCAAGGTGCTGGTTTCAGTCTCCTCCGGAGATGTGGGTTGGGGTCCCACTTGGGGTGCAACTCTTCTTGCTGCCAAACCTGCATGTGATCAGTCACATAGGAATCTCACAGAAACCAATGCGTCTGAATTATATATATATATTGTTATTTATTTAGCACTGTTTATGCACTCAGCACTGCAGAACATTAAATGAACAGAACATTGGACTGGGGTGTGTGGGTCCCACCGGGGCTGCCCCCCCCCCTTCATATAGATCTATACTTGTATGTGAATAGATTTCCCATTTGTCGGATTTATAACAATGTTTTACCCTGTATCAGTCGGTATAAATGATCAGTTTGGGTGAATGCGGCGCCTGAAGCAGGGACCGATGTAACCCCAAAAGCTCACACTCTATACAAAACAATTTTTCCGGGTTTGACAAGTCTCTGCTGCTACAGGTTTATCCTGAGAAACTTACTGCGACGTCAAATGAGTTTAGAATTTCCCTCGTTTCATTATTCCCGTAATTAAACACATTCCCCCAAATACTCCCCAGGCATTAAACACAGTTATTTCCCTTTTATCCTTCACATATTTTCACTTTCTGTTCAAATTTGACTCTCATTTCCCTCTTTATCTTCCTCTATTTATATTTCTCTCTTATTATCAGACTCTCTGTCTTCTCCTGCCCTTTCTGTTGTGCTTCCCATCTTCCCCATGTATTCTGCCTCAAGCCCCCCCCTCGGTGCCCTTGGTACCCAGTAAAGCATCAGTTTCAGCGCCAGAGACCCCAGAGGCATAACTATAGATAGCGCCAGGGCCGCCATCAGAAATCGCGGGGCCCCTCACAACAAAATTTTCTGGGCCCCACCCTCCCACGCCCCCAATGGCCCCTCCCATCAATACAAGGGACACACAGGCATTGGTAGCGAGGGCCCCCTAAAACATTGGTAGCCAGGGCCCCCCTAAAACATTTGTGGCCAAGGGTTACGTTTTGCATTGGTGCCAGGGCAGGGACCCACTAAAACATTAGTGGTCCTCCCCCCGTGTCCCCATACAATGGCCCGCTCTCCGCTGCTTCCTTACTGCTTCTTCCCGCTCACCCCACCCAGCATCCTCCTGCTTCTTCCAGGGCACCCCAAGCATTCTTCAGTTCCCCCCAGCATCCTGCTGCTTCCTTCAGGGCCCCCCCCAAGCATCCTCCTCCTTCCCCCAGGGCCCCCCCAAGCATCCTCCACCTTCCCCCAGGGCCCCCCAAGCATCCTCCACCTTGCCCCAGGCCCCCCCAAGCATCCCCCACCTCCCCCCCAAGCATCCTCCACCTTCCCCCAGGCCCCCCCCAAGCATCCTCCACCTTGCCCCAGGCCCCCCCCAAGCATCCTCCACCTTGCCCCAGGCCCCCCCCAAGCATCCTCCACCTTGCCCCAGGCCCCCCCCAAGCATCCTCCACCTTGCCCCAGCCCCCCCCCCAAGCATCCTCCACCTTACCCCAGGCCCCCCCCAAGCATCCTCCACCTTGCCCCAGGCCCCCCCAAGCATCCCCCACCTTGCCCCAGGCCCCCCCCAAGCATCCCCCACCTTCCCCCAGGGCCCCTCAAGCATCCTCCAGTCCCCTCCCCTTGCAGCCGCCGCCAGAATTTTTCTGCATCCTGTAACTCTGTCAGTTGTCCCGGGCCCAGGCGTTTAAAGGGGGCCCGGCCGGGCTGTATCATTGTTATCGCTGGTGTCCGCTGTTATGTCCCGAACTCCCCGCTGCATGTGCGCTTTTATAGGGTTGCGCCCCGTGCGTGTGACGTCAGTACGCACGGGGCGCAACCTTATAAAAGCGCACATGCAGCGGGGAGTTCGGGACATAACAGCGGACACCAGCGATAACAATGATACAGCCCGGCCGGGCCCCCTTTAAACGCCTGGGCCCGGGACAACTGTACCCCCTGTGCCCCCCTGATGGCGGCCCTGGATAGCGCAGACACTGTGGTCATGCTGGGGGGTCCTGGCTAGCCCCCCATGTGTTCCGGGGCCACTGGAGGGGGGTGATACAGTGTGGGAAAGGGGTCGGAACCAGGGGTAGGTGGAAGAGAAGGTACCTGGCGCCCCCCCATCATTGTGCCCTAGGCAGGTACCTCTTCACAAACATATGTGTGCTTTAGTTTTGGGGTTGCAGTTAGAGATGGGGGTGCATGAAGATTCTTTAGTAGTGATGGGCAAAATGTTTCGCCATTGGCGGATTGTTTCGCGAAACGGATGAAAAAATTAGCCGCGTAAAAATTCGCCGCACGGCCAAAAATTGTCGCTGGCGTCAAAAAAGAATAGTTGCGGGCGTCAAAAAAATAGCCGCGCGATGAAATAATATCCATGGGCGACAAAATAATAGTTGCGGGCAACAAAAGAATAGCTGTGCGACAAAATAATAGCCGCGGGTGACAAAATAATAGTCGCGCAACAAAAGAATAGCCACGGGCGACAAAAGAATAGCCGCGGGCGACAAAAGAATAGCCGCGGGCGACAAAAGAATAGCTGTGCGACAAAATAATAGCCGCGGGTGACAAAATAATAGTCGCGCAACAAAATAATAGCCATGGGCGACAAAAGAATAGCCGCGCAACAAAATAATAGCCGCACAACAAAATAATAGCCACGCAACAAAATAATAGCCACGGGCGACAAATTTTTTTGCCGCACAACATTTTCGCCGTTTTGCGGATCTTTTGAAAGATTCGTGAATTTTTCGCCAGAAGTGAAATGGAACAGATTCGCTCATCACTATTCTTTAGGGGGGGGGGGGGGTTGCCCTATGCCCTAATATATATATGCCATAATATATACTGTATATGCCATATATATAATATTATGCTTCCTATTTATTTTCTTATCTTTAATTTTACCCCTTTTAACTGACTCAGCACCTTAGTGTCCCCCACCCAAACCTTTACTTTATAAACCAAGAAATAGATGATAATCTCCCACCAGTGTCCAATCCCCACACAGATTCTTCATTGTGTTGCTGTTTCAGTTCATTAGCAAGGAAACTGGCAGTAGAATAAGGGTGAAGACACACAGAGCTACTTAGTAGCAGCTACTTTTCCATGGCTACTAAATGCCAGAAAATCCCCTGCCATAGACAGTACTGAGAATTGCCTCTCAGTAAATGATCAGCATTGTCTGTTTTAGTAGCCGAGACAAGTAGCTGCTACTAGTAGCTCCATGTGTCTTCACCCTTAGGGGGTCTATGGCAGGGTATTTTCTGGCATTTAGTAGCCGAGACAAGTAGCTGCTACTAGTAGCCCTGTGTGTCTTCCCCCTTAGGGTGTCTATGGCAGGGTATTTTCTGGCATTTAGTAGCCGCGACAAGTAGCTGCTACTAGTAGCTCCGTGTGTCTTCCCCCTTAGGGTGTCTATGGCAGGGTATTTTCTGGCGTTTAGTAGCCGCGACAAGTAGCTGCTACTAGTAGCTCCGTGTGTCTTCACCCTTAGGGTGTCTATGGCAGGGTATTTTCTGGCATTTAGTAGCCGTGACAAGTAGCTGCTACTAGTAGCTCCGTGTGTCTTCACCCTTAAGGTGTCTATGGCAGGGTATTTTCTGGCATTTAGTAGCCGTGACAAGTAGCTGCTACTAGTCGCTCCGTGTGTCTTTACCCTAAGAGCAAAGGAGAAGGGACACCTGGGGGCTAGTTGTGTGCCAGTTGGGCAACCTTTCCCTAAACCACTGGCTTCTTGTTTGTGAAAATGTTACACTATGTACATTATTAGGGAGAACGCTGGAAGAATATTTGCTGTTAGTGCAAAGGATTTCATCATGGTGGTTAAAGGGGAACTAAACCCTGCGGCTCAACCAAACGTTACTCAGCTGTTGCCGGACTACAAATCCCAGAATAATGTAACATATAATGAAGGGTGAGGCATGCTGGGAGCTGTAGTCCAGCAACATCAGGGCTGTATTCTTAAAGCAATATTGCCCAATAAAACTTTCCCAGTTTTTTTCCTATAATTATGTTTTTTTGGCAACTGCTATAGATAACTGGGGGGGCAGTGGGACAGCATCATGGTCAGGTTTACAGCCCCTTTGATTGAATCTTCTGTAACCTAGGTGCTCACTATCTGTGTGCGTCTGTGTATCCTTGCAGTTGGTCAGTGTGTATCCGCTCCCAGTAGTTGTGGCTTCCTATAGAGATCTTTTGCCTGAAGCAATTAAACAGTTAAATAGAGCAGATATTGTTCTCAGTTACCCAGATACAGAGATAACGTTGCACTGAATACGGGAACAAACACCCTGCCCTCCAGTATAATTACATGGAAAGTGAAAGTAAAGTTCAGAGCAAGGGCTCAGCAACTCGCGTCAACACAAAGAAGACTTGGGGGGGGACATGGGGTCCCTGCGAGTGTGGGAGTCACCCCACTTCCTAATCTTGCTCCTACCGATCGCCTTCTCCCCCCAAGCCTCAGGTAAGGAGCAGATATTGACATTCATTAGCCAATCAGGGCACAGCTTGTTGCTGCATCGGGAGTGAATGTCCTGGTTTCCAATCTTATAGTAAATATTGTGCCTAAGGGCGGGAGTTTCAGTAAATATGAGTATGGTAAGTACAAGGGTGAGTGCAGAGAGAGGTATAGAAACCTGGGAAATTGCTTGTAAAGTATAGAGAATATAAATGGATCAAAAACATTGCTTATCCCTAATCCCAGCCAGGGGCAGGTCAAAAGGGAATAACCAGAGGGATATGATTATTAAAGGGAAACTAAACCCTGCGGCACAGCGCGGCTCAACCCAACGTTACTCAGCTGTTGCCGGACTACAAACCCCAGAATAATGTAACATATAATGAATTGTGAGGCATGCTGGGAGCTGTAGTCCAGCAACATCAGGGCTGTATTCTTAAAGCAATATTGCCCAATAAAACTGCATTAAAATGCAAGAAATCCCCCAATGAGAATCCCAGCTGATGTGAGTAAATCCGGCTCCCTGTTCTCTGTTCCTGCAATTGGAGTTGGGAGCAATAAGCACAGTTTCCCAGCACTGAACAAGTCTGTCCCTTTATCCCCATGTCTGATTCCTGTGCCATATAATGACGGGAAAATGCCATCATTATCTCTATATGTAAGGTACCAGTAAGGGGCCTGACACAGGGAATCAGCATTCTCATTGGTCACTTCTCCTGCATCTATAATGAAGGGAAAATGCCATCATTATCTCTATATGTAAGGTACCAGCAAGGGGCCTGACACAGGGAATCAGCATTCTCATTGGTCACTTCTCTTGCATCTATAATGAAGTTATCAGTAGAATTCTCATTGGGGAATTTTCTTGCATCTATAATTATGTTTTTGGCAACTTCTATAGCAACACTAGGGGGCGCAGTGGGACAGCATCATGGCTGGGTTTATATCCCCTTTAAAATTTTTCTCATTTCTTTCACCTTTTAGCTAATATTGAAATTACCACAGGTGGCGCCATTGTATCCCTAAGGAACCAAGATGTATTAATCCCGTGCAATATAACCCATTCCGACACCGCAAAACTCGATCTGAAAAAGCTCTCAGTCCAGTGGACCCTGACGCCCCCCAATGGAACGCAAGTTGATCTATATCTGTACGTGAGCAGGAACGTGACCCAAAACCGCCGTGGGTTAAACATATCTGAGACGGACCTTGAATTGGGCATCGCGGGATTCACCATAACTCAGATACAGTTCAGCGATGAAGGGGAATATACCTGCACTGTCACTTACACCCCTCAGAAGAAACACGGCGCCGTCACTGTGGAGGTGTCAGGTTAGTGCTTATCCTATTGTGCCGAGGGTATCTGTGCCGCAACCTGTGTGTCTGCCCCAGGCAGGAGTCAGCGGATTGGCTCATCAACACAGGCTGAGAATTAACCCAGCCAACCCGCAGCCAACCCGCAGCCAAACTGCAGCCAACCTGCAGCCAACCCGCAGCCAACCCGCAGCCAAACTGCACCCAACCCGCAGCCAAACTGCCCCCAACCCGCAGCCAAACTGCACCCAACCCGCAGCCAAACTGCACCCAACCCGCAGCCAAACTGCACCCAACCCGCAGCCAAACTGCACCCAACCCGCAGCCAAACTGCACCCAACCCGCAGCCAAACTGCACCCAACTCGCAGCCAAACTGCACCCAACCCACAGCCAACCCGTAGCCAACCCAGCCAACCCGCAGCCAACCCACAGCCAAACTGCACCCAACCCACAGCCAAACCGCAGCCAACCTGCAGCCAACCCAGCCAACCCGCAGCCAAACCGCAGCCAAACCGCAGCCAACCCAGCCAAACCGCAGCCAAACCGCAGCCAACCCAGCCAACCCGCAGCCAAAGCGCAGCCAACCCGCAGCCAAACCGCAGCCAACCCAGCCAAACCGCAGCCAAACCGCAGCCAACCCACAGCCAAACCGCAGCCAACCCAGCCAACCCGCAGCCAAAGCGCAGCCAACCCAGCCAACCCGCAGCCAAACCGCAGCCAACCCGCAGCCAAAGCGCAGCCAACCCGCAGCCAAACCGCAGCCAACCCAGCCAACCCGCAGCCAAAGCGCAGCCAACCCAGCCAACCCGCAGCCAACCCGCAGCCAACCCAGCTACGAAACATATTGGGATCAGCTGTATAGTGAGAATACCCAACCCAACCCGCAGCCAAACTGCACCCAACCCGCAGCCAAACTGCACCCAACTCGCAGCCAAACTGCACCCAACCCACAGCCAACCCGTAGCCAACCCAGCCAACCCGCAGCCAACCCATAGCCAAACTGCACCCAACCCACAGCCAAACCGCAGCCAACCTGCAGCCAACCCAGCCAACCCGCAGCCAAACCGCAGCCAACCCAGCCAACCCGCAGCCAAACCGCAGCCAACCCAGCCAACCCGCAGCCAAATCGCAGCCAACCCGCAGCCAACCCAGCCAACCCGCAGCCAAAGCGCAGCCAACCCGCAGCCAAACCGCAGCCAACCCAGCCAACCCGCAGCCAAAGCGCAGCCAACCCAGCCAACCCGCAGCCAAACCGCAGCCAACCCAGCCAACCCGCAGCCAAAGCGCAGCCAACCCGCAGCCAAACCGCAGCCAACCCAGCCAACCCGCAGCCAAACCGCAGCCAACCCAGCCAACCCGCAGCCAAACCGCAGCCAACCCAGCCAACCCGCAGCCAAAGCGCAGCCAACCCGCAGCCAAACCGCAGCCAACCCAGCCAACCCGCAGCCAAAGCGCAGCCAACCCAGCCAACCCGCAGCCAACCCGCAGCCAACCCAGCTACGAAACATATTGGGATCAGCTGTATAGTGAGAATACCCAACCCAACCCGCAGCCAAACTGCACCCAACCCGCAGCCAAACTGCACCCAACTCGCAGCCAAACTGCACCCAACCCACAGCCAACCCGTAGCCAACCCAGCCAACCCGCAGCCAACCCATAGCCAAACTGCACCCAACCCACAGCCAAACCGCAGCCAACCCAGCCAACCCGCAGCCAAACCGCAGCCAAACCGCAGCCAACCCAGCCAACCCGCAGCCAAACCGCAGCCAACCCAGCCAACCCGCAGCCAAATCGCAGCCAACCCGCAGCCAAACCGCAGCCAACCCAGCCAACCCGCAGCCAAAGCGCAGCCAACCCGCAGCCAAACCGCAGCCAACCCAGCCAACCCGCAGCCAACCCAGCTACGAAACATATTGGGATCAGCTGTATAGTGAGAATACCCAACCCAACCCGCAGCCAAACTGCACCCAACCCGCAGCCAAACTGCACCCAACTCGCAGCCAAACTGCACCCAACCCACAGCCAACCCGTAGCCAACCCAGCCAACCCGCAGCCAACCCATAGCCAAACTGCACCCAACCCACAGCCAAACCGCAGCCAACCCAGCCAACCCGCAGCCAAACCGCAGCCAAACCGCAGCCAACCCAGCCAACCCGCAGCCAAACCGCAGCCAACCCAGCCAACCCGCAGCCAAATCGCAGCCAACCCGCAGCCAAACCGCAGCCAACCCAGCCAACCCGCAGCCAAAGCGCAGCCAACCCGCAGCCAAACCGCAGCCAACCCAGCCAACCCGCAGCCAACCCAGCTACGAAACATATTGGGATCAGCTGTATAGTGAGAATACAGTTCAGCATAAATATCGTGAGGTGTAAAAATGACAATGTAATATACATTATACTGTATACACTAAATCCTGCTGCACTGCTCAACCACACTTTACTTGCTGGACTGGACTATAAACCCCAGTTGTAATTCTAAATGTCTTATTAAAGGGGAAAGTCTAAAATAGAATATCAGTAGAAATGCTGTATTTTGTATCCAGAACATAAACACAAACATTCTGAACTTACTGCACAAGCCCAGAGGCTGAGAAGCCTAATTACAGTAATGATTTATACTTTCCACAGGGGCCGCCATCTTGTTACTTTGTGAGACCCTCTTTTGTAAGATTTAGGGCACGCACATGCTCAGTGGGCTCTGGGCTGCTGTCAGGAGGCGGAGCTTAGGGAAGTCTCTGTTATTGCAGATTACGAATGCTCATTATCTAATTAACAAAATACTTAATAAGTAGGATTTATTTCTCTTCAGCTCAACCAATCACCACGTTGGAACCTCCGCACTTCGTTGCTATTGATCTTGGGACGGAGAAGACAATTTTGTGTGAAGCCAAAGGGTTTTACCCTGGGGCAATAAAACTCCAGTGGGTGAAGCATCTGGGCCCCTCCAGGCAGGAAGTGTTGGACGCAGGAACCTGTTTCCGGGACCCCGTATTGACCAGCGACGGAACTTTCAATGTAACAAGTCAGCTGACACTAAAGCCGTTACTTGGGGATAATGGAAATAATTATTCCTGTAGAATAAAGCACAAATCCGCTGAGCAACAACTAAACTTTACTCTCGTTGTAAAAGGTAAAAATAACTTGAAAAGGAAACTTTTTTTTTCACTTTCCGCCACCAAATAAAGCAATTCATCTTGTCCATTTCAAGTCCCCCAAGATTTTAAAGGGAAACTAAACCCTGCGGCACCGCGCGGCTCAACCCAACGTTACTCAGCTGTTACTGGACTACAAATCCCAGAATAATGTAACATATAATGAAGAGTGAGGCATGCTGGGAGCTGTAGTCCAGTAACATCAGGGTTGGATTCTTAAAGCAATATTGCCCAATAAATCTTTCCCAGCTCTCTAGGGCCCGCATTGGCAGAAATGCAAAAGAATCCCCCAATGAGAATCCCAGCTGATGTGAGTAAATCCGGCTCCCTGTTCTCTGTTCCTGCAATTGGAGTTGGGAGCAATAAGCACAGTTTCCCAGCACTGAACAAGTCTGTCCCTTTATCCCCATGTCTGATTCCTGTGCCATATAATGACGGGAAAATGCCATCATTATCTCTATATGTAAGGTACCAGCAAGGGGCCTGACACAGGGAATCAGCATTCTCATTGGTCACTTCTCCTGCATTTATAATGAAGTTTTGGGTCAGTAGAATTTTCATTGGGGAATTGGTTTCCATGTGTAATTATGTTTTTCATCAACTAGGGGGCGCAGCTTTACGTTTGGGTTTGGTTTCGGTTTAAAGAGCCAATAGAGTCCACCAAAAGACATGATGAAGCCTTCACCTCTGAATATATGACAATATATATGTACATTATGACAATTAATATCTTTTTTACTGATAATAAATGTTTCTAAATGTCATTTCAGAGCCAGGCGCCCCCATAGCGAGTGTCATTCTAGTTGCAGTACTTGTTGCAGTGATTGCGCTACTGGTTGGCCTCGGCTGCTTTCTAGTTAGAAAGAAAGGTAAGAAATAAGGTAAGGTACGAATGAAACGCATTTAACCTGAGATACGGTAAATAACATGTAAAGGGCAAGTAAAGGCTCTCCGGGGGGGGGCAGGTGAAACACCAGTCCTATGGGCCAGGCTGGGGAGCTTTATAGACAAAACAAATAGGTCGGGGTACATGACTGGACCTCCATTTTTATTTTCCTTTCCCAGGTAGTTATTGCCCACATACACAGTATAGAAATTCAGGGAATTCTTAGGGGCACTGCACGAGTAGCCGGCGGTAAAATATTGTCAACTTCTGTGTTCATGTGACAGTTTTTAAGGATCTGGATTCAGTTCGGCCAGGCACTTTGGCTGAATTAGGGTTGCCACCTGCCTGGTTTTGACCCAGATAGCCCGGTTTTGGAAGAGTTGTCCGGGTTGAAACCTCCTGCCTGGTTTAACTAATTAGGAAAACTGGGCAGAACTCACTAAGACTGACATGGTGATTGGGCAATCTCTGCGTCATAGCCCTGCTCATTGGCATCATGGCCCCACCTCTTCCCCGTCCTGTGATGTCACAGCCCGCCTCTCCCCTGCCCTATGACATCTCTGCCCGTCCCCTGCCTGGCGACAAACATCGGCGGAGGTGGCAACTGTAACCTAAATCCCGCTGAAAAAGGCCAAATCCTGGCCCAATCCCGAATCCTGCATTCAGTGCATCTCTAATAGCAATCTATATAAAGAACTGGAAATGTTACTTATTACATTGTTCAGGCCTGGGAGAAAGTAAGGGAGCGGTGGCCTTTGTGGCAGTGTTGGATACAAGCAAACAAGGCTTTTTGCTGCAGGCTGACATTGGGCTCCGGGCAGGGTTGCTACTGGAAAAAAAGCTATATGATGTATAGGAAGGCTGGTATTTTTTTTCAAGAATAGGTGGCTACCCCAGGCGGGGGCCGTGATTGGGTGCTAATTAGTGATGGGCGAAATGTTTCGCCAGGCATGGATTTGCGGCAAATTTCCGCGTTTCGCCATTAGCTGATTGTTGCGTGAAATGGATGAAAAAATTTGCTGCGGAAAAATTCGTTGCACATCCAAAAATTGTCGCCCGTGTCAAAAGAATAGTTGCGGGTGACAAAATAACAGCCGCGTGACAAAATAATAGCCGCGGGCGACGAAAGAATAGCCGCGCGACAAAAGAATAGCCGGGGACGACGAAAGAATAGCCGGAGGCGACAAAAGAATAGCCGCGGGCGACGAAAGAATAGCTGCGCGACAAAAGAATAGTCACGTGATGAAAGAATAGCCGCATGATGAAAGAATAGCCGTGCGACAAAAGAATAGCCGCTGGCGACAAAAGAATAGCCGCAGGCGACAAAAGAATAGCCGCGGGCGATGAAAGAATAGCTGCGCAACAAAAGAATAGTCACGTGATGAAAGAATAGCCGTGCGACAAAAGAATAGCCGCGGGCGACAAAAGAATAGCCACGGGCGACAAAAGAATAGCGCGTGATGAAAGAATAGCCGTGGGTGACAAAAGAATAGCCACGCAACAAAAGAATAGTCACGTGATGAAAGAATAGCCGTGCGACAAAAGAATAGCCGCAGGCGACAAAAGAATAGCCGCGGGCGACAAAAGAATAGCCGCGGGCGACGAAAGAATAGCTGCGCAACAAAAGAATAGTCACGTGATGAAAGAATAGCCGTGCGACAAAAGAATAGCCGCGGGCGACAAAAGAATAGCCACGGGCGACAAAAGAATAGCGCGTGATGAAAGAATAGCCGTGGGTGACAAAAGAATAGCCACGCAACAAAAGAATAGTCACGTGATGAAAGAATAGCCGTGCGACAAAAGAATAGCCGCAGGCGACAAAAGAATAGCCGCGGGCGACAAAAGAATAGCCGCGGGCGACAAAAGAATAGCGCGTGATGAAAGAATAGCCGTGGGTGACAAAAGAATAGCAGCGCAACAAAAGAATAGTCATGTGATGAAAGAATAGCTGTGGGCGACAAAAGAATAGCCGCGTGAAAAAAGAATAGCCGCGTGAAAAAAGAATAGCCGCGTGAAAAAAGAATAGCCGCGGGCGACAATTTTTTTTTGATGTGCGACATTTTCGCCGTTTCGTGAATTTTTCGGCGAAGCAAAACGGGACAGATTCGCTCATCACTAGCGCTAATCCAGAGAGGAACCCATGAGTTGTATGGGAACTGCTGAAATAATAATTCCACTTATATTCCAGATATTCCACTTGAACTTCATCTATTTATATTGTAGAAAAAGATTTTATTAGGGAAACTGAATGCGTAATACAATGCGACAGCAACATCCATAATAAACCCTGAAGACAATGTCAAAATCGGAGCAGAAATGAACTTTCCCCTGACAAAAAGTAAAGGACAGGTGACAGATGTGATTAATCTTTAGTTCAAATTAAAATGAAATTAAACCAAACCTAAAAGCAAATGACTGTATGTTGAAAATATTTTATTCGCCATGGCTGCACGTAAATCAGTTCAGTCTGCAGCAGGCATCTAAACTAATAGTTAATTAGAATATAGAAATGGAAAAAGCTAGCACCGTCCTCTCTAACTATGCACTTTCAGCTTGTAGCTGTCTACACTCCTATCTTAAGATTGTATGAAATGGAGTAAGAACACTGAGGTAATGTGCAACTGAAGTAAAATTGTACAAAAAAAAGGAGAAGAAATACAAGGAGACACCCAAACAGGTGGTCCCTGTCTAGACTTCAGAATTGCTGCACCGTTAACCCCAAAAAAGAAAGAGAAAAAAGGTGAAAATTATAATAGGCAATTCACTTGATCAAGTGTCATGGGACATTAAAACTTAACCTTTATTGGTAAAAATTAAAAGAGTAAAGTATATCTAGAAATAATCCCCATTAAAAATCGCCTGGGGTGATATTCAATTAAAGTACAAACTATGAGGTATTATAAGGCTGCTCAGAGTTAACCTGCCTCATTCAATTCATTAAATGTATCAGCTTAAAAAATAACTATTGTATCAAACACTCTCCACAATTCAAAAGCCCCGTAGAGGCAGCCAAGGAGAGATTGCAAAAACACCTGCAACAATTGTTGCAAGATTGTTGCCAAACAAGGAGAGCTCGAGTCCCGTTTCCTTATGAGCTATATTAACTGCTGGAACGGGGTAGGGGATTCAGACCTTGTGGTAGCTGTGTTAAAGTACAGAACTCTTTCAGCTATAGGCTACAAATTCGGCCGTTTTCTGTGCCCCCCACCCCACCATGAAATGAGTGCAGGTAGCTCAAAATTGCAGCTTAACCTCCCGTTTTTTTTAACATTGAGGCACCCCTGCTTACTAAAATGCACATCAGTCGTGCAGACAAATCAGCCCACCCTTCCAAACCCAGAGCCCCGCATCAACACCCGCTCCACCCCCCTTCAAGCCCGACGCGCGTTTCGCCCCTTCACGAGGAGCTTTGGCTGATTTGTCTGCACGACTGATGTGCATTTTAGTAAGCAGGGGTGCCTCAATGTTAAAAAAAACGGGAGGTTAAGCTGCAATTTTGAGCTACCTGCACTCATTTCATGGTGGGGTGGGGGGCACAGAAAACGGCCGAATTTGTAGCCTGTAGCTGAAAGAGTTCTGTACTTTAACACAGCTACCACGAGGTCTGAATCCCCTACCCCGTTCCAGCAGTTAATATAGCTCATAAGGAAACGGGACTCGAGCTCTCCTTGTTTGGCAACAATCTTGCAACAATTGTTGCAGGTGTTTTTGCAATCTCTCCTTGGCTGCCTCTACGGGGCTTTTGAATTGTGGAGAGTGTTTGATACAATAGTTATTTTTTAAGCTGATACATTTAATGAATTGAATGAGGCAGGTTAACTCTGAGCAGCCTTATAATACCTCATAGTTTGTACTTTAATTGAATATCACCCCAGGCGATTTTTAATGGGGATTATTTCTAGATATACTTTAATCTTTTAATTTTTACCAATAAAGGTTAAGTTTTAATGTCCCATGACACTTGATCAAGTGAATTGCCTATTATAATTTTCACCTTTTTTCTCTTTCTTTTTTGGGGTTAACGGTGCAGCAATTCTGAAGTCTAGACAGGGACCACCTGTTTGGGTGTCTCCTTGTATTTCTTCTCCTTTTTTTTAATAGTTAATTAGCCATGCAGGACGGGGATTCTATATGTATTAAAGGGGTGAGGTGGCCACCCTACTCTGTGTAAGTGACGTAACTGGGGGGATATAAGGTCACTGTTCTTCTTAGGTCATTGGATCCCACTGTGGGTTTATTTATAGGTATATTTACAGCCCTTATAAACAGATTTCTGTATGGATTATACACATACTGTATGGCTATATAATGATGCTGACAGGATCTCTTTATCACTGTGTGGACATTTTGGTTAAGGGCATTCCTACTGTTTTGCCATTTCTCTCATGATTCAATATCCTCTTCCTGTTTCCCACTTCCTGTTTATGCTGAAAGCAAATATGGAGCCTGTCAATCTTTCCTGCCATGTTATAATAAATGTACCAGAGGTTATTGGGCTTGTCCGGCTGCTTCACTTGTACTTACACAGCAGGACCATTTAACCCACAGATACCCAAGCAGTTTATCACAATCATAATGCACCATTTGTGTGCCGGTGCTGTTTATTATGTCGCACTAAAATGCACATAAAGTCTATTTTGTACCTGCCCTTTCCACGTACATTCTGGCTTCTGTTCTATGCAAGCAGTATAGTCATATTAGATGCAGGGTCAGACTGGGCCTGGTGGGCCCCGGCTCTAGTGGGCCCCGGCAGCCCAGACCCGACCCTTGAGACGCTCCCCCTGCTCCTGCCCCGACGCGTTATATTTACGCGCTTGGGGAAGGTCATCGGGTGGGGGGCCCTCGGGGGGGTATACTATGGGCGCGGGCCCCGGTGGGCCCTCCACACCCCAGTCCAACCCTGATTACATGTGGTATCCAACATTCTGATTAATAATTCCCATTTAAAAAAGTAACGGTAACATTAAAATTGTAGCCTCAGAACAAGAGATTTTTGGCTGCCGGGGTCAGTGACCCCCTCCTGACGTCTGACTAATGGAGAAGAAAAAGACATAAAAATCTACCAAAAAAAAATAGAAAATTAAGACCAATTGAAAAGTTTCCAAGGACATGACATTCTATAACACACTAAAATGTTACTCTAAACGGTAATATTTTACTGAAGAAGGGGGGGAAACACTTCGGGCTCTGTATATGGCAACATAGATGGAATCTTAGGGGCGTGTTTACTAAGATTAGAGATAAATATCACCGGTGATGTTGTCCATAGCAACAAATCAGATCTTTGCTTTTGATTGCTAACTTGTGGGTGACTTATTCTAACTAATTGCTGATTGGTTGCTATGGACAACATCACTGGTGATATTTATCTCCAGTCTTAGTAAACACACCCCATAGTGAATTTCATTTGTTTCCTATGTTTGTGCAGGTTTGATGGAAGCAAATATCATGTACGTTTGCCTTCTGGGTGTAACAATGCCCTTATCTTTATGCTACTGATATTGCTTACTACATGCGTAGCCACATCACCTGCCCATTTATTGTTTTATATTTGGAATAATATAATGATGGGTTAAAACCCAATCATATCTTGCCATTGTGTTTCTTTGAGAAATGACCCCCCTCGCTTTCCGTTCTGGCTCAGGATTCTAATTGCAGCAACATTTGTGCTTCTGAGACCTTCGTTGATCCATTGGACGTTACTTTTGTGATTTTTTTTCCCCATTTTCTGTACAATATATACCGTATATACTCGAGTATAAGCCGATGGGAATATAAGCCGAGGTACCTAATTTTACCTAAGAAAACTGGGAAAAATGTATTGACTCGAGTATAAGCCTAGGGTGGGAAATGCAGCCGCTACTGCTAAGTTTCATCAAAATAAATACCAATAAAATTACATTAATTGAGGCATCAGTGGGGTATATGTTTTTAAATATTTATTTCAAAGAAAAAGAGCAAACTAGCTCTGTAAGTGGAGAAGGGGGTCAACAAAAACAATAAGCACTGGAGGGTCTGGTTGTGGGGGGCCTAATTTGTACACAAAGGACAGAGGGTGCTAGTCTAGAGGGACCCATGGCACCCGACTCGAGTATAAGCCGAGGGTGACTTTTCAGCGCATTTTGGGTGCTGAAAAACTAGGCTTATACTCGAGTATATACAGTATATTAAACAGTAGGATCTTTACACCCCCACAGTATAAAAATGCACAAACCTGATTAAGAATTACCACAATTTTTTTTAAAAACAGGATCTGAATCTCTTTTCCTTCTCCAGCCACTTGTTTGGCACCAGATTGCATATTTATATCTCTGTCTAATTTGTAAATAAAATGTCTCAAATAATAAAGAATAAGTCTCGCTGGTCCCCGGTGGCTCCCTCTGTGGCACTAACACTGCAATTTACTGGTAACTAAATGGGTTTATTTGTTACAGAACCCCCCAAACTCTCTTCCATTACCGGAGCGGAACATTTGGTGCATATGAACGAGGCGACTCTCTCCTGCCAGATCTCTGGTTTCCGACCCAAACCCATCAGAATTACATTGTTTTTGAGAAGAAAAAGGGGAGAAGTGATGGAAATTTACTCCTGGGATTCTGAGGCCCAAACTGGTTCCGTTGCCCCAGTGGCGCATCACAGAGATGAGCAGAGTGTGGTTATTGCGCCAGAGAGAGAGGGGTTAATGGGAAATGGGAATGTGCAATATCTGCCCCCGGCACAGAGGGCGCTGCGAGTGGAAATGGTTCCTGTAATAACAACAAGTGAATATCGTATTTCCAACTGTCAGTGCACAATCCGTATAACCCCCGACATAGAGGCAGATGATGGGGCAGAACTGACAGTGCGAGTGTATCACATTACTCTGAGTGCCCCCATCTCTGTGTCCCATCGGCTGGATGTCAAGGGAGGTAAGTACACATGACTTTATTTGTTAATAAAGCTTATTTTGTGACAGTCCATTTTTCACTTAAAGTTTCCTGCTGAATTATGTTTAGTACAGGGGAATCCCTATGTGCCATAGTTTTATGGTATCTCTCTGTACAGGCTATGAGCAAACTTAGGGGGCTGTTCCTGCTGAATTGTGCTTAGTACAGGGGAATCCCTATGTGCCATAGTTTTATGGTATCTCTCTGTACAGGCTATGGGCAAACTTAGGGGGCTGTTCCTGCTGAATTGTGCTTAGTACAGGGGAATCCCTATGTGCCATAGTTTTATGGTATCTCTCTGTACAGGCTATGGGCAAACTTAGGGGGCTGTTCCTGCTGAATTGTGCTTAGTACAGGGGAATCCCTATGTGCCATAGTTTTATGGTATCTCTCTGTACAGGCTATGGGCAAACTTAGGGGGCTGTTCCAGCTGAATTGTGCTTAGTACAGGGGAATCCCTATGTGCCATAGTTTTATGGTATCTCTCTGTACAGGCTATGGGCAAACTTAGGGGGCTGTTCCTGCTGAATTGTGCTTAGTACAGGGGAATCCCTATGTGCCATAGTTTTATGGTATCTCTCTGTACACACACACACAGAACACTGAGGGCCCACTTGAGAGAGAGAGTCCAAGTTGGGTAAGTATGGAAGGTACTAGGTACCAGAGAGTAGACATGAAATATATACTGTAGGCGGGAGGTCCCCAACCTTTCTTACTCGGGAGCCACAATCAGATGTAGAAAGGCTTCAAGAGCAACACAAGCACCATAAAAGTTCATGGAGGAGCCAAATAAGGGCTGTGATTGGCTATTAGGGGCCTCTATGTACCCTATCAGCTTACAGGGGCTTTATTTGGTAGGAAATCTTGTTTTTATTCAACCAAAACTTGCCCCCAAGTCAGGAATTCAAAAATAACTCCCTGGTTTGGGGGCACTGAGAGCAACATCCAACATGTTGCCCCAGGGTTACTGGTTGGGGATCACTGGTGTAGGCCATTCTATTGATAGTGTGTTGAGGAGATAGTAAAGGTAGGTTGCCTGGAGTTCCCACTGCACAGACAGATGAAGTTACTGGGTTATTTACTTATTCTGGTACCTGCTAACGTGCCCACCAGAGAGCTTGGGGTTCATTGTTACCAAATGTAATTGGGCCTTCTCTGTGAGCAGAAATCATATTATATGAGGAGGCAGTGACCAATGTGAGTCTGAGAGCAACAAAAGCTCATTGTAGATCTCTATCCTGACAAGGAGATCTACTGTATGTCGGTCTACTCTAGATCCCCATGTAATGAGTTACTGTATAGCCAATGTCTCATTTCTAATGTTATTTTCCTTTATTACTACTAGTCAACCCAAAGATATCCAAAATCGTATCCCCGCTCCGTATCCTCCAGGGGGAATCCCTGACTCTGACCTGCCCCATCTATGGGTTCAAGCCAAAGCCGCTCTCTGTTACTTGGCTGAAAGTGGATTCGGGGGGTCGGGAAACAGAACTTCTGCGCTGGGATAAAGGTACATCCACCATCTGTGACCCAAGATATTTACATGAGCTGGCAGAATATGAAAAACAAGAGGGAGAAGAAGAAGATCATCTCAACTACTTCCTAAGCAACGTGACCCTGAAGCCCACAGTGAGGGGGGATCACGGGGCTCAGTACGTCTGTAGGACTCACCATTACGCCACAGAACATACAGCCGAGAAACGTATGGAAATGCAGGTTTTAGGTAAAGTCATTTTCTTTATATCTATATCTGTTTCTTTATTTCCCATGTTTATTCTGCTTTATCCTTATATATGGAACAAGCTCTGCTGGTAAGTTACATTGCAAAATACACTGACCCTTTTGTATTTAGCTCTCCCAGAGTTGGATCCCATACAGACATTATCAGAGGTTCTACCTGTGGGCAAAGAGACCACGTTATCCTGCACAATCCATTCCTTCCACCCAGAGCCCCTGGGAGTTTCCTGGTATAAGGGGGATGAGCTCTTGGCATCACACAATGACCCAATACTCCCTGATGCCAGCGGGTTGTTCCATGGTACCAGCCGTGCCACATACAGACCCAGTGTGAGGGACATTGGGAAGAGGTTCCGGTGTGAGGTCTCTCATGAGAGTCTCCAACATCCTAAATGTGTTTCCTGGGAACTGAAACATCTGGGTAAGTAGCACCGGGTCCAATCCGGGTCACGTTTCTCAGCCAATCTCCTCCCCTTCATTACTAGAGACTCTCTTGGTTCCCAGTCTATTGGCTCATAAAGTAAAAAAATATTCAATCTGCTTTTAATGCTCTACATTCCTGCGCTCCCCTCTATGTCTCTCCTCTCTATGTCTCTCCCCTCTATGTCTCTCCTCTCTATGTCTCTCCTCTCTATGTCTCTCCTCTCTATGTCTCTCCTCTCTATGTCTCTCCCCTCTATGTCTCTCCTCTCTATGTCTCTCCTCTCTATGTCTCTCCTCTCTATGTCTCTCCCCTCTATGTCTCTCCCCTCTATGTCTCTCCCCTCTATGTCTCTCCTCTCTATGTCTCTCCTCTCTATGTCTCTCCTCTCTATGTCTCTCCTCTCTATGTCTCTCCCCTCTATGTCTCTCCCCTCTATGTCTCTCCTCTCTATGTCTCTCCTCTCTATGTCTCTCCTCTCTATGTCTCTCCTCTCTATGTCTCTCCCCTCTATGTCTCTCCTCTCTATGTCTCTCCCCTCTATGTCTCTCCTCTCTATGTCTCTCCTCTCTATGTCTCTCCTCTCTATGTCTCTCCCCTCTATGTCTCTCCTCTCTATGTCTCTCCTCTCTATGTCTCTCCCCTCTATGTCTCTCCTCTCTATGTCTCTCCCCTCTCTCAGCCTCAGAGCAATTTGGATGAAATGATACAGGTTCTACAATCCCCATAATCCTCTGGTTTTTTTCCTGTTTACATGACAGTCTCTAAACCACTGATAAGTGAAATAGAGTGTAAGCCTGAGGTCCCTGAGTGCGACCAACCTGTCACATTATCCTGTACTGCCCGGGATTTCTACCCTGCAACCTGCTCAGTCCGTTGGTACCAGGGCCGGAAAACCATCTCTCCTGCAAACGATACAGAACCTGCCCAGCAGGACCCCGAGTCCGGACTGTTCTCTAAAACAACAGAAATGATATTTATTCCTACTATTAACCAACATGGGGCAGAATACCACGTGGAGATCACACATTCCATGGAGATGACCATAAGGACATATCATTTAAAGCTAAAAGGTATTTACATAGAGAGACATCTTGAGTGAGACATCCTTGCTGAGCGAGACAGTAGAGCAGCAGATCAGGTCAAGCTTGAGACAGGTGAAAGGAGTCAAAGGGCTGTAATAAAAACATTTTTGTAAGGTCAGTACATTTAAAAACATCAAAAACAACACCCTATAGATCAGCAAGTCAGAGGTTCAGCCTTTTATGTGATGTTAGCCGTGATGCTGCCCCACTGCGCCCCCTAGTGTTGCTATAGAAGTTGACAAAAAACATCATTATAGATGCAAGAAAATTCCCCAATGAGAATTCTACTGATAAATAACTTCATTATAAATGCAGGAGAAGTGACCAATGAGAATGCTGATTCCCTGTGTCAGGCCCCTTGCTGGTACCTTACATATAGAGATAATGATGGCATTTTCCCCTCATTATATGGCACAGGAATCAGACATGGGGATAAAGGGACAGACTTGTTCAGTGCTGGGAAACTGTGCTTATTGCTCCCAACTCCAATTGCAGGAACAGAGAACAGGGAGCCGGATTTACTCACATCAGCTGGGATTCTCATTGGGGGATTTCTTGCATTTTAATGGGGGAAAGTTTTATTGGGCAATATTGCTTTAAGAATACAGCCCTGATGTTGCTGGACTACAGCTCCCAGCATGCCTCACCCTTCATTATATGTTACATTATTCTGGGATTTGTAGTCCGGCAACAGCCGAGTAACGTTGGGTTGAGCCGCGCTGTGCCGCAGGGTTTAGTTTCCCTTTAATGCCATTGTGATTATCCCTAAACACCAAGTTGGACACTTGGTTGAAGCTGCATATTTTGGTCACAGCTTTGGCTGAATATGGGGGTTTGTATATTGGGAAGTCGTATTTAGAAATTTTAATTTAATACAACACTTATTTCTTTTCAGGGTTCCCAGATATCAAAGACATCACTTGCAATACAAATCCCCCAATATACGGGAAACCACTAACACTAAGCTGTGAGGTGATTGGCTGCGATATTTGTGATGTCACAGCAGAATGGCGAGTAAGTGGGGAACCAATTGAGAGAGAAATGAGAAACACTGAAATAAACCAGAATTCTGTCTCATTCATCCTCACACTAACACCTACAGCAGAGCATTGTGGGAAAGTTGTCAGCTGTTGGGTAAAGCGACGGGATCTGCAACATCCGCTGAAAAAAAATTATCTTCTAAAATTACCAGGTAAGTAATACGCTAACGGTGGTGGTTATTGTTGTTGTTGTTGTTGTTACCCCTTATTGGGGCAGAACAGCCCTATTGAGTTTATTTCATGGTTAAATGATCCCCTTTTCTCTGTAATAATAAAACAGTACCTGTACTTGATCCCAACTAAGATATAATTACCCCTTATTGGGGCAGAACAGCCCTATTGGGTTTATTTCATGGTTAAATGATTCCCTTTTCTCTGTAATAATAAAACAGTACCTGTACTTGATCCCAACTAAGATATAATTACCCCTTATTGGGGGCAGAACAATCCTATTGGGTTTATTTAATGGTTAAATGATTCCCTTTTCTCTGTAATAATAAAACAGTACCTGTACTTGATCCCAACTAAGATATAATTACCCCTTATTGGGGCAGAACAGCCCTATTGGGTTTATTTCATGGTTAAATGATTCCCTTTTCTCTGTAATAATAAAACAGTACCTGTACTTGATCCCAACTAAGATATAATTACCCCTTATTGGGGCAGAACAGCCCTATTGGGTTTATTTAATGGTTAAATGATTCCCTTTTCTCTGTAATAATAAAACAGTACCTGTACTTGTTCCCAACTAAGATATAATTACCCCTTATTGGGGCAGAACAGCCCTATTGGGTTTATTTAATGGTTAAATGATTCCCTTTTCTCTGTAATAATAAAACAGTACCTGTACTTGATCCCAACTAAGATATAATTACCCCTTATTGGGGCAGAACAGCCCTATTGGGTTTATTTCATGGTTAAATGATTCCCTTTTCTCTGTAATAATAAAACAGTACCTGTACTTGATCCCAACTAAGATATAATTACCCCTTATTGGGGCAGAACAGCCCTATTGGGTTTATTTCATGGTTAAATGATTCCCTTTTCTCTGTAATAATAAAACAGTACCTGTACTTGATCCCAACTAAGATATAATTACCCCTTATTGGGGCAGAACAGCCCTATTGGGTTTATTTCATGGTTAAATGATTCCCTTTTCTCTGTAATAATAAAACAGTACCTGTACTTGTTCCCAACTAAGATATAATTACCCCTTATTGGGGCAGAACAGCCCTATTGGGTTTATTTAATGGTTAAATGATTCCCTTTTCTCTGTAATAATAAAACAGTACCTGTACTTGATCCCAACTAAGATATAATTACCCCTTATTGGGGCAGAACAGCCCTATTGGGTTTATTTCATGGTTAAATGATTCCCTTTTCTCTGTAATAATAAAACAGTACCTGTACTTGATCCCAACTAAGATATAATTACCCCTTATTGGGGCAGAACAGCCCTATTGGGTTTATTTCATGGTTAAATGATTCCCTTTTCTCTGGCCAAATAATTCACTCATCACTATTCAAACCCACGAGCCAATAGCAGGCAGCCTACAAATACCCATATTTATATGATATAGGGCTCATTCTAGTGGCGCTAAAGGGTAATCTTGTTGTTGCAGATGTGCCCCCGACCCTATCGGAGATCACGGCGTTCCCAAAAGATCCACCAATTAACAAAGTAGCCGACTTTACAATAACCATCTCTGGTTTCTCCCAGAGGAAAGTGGAGGTGAAATGGTTCAAGTCTGGGGAGCCGCTCACAGAGCAGGTTGTGACTTCAGAGCCGCAAGTCGGAGAGGACGGACTGTATTCCTGTAACAGCACCGTGAGATTCCCACCAACCAGCAACGAGCTCATTCAATGTGAAGTGGTGACCAACAAGGGAAAATACACCAAACAGTTTCAGTGTAAATCAAGACGTAAGTAGTTGATGTGTGCGGAAAAGAAGTCAAGTTGGCAGAATATTTCCTCTTTAAAGGACAACTAAAGTCTAAAAAAGAAAATCATTAGAAATGCTGTATTTTATATACTGAACATAAACATAAACATTCTGAACTTACTGCACAAGCCCAGAGGCTGAGAAGCCTAATTACAGTAATGATTTATGCTTTCAAAGTTGTCCACAGGGGGCTGCCATCTTGTTACTTTGTTATACCATCTTCTATAAGATCTGGCTCCTGCACATGCTCAGTTTGCTCTGGGCTGCTGTTGGGAGGCGGAGCTTAGGGAATGTAGTAAATTATCAAAACAACAGCACAGAGCCAGTGGCTGCATTAATATGCAAAAGAATCCCCCAATGAGAATCCCAGCTGATGTGAGTAAATCCGGCTCCCTGTTCTCTGTTCCTGCAATTGGAGTTGGGAGCAATAAGCACAGTTTCCCAGCACTGAACAAGTCTGTCCCTTTATCCCCATGTCTGATTCCTGTGCCATATAATGACGGGAAAAATGATGTAATTATCTCTATATGTAAGATAATATCAAAATGGCTGATATAGTGCTGGGAATCTAATCAGCATTCTCATTGGTCAATGCTCTTGTGTATATTTTTTTCTTCAACCCCCATAGAGAACTAGATGAAACCTACAAATGATCCCATTGGCTCAGAGACACAGGTGCATCATGGGTACAGGTACATATAAACTAGCGCTGCCCTATTACACACACTGTATTACAGGATATCAATACAAACAAGCTTTAGCTCAGTATTTAGACATAACTTGTTTACAACAGACTCACAAATATTCCCATATCCCCATCCCCCAAAATATCAGCTCAGGAGATAATTGGGGCTTTTTCTAAGCAAAACACATTCTGAATTCTCTCCTTCTATAAATGACTCTCTCTAACACTCACATTACACTGACCAAAGCAAAGGGTTGCTGAGCAGCCTGGGGGTTCCATACAGACGGGGGGTGCCATACAGACATATCATGTTGTTCTGCCTATACACCTACTGGCACAGTTTGGCCTCTCCCCGTGTGTAATGCACACACACCCCCATGCAACTGCTTCATAATCACTTTGTGAGAAGTTATTGCTTTTTATCCCCACAACAATAATGCTCTGTACATTGGGGAGACCATAAGGTGCATATGCAAATCAGTATATTATATACAGGGAAACACTTATTCCAAGAGAATGTGTTTATTATAAGCAAAGTCACTGGAACTTTTGTCACAGCTTCTCCCTATATTTCCAACCTTTGTAACTTATATTTGTTACACAGCTCAGTATTTGGGGTCATTACAAGGGGGAAAGAAAAGTCCCACAATAAGGATTCAGCTAAAGTCTCTCCCCAAGCTCAAAGTGCCAGACAGGACTGTGATTGGTTGGCCTGTATGCATGTAGGGAACAGGCAGAGACTAGAGCAAGCAGGCAGGGGAAAGAAGAATATTGTGAGTCGCTCCCTAAGCTCAGTGACATCAGCCAAGAGCAGACTGAGCATGTGCAGTAGTTGGGCAAAAGATGGAGAGCTACTGTGGGCATCTTCAGGGGCATGGGGCTTTATTTCTATAGTGCCGTTGGGCCTCAGTGCTTCTCAATAACAAATGAAACACTTTCTTGATGGAACCAATTCACCCATGGTTGGTGCCGATCTGATGGAAACAGGTATCACTCACATCACAGTTACATCAAATACTTTCATCCATTGGATGTGACTGTTGCTTTTCAGCTGTACAACACCCAGAGGTAGAACCCACCGCGTTGGTCAAACAATCTCCCCGTGGGTATCACTCCAGGATCCACTATCCCTGAGCCCCACCATTGAGCCCCTATACTGGCAGCCCCGACCCCACAGGGTATTAACCCTTCCTGGACATTTTAGCATCTTTCCAATATACATTCATTTAAAATTAACCCTAAAGGTGCTTTTGGTTGACCAAAGTCCATCAAGTTCGACTTACTTTGGTGAGATTTAGACAAGGGGCTCATTTACTTTGCTGCAATGAGTTTTGTTCTATGAGCCCCTTTCTCACGTTAGTGATAGACGTTTGTGTATAAACGAAGCTGCTGATAAAGAGAATTTGCTGAAATGTTTCCCCCCTTTGCTAATTAATTTGTTTCTTTCCAACAAAGGATTTGCCCGACTTTCACTGGAACCTTCAACACTTTAAATAAACAAGAGGCGCCTATAAGGTTTAAAGGGAAACTAACTGCCCCTGAAGTAGGATCGAGGGAAACGTGTCCTCCATAAAGGCAGATGCACTGAGTTACCCCGTTGCTATGGCTCCCTATTGCTTACAAAGGCTGGGCAGTGCCAACTTCCCATGGAGGGACCAGATGCGCAGACACTGAAGCCTGAAGCCAAGTGTATTTGTTACTTGTACTTTCATTTTTACCCTTTGTTACTCTCCAAACCTACAGCATAAAATGGCTGCAAAGGGATTTATAAAACAAGGGCATTTCTGGGGACAAAAATGTTTTGAAAAAGAAATGTAAAAAATTACAGTAACTGCCCCTGAGTCCACTTGCTGTTGGGTGGGGGGTTCACACCGACCCCCCCGACTGTTTACATAGGGGCAGAATGTATGTGCCACACAGCCCTATGCGCAGCACTTGTCGGAAAACAGGGCATTTTATTTCAGGAAACACATTTTCCAATTGGGGCATTTATCTGACTTTGTGAGTTTTGTGAATGTGATTGGGAAATTAGATTGTTAGCTCCTCTGTGAGTGATAAACTATCCCTCTGTAAATGTGTGGGGGTGTATCGGTAATAGATAAAGGATAATAATGGCTCAGTGAGTAGCACTACCTTACATATATACTAACACATGCATGTTCTCTGGGACTTTAAACCATTTCAATTGTTAGCTCTTGTTGCATTTTATTATTGGAGCACCTCTATTGTGTTTTTTGGGGGGGGTGTTGGCTAAAAAATAACTGAGGCCTTTGGCTTAGAAGGAGGAATGCTAACATAAATGAACACTATATTATTTCTTTTGGCATGGCAGATGGTTAAAGGTACTGTGCGCTTTAGAATGAATGTCTAAAATAGAATATAATTGAAAATGCTGTATTTTGTATACAGAACATAAACATAAATGTTCTGAACTTACTGCCCAAGTGCAGAGGTTATAAAGCCTAATTAAATTAAAGATTTAGGCTTTCAAAGTTTTCCACAGGGGCCGCCAGCTGCCATCAAACCAAATCCGGCTCCCTGTTCTCTGTTCCTGCAATTGGAGTTGGGAGCAATAAGCACAGTTTCCCAGCACTGAACAAGTCTGTCCCTTTATCCCCATGTCTGATTCCTGTGCCATATAATGACGGGAAAATTATGTAATTATTTCTATATGTAAGATAATATCTGAATAGCTGACATAGTGCTGGGAATCTAATCAGAATTCTCATTGGTCAATTCACTAGCATCTATAATTTTTTTTTTCAACCTCCATAGAGAACTAGGTGGAACCTTAAAATTAATCCATAAATGATACCGGCCAAATGATCCCATTGGCTCAGAGACACAGGTGTTTCGGGGATACAGGTATATATAAACACACATATACACACAGGTTAGACTAACGTCAGACACCCCCCCACCCCAAATAACTATTCCCTGCCCCCATCTATCATTAACAGGGGATAGAAACCTAATGTGAGTATCTCCCTGCTCCCTACAACAGGTACTATTCCCCAATACACACATGTACCCCTCACTCTCTCTCACTGTAGTTAGGGTTAGCTTCCACTCATTCCCCCAGCACTCTAGCAGCCAAAGGGTTAATTACACACTCTCCTGCCAGCAGCCAACTAGTTAATTAGCAGTTACACAGACACCTTTCCCTCTACCCACAGACAAGCAGTTAATGCATTCGAAGCCCAAACATTTAAACAAGGTACGTGGGATCTTTATAGAGCCAAAGGACATAACTTATTACATTTATATTTAATATTACAAGACTAAACAGGGCATATACACAGACATTACAAAAAGAGACATATACATACAAAACCGTAAATAAAATAAAAGGGAATAAAACACAGATTAACCCTATGTACGTTACCCAGTTATCTTTTGTGTTCCCCTGAGGCAAGAGTTTGGAAACCTGAGCCCCCCCCCCCCAACAGAATTGGAAGCCCAAGTATGATCTAATGAGTACCTGGGTCTGTTGCCCTTTTATCCCCTGCTAGGACCCTCCCTCATTACCGTATGCATAAGGGGGGAGTGGCCAGGAACTTGTCCCTTGGGACCCCCTGTAGAATCTTTGAATCTTTTCATCCACATCAAATTAAAAAATCTCTCCCTAAGTCTCAGTTGAGCAGAGTGAGATGAATTGTGTCCAATAGTGACCAATTGAATATTAGGTTGAGTGAGATGCAGGAGAAATTTAGAGAGAGGGGTTATCCAAGTAAATTGCTGGTGCGTCAGAGAGAGGAGATTGGGAAACAGGAATCACATGTTGTAGGGCCAAGTCAAAAAAATTGAATGACCGCATTCCCTTTGTTACAAGATACGATGGTTTGAGCCACCAGGGGGCAGATATTGTGAGGAATCATTGGGGGGTCTTGTGTGATGGGATAACGGAGGTCTCCATTTTCAGAGAATTCTCCCTTATGTCCTATAAAAGGAATTGCACAATTGGCTCCACATTAATAAAGTCAGACATGGGGTCAGGCAAAAGGGGTCAGACTGTATGTAGCACAGTGAAACAGGGGACATTTCCATGCCTGAGCTACGGCTGCTGCTCTAACTGCCAAAAAGGAGAGGCGTTGTACCATCCACGCAAGGGCACCCCCATTAAGATAGGGGGACACTATACACGTGCCACAATTTTTGCAGTTTACGTAATTAAATGCCCTTGTGGTTTATTATATGTGGGGCAGACATGTCGCTCCGTATGAGAATGAATCCGTGAACATAAATCCGCTATAAGAATGGGGAACAAGTGGTTGCGGCTCCATGGGGTTCAACAACTACAATTCCAGATAGTGGATCATGTTCCCAAACTACATTGAGGTGGAAATAGAACAAAAATGTTATTAAGAAAAGAAGCGATGGGGATTAGGAGACTTGGGACCCTGACCCCCCCAAGGACTAAATGGGGAATACGGTCTGTGAGCTATTTTTCAAATGTAAATTGTTTTTATCTGGTTTTATTTGTGTGTTTTAACAGGTACTTTGTATTGGGTAACATTGGAAAACTTGAAAAGAAGTAACGTTGTTTTGTATATAAATGTGGCCATGTAACAAGTTTTGTATGTAATTAGATGCTGTGACTGCCTATGGATAATGGCCAGTAGAGGGCGTTATAATGTCATGTATATAAGGCTTCTCTTAGTGCTTGGGAAGCTTGAGAAAAGGCCTGAAACGTTGCTTTTGCCAAAGCCATGTATATTTAATAAAGGCTTTTTTGATGGAGACAAGAGGTGCTGTTTGCTAAGCCAAATGCTGCCAAGTTTAACTCTATACATGCCAGGGAAATACAATGCGGGCATGACAGAAACAATTGTACCAACTCACAGCTCAGCTCCCGGGTGTAACTGCAAGTAACAAGTGTGTAACTCGTTGGCAGCACAATAGGCAGATGTTTTGTAACTATTGTAACTACTCACAGCTCAGCTCCCGGGTAAAGCTGAAGGTTTATAAAGGTACTAACTGTGTGAGAGACTTGATTGAACTGGCAAAGGGGAGTGCACTCAGGGGGTTAGAGAAGCCTACGCTTGTCTCTGATAGGCTGCATGGCCAGGGCATGTTAACTCATTCCTCACCAGCCCACAACTCACCCTGCACCCCTAACAGAACTTTAGCGTGGAATTTAGATGTCATTTTTTTACAACAGGATTCCACATGTTAGCATAGCTCTATCAGCCAAGAAATCAATCATAGAGGATAATTGTTGCAGGTTCTTAACAAATGTTCTGTATTCTGTCATTCGACAAACAACTTACATTGATGATATTAAATCATTGCCAGTGAGTCCTACCCGAAGGCCTCCGATACTCATGTGTCCAAGGCACCAACCAACAAACACCATGGGCAGGTAGGTCCCCCTTCACTGAAGCTAGGGTGAGCCCCACCAGGTCATTGGACTCCCCCTTGCCTTGCAGCTAGGGGGAGTCCCGTCTACCCAGGGTTCTGCCAAAGCTTCCCCCAGGGTGTAAGTCTTGGCCTGGGGTCAAGCCCAGAGGACTATGACACCCATCCAGGGGGCACAAATTAAACACAAAAAGGTGCAGGAGTGTGTGGGTGCAATGCCATTGATAGCCTTGGTAAGGCGCCAGCTGGTGGCCCGAATGTAAAAGCAAAAAACACCTCCTGCCAGGAGGTGCAGGTACAAAGCCCCCAACTATAAATAAGCCAGCACTCTCCCTTATGGGAACCCAGCTCCTCCACTTGCCATCCTACACACCTGAGAACCAAGTGTCTTACTATTCTACACTTCATCTTTGTCATAAAACCAAAAATCAATCAACATTAACACCAAGATGAGAATTATCATATAACATAAACAACTTTCAAAACAATTGTTTGCTGAGCAGACTGGGGGTTCCATGCAGCCTGGGGGTTCCATACAGCCTGGGGGAATGGCCAAGTATAGTCTTCAGACAATGACCCTTGCCCCTTGCTCCTTAGGGCCTTTTGGTCTGTGGGTTGGAAATAAAGGATCTCTCCCTAGCCTTTGGGTGAATGTGAGCCCACTGACCCTTGTACTTTTTGGCCTTGGGGTCAGGAAAAAAGGGGGTTGCCCTAACCTTTAGCTGAAGGTGTACCCAATGGGACTGCAGGTTGAGCTGTTGAAATAGGGGCTTTCCCGCTAAATTTCACAGTTGGGAGCTATGCTCTGAGTCAGACTGTGCCGGCAGGGCAGGAAATAACCCAGCGGGCCCCAATAGCCCAGACTCGATCCATACTGGCGCAAAGTCTCCCCTCAGGGGAGGGGGCTGGCGGTGCCACTCAAGGAGATAGAGTCAGTACTTGGTAGGAACTGCAAAAAAACGTTCTTTTGTAGGTAAAATCCTAAATGAACTTGTAATTTGGACCTCGAAATACAGGTTTAAGGCCATCTTCGAGAATGGTGTGTTTCCACCGGCGAGATTTCGTTTGGGTACGGTAAACATTGACTGTTTTTTCAGTGGTATGCCAGACTTTTGCAGGAGGTGCCGGCAGTGCGGGCATATGGCAGACGGGTGCACACTGTGCCAAGGCTGTGGGAAGGCTGGGCATGAAATAACAAACTGTTCTTCCCCGAAGAAATGTAACTTTTGTTAACAGGAAGGACATCTGTATGCAAGATGTCCTCAAAGGAAAGTGGAACCTGTTGAAGTTCTGGAGAGTAGTAGTCAGCACCAAGCCTTGTGATTAGTTAGAAGTAGTGCAGGTTGCCCAATGGCCACTTTCCATCGGCACATCCAGGTACAGAAGAACAGGAACAGCACCTCTTGTCTTTGTAGATTAAAATGCCTTTATTGCAACATTTTTTTGGGGCAAACAACAACAGCAGCAGCAGCAACGTTTCAGGTCACAAGACCTTTTATCAAGCTAATTGGCAATTACACACAGCACCTTTTATCCCCTGTGCTCCCTCTAGTGGAGATGTTCCTACATTACAACAATGTATAAAACAGCAGTGGAGCTAAGTAGACACTCATGTGTTACAATTAAGTGATCAATGTGTATCTTTAAGTGTTAGTTGAACTGCAACACTATACCCTTATAAATTTTAAAAAAACATGAAAATGAAATTAAAAACAATATAACACCTTGAGTAAACATGTTGCTCAAATTCTAAGGAGACACTGGTCACTGGTTAGAGATAATTTGCCATATATAAAGGAGTTCGAGAGGCCCCCAGTCATTGCTTACAAGAAAGGGAGGAGTGTGGGTAACTATTTAGTAAGATCAGATTTGGGAACTAACAGTGTTACAAAGAGATGATATGAGAAGGAAACAAGGCACTTTTCCATGTTACAATTGCAATTGCTGCTCAAATGTACAAGTAGGAGAGGGGATATATCCCCCTAGAAAAGGTCATGCAATCAGGTTACATGGGAGATTCTCGTGTTGCTCAACCTACGCAGTATATGTCATCAAATGCCCATGTGGGCTGGCATATGTTGGGCAAATGCCCGTGTGGGCTGGCATATGTTGGGCAAACGCCCGTGTGGGCTGGCATATGTTGGGCAAATGCCCGTGTGGGCTGGCATATGTTGGGCAAATGCCCGTGTGGGCTGGCATATGTTGGGCAAACGACGAGAACAGTTCGCGAACGGATAAGAGAACATAAGTCAGCAATTAACACAGAAAAAATAGAACAGGCTGTTGCAGGCCATTTTATTGAATACGGACACAGAGTGAATCAGCTTAAATTTCAAGTTGTTGGAATAGTTGAGCCAAAGAGGAGGAAATAGATTAAAAGAATTACTATATAGAGAGGCTTACTGGATACGTATAATGTTTATGGAGTGAATAAACACTCATAATCCAGCGCTTCTTGATGAAAGGATCCGTGTATATAGACCTTCAATGTGGTAGGAATCAATATAGATGGGATGCTGCTTCCTCCCGATGTAAGCTCCCCTTAGGATGAGCCTCAAAGAATATGTGCAGTCGTGTTGGTGGAAGCGCATGAGAATATAACCAAAAAGATAAAAATATATATAGTGCAAATCAAAATGATAAAAAGTTTGAAGAAATTTTTTTTTTTTTTTTTTTTATATACTATATAACGTGAGTGCTTAATCAAAACACCAAGTCTAGATAAGGTGACCCCAAACCTGTATATATTAAGACACTAATTCGATATCTGCTCACCAGAACCACTTATATGGGAGTATGTAGAGTCATCCCAACCGGGCATTGATTGAAGAGGGTTCAAATGACACAATTCATATAGGGTAGGAGATGAAGCAAAATATAGCGTAAAATCGTTTAATATAATAAAATCCTGCGCAAATGCAGGCTACTTACAATGTAGTAGTAGGTATAAAAACACAGAGTAGAGGAGTCAATGGTAGCCCAACGCGTTTCGCGTGCTCTCTGCACGCTTCCTCAGGAGCAAAAATAAAGTATAGATATATATATACTTTATTTTTGCTCCTGAGGAAGCGTGCAGAGAGCATGCGAAACGCGTTGGGCTACCATTGACTCCTCTACTCTGTGTTTTTATACCTACTACTACATTGTAAGTAGCCTGCATTTGCGCAGGATTTTATTATATTAAACGATTTTACGCTATATTTTGCTTCATCTCCTACCCTATATGAATTGTGTCATTTGAACCCTCTTCAATCAATGCCCGGTTGGGATGACTCTACATACTCCCATATAAGTGGTTCTGGTGAGCAGATATCGAATTAGTGTCTTAATATATACAGGTTTGGGGTCACCTTATCTAGACTTGGTGTTTTGATTAAGCACTCACGTTATATAGTATATAAAAAAAAAAAAAAAAAAAAAAATTTCTTCAAACTTTTTATCATTTTGATTTGCACTATATATATTTTTATCTTTTTGGTTATATTCTCATGCGCTTCCACCAACACGACTGCACATATTACTGGATACGTAAACTGGAAACATTAAGTCCTTTAGGGCTGAATAAAGAATATGACTTAAGACCAATCTTTAGATAAAAAAATCTTTTCTCTCTTTCTCCCTTACTCTCCTCTTGTCCTGGCCTTTGTTTTTAATTTCATTTTCATGTTTTTTTAAAATTTATAAGGGTATTGTGTTGCAGTTCAACTAACACTTAAAGATACACATTGATCACTTAATTGTAACACATGAGTGTCTACTTAGCTCCACTGCTGTTTTATACATTGTTGTAATGTAGGAACATCTCCACTAGAGGGAGCACAGGGGATAAAAGGTGCTGTGTGTAATTGCCAATTAGCTTGATAAAAGGTCTTGTGACCTGAAACGTTGCTGCTGCTATTGTTGTTTGCCCCCAAATAATGTTGCAATAAAGGCATTTTAATCTACAAAGACAAGAGGTGCTGTTCCTGTTCTTCTGTACCTGTTGAAGTTCTGTCAGATATGGGTGAGTTACCTGTACCAGTTGGTATGATCCCCAGGTCTCCTGGTAAGGAAGTCTTGGCTGGGGATGATCCGCAAGAAGGACCCGCAGTAAAATGCAAAAAGGAGAAAAAAGAGAAGAAAAAGAAAGAGGAAAATCCTGATGTAAGTTCTGGTAGGGATTCTAGTAGTTCTACTGATGTGCAATCTCTTTCCAGGGGCCAGATAAAGGGTCTCCCTAGCCATAGTGCGATTGTTCCCAACGACCCTTGCACCTTACTGCCTTTTGGCCTAGGGGTCTTGGGATAAAGGGGCTCACCCTAGCCAGAGTGCGATGGTTCCCAACGACCCTTGCACCTTAGTGCCTTTTGGCCTAGGGGTCTTGGGATAAAGGGGCTCTCCCTAGCCATAGTGCGATTGTTCCCAACGACCCTTGCACCTTTGTGCCTTTTGGCCTAGGGGTTGGGGATAAAGGGGCTCACCCTAGCCAGACTGCGATGGTTCCCAATGACTCTTGCACCTTTGTGCCTTTTGGCCTAGGGGTCTTGGGATAAAGGGGCTCACCCTAGCCAGAGTGTGATGGTTCCCAATGACCCTTGCACCTTAGTGCCTTTTGACCTAGGGGTCTTGGGATAAAGGGGCTCTCCCTAGCCAGACTGCGATGGTTCCCAATGACTCTTGCACCTTTGTGCCTTTTGGCCTAGGGGTCTTGGGATAAAGTGGGTTTCCCTAGCCAGAGTGTGATGGTTTCCAATGACCCTTGCACCTTAGTGCCTTTTGACCTAGGGGTCTTGGGATAAAGGGGCTCACCCTAGCCAGACTGCGATGGTTCCCAATGACTCTTGCACCTTTGTGCCTTTTGGCCTAGGGGTTGGGGATAAAGGGGCTCACCCTAGCCAGACTGCGATGGTTCCCAATGACTCTTGCACCTTTGTGCCTTTTGGCCTAGGGGTCTTGGGATAAAGGGGCTCACCCTAGCCAGAGTGTGATGGTTCCCAATGACCCTTGCACCTTAGTGCCTTTTGACCTAGGGGTCTTGGGATAAAGGGGCTCTCCCTAGCCAGACTGCGATGGTTCCCAATGACTCTTGCACCTTTGTGCCTTTTGGCCTAGGGGTCTTGGGATAAAGTGGGTTTCCCTAGCCAGAGTGTGATGGTTTCCAATGACCCTTGCACCTTAGTGCCTTTTGACCTAGGGGTCTTGGGATAAAGGGGCTCACCCTAGCCAGACTGCGATGG
This sequence comes from Xenopus tropicalis, assembly GCF_000004195.4. Lineage (NCBI taxonomy): Eukaryota > Metazoa > Chordata > Amphibia > Anura > Pipidae > Xenopus > Xenopus tropicalis. The sequence continues at coordinate 1,832,009 of NC_030680.2, read as the reverse complement.
TTCCCAATGACTCTTGCACCTTTGTGCCTTTTGGCCTAGGGGTTGGGGATAAAGGGGCTCACCCTAGCCAGACTGCGATGGTTCCCAATGACTCTTGCACCTTTGTGCCTTTTGGCCTAGGGGTCTTGGGATAAAGGGGCTCACCCTAGCCAGAGTGTGATGGTTCCCAATGACCCTTGCACCTTAGTGCCTTTTGACCTAGGGGTCTTGGGATAAAGGGGCTCTCCCTAGCCAGAGTGCGATGGTTCCCAACGACCCTTGCACCTTAGTGCCTTTTGGCCTAGGGGTCTTGGGATAAAGTGGGTTTCCCTAGCCAGAGTGTGATGGTTCCCAATGACCCTTGCACCTTAGTGCCTTTTGGCCTAGGGGTCTTGGGATAAAGGGGCTCTCCCTAGCCGTAGTGCGATGGTTCCCAATGACCCTTGCACCTTAGTGCCTTTTGGCCTAGGGGTCTTGGGATAAAGGGGCTCTCCCTAGCCAGAGTGCGATGGTTCCCAACGACCCTTGCACCTTAGTGCCTTTTGGTCTAGGGGTCTTGGGATAAAGGGGCTCACCCTAGCCATAGTGCCTTTTGGCCCAGGGGTCTTGGGATAAAGGGGCTCTCCCTAGCCGTAGTGCGATGGTTCCCAATGACCCTTGCACCTTAGTGCCTTTTGGCCTAGGGGTTTTGGGATAAAGGGGCTCTCCCTAGCCAGAGTGCCTTTTGGCCTAGGGGTCTTGGGATAAAGGGGCTCTCCCTAGCCATAGTGCGATGGTTCCCAATGACCCTTGCACCTTAGTGCCTTTTGGCCTAGGGGTCTTGGGATAAAGGGGCTCACCTTAGCCAGAGTGTGATGGTTCCCAATGACCCTTGCACCTTTGTGCCTTTTGGCCTAGGGGTCTTGGGATAAAGGGGCTCTCCCTAGCCATACTGCGATGGTTCCCAATGACCCTTGCACCTTAGTACCTTTTGGCCTAGGGGTTGGGGATAAAGGGGCTCACCCTAGCCAGAGTGCAATGGTTCCCAATGACCCTTGCACCTTAGTGCCTTTTGGCCTAGGGGTTGGGGATAAAGGGGCTCACCCTAGCCAGAGTGCGATGGTTCCCAATGACCCTTGCACCTTAGTGCCTTTTGGCCTAGGGGTCGGGGATAAAGGGGCTCACCCTAACGGTAAGTCTTGTATTGATTCCATAAGCAGCAGGGGGGTGTAGTACAAGGAATAAGGTTTTATCTAAAGCTGGGGTGCGCTCTGTTGGGGTTCCTTATAATGAGATAAGGGGCAGTTTAATGGCTCTCAATTTTATATAAACTAAGGTGAACAACTGCACTTACCCCAGAGGCAAAAGAACCTCCTACAGATTCAGCCAGTTTATCATTTCACTCATTTCATTATTTATATAAATATATTGCCCAAAAATGCTCTGTATCAGAAGAAAATTGTTCCAGTAGGTGCCCAGATTATGGGCAAAAAAAAGTACTCTCCATAATCACTACCCATAATGCCTTGCAGCTGCAGTATCTAGTGCTCAAACTACAGTTCCCAGAATGCCTTTCCTTAGAAACTTGGGAAGTGTCAGAGTGTGAGAGAGGAGATCCAGAGGTGTCAGTGCCCCTATAATGACTTTTTCAGTAATTGCATCCCCCCCGCTCCGTATCAGCCAGGGATTTTGGAGGTCAGGTAACAGAACTTCTATACTGGGAAACTGTGCTTATTGCTCCCAACTCCAATTGCAGGAACAGAGAACAGGGAGCCGGATTTACTCACATCAGCTGGGATTCTCATTGGGGGATTTCTTGCATTTCAATGCTGCCAATGCGGGCCCTAGAGAGCTGGGAAAGTTTTATTGGGCAATATTGCTTTAAGAATCCAACCCTGATGTTGCTGGACTACAGCTCCCAGCATGCCTTACCGTTCATCTGTGATTCCAAATATTCCCATCAGCTGATGAAGATGATCACATTATCTGTTTCTTAAGCAACGTGACCCTGAAGCCCACAGTGAGGGGGGATCATGGGGCTCAGTATGTCTGTAGGACTCACCATTACGCCGCAGAACAGAGAACAAATATTCTTATATCTAGAACTTGTGTCACATAGGATTCAGCTTTTGAATTTGGCCAAGTTTTAAAGGGCATATAAACCCTGCGGCACAGCGCGGCTCAACCCAACGTTACTCGGCTGTTGCCGGACTACAAATCCCACAATAATGTAACATATAATGAAGGGTGAGGCATGCTGGGAGCTGTAGTCCAGCAACATCAGGGTTGTATTCTTAAAGCAATATTGCCCAATAAAACTTTCCCAGCTCTCTAGGGCCCGCATTGGCAGAAATGCAAAAGAATCCCCCAATGAGAATCCCAGCTGATGTGAGTAAATCCGGCTCCCTGTTCTCTGTTCCTGCAATTGGGGGCATTAAAACGAAAACAAATGCAGACTTTATAGAAGTGAAGTCATGGCCACAATGTAGGGTTGTGTTTAGGCCCAGTGCCGAGGGCAGTATCGGACCTAAATATGCCCCTGGGGGTAAGAGCAGTTGTGCCCCTCAGTTTATATAACATAGATCTTGTATAACCTGCCCCCCCATCTCAGTGATAGAAAGAGACCCCAACATAGAGCACCCCAGCTTTAGATAAAGCCTTATAACTAACCCGGGCCTCACCCATCTCTCCTATTCCTTACACTACAGTTTGGCCCCTTATGGAACCCTGACGAGCCCCTAGGATTTCTGGCTTTAGTAGAACAGAAAGAGAAAAAATCTTACAAGCCTGTTATTTTATACAGAAATGTTAATCTCACCCTGGTTTATCGGAATCAAGTAAAATTTTATTGAGATGCCACACTGTAATAAAGGGGTGAACCTTTTATTAATATTAATAATTTGTATTAATTGACATTAATGACAAATAGTAATACATATGCAGGATCAATGATTAAACCTTCTGATAGACTGTTAGTGGGCAATAACTTACATACACACAAGTACTAATAGAATTAAATAGATTTACTTATCTACAAGCACAGCCAGTTCTGCACAATTCAGCACAATCGGGGGCCCCACAACCTTTGGTGCAAGACCTTCAGGTTCCCGATAACCAAGCGATGATCCAAATGTCCCGGCACTGGTTCAGGAGCCCCAGGCGAAGCTACTGACACAGGGTGGGGGCCCCATTTATACCAGAGTTCTTAGCAAACCCCCCAACACCAAGTGCTGAATTGTGTACAAACTTTTGTCATGAACAAAACCTATTAACTAGACTTTGTAGAAGGCCCATTTGTTGCTCAAATAAGTTGTACATAAAATGTATTGTCTATATGCTGTCTGTTTGTTTATTCCAAGGATATTTGCTGGGTAACAATACCTGTGTTTACTGTTTACCCAGCAATATACATAGAACAAAGACATTGTACCTTGAACACTGGACAATCGCTGTCCCAAAATCTGCTGCTTTTACTGGACTCAAACCTAAGATTTAATTCATATGTCAAAGCAGATGTATATATTATAAATCATTATAAAATCAATAGAAAATCCACCGTGCTACATTCCACCCCTTGATTTACAAAATATACTGATTTGATAATAATAACCAACAGTATACAAATTGGTAAGTCCTCTAATACAGATAACATACAATGCTGCATTCAATGCAATATATGCATACACTCGTTGTCCCCATTACCCTAAACAAATAAACAATTAATGACTGTAATTCTGACTGAAGGACACTACATTTAACAAAAGATTAAACAAATCTCACCTACATCCCAAGTCATAAAACACCTCTATAATGATTTCTGTCCAGTGAGAAAATCTGTGTCTACTTGTAGATACATATCTTGGGCAAACATGTATAGGAATCCCTCTTGCTCTGCATTTTCAATATAGACCATCAGCTGCTCAAAACAATTAGGCCAAGGGCAGGTTTCATTGCAGGCTTTACAGCTCACATAGTTAAACAGTGCTTCTTTGATAAGCAATATGTTTACTATATTATGTATCTGCCATGCACTTTGTTTGTACCTAACCCCCCTCTTATAGACCAAATGACAACTGAATTCCTTTCAGCAGAGTTTTAGTCTCAGTACACATTCTGCCAATGCTTTTCCAAAATATGTCTATCACCAGTAGCCACAAATTCAACCCATAAGACCACAAATCAGCCAGGGCATTCAAATCACTTGGGATGATACTATCAAGTCTAATAGTGACTTCTTATAAACAACTGTGTCCTTCAACAGAATTGCATATTAAGTTGTAGTCTTTAACTTCAATCATATAGAGTTGTCCAAACTCTCCTTCAGCCAACCCCATTGACATCACAGTTCTAACTCACAAAATAACATTACCCTATTCACACTTACAATAATTACTTATACCATAATACTTGTCTACAGACATTGTCAGTTTCACATAACAATTTCTCCCTCAGAATAATACATTTCACTCTTTCTGTTTTATCAAAGAGTTTCGTTTCAAACTAATTTCAAAATAGACCCTGGCATTTCAAATACACAGAGGCCCAAACAGCCCCCACCAGCCCAATAAATAGTGACTGTCTGTGGCACCTTACAGCCCCCCTGGCATTCCCAGTACCCAGAGGCACAAACAGCCCCCCCCCAGCCCAATAAATAGTGACTGTCTGTGGCACCTTACAGCCCCCCTGGCATTCCCAGTACCCAGAGGCACAAACAGCCCCCCCCCCAGCCCAATAAATAGTGACTGTCTGTGGCACCTTACAGCCCCCCTGGCATTCCCAGTACCCAGAGGCACAAACAGCCCCCCCAGCCCAATAAATAGTGACTGTCTGTGGCACCTTACAGCCCCCCTGGCATTCCCAGTACCCAGAGGCACAAACAGCCCCCCCCCCAGCCAATAAATAGTGACTGTCTGTGGCACCTTACAGCCCCCCCGGCATTCCCAGTACCCAGAGGCACAAACAGCCCCCCCCAGCCCAATAAATAGTGACTGTCTGTGGCACCTTACAGCCCCCCCGGCATTCCCAGTACCTAGAGGCACAAACAGCCCCCCCCAGCCCAATAAATAGTGACTGTCTGTGGCACCTTACAGCCCCCCTGGCATTCCCAGTACCCAGAGGCACAAACAGCCCCCCCAGCCCAATAAATAGTGAGTGTCTGTGGCACCTTACAGCCCCCCCGGCATTCCCAGTACCAGAGGCACAAACAGCCCCCCCAGCCCAATAAATAGTGACTGTCTGTGGCACCTTACAGCCCCCCTAGCATTCCCAGTACCCAGAGGCACAAACAGCCCCCCCAGCCCAATAAATAGTGACTGTCTGTGGCACCTTACAGCCCCCTGGCATTCCAGTACCCAGAGGCACAAACAGCCCCCCCAGCCCAATAAATAGTGACTGTCTGTGGCACCTTACAGCCCCCCCGGCATTCCCAGTACCCAGAGGCACAAACAGCCCCCCCCAGCCCAATAAATAGTGACTGTCTGTGGCACCTTACAGCCCCCCTGGCATTCCAGTACCCAGAGGCACAAACAGCCCCCCCCAGCCCAATAAATAGTGGACTGTCTGTGGCACCTTACAGCCCCCCTGGCATTCCCAGTACCCAGAGGCACAAACAGCCCCCCCCAGCCCAATAAATAGTGACTGTCTGTGGCACCTTACAGCCCCCCTGGCATTCCCAGTACCCAGAGGCACAAACAGCCCCCCCCAGCCCAATAAATAGTGACTGTCTGTGGCACCTTACAGCCCCCCCGGCATTCCCAGTACCCAGAGGCACAAACAGCCCCCCCAGCCCAATAAATAGTGACTGTCTGTGGCACCTTACAGCCCCCCTGGCATTCCCAGTACCCACAGGCACAAACAGCCCCCCCAGCCCAATAAATAGTGACTGTCTGTGGCACCTTACAGCCCCCCCTGGTATTCCCAGTACCCAGAGGCACAAACAGCCCCCCCCAGCCCAATAAATAGTGACTGTCTGTGGCACCTTACAGCCCCCCTGGCATTCCCAGTACCCAGAGGCACAAACAGCCCCCCCCAGCCCAATAAATAGTGACTGTGGCACCTTACAGCCCCCCTGGCATTCCCAGTACCCAGAGGCACAAACAGCCCCCCCCAGCCCAATAAATAGTGACTGTCTGTGGCACCTTACAGCCCCCCTGGCATTCCCAGTACCCAAAGGCACAAACAGCCCCCCCAGCCCAATAAATAGTGACTGTCTGTGGCACCTTACAGCCCCCCTGGCATTCCCAGTACCCAGAGGCACAAACAGCCCCCCCCAGCCCAATAAATAGTGACTGTCTGTGGCACCTTACAGCCCCCCTGGCATTCCCAGTACCCAGAGGCACAAACAGCCCCCCCATCCCAATAAATAGTGACTGTCTGTGGCACCTTAAAGCCCCCCGGCATTCCCAGTACCCAGAGGCACAAACAGCCCCCCCCAGCCCAATAAATAGTGACTGTTTATGGCATCTTACAGCCCCCCTGGCATTCCCAGTACCCAGAGGCACAAACAGCCCCCCCCCAGCCCAATAAATAGTGACTGTCTGTGGCACCTTACAGCCCCCCTGGCATTCCCAGTACCCAGAGGCACAAACAGCCCCCCCCCAGCCCAATAAATAGTGACTGTCTGTGGCACCTTACAGCCCCCTGGCATTCCCAGTACCCAGAGGCACAAACAGCCCCCCCAGCCCAATAAATAGTGACTGTCTGTGGCACCTTACAGCCCCCCTGGCACTCCCAGTACCCAGAGGCACAAACAGCCCCCCCCAGCCCAATAAATAGTGACTGTCTGTGGCACCTTACAGCCCCCCTGGCACTCCCAGACCCAGAGGCCACAAACAGCCCCCCCCACCCCAATAAATAGTGACTGTCTGTGGCACCTTACAGCCCCCCCGGCATTCCCAGTACCCAGAGGCACAACAGCCCCCCCAGCCCAATAAATAGTGACTGTCTGTGGCACCTTACAGCCCCCCTGGCATTCCCAGTACCCAGAGGCACAAACAGCCCCCCCCCCCAGCCCAATAAATAGTGACTGTGGCACCTTACAGCCCCCCTGGCATTCCCAGTACCCAGAGGCACAAACAGCCCCCCCAGCCCAATAAATAGTGACTGTCTGTGGCACCTTACAGCCCCCCGGGCATTCCCAGTACCCAGAGGCACAAACAGCCCCCCCCCAGCCCAATAAATAGTGACTGTCTGTGGTACCTTACAGCCCCCCCGGCATTCCCAGTACCCAGAGGCACAAACAGCCCCCCCCCAGCCCAATAAATAGTGACTGTCTGTTGGCACCTTACAGCCCCCCTGGCATTCCCAGTACCCAGAGGCACAAACAGCCCCCCCATCCCAATAAATAGTGACTGTCTGTGGCACCTTAAAGCCCCCCCGGCATTCCCAGTACCCAGAGGCACAAACAGCCCCCCCCCCAGCCCAATAAATAGTGACTGTCTGTGGCACCTTACAGCCCCCCTGGCATTCCCAGTACCCAGAGGCACAAACAGCCCCCCCATCCCAATAAATAGTGACTGTCTGTGGCACCTTAAAGCCCCCCCGGCATTCCCAGTACCCAGAGGCACAAACAGCCCCCCCCCAGCCCAATAAATAGTGACTGTCTGTGGCACCTTACAGCCCCCCTGGCATTCCCAGTACCCAGAGGCACAAACAGCCCCCCCCCAGCCCAATAAATAGTGACTGTCTGTGGCACCTTACAGCCCCCTGGCATTCCCAGTACCCAGAGGCACAAACAGCCCCCCCAGCCCAATAAATAGTGACTGTCTGTGGTACCTTACAGCCCCCCCGGCATTCCCAGTACCCAGAGGCACAAACAGCCCCCCCCCAGCCCAATAAATAGTGACTGTCTGTGGCACCTTACAGCCCCCCTGGCATTCCCAGTACCCAGAGGCACAAACAGCCCCCCCATCCCAATAAATAGTGACTGTCTGTGGCACCTTAAAGCCCCCCCGGCATTCCCAGTACCCAGAGGCACAAACAGCCCCCCCCCCAGCCCAATAAATAGTGACTGTCTGTGGCACCTTACAGCCCCCCTGGCATTCCCAGTACCCAGAGGCACAAACAGCCCCCCCATCCCAATAAATAGTGACTGTCTGTGGCACCTTAAAGCCCCCCCGGCATTCCCAGTACCCAGAGGCACAAACAGCCCCCCCCCCAGCCCAATAAATAGTGACTGTCTGTGGCACCTTACAGCCCCCCTGGCATTCCCAGTACCCAGAGGCACAAACAGCCCCCCCCCAGCCCAATAAATAGTGACTGTCTGTGGCACCTTACAGCCCCCTGGCATTCCCAGTACCCAGAGGCACAAACAGCCCCCCCAGCCCAATAAATAGTGACTGTCTGTGGCACCTTACAGCCCCCCTGGCATTCCCAGTACCCAGAGGCACAAACAGCCCCCCCAGCCCAATAAATAGTGACTGTTTATGGCATCTTACATCAGCACCTCTGGCATTTGCCTGAATCTACAGATTGTCTGCCAGGGCCTGCTCTATACTGCAGGTTCACTGCACAATATTATATACCATAGGAGATATACAGTTCAGCTGTGCTGCCTGTGCTATAAAACCCACTAACTAGCACTTTACAGTTCATGTAACAAGCCCTAACATTCCTATTACCATTAGTACAATAGTGTATGCAATGCTAATTTCAGTCTGTAGAAACAGTTGAACAAAACATAAGTATTCATTTATGAAGTCCAAAACCAATGTCCATTTAAGTTTCCAGGTCACCATTCAAATGAATTCCAGGTTCTTCAATACTTTGTACTGATGTCCATTCAAGATTAACAATGTCAAAATCTTTGTTTGCTGTCCATTGTTTTGCTATTAACCCATTTGTTAATGCACTTGATAAACATCTATAAAACAAAAGATCAAGGCAACATCAGTTCTTAGCATTTAAGATCTGTTTTGTCAACTTTATCAACTTTCTTAATTTTGTATTATTTTGTCAAGACTTTTTCAGTCACTGTCACATTTAAGTCATTGTCACAATTAAGACAAGACAAACCATAACAACATGCATGTGGGCCCACACATTCTCAGAAACATACAACAAAAAGTTGTTTCATTGTTAAACTTTTTTTTTTTTTTAACAAAAACAGACATGTCTTAAGGCCTTTACGCACAAATTTGTGCACTTAAAAAACAAAACAAAAAGTGTCAAAAATAATGGATCCATCAACTCTTGATGCCTGTTATTAAAAACCATATTAACTCAAAATAATCAGATTCTTAAATCCTGAAACAGAAAACATATGACATTAACATACAGTACAATTAAACACAATGTAACATTTATTTTGTTTCTCTATCTTGAGAAATAAATCACTCCCTTAGTCTCTTTTAGGGCTCTGGTACACGGGGAGATTAGTCGCCCGCGGCAAAACTCCCTGCTCGCGGGCGACTAATCTCCCCGAGTTGCCTTCCCTCTGCCAGGGATGGCAGAGGGAAGGCAACTCGGGGAGATTAGTCGCCCGCGAGTAGGGAGTTTTGCCGCGGGCGACTAATCTCCCCGTGTACCAGAGCCCTTACTTACAAGAGTTCTTACTTTAACTAATACACCATTTTCTGCTTGTTCTGTCCCTTTTCTATGGTGCTTTTTACTCATAGTTCTTACCACATATTTTGTAAATTCTATCTCCAACTCCTCATTGTGTGCTAATGAGGAGCGCAAACATACTCTCATTGTGGCTAGTTGATCTTTAACTGCCTGCAGCTCAAGCTCAACTGCCTCCCTTTGGACTGTCTCCTCCCTGAGCGCCTGAAAACACAACCAACCCAATTGTGCTGAGGATTCTGCTCCTTGGAACACATAGACAAATCCAAATTCAGCAACAGGTGATGGGGGTGAGTCACCTGAGAGAGTTGCTGATCTCCTATCACATCCCGAGCAACATGGGTCCAGGGACCCGGAACTAGCCCACGTGGGAAGGTTGCTCGTTTGATCATCTACCCCTCTAACTTTGTTTTTCAACCAACAGAACATTATTGCTAACTTTCAACAGTATCTTTGCCCTGCACAAGCCACTACAGTACTGCCACTACACTACCATACAAAGCTGCACTATAAATTCTACAATTTCTATACAAGTTATTACTGCACTTCCCAGCATCAAAAGGGTTAATCCTGCTGACTACGCCAAATGTTATAAAGAGGTGAACCTTTATTAATATTAATAATTTGTAATAATTGACATTAATGACAAATATTAATAAATATGCAGGATCAATGATTAAACCTTCTGATAGACTGTTAGTGAGCAATAACTTACACACACACAAGTAATAATAGAATCAAATAGATTTACTTATCTTTGTATGATTATAGTTACAAGTACAGCCAGTTCTGCACAATTCAGCCTAATCGGGAGCCCCACAGCCTTTGGTGTAAGACCTTCAGGTTCCCGATAACCAAGCGATGATCCAAATGTCCCAGCACTGGTTCAGGAGCCCCAGGCGAAGCTACTGACACAGGGTGGGGGCCCCTTTTATACCAGAGTTCTTAGCAAAACCCCCAACATCAAGTGCTGACTTGTGCACAAACTTTTGTCATGAACAAAACCTATTAACTAGACTTTGTAGAAAGCCTTATTTGTTGCTCAAATAAGTTGTACATTGTGTGTATTGTCTATATGCTGTCTGTTTGTTTATTCCAAAGATATTTGCTGGGTAACAATACCTGTGTTTACTGTTTACCCAGCAATATACACAGAACAAAGACATTGTACCTTGAACACTGGACAATAGTTGTCCCAAAATCTGCTGCTTTTACTGGACTCAAACCTAAGATTTGATTCATATGTCAAAGCAGATGTATATATTGTAAAATAAAATCAATAGAAAATCCACCGTGTTACACACACTGTCACACAATCATGGAAATGAGCCCAAAATGCCCTCAAGCACAGGCAGGAAAGAGGCTTGCGCGTGAGAGCAGAATAAAAGAGGACTTGTAGTGTGTCTCAATGTCAGTTCATGCACAACAAGCAAATGATTCTGCTTCTACTGTTTCTACTGATCTCGTTCTCACAGTCAGGAACAGGTAAGATCAACTGCCCCCCCCCCCCTAGTGTGGGGTAACAATGTGCAGCTCTTTATAGTAATTGTCTGTATACTGTATGTGTATCTGCTAAACTCTATATAATGCTGTATGGCTCAGGGATTAGCACTTCTGTGCTGTAATGTAATATAATGTAATGCTGATGTTGGGATACTCGATACTCACCTGGGAACGGCTATATAAAATATGGATATTTTTCTTGTGTTCTTGTTTTTATATAATAATATTATTGGCTTGTGTTTAAAGGGAAACTAAAGCCTAAAAAAGAATTGTAAGCTCTTTTGGGCACGGCCCTCTTCACCTCTTGTATCGGTTACTGATTGCTTTATATGTTACTCCTTGTAGAGTGTAAGCTCTTTTGGGCAGGGCTCCCTTCCCCTCCTGTATAGGTTACTGATTGCTTTATATGTTACTCGTTGTAGAGTGTAAGCTCTTTTGGGCAGGGCTCTCTTCCCCTCCTGTATCGGTTACTGATTGCTTTATATGTTACTCCTTGTAGAGTGTAAGCTCTTTTGGGCAGGGCTCCCTTCCCCTCCTGTATCGGTTACTGATTGCTTTATATGTTACTCCTTGTAGAGTGTAAGCTCTTTGGGCAGGGCTCCCTTCCCCTCCTGTATAGGTTACTGATTGCTTTATATGTTACTCCTTGTAGAGTGTAAGCTCTTTTGGGCAGGGCTCCCTTCCCCTCCTGTATCGGTTACTGATTGCTTTATATGTTACTCCTTGTAGAGTGTAAGCTCTTTGGGGCAGGGCTCCCTTCCCCTCCTGTATCGGTTACTGATTGCTTTATATGTTACTCCTTGTAGAGTGTAAGCTCTTTTGGGCAGGGCTCCCTTCCCCTCCTGTATCGGTTATTGGTTGCTTTATATGTTACTCCTTGTAGAGTGTAAGCTCTTTTGGGCAGGGCTCCCTTCCCCTCTTGTATCGGTTACTGATTGCTTTATATGTTACTCCTTGTAGAGTGTAAGCTCTTTTGGGCAGGGCTCCCTTCCCCTCCTGTATCGGTTACTGATTGCTTTATATGTTACTCCTTGTAGAGTGTAAGCTCTTTTGGGCAGGGCTCCCTTCCCCTCCTGTATCGGTTACTGATTGCTGTATATGTTACTCCTTGTAGAGTGTAAGCTCTTTGGGGCAGGGCTCTGTTCCCCTCCTGTATCGGTTATTGATTGCTTTATATGTTACTCTGTATGTCCAATGTATGTAACCCACTTATTGTACAGCGCTGCGGGGTATGTTGGCACTTTATAAATAAATGTTAATGTAATGTAATGTAATGAATATGTCTAGAAATGTTTAGCTGTGGGGTTTGAGCCCCTGTACCAGCCCAACGGCACCAAAGCTCTATAGAAATAAAGCCCCATGCCCCTGAAGATGCCCCCAGTAGCTCTCCATCTTTTGCCCAACTACTGCACATGCTCAGTCTGCTCTTGGCTGATGTCACTGAGCTTAGGGAGCGACTCCCAATATTCTTCTTTCCCCTGCCTGCTTGCTCTAGTCTCTGCCTGTTCCCTACATGCATACAGGCCAACCAATCACAGTCCTGTCTGGCACTTTGAGCTTGGGGAGAGACTTTAGCTGAATCCTTATTGGGTGACTTTTCTTTCCCCCTTGTAATGATCCCAAATACTGAGCTGTGTAACAAATATAAGTTACAAAGGTTGGAAACACAGGGAGAAGCTGTGACAAAACTTTTACTCATTTTGCTTATACAAACAGCCCATCTGGGAAAACCTCTCATTTCTCATTGTAAAGGTTTTTCTGTATGTAATACAGTGACTTGCATATGTACCTTCCTATTCTGCTGGTACCTTACATATAGAGATAATGATGGCATTTTCCCGTCATTATATGGCACAGGAATCAGACATGGGGATAAAGGGACAGACTTGTTCAGTGCTGGGAAACTGTGCTTATTGCTCCCAACTCCAATTGCAGGAACAGAGAACAGGGAGCCGGATTTACTCACATCAGCTGGGATTCTCATTGGGGGATTCTTTTGCATTTCTGCCAATGCGGGCCCTAGAGAGCTGGGAAAGTTTTATTGGGCAATATTGCTTTAAGAATCCAACCCTGATGTTGCTGGACTACAGCTCCCAGCATGCCTCACCCTTCATTATATGTTACATTATTCTGGGATTTGTAGTCCAGTAACGTTGGGTTGAGCAGCGCTGTGCCGCAGGGTTTAGTTTCCCCTTTAAGCAGATGTGCTTCTCCCCAATGCTAATGTAGAATAGCTGCAGGTTCAGGCATGATTGTACAATCTGTTATTGTTCACGCCCTGCATATTATACAACTGCTCTTCCAAGTATAACAAAGCCTAAAGGCAGTGAGATGTGTAAAGTAACAATACTCACCTAAACCACCTGCTGAAAATAAGCACAATATGACTTGTGCTGAAAATGCAATTCTTAAAAACAGTTTTTCTTCCCACTGAACTTTCCTTTATAAGAAGAAGGATTCTATGTGCTACATCAGTGCTTTAAAGATAGTTCAGATCATTTAGGTAACGGCTGGGCCAGTCAGTTCTTTTGAATTGTTGAAGGAAGGAGCTGTGAACCCAGAGTTGTAGGGGGGTCAATTATGGAAAAAATAGATGGATTAAAGGAAAGGATCCATATCCTCTTATAAGTCACTTTTCTGTTATAAGGATACCAGACAGGGCCTATACCCACCAGTTAGGAGGGATAGTTTCTGGGGGGCAGACATATGAGACACCCCTCAGGTTTTGTATCTTTCTGATCGCCCCCATATGGGTCACAGCGAGCCCATATTTTTATTATAATATTTGGAACTGCCCAGAACCCATATTATATTTCATACATTGGCCTGGAACCAACAATTACCTACAGGGGGTCATAAATGGCACATCCCTGGGCACTCCCCCCTTATCTTTCCCAAGGAGTTTTTTATCCCTCAAATAATAAATATACAATCACTGACACAAATAAAATCATATTTAAAAAACAGAATGTGGCTCACTTTCCAGATAGCATTCTAAAAACTATTTAAAATCATCCAACAAATGTCATGTTGTTTTGAAGATGAGCAGGTAAAAAGTCCAAATAAAACATATTCAAGAATAAAATCTTTAAAAGCCCCAATATGTTTAAAAAGAGGACCAATGGATTACCATACCCCCTGTGCAAAAGGACAGTTCCAAAATAAACGTAAAACAGTTTCATCTACACAGCGAGATTCTCTGGGGCATTTACCTCTCGGCACCAACCCTCTTCTGTGTTGGAACTCACGTGTAGGGAGGCATTGGTGGACAATAGCCAAGGCAAGATCTTTGTGAACAGGGTCGGACTGGGTTATGCAGGGCCCACTGGGGCTCCCACCAGCAGCGTCCCCTAACACATCCCGGTGTCCCAGTCTGACTCTGTTTGTGAACATGTAGAACTTTCCGCACACATTTCACCACACCTTTTTGGATCTTGCCTCAGAGAAATTGGAAACCGTCAGAACAACCTCATCGTACCCTAAGATCTTTGTTAACTTTCTTTGATCACCAAAACTTCAGATTCCAACTCTTTAAGGTGAAAGAGTCTCACAGTCTTCTCAAAAACAATGTTTTGGGGGACATAAAAGCCCAGGAGAATTCAATGGAACCCTAAACCAGGGCTTAAATATCATGCCTGTTGCATATTTTAAAAAACAACTAAAAATGCCATTTGTATTAAAGAGTTTAAAACAGAAACAGAAACATTTAACATAGAAAAATAAAAGACGATTGGGAACATCTTAACCCCCACAATACTCATTCTTATACATGTGATCTCTTTTAAGTTTTTCCATCTTTGAACCACAAAGAAACAAGAAAACAAACTCTGCCCTTGTCTTTCCCCCTTCCTCTTTGTATATCAAAAGACTAACCAATGTGCCGCATGTTATGTTAATAATGAAATCCTTGCCCTCCATGGTTAAATTCCTGAGGTTCCGCATACAAATCTTCTTTTCTAAATGGGTTAAAACAATGTTGCAATTAAGGGTGACGCTCGTTAAGATTTCTGGGCTCTGCCAAAAGCTACTTTTTAATTAAATGTGAGAAACAATGTTTCTAAGTGCAGGTGACACTCATAAGACTTCTGGGCTCTGCCAAAAGCTACTTTTAATTAAATTAAATGTATTAATTAAATGTATCTTTTTTAGCTTCAGTGCAGGAAGATGAAAGGGAATTGAGGGACTTTTCAGTAAGAATCTGGGACTGTGGGTTGAGCTGTTGAAATAGGGGCTTTCCCACTAAATTGCACAGTTGGGATCTATGCTCTGAGTTAGACGGTGCCGGCAGGGCAGGAAATAACCCGGCGGGCCCCAACAGCCCAGACTCGATCCCTACTGGCGCAAAGTCTCCCTTCAGGGGAGGGGGCTAGGCGGGTCCCCTGGGAGCCCCTGTGGGGCAGTGTAGGCCCTGCACCCCCCCAGTCCGACCCTGATAATGCCTTGGGGGCGTAACCATTTGTCTGACTGATACTAGATTCAATGTGCCATCAGGGAGGTTGGAGTTGTCTATTTGGCTTTCATCAATGGGGAACATCCCGTCACTCCAGGAGAAGTCTCCATGTTGCGCATCTTGCCCTCTAATGATGCACTGAAGGGTAACGGCCTCTCCCTCCCTGGGGCTGGGATACAAATTAAACTTCTGAGCCATTTTTAAGGCACAAAATCTAAATTTGTCAGACTTTTCTGTTTTTTTTATTATCTGTTCTTTAATGTCACTATCATGGCTTGAATCAGTTGGACTTGCAGCAGATTCATTTGCCCACATGTTCTTCAACTGACCCTCAACTGAACTGTTATCTACAACTGAATTAAAGGGGATATTTACCCTGCGGCTATTCCTGATGCCCCCCCACTCTCTTGGAGCAGGTTGAGTGAGGAAAGGTCTCTGCACAAGAAGAGCCAAATTGTGATTTTAATACCTGAGTCGATCTTCACGTATTACAGAACTTGGGTAACACAACAGTTATATTTAGAAAATATTGTATAGCAATCATGCTTGGCAGATATGGACATTCCACCTGAAGCACCACATACAGTAAGGCTGTTTTACCCCAGAGACAAGAAGGAGCAGTATGGTCTTCGTGTGATTCAGAAGAAGATTATAAAAGATTTATTTGGCATGGATCTTGGAATTATGTGTCTCCAGGTGAGAGAAAGAAAAATGTATTTGGCACCTTTAATGGACAGAGGAGACATTGGGTGGAATTTACAAGAGATCCAAAAGGTGTCGGAGGTGTCTCTTACCCACCCCTGACTTAGGGGTTATCTATTTTACATTGGACAACTAGAATTTTGTCAGAATTGTTTCTGCTTTGGCCACCTGAAAGCTGACTGCAGGAAGGAGATGTGCTGTCGCAATTGTTACATGTCAGGTCACAGAACTGTGAGAAGGCACGCCAGTGTCATTTATGTGATTCTTCTGATCACCTAGCAAGACAGTGTCCAAGTGTACCATTAACATTTATTTATAAAGCGCCAACATACCCCGCAGCGCTGTACAATAAGTGGGTTCCATACATTGGGCATACAGAGTAACATATAAAGCAATCAGTAACCGATACAGGAGGGGAAGGGAGCCCTGCCCAAAAGAGCTTACACTCTACAAGGAGTAACATATAAAGCAATCAGTAACCGATACAGGAGGGGAAGGGAGCACTGCCCCAAAGAGCTTACACTCTACAAGGAGTAACATATAAAGCAATCAGTAACCGATACAGGAGGGGAAGGGAGCCCTGCCCAAAAGAGCTTACACTCTACAAGGAGTAACATATAAAGCAATCAGTAACCTATACAGGAGGGGAAGGGAGCCCTGCCCAAAAGAGCTTACACTCTACAAGGAGTAACATATAAAGCAATCAGTAACCGATACAGGAGGGGAAGAGAGCCCTGCCCAAAAGAGCTTACACTCTACAAGGAGTAACATATAAAGCAATCAGTAACCGATACAGGAGGGGAAGGGAGCACTGCCCCAAAGAGCTTACACTCTACAAGGAGTAACATATAAAGCAATCAGTAACCGATACAGGAGGGGAAGAGAGCCCTGCCCAAAAGAGCTTACACTCTACAAGGAGTAACATATAAAGCAATCAGTAACCGATACAGGAGGGGAAGGGAGCACTGCCCCAAAGAGCTTACACTCTACAAGGAGTAACATATAAAGCAATCAGTAACCGATACAGGAGGGGAAGGGAGCACTGCCCCAAAGAGCTTACACTCTACAAGGAGTAACATATAAAGCAATCAGTAACCGATACAGGAGGTGAAGAGAGCCCTGCCCAAAAGAGCTTACACTCTACAAGGAGTAACATATAAAGCAATCAGTAACCGATACAGGAGGGGAAGGGAGCCCTGCCCAAAAGAGCTTACACTCTACAAGGAGTAACATATAAAGCAATCAGTAACCGATACAGGAGGGGAAGGGAGCACTGCCCCAAAGAGCTTACACTCTACAAGGAGTAACATATACAGCAATCAGTAACCGATACAGGAGGGGAAGGGAGCCCTGCCCCAAAGAGCTTACACTCTACAAGGAGTAACATATAAAGCAATCAATAACCGATACAGGGGGTAAGGGAGCCCTGTCCCAAAGAGCTTACACTCTACAAGGAGTAACATATAAAGCAATCAGTAACCGATACAGGAGGGGAATGGGCCCTGCCCAAAAGAGCTTACAATCTACAAGGAGAAAGGGTTGAGACACAAGGTGTGGGAATGGGCCCTGCCCAAAAGAGCTTACAATCTACAAGGAGAAAGGGTTGAGACACAAGGTGTGGGAATGGGCCCTGTCCAAAAGAGCTTACAATCTACAAGGAGAAAGGGTTGAGACACAAGGTGTGGGAATGGGCCCTGCCCAAAAGAGCTTACAATCTACAAGGAGAAAGGGCTGAGACACAAGGTGTGGGAATGGGCCCTGCCCAAAAGAGCTTACAATCTACAAGGAGAAAGGGTTGAGACACATGGTGTGGGAATGGGCCCTGCCCAAAAGAGCTTACAATCTACAAGGAGAAAGGGTTGAGACACAGGGTGTGGGAATGGGCCCTGCCCAAAAGAGCTTACAATCTACAAGGAGAAAGGGTTGAGACACAAGGTGTGGGAATGGGCCCTGCCCAAAAGAGCTTACAATCTACAAGGAGAAAGGGCTGAGACACAAGGTGTGGGAATGGGCCCTGCCCAAAAGAGCTTACAATCTACAAGGAGAAAGGGTTGAGACACATGGTGTGGGAATGGGCCCTGCCCAAAAGAGCTTGCAATCTACAAGGAGAAAGGGTTGAGACACAGGGTGTGGGAATGGGCCCTGCCCAAAAGAGCTTACAATCTACAAGGAGAAAGGGTTGAGACACAAGGTGTGGGAATGGGCCCTGCCCAAAAGAGCTTACAATCTACAAGGAGAAAGGGTTGAGGCACAAGGTGTGGGAATGGGCCCTGCCCAAAAGAGCTTGCAATCTACAAGGAGAAAGGGTTGAGACACAAGGTGTGGGAATGGGCCCTGCCCAAAAGAGCTTACAATCTACAAGGAGAAAGGGTTGAGACACAAGGTGTGGGAATGGGCCCTGCCCAAAAGAGCTTACAATCTACAAGGAGAAAGGGTTGAGGCACAAGGTGTGGGAATGGGCCCTGCCCAAAAGAGCTTGCAATCTACAAGGAGAAAGGGTTGAGGCACAGGGTGTGGGAATGGGCCCTGCCCAAAAGAGCTTACAATCTACAAGGAGAAAGGGTTGAGACACAGGGTGTGGGAATGGGCCCTGCCCAAAAGAGCTTACAATCTACAAGGAGAAAGGGTTGAGGCACAAGGTGTGGGAATGGGCCCTGCCCAAAAGAGCTTGCAATCTACAAGGAGAAAAGGTTGAGACACAAGGTGTGGGAATGGGCATGACCAGAGTTGTGAGAGGGGGGGCACAGGGTATTGCTAAACTAGATTAGGGGAAGCTTCTCTGAATAAATGTGTTTTTAGAGATCTTTTGAAGGCAGAGAGATTGGGAGAAAGTCTGACAGTTTGTGGGAGCGAATTCCAGAGAAGGGGGGCAGCCCTTGCACAGGCTTGTATGTGAGTGTGTGAGGGGGGAATGAGAGAGGAGTTGGGGGGCAGGTCAGTAGAGGAGCGTAACAAGCGGGTTGGATGGTACCTAGAGATGAGTTCAGAGATGTAGGGTGGGGCAGAGTTATGGGCTGCTTTAAATGTGAGGGTCAATAGTTTGAATTTTATCCTGGATGGTAGGGGAAGCCAGTGCCGGGATTGGCAGAGTGGCACGGCAGGGGGATTGGCAGAGTGGCACGGCAGGGGGATTGGCAGAGGGGCACGGCAGGGGGACTGGCAGAGGGGCACGGCAGGGGGACTGGCAGAGGGGCACGGCAGGGGGATTGGCAGAGGGGCATGGCAGGGGGACTGGCAGAGGGGCACGGCAGGGGGACTGGCAGAGTGGCACGGCAGGGGGACTGGCAGAGTGGCACAGCAGGGGGATTGGCAGAGTGGCACGGCAGGGGGATTGGCAGAGGGGCACGGCAGGGGGATTGGCAGAGGGGCATGACAGGGGGACTGGCAGAGTGGCACGGCAGGGGGACTGGCAGAGGGGCACGGCAGGGACTGGCAGAGTGGCACGGCAGGGGGACTAGCAGAGGGCATGGCAGGGGGACTGGCAGAGGGGCACGGCAGGGGGACTGGCAGAGGGGCACGGCAGGGGGACTGGCAGAGTGGCACGGCAGGGGGACTGGCAGAGGGGCACGGCAGGGGGACTGGCAGAGGGGCACGGCAGGGGGACTGGCAGAGGGGCACGGCAGGGACTGGCAGAGTGGCACGGCAGGGGGACTGGCAGAGGGCATGGCAGGGGGACTGGCAGAGGGGCACGGCAGGGGGACTGGCAGAGGGGCACGGCAGGGGGACTGGCAGAGTGGCACGGCAGGGGGACTGGCAGAGGGGCACGGCAGGGGGACTGGCAGAGGGGCACGGCAGGGGGACTGGCAGAGGGGCACGGCAGGGACTGGCAGAGTGGCACGGCAGAGGAGGAGCGGTTGGAGAGGTGTATGAGCCGGGCAGCAGTATTCATTATGGACTGGAGAGGGGACAGTCTTTGGAGGGGAAGGCCAATTAATAGGGAGTTACAGTAGTCCAGGCGAGATATTATAAGAGAGTGAATAAGAATTTTGGCTGCATCTTGGGTGATAAATGATCGTATTTTGGAGATATTTCTTAGGTGAAAGTGACATGATTTGATAAGTGATTGGATATGAGGGGTGAAGGACAGGGCAGAATCAAGGATAACCCCAAGGCACCGGGCCTGGGAAGATGGGGTGATGGTAGAATTGTTAACCATTATAGATACCTCGGGAACAATGTGGGTGTTGGATGGGGGAAAGAGAACCAATTCTGGCTCAGAGAGGGTTAATTTAAGGTAACCTTGGGACATCCAAGTGGAGATAGCGGCCAGGCAGGGAGAGACGCCAGTTAGAAGCTCTGGGTTGAGATCAGGAGAGGAAAGATAGATGTGAGTATCCCCAGCATAGAGGTGGTACTGACAGCCAAAAGAACTGATTAGTTTGCCAAGTGAGGAGGTATAGAGAGAAAATAGTAAGGGGCCCAGGACAGAGCCTTGGGGAACCCCGACAGGGAGAGGCAGGGGAGAAGGGGATTCCCCATTGTAAGAGACACTGAAGGATCTGAGAGATAAGATGGAAACCAGGATAAGGCAGTGTCACGAAGGCCAAGAGAGCGGAGAGTCTGGGGGAGAAGAGAGGGATCCACAGTGTCAAAAGCAGCAGAGAGATCGAGAAGTATCAGTAGCGAGTAGTGTTTTTTGGCTTTAGCCGAAAGGAGGCCATTTGTTAGTCGGGTTAGAGCAGTTTCTGTGGAGTGTTGTTGTCTAAAACCAGATTGTACGGGATCCAGGAGGTTATTGTCAAAGGGCAGAGCAGCAGGTGAGG
The DNA here is from genome assembly GCF_000004195.4 of Xenopus tropicalis. Lineage (NCBI taxonomy): Eukaryota > Metazoa > Chordata > Amphibia > Anura > Pipidae > Xenopus > Xenopus tropicalis. The sequence continues at coordinate 1,811,072 of NC_030680.2, read as the reverse complement.
CAGTGTCAGTAGGGGAAAGCCAGGTCTCCGTTATTGCAAACAAGTTAATTGATTTAGCGATGAAAAGGTCATGGATGGAGGTGAGTTTGTTGCAGACGGAGCGGGAATTCCAGAGGCACAGGGAATGTGAATAGAGGCTTTGGGTATAGGGGTAAGGGTCCTGTACTTCAGAGGGGTACAGGGTGGGTTTGGGTATAGGGGTAAGGGTCCTGTACTTCAGAGGGGTACAGGGTGGGTTTGGGTATAGGGGTAAGGGTCCTGTACTTCAGAGGGGTACAAGGTGGGTTTGGGTATAGGGGTAAGGGTCCTGTACTTCAGAGGGGTACAAGGTGGGTTTGGGTATAGGGGTAAGGGTCCTGTACTTCAGAGGGGTACAGGGTGGGTTTGGGTATAGGGGTAAGGGTCCTGTACTTCAGAGGGGTACAGGGTGGGTTTGGGTATAGGGGTAAGGGTCCTGTACTTCAGAGGGGTACAGGGTGGGTTTGGGTATAGGGGTAAGGGTCCTGTACTTCAGAGGGGTACAGGGTGGGTTTGGGTATAGGGGTAAGGGTCCTGTACTTCAGAGGGGTACAGGGTGGGTTTGGGTATAGGGGTAAGGGTCCTGTACTTCAGAGGGGTACAGGGTGGGTTTGGGTATAGGGGTAAGGGTTCTGTACTTCAGAGGGGTACAGGGTGGGTTTGGGTATAGGGGTAAGGGTCCTGTACTTCAGAGGGGTACAGGGTGGGTTTGGGAAACATGGCCCTAACAGAACAGGGATGGGGTAAGGGCCAGGGTTGGGGGAAATGTCACCGGCAGCGAGTAACAGGAAGGAGAGGAATGCAAGGTGGGAGCGGGATTTGTACGTTTTTGTTTTATATGAGGAGAAAGAGTTAACTGGGGTTATGGAGCTAGCACTCTAACGACTCCATGTGCTGAGAGGGAAGGAGAGGAGAGGAGAGAGGCAGTGATGGTTATACCTTTCTGACTGGATGGAGGGAGCGGCTGGAGATGTTTTAGGAAGCATGAAAGTGCAAAGAGGAGGAGGGCAGGATAAAACATTTTGGGATAGGAAATAACAAACTACCATGAATAAGCAAAGTTGTTTTCTTGTGATTCCACGTTGTTCAGTGTTGATAGTTTGTAGCCTTGTCAGTGCCTTGTCCAACTGCCTTGTTTAACTGCCATTCCCTTCTTCCTAGCACTTGTGAAATGTTGGCACTTAGGAAATGGTAGCACCAGTGCCTGCCCCTGACACTAGTGTACCCACTGCTCCTAAACGTCGTCTTGTAAAGAAAGTGGATAGAGTTATCCAACAAGTGCAATTACAACCAGCATAATTGCTCAGGCAAGAAGGGTGGTTAAGGAAAGTGGTGAAAAATGTACAAATTTCTTTTTTAAAAAAGTTTTTGGGAGGAGGGTGGAAATGGAGAGTCTTCTAAATAAAAAAGGGGAAGAGGTTTTGGGGAAAACTAAAATGTTGAAAACAGTGTGTGATTTTTATATACAGACGTTAAAAGAGAGAGAAGGTGGGAGAAGGAGTGTTTCCATGCATGTAGGGAGGGAGGGGAATGGTTATGGGGATTTAGTTGTGCAATGTCACTTCGGATGGTGTCAATTTTATTTTTAAAGTGCTCGGCAATATCTTGAGCAGTGACTGAAGCACACGGAGGGGGGAGGAGGGGACAGCAGAGAGTTAAAGGTAGAGAAGAGTTGTGCAGGTTGGTTAGAGAGGGAGTTAATAAGTGCAGGGAAGTAGGTTTGTTTAGCTTGGCAGAGGGGGGTGTTGTAGGAGAGCAGATTTGTAGCTGCAGAAATCTGACTCTGACCTTGATTTGCGCCAGCGGCGCTCACGTGTACGTGACTGTTTTTGGAGGGATTTGGTATGAGCAGGGTGCCAGGGTGGGTATGAGCAGGGTGCCAGGGTGGGTATGAGCAGTGTGCCAGGGTGGGTATGAGCAGTGTGCCAGGGTGGGTATGAGCAGGGTGCCAGGGTGGGTATGAGCAGTGTGCCAGGGTGGGTATGAGCAGGGTGCCAGGGTGGGTATGAGCAGTGTGCCAGGGTGGGTATGAGCAGGGTGCCAGGGTGGGTATGAGCAGGGTGCCAGGGTGGGTATGAGCAGTGTGCCAGGGTGGGTATGAGCAGGGTGCCAGGGTGGGTATGAGCAGGGTGCCAGGGTGGGTAGGAGCAGGGTGCCAGGGTGGGTATGAGCAGGGTGCCAGGGTGGGTAGGAGCAGGGTGCCAGGGTTGGAGTGGTTTGGGCCTCACACGTTTAGTCTTGGCAGGAGCAGCACATTGAGGGCAAGGGTGAGTGGCTGTAGGAGACAGGGGGGCCTGATTAGGACAAGAGACAGTTTGGATGTTAGAATGAAGAGAGTCAAAGGTAGAAGAGAGGTGTGACGTGTTTAGGGATTGCAGGTGTCGGTATGTGTATGTTTGGGGGGCAGCAGGGGGTGTAGGGGGAGTTAGCGAGAGTTGAAATGTGAGCAGATTGGGATCAGAGAGGGGGAAAGGGGAGTTAGTGAAGTTGGAGGTAGAACAACATTTTGTAAATATAAGATCCAGGGAGTTTCCATTAGAGTGAGAGGGGGAGTCAGAGCACAGAGATACCCCAAAGGGGGATGTGAGTGAGAGGAGTTTAGAGGTAGCAGGGGCATTAGGGTTGTTAACAGGTATGTTACAGTCACCTAGTACAATGGATGGGGAGTCAGAGGAAAGGAAGTAAGGAAGCCAGGCAGAAACATTGTCAAAGAATTGTGAGGTCAGGCCAGGAGGTCGGTATATGGGCGCAATGCGAAGTGAAACAGGGGAGAAGAGCTTAATAGAGTGACCCTCAAATGGGGAAAATGAAAGAGAAGGAGGAGGTGGAAGGACTTTAAATGAATAGCGGGGGGAGAGAAGGAGCCCTACCCCACCCCCTGCCCTGTTTCCAGGCCTGGGAGTGTGAGTAAGGTGTAGCCCCCCAAAGGGCAGAGCAGCAGGTGAGGCAGTGTCAGTAGGGGAAAGCCAGGTCTCCGTTATTGCAAACAAGTTAATTGATTTAGCGATGAAAAGGTCATGGATGGAGGTGAGTTTGTTGCAGACGGAGCGGGAATTCCAGAGGCACAGGGAATGTGAATAGAGGCTTTGGGTATAGGGGTAAGGGTCCTGTACTTCAGAGGGGTACAGGGTGGGTTTGGGTATAGGGGTAAGGGTCCTGTACTTCAGAGGGGTACAGGGTGGGTTTGGGTATAGGGGTAAGGGTCCTGTACTTCAGAGGGGTACAAGGTGGGTTTGGGTATAGGGGTAAGGGTCCTGTACTTCAGAGGGGTACAGGGTGGGTTTGGGTATAGGGGTAAGGGTCCTGTACTTCAGAGGGGTACAGGGTGGGTTTGGGTATAGGGGTAAGGGTCCTGTACTTCAGAGGGGTACAGGGTGGGTTTGGGTATAGGGGTAAGGGTCCTGTACTTCAGAGGGGTACAGGGTGGGTTTGGGTATAGGGGTAAGGGTCCTGTACTTCAGAGGGGTACAAGGTGGGTTTGGGTATAGGGGTAAGGGTCCTGTACTTCAGAGGGGTACAGGGTGGGTTTGGGTATAGGGGTAAGGGTTCTGTACTTCAGAGGGGTACAGGGTGGGTTTGGGTATAGGGGTAAGGGTTCTGTACTTCAGAGGGGTACAGGGTGGGTTTGGGTATAGGGGTAAGGGTCCTGTACTTCAGAGGGGTACAGGGTGGGTTTGGGAAACATGGCCCTAACAGAACAGGGATGGGGTAAGGGCCGGGTTGGGGGAAATGTCACCGGCAGCGAGTAACAGGAAGGAGAGGAATGCAAGGTGGGAGCGGGATTTGTACGTTTTTGTTTTATATGAGGAGAAAGAGTTAACTGGGGTTATGGAGCTAGCACTCTAACGACTCCATGTGCTGAGAGGGAAGGAGAGGAGAGGAGAGAGGCAGTGATGGTTATACCTTTCTGACAGGATGGAGGGAGCGGCTGGAGATGTTTTAGGAAGCATGAAAGTGCAAAGAGGAGGAGGGCAGGATAAAACATTTTGGGGTAGGAAATAACAAACTACCATGAATAAGCAAAGTTGTTTTCTTGTGATTCCACGTTGTTCAGTGTTGATAGTTTGTAGCCTTGTCAGTGCCTTGTCCAACTGCCTTGTTTAACTGCCATTCCCTTCTTCCTAGCACTTGTGAAATGTTGGCACTTAGGAAATGGTAGCACCAGTGCCTGCCCCTGACACTAGTGTACCCACTGCTCCTAAACGTCGTCTTGTAAAGAAAGTGGATAGAGTTATCCAACAAGTGCAATTACAACCAGCATAATTGCTCAGGCAAGAAGGGTGGTTAAGGAAAGTGGTGAAAAATGTACAAATTTCTTTTTTAAAAAAGTTTTTGGGAGGAGGGTGGAAATGGAGAGTCTTCTAAATAAAAAAGGGGAAGAGGTTTTGGGGAAAACTAAAATGTTGAAAACAGTGTGTGATTTTTATATACAGACGTTAAAAGAGAGAGAAGGTGGGAGAAGGAGTGTTTCCAAAATATTAATACAGAATTGTGTCAAAAGGACAAAATAATTCTGAGTGATGATTTGATGAAAGAGGAGGTTGATGAATGTGTAAAGTGTGTAAAAAAAAGGAAAGCCGGTATGTCTTAATCCACCTTGGTTTTATGTGAGGGTTGAAAGGTGTATAAGGAGGAATATGTCGCAGGGTGTAACTGTAGAGAAGTGGATTGAAAGTATAAAAATCACAAAAATTTTAAATGCGAGAGAGCAAATGGAAGTGGGAGGGGGTTTAACAAGTAGAAATATGGGAGAATGTGTGCCTTAAAGATTTGGTAAATCGACAGAAAGATTTGGAATGGATGACTGTACATAAGTGTTTGCCTACGAGAGTTTATCAAAATAGAAGCTTGTAAATAGTGAGAAATGTCCACGTGATGGTTGTAGGTTGTTTGAGGATATACATCATGTTTTGTGGGGATGCAAAGAGGGTAAAAAAATGGCTAAATTAATAAAAGGAGTAACTGGTGTAGAATTTCTAACTTACACTATGATGATGTTTGGGTTGGAGATAAGAGAAAGAATTCTTTGGTTTATTGTTAAAGAGACTCTGTGGGATGTGAGGAATTTTGTGTTTTTAGGAAAACTGATGAAGAAGGATATGTGGCCATGGTCCGAAATAAACTTTTTGTATGAAAGGAAACTTGGAAATGAGGTTGAAGGAGTATGGAAATTTAAAAAAATGGAAAGCATGGATCACCTGTTTATTTTTCTTTTTTTGAGAATTGAGGCATCAAAAGTTTTTGTAATAATTTGTAGATATTTTCCAGTGTTTGGTTTAATGATGGCTTTTGAGTAATTTCCCCTGTTTTTTTAAATTTTGTAATAAAAGAATTAAAAAAAATAAATAAATAAAATCATTAGGATTACACAACGGTGGGGCATTATATGGTGACTAGCAATGAGCGAGGCAGGAATTCTGCATTCATCATTGGAGGATTTTTCACGATATGGCCACAAAAATTCAGCACGGAAAAAAATTGCATTGTGAGGAAAAAGTCGCACAGTAGCCGCGGTTTGCAAATTTTTCACCGTTTTGCATATTTTTTTATAGTTCATCTATTTTTTTGGCAAAGTGGGACACATTCGCTCACCATTAATGGTCACCATTAGCTGTACCTTGAACTGGAAAATTCTGTAATGTTTTTGAGAATAAAAATGTCAGCACTAAACCATTTATAAATAGAAAGATAGAATTTTCTGTGAATATTATTCACAAATGTATTGTAAAAAGAAATAGCTACCAGCATTAACAATACAAATGTACAGAATTGTGGTTACTTAACTAATACCTTGATACTGTAGTTGTGCTGTATTGCATCAGCTATGCGTGATGTTGTCTACTGTTCTGTCCTGCTCACTGTCTAAAGTAAGATTGACAGGCAGATAACCCTTCTTCAAAGTACCACACTGTGTAAGTTGTTAACTTGTTTAATGAGTATTGAAGATGAAAGGGTAAAACTGAAATACATACAAATAAAAGGGTATAAGTGTCTCTGCTGGTGAAACAATATACATACATATACATTACACAGATGTAATAAATCTGCTATCAAACAGAAACAAACCTCCCTCTCTGAGATGCAGGAGCTGAGTATATTAAGCAAGTAAAACTGTATACACTCACCAACAATGCTGCATAGGGCCTGTTTAGCATGGAGGAAGCTGAAAGCACATGAGATAAACTGCACAGGCTGGAAACACCTACTTCCTGTGACCTGGAGTTATGACATCAGGGGTCAATAGCTAACTTTATTAAACAAATAACTAACACCAGGAAATATCTACAAGTGTCCAGTAGATGGAGCTGGAGGACTGCTCATACCTATAATCAAATGAAAAGACATATATCTGTCCTGACAGCACACTCCCCGCCTGGTGTCTGTAAGATCACCACAATGATTCTAGTCCAATCAGGGAGCGGGGTCTTCAGACTGAAGAAGAAGGATGAGCTCTGTCACTGGTCTGAAGAATAATGTAGAACTTCCATCTCTGGCAATCTTTATTTCCACTTTGCGAACTTTGCCATCTTTATCAGGGAAGGTCTTTGTTACACAACCCATAGGCCATTCATTCCTCTAGGTTTGTTGATCTTTCAGAAGGACGAGATCTCTGTATCTTGAGCCGGATCCACTAATGTAAAGGTTTCAGTCTCTGGTTTCAAGTGGTGAGAATTACTCAAGAAGGGTGGACCTGTGAACCACATAGTACCTTTCAGGTGTGCTGCTGATACAGATCTTGTGGCCAGATCAGCTGGATTGCTCTCTGTTGACACATAGTGCCATTGTTCAGGGAGAGAGGATCTTCTTATCCGCTGAACTCTGTTGTTAACAAAGACATAAAATCTTCTTTTTTCATTGCAAATATAGCCTAAAACTATTCTGCTGTCTGTGAAGTAGCTGACAGAGTCTATATTTGTGTCGATTTCTTTTGTTATGAATCCAGCTATATCTACTGCGAGGACTGCTGCACAGAGTTCAAGTCGCGGGATTGTAAGTTCCGGACATGGAGCTAATTTAGCTTTTCCTAGCACAAAACCTATGTGGACCTGACTTTCAGAATCTATCACCTTTAAGTAGGCCACTGCTGCAATTGCTTGCATGGAGGTGTCTGAAAACACACAAAGTTCTTTGTATTTGGCATTTGAACAAGAAACGGATACATAGGGTCTAGTTACCTGTATGTGCTTCAACTGGTGGAGGGACTCTTTCCAATCTTCCCATGATAGTCTCTTACCTTCAGGTAGGGGTGCATCCCAATCTTGAGTCTCTGAGGTGAGATCACGAAGAAGAGCTTTCCCTCGAATGGTTACTGGTGCAGCTATCCCCAAAGGGTCATACAAACTGTTTATTGTAGAGAGGACTCCTCTTCGTGTGAAGGGTCTTTTCTCGGTTGACACCTGGAAGGTCAGGGAATCGCTTTTAAGATCCCAGCAGATGCCTGAGCTTCTTTGCATGGGTAAATCGCCATCATTGAAATCGAGATCTTTTAAGTCTGTTGCATGATCTTCAGAAGAAAAAGCAGCCATTACATCACTGCTATATGATGCTATCTTATGTAAGCGGAGATTTGAACATGCTAGCATTTTCCTGGTTCTGTTCAAGAGGTCAATGGCTTCAGCTGCAGTGGGTACTGACTTCAGACCATTATCCACGTAAAAGTCTCTTTTCACAAATCTTTTAGCATCTGCACCAAACTCCTTTTCTTCCTGACAAGCTGCTTGTCTAAGACCATATATGGAACTGCTGGAGAAGGTCTGTTACCAAAGATATGTACTTTCATTCTCCATTCTATGATGTCTTGTGCAGGGTCATTGTCTTTGTGCCAGAAAAACCTTAAGTAATTTCTGTCTTCAGGTCTAACTAGAAAACAGTGGAACATCTGTTGGATATCAGCCATGAATGCAATGGTGTCCTTGCGAAAGCGTAACAACACACCAAGGAGGTTATTATTTAGGTCTGGGCCTTTCAACAGAATGTCATTCAGGGATACCCCACAACACTGTGCACTTGAATCAAAGACAACTCTAATCTGTTGGGGTTTCTTGGGGTGGTAGACTCCAAAGAGAGGCAGATACCAACACTCTTCTCTTGGATTGAGAGGTGGTGCTATCTCTGCGTGGCCATTTTGGATTACCTTTCCCATAAATGCAAAGAAATGCTGTCTCATCTCAGGTTTTACTTTAAAAGACCTCTGTAAGGACCTGAAACGTTGCAAGACTTGTTCTTTGTTATTTGGTAGCTGCTTTCTTTGTGGTTTGAAGGGTAAAGGAGCTACCCAACTACTGTCTTCTGCTCTGTAGAAACCCCCCTTCATTGTTTTCATAAAGGCAAGATCTTCAAGAGAAGGAGCAACCGTCTCATCTTCTGTTGTTCTCTGAAAGATACTGTGGCTTACATGATCCTCAAACTCTTTGCAAGAGGATTTGTACGTAGACACTGAGGATTGCATGGCTACGCATACATTCATGTCATAGTTTTCCCTCACATTGTAGAAGTATGGACAAGGTGGAAAGAGGGATCTGCAGCTCTCTTCTGAGGTTCTGGTGCAAAGACAGTGTACTAAGTCTGGTCTAGACATTGCATTGCCCACTATGACCCAATCCTGTGTCTAATCTGTGTGCATAAGGAGCGTTATGTGGTCCGTTGATCTGTTCCCTCACTTTATGGATCCTAATTATGTCTCTTCCTAACAGCATAAGGATAGATGCTGATGGATCGAGTTTCGGTATCTCACTAGCAAGTGACCTTAGATGTTTGTGATGAAGAGCCACCTCAGGGGTTGGGATCTCCGTCCGGTCATTCGGTATCTCATTACATTCAATGAGTGTGGGTAATGAGATTGTGGTTTTGCCATCAAGAGACTGTAGTTCAAACCCTTGCGCTCTTCTTCCTGAAGTGTTAATCACCCCTGCACAGGTTCTGAGAGAATATGGAAACTGCTGGCCTTTTGACCTGAAGATTTAAAAAAACTCTGACCTGACCAGGGACCTATTACTTTGGTCATCTAGAATAGCATAAAGTTTGATTGCTCTGTTCTTTTGTCCTGTAGGATAGACACTGACCAAACAGATTTTAGAGCATGATCTGTCTCGAAGGTCTCCTCCACACACTTCGGTACATGTTGTAGTTACTGTAGCCTCTGCACCGTTATCCTTTCCCTCCCCGCCATGATCACTCCCTTCTGGCGGTCTGACTGACCATGGTGCAGGACCAGGATGAAGAGCAGACACGTGTCTGTCAATGTTGCACTCCGTGCAGCTAACTGGTTTGTCACAGTCTTTCGCAAGGTGTGCATTGAAGGCACAGCAACGGTAACAAATATTGTTTTGTTTTAAGAAAGTCTTTCTCTCATCAAGGCACTTACCTCTGAAGCCTCGGCATTTGTACAGAGGATGAGGTTTGTGATGAATCGGACATCCTTTTGTTAAGTCCATGGTCTTAGCATCGGTGAAAGCAGAAGAGTTTCCTGTAGCTTGGGATACTTCAGTCTTGTGCACCCTGATGGAGCTTCTCTGAGGGGTGTTCTTGTAGCGGTATATCTCTGGCTTGTTGTCACCAAAGGTCTGGAACGTCTGAGCAAACCCTGGGTCATTGTACATCTTTGCTTGTTGAGAGATAAATTGCACGAAATAAGAGAATGGTGGGAATAGTACATTATGTATTTCCTTGTACTTGGTCCCATGTGATGCCCATTTCCTTTTTAGAGAATCTGGCAGCTTTTTCACAAGGTCTTCTATTCCTCTAGCAGAATCAAGATTACCTAGTCCTAGAAAGCATCCTTCATTTTTTGCTGCCAACAGTTCTATTACCAGATCACTGAATTCTCTAAGTTTCTTGCTGCAATCTCTTTCAAAGATATTCCCAAAGTTGTCAATCCTGCCCCACAGGGATTTATCTAACTTCTCTGGAGCTCCATAATCTTCATTCAACCTTTGCCATGACATCTATAGTCCTTTACAAGAATCATTGACATATACTGCCCGAATGCCTTTCACTTGTCTGCTGGACTCTGGACCTAGCCACTTCACTAGGAGATCTGTTTCTTCTTTGTATGAAAGGTGAAGGTCTTCTATAGCATTTTTAAATGACGCCTTCCAAGCCCTGTAGTTTTCTGGTTTCTCGTCGAACTGGACAAGACCTGATGTTATCATTTCTCTGCGTGCCATAAATCTCACTAAGTCTGACATCTGTTGATTGCCAGTAAGTTGGTTTGAATCAGGCTTAATAGGAAGCGCTGGCTTCACATCTGGTGTGTGCTGGTATGATCCCTCTGGAGAATGACTGTCTCTATCAGGAACCCCTGGGTGTGTAACAGGAGGATAGCTGTATTTATTAGTAACAGGTAAAGTCCACTGAATGTCATTATAGTCTCTGGCTGCAGGAGTTTTCACATTAACAGGATACAATTGCTTGAAATCCTTTTGTTCTTGTAACAGAGCACCATCTGGTGGTGAGGCATAGTCACATTGTAAGGGAATGTTCTGGAGAGGTATACTATGATTTTGCTCAAATGATGGGATAACATCACTGTCTCTGTACTCACTAAGCTTTTCTAGGCTTGGCATTGATGGACTGTACTCCTGTGAATGTTTCAGCACATATTCTTTGGTACGTTGCATAGCAGTTTCTGGTTTTACATCAGGCTGCATTGTGAATTTCTGACTTGCTTGTTCTGTAGTGTCAAGAGCTGCATCTAATGTATCTGCTTTGGCATTTGCGATTGCCACGGTCTTATGTAAGTTAAGAATCTCTATTGAAGCTTCTAAGCATGTCTTCTCTAATTTTAGCTCTGTTTCCTTCCCAGTAAATGTGAGTTGAGCTAGTGCAGCGGCAGCTTCTGCGCGGAAAAGCGCAGCGTCAGACACCTGGGAGCGGTTTGAGAGTCTGGATGAATGTGACACCCTAGATCTGGTTTTGATTGATCGTTCAGACATCTTGCCGTCTAATCTTGATAAGAGTTAGCACGTGGTACTATGTTAACTGAAGCTGTACTGTATCTCTGTGGTACTTGCTAATCCACTCTGCGTGTGGGCCTCTTGATACAAGCTGTTGTTTTACTGTGCTGTATTGCATCAGCTATGCGTGATGTTGTCTACTGTTCTGTCCTGCTCACTGTCTGAAGTAAGATTGACAGGCAGATAACCCTCCTTCAAAACACCACACTGTGTAAGTTGTTAACTTGTTTAATGAGTATTTGAAGGTGAAAGGGTAAAACTGAAATACATACAAATAAAAGGGTATAAGTGTCTCTGCTGGTGAAACAATATACATACATATACATTACACGGATGTAATAAATCTGCTATCAAACAGAAACAAACCTCCCTCTCTGAGATGCAGGAGCTGAGTATATTAAGCAAGTAAAACTGTATACACTCACCAACAATGCTGCATAGGGCCTGTTTAGCATGGAGGAAGCTGAAAGCACATGAGATAAACTGCACAGGCTGGAAACACCTACTTCCTGTGACCTGGAGTTATCAGGGGTCAATAGCTAACTTTATTAAACAAATAACTAACACCAGGAAATATCTACAAGTGTCCAGTAGATGGAGCTGGAGGACTGCTCATACCAATAATTAAATGAAAAGACATATATCTGTCCTGACAGCACAGTAGTATAATTACAAAAAACACAAATAAGCACTCACCCCAAATCCCCCCCTAACTGGCCTTCAGGCTGGGCCCCCTTAGCCCATAACAAGGTTACAGATATATAGAAACATTGGGGTAACAGTCACCCCGCTATAGTTCCAGGGGTACCCAGGGCACAAATAAGCCCTCACCCCAAATCCCCCCCTAACTGGCCTTCAGGCTGGGCCCCCTTAGCCCATAACAAGGTTACAGATATATAGAAACATTGGAGTAACAGTCACCCCGCTATAGTTCCAGGGGTACCCAGGGCACAAATAAGCCCTCACCCCAAATCCCCCCCTAACTGGCCTTCAGGCTGGGCCCCCTTAGCCCATAACAAGGTTACAGATATATAGAAACATTGGGGTAACAGTCACCCCGCTATAGTTCCAGGGGTACCCAGGGCACAAATAAGCACTCACCCCAAATCCCCCCCTAACTGGCCTTCAGGCTGGGCCCCCTTAGCCCATAACAAGGTTACAGATATATAGAAACATTGGGGTAACAGTCACCCCACTATAGTTCCAGGGGTACCTAGGGCACAAATAAGCCCTCACCCCAAATCCCCCCCTAACTGGCCTTCAGGCTGGGCCCCCTTAGCCCATAACAAGGTTACAGATATATAGAAACATTGGGGTAACAGTCACCCCGCTATAGTTCCAGGGGTACCCAGGGCACAAATAAGCACTCACCCCAAATCCCCCCCTAACTGGCCTTCAGGCTGGGCCCCCTTAGCCCATAAGAAGGTTACAGATATATAGAAACATTGGGGTAACAGTCACCCTGCTATGGTTCCAAGGGTACCCAAGGCACAAATAAGCACTCACCCCAAATCCCCCCCTAACTGGCCTTCAGGCTGGGCCCCCTTAGCCCATAACAAGGTTACAGATATATAGAAACATTGGGGTAACAGTCACCCCGCTATAGTTCCAGGGGTACCCAGGGCACAAATAAGCACTCACCCCAAATCCCCCCTAACTGGCCTTCAGGCTGGGCTCCCTTAGCCCATAACAAGGTTACAGATATATAGAAACATTGGGGTAACAGTCACCCCGCTATAGTTCCAGGGGTACCCAGGGCACAAATAAGCACTCACCCCAAATCCCCCCCTAACTGGCCTTCAGGCTGGGCCCCCTTAGCCCATAACAAGGTTACAGATATATAGAAACATTGGGGTAACAGTCACCCCGCTATAGTTCCAGGGGTACCCAGGGCACAAATAAGCACTCACCCCAAATCCCCCCCTAACTGGCCTTCAGGCTGGGCCCCCTTAGCCCATAACAAGGTTACAGATATATAGAAACATTGGGGTAACAGTCACCCCGCTATAGTTCCAGGGGTACCCAGGGCACAAATAAGCACTCACCCCAAATCCCCCCCTAACTGGCCTTCAGGCTGGGCCCCCTTAGCCCATAACAAGGTTACAGATATATAGAAACATTGGGGTAACAGTCACCCTGCTATAGTTCCAGGGGTACCCAGGGCACAAATAAGCACCCCAAATCCCCCCCTAAATGGCCTTCAGGCTGGGCCCCCTTAGCCCATAACAAGGTTACAGATATATAGAAACATTGGGGTAACAGTCACCCCGCTATAGTTCCAGGGGTACCCAGGGCACAAATAAGCCCTCACCCCAAATCCCCCCCTAACTGGCCTTCAGGCTGGGCCCCCTTAGCCCATAACAAGGTTACAGATATATAGAAACATTGGGGTAACAGTCACCCCGCTATAGTTCCAGGGGTACCCAGGGCACAAATAAGCCCTCACCCCAAATCCCCCCCTAACTGGCCTTCAGGCTGGGCCCCCTTAGCCCATAACAAGGTTACAGATATATAGAAACATTGGGGTAACAGTCACCCCACTATAGTTCCAGGGGTACCCAGGGCACAAATAAGCACTTACCCCAAATCCCCCCCTAACTGGCCTTCAGGCTGGGCCCCCTTAGCCCATAACAAGGTTACAGATATATAGAAACATTGGGGTAACAGTCACCCCGCTATAGTTCCAGGGGTACCCAGGGCACAAATAAGCACTCACCCCAAATCCCCCCCTAACTGGCCTTCAGGCTGGGCCCCCTTAGCCCATAAGAAGGTTACAGATATATAGAAACATTGGGGTAACAGTCACCCTGCTATAGTTCCAGGGGTACCCAAGGCACAAATAACCACCCACCCAAAATCCCCCCCTAACTGGCCTTCAGGCTGGGCTCCCTTAGCCCATAACAAGGTTACAGATATATAGAAACATTGGGGTAACAGTCACCCTGCTATAGTTCCAGGGGTACCCAGGGGACAAATAAGCACTCACCCCAAATCCCCCCCTAACTGGCCTTCAGGCTGGGCCCCCTTAGCCCATAACAAGGTTACAGATATATAGAAACATTGGGGTAACAGTCACCCCACTATAGTTCCAGGGGTACCCAGGGCACAAATAAGCACTCACCCCAAATCCCCCCTAACTGGCCTTCAGGCTGGGCCCCCTTAGCCCATAACAAGGTTACAGATATATAGAAACATTGGGGTAACAGTCACCCCACTATAGTTCCAGGGGTACCCAGGGCACAAATAAGCACTCATCCCAAATCCCCCCTAACTGGCCTTCAGGCTGGGCCCCCTTAGCCCATAACAAGGTTACAGATATATAGAAACATTGGGGTAACAGTCACCCTGCTATAGTTCCAGGGGTACCCAGGGCACAAATAAGCACTCACCCCAAATCCCCCCTAACTGGCCTTCAGGCTGGGCCCCCTTAGCCCATAACAAGGTTACAGATATATAGAAACATTGGGGTAACAGTCACCCCACTATAGTTCCAGGGGTACCCAGGGCACAAATAAGCACTCACCCCAAATTCCCCCCTAACTGGCCTTCAGGCTGGGCCCCCTTAGCCCATAACAAGGTTACAGATATATAGAGACATTGGGGTAACAGTCACCCCACTATAGTTCCAGGGGTACCCAGGGCACAAATAAGCACTCACCCCAAATCCCCCCTAACTGGCCTTCAGGCTGGGCCCCCTTAGCCCATAACAAGGTTACAGATATATAGAAACATTGGGGTAACAGTCACCCCGCTATAGTTCCAGGGGTACCCAGGGCACAAATAAGCACTCACCCCAAATCCCCCTAACTGGCCTTCAGGCTGGGCCCCCTTAGCCCATAACAAGGTTACAGATATATAGAAACATTGGGGTAACAGTCACCCCGCTATAGTTCCAGGGGTACCCAGGGCACAAATAAGCACTCACCCCAAATCCCCCCCTAACTGGCCTTCAGGCTGGGCTCCCTTAGCCCATAACAAGGTTCCAGATATATAGAAACATTGGGGTAACAGTCACCCCGCTATAGTTCCAGGGGTACCCAGGGCACAAATAAGCACTCACCCCAAATCCCCCCCTAACTGGCCTTCAGGCTGGGCCCCCTTAGCCCATAACAAGGTTACAGATATATAGAAACATTGGGGTAACAGTCACCCTGCTATAGTTCCAGGGGTACCCTGGGCACAAATAAGCACTCACCCCAAATCCCCCCCTAACTGGCCTTCAGGCTGGGCCCCCTTAGCCCATAACAAGGTTACAGATATATAGAAACATTGGGGTAACAGTCACCCCACTATAGTTCCAGGGGTACCCAGGGCACAAATAAGCACTCACCCCAAATCCCCCCCTAACTGGCCTTCAGGCTGGGCCCCCTTAGCCCATAACAAGGTTACAGATATATAGAAACATTGGGGTAACAGTCACCCCACTATAGTTCCAGGGGTACCCAGGGCACAAATAAGCACTCACCCCAAATCCCCCCTAACTGGCCTTCAGGCTGGGCCCCCTTAGCCCATAACAAGGTTACAGATATATAGAAACATTGGGGTAACAGTCACCCCGCTATAGTTCCAGGGGTACCCAGGGCACAAATAAGCACTCACCCCAAATCCCCCCTAACTGGCCTTCAGGCTGGGCTCCCTTAGCCCATAACAAGGTTACAGATATATAGAAACATTGGGGTAACAGTCACCCCGCTATAGTTCCAGGGGTACCCAGGGCACAAATAAGCACTCACCCCAAATCCCCCCCTAACTGGCCTTCAGGCTGGGCCCCCTTAGCCCATAACAAGGTTACAGATATATAGAAACATTGGGGTAACAGTCACCCCAGCTATAGTTCCAGGGGTACCCAGGGCACAAATAAGCACTCACCCCAAATCCCCCCCTAACTGGCCTTCAGGCTGGGCCCCCTTAGCCCATAACAAGGTTACAGATATATAGAAACATTGGGGTAACAGTCACCCTGCTATAGTTCCAGGGGTACCCAGGGCACAAATAAGCACCCCAAATCCCCCCTAACTGGCCTTCAGGCTGGGCCCCCTTAGCCCATAACAAGGTTACAGATATATAGAAACATTGGGGTAACAGTCACCCCGCTATAGTTCCAGGGGTACCCAGGGCACAAATAAGCCCTCACCCCAAATCCCCCCCTAACTGGCCTTCAGGCTGGGCCCCCTTAGCCCATAACAAGGTTACAGATATATAGAAACATTGGGGTAACAGTCACCCCGCTATAGTTCCAGGGGTACCCAGGGCACAAATAAGCCCTCACCCCAAATCCCCCCCTAACTGGCCTTCAGGCTGGGCCCCCTTAGCCCATAAGAAGGTTACAGATATATAGAAACATTGGGGTAACAGTCACCCCGCTATAGTTCCAGGGGTACCCAGGGCACAAATAAGCACTCACCCCAAATCCCCCCCTAACTGGCCTTCAGGCTGGGCCCCCTTAGCCCATAAGAAGGTTACAGATATATAGAAACATTGGGGTAACAGTCACCCTGCTATAGTTCCAGGGGTACCCAAGGCACAAATAAGCACCCACCCCAAATCCCCCCCTAACTGGCCTTCAGGCTGGGCTCCCTTAGCCCATAACAAGGTTACAGATATATAGAAACATTGGGGTAACAGTCACCCTGCTATAGTTCCAGGGGTACCCAGGGGACAAATAAGCACTCACCCCAAATCCCCCCCTAACTGGCCTTCAGGCTGGGCCCCCTTAGCCCATAACAAGGTTACAGATATATAGAAACATTGGGGTAACAGTCACCCCACTATAGTTCCAGGGGTACCCAGGGCACAAATAAGCACTCACCCCAAATCCCCCCTAACTGGCCTTCAGGCTGGGCCCCCTTAGCCCATAACAAGGTTACAGATATATAGAAACATTGGGGTAACAGTCACCCCACTATAGTTCCAGGGGTACCCAGGGCACAAATAAGCACTCATCCCAAATCCCCCCTAACTGGCCTTCAGGCTGGGCCCCCTTAGCCCATAACAAGGTTACAGATATATAGAAACATTGGGGTAACAGTCACCCCACTATAGTTCCAGGGGTACCCAGGGCACAAATAAGCACTCACCCCAAATCCCCCCCTAACTGGCCTTCAGGCTGGGCCCCCTTAGCCCATAACAAGGTTACAGATATATAGAAACATTGGGGTAACAGTCACCCCACTATAGTTCCAGGGGTACCCAGGGCACAAATAAGCACTCACCCCAAATCCCCCCTAACTGGCCTTCAGGCTGGGCCCCTAAGCCCATAACAAGGTTACAGATATATAGAAACATTGGGGTAACAGTCACCCCACTATAGTTCCAGATGTACCCAGGGCACAAATAAGCACTCACCCCATATCCCCCCTAACTGGCCTTCAGGCTGGGCCCCCTTAGCCCATAACAAGGTTACAGATATATAGAAACATTGGGGTAACAGTCACCCCGCTATAGTTCCAGGGGTACCCAGGGCACAAATAAGCACTCACCCCAAATCCCCCCTAACTGGCCTTCAGGCTGGGCCCCCTTAGCCCATAACAAGGTTACAGATATATAGAAACATTGGGGTAACAGTCACCCCGCTATAGTTCCAGGGGTACCCAGGGCACAAATAAGCACTCACCCCAAATCCCCCCCTAACTGGCCTTCAGGCTGGGCTCCCTTAGCCCATAACAAGGTTCCAGATATATAGAAACATTGGGGTAACAGTCACCCCGCTATAGTTCCAGGGGTACCCAGGGCACAAATAAGCACTCACCCCAAATCCCCCCCTAACTGGCCTTCAGGCTGGGCCCCCTTAGCCCATAACAAGGTTACAGATATATAGAAACATTGGGGTAACAGTCACCCTGCTATAGTTCCAGGGGTACCCTGGGCACAAATAAGCACTCACCCCAAATCCCCCCCTAACTGGCCTTCAGGCTGGGCCCCCTTAGCCCATAACAAGGTTACAGATATATAGAAACATTGGGGTAACAGTCACCCCGCTATAGTTCCAGGGGTACCCAGGGCACAAATAAGCACTCACCCCAAATCCCCCCCTAACTGGCCTTCAGGCTTGGCCCCCTTAGCCCATAACAAGGTTACAGATATATAGAAACATTGGGGTAACAGTCACCCTGCTATAGTTCCAGGGGTACCCAGGGCACAAATAAGCACTCACCCCAAATCCCCCCTAACTGGCCTTCAGGCTGGGCCCCCTTAGCCCATAACAAGGTTACAGATATATAGAAACATTGGGGTAACAGTCACCCTGCTATAGTTCCAGGGGTACCCAAGGCACAAATAAGCACTCACCCCAAATCCCCCCTAACTGGCCTTCAGGCTGGGCCCCCTTAGCCCATAACAAGGTTACAGATATATAGAAACATTGGGGTAACAGTCACCCCGCTATAGTTCCAGGGGTACCCAGGGCACAAATAAGCACTCACCCCAAATCCCCCCTAACTGGCCTTCAGGCTGGGCTCCCTTAGCCCATAACAAGGTTACAGATATATAGAAACATTGGGGTAACAGTCACCCCGCTATAGTTCCAGGGGTACCCAGGGCACAAATAAGCACTCACCCCAAATCCCCCCCTAACTGGCCTTCAGGCTGGGCCCCCTTAGCCCATAACAAGGTTACAGATATATAGAAACATTGGGGTAACAGTCACCCCGCTATAGTTCCAGGGGTACCCAGGGCACAAATAAGCACTCACCCCAAATCCCCCCCTAACTGGCCTTCAGGCTGGGCCCCCTTAGCCCATAACAAGGTTACAGATATATAGAAACATTGGGGTAACAGTCACCCTGCTATAGTTCCAGGGGTACCCAGGGCACAAATAAGCACCCCAAATCCCCCCTAACTGGCCTTCAGGCTGGGCCCCCTTAGCCCATAACAAGGTTACAGATATATAGAAACATTGGGGTAACAGTCACCCCGCTATAGTTCCAGGGGTACCCAGGGCACAAATAAGCCCTCACCCCAAATCCCCCCCTAACTGGCCTTCAGGCTGGGCCCCCTTAGCCCATAACAAGGTTACAGATATATAGAAACATTGGGGTAACAGTCACCCCGCTATAGTTCCAGGGGTACCCAGGGCACAAATAAGCCCTCACCCCAAATCCCCCCCTAACTGGCCTTCAGGCTGGGCCCCCTTAGCCCATAAGAAGGTTACAGATATATAGAAACATTGGGGTAACAGTCACCCCGCTATAGTTCCAGGGGTACCCAGGGCACAAATAAGCACTCACCCCAAATCCCCCCCTAACTGGCCTTCAGGCTGGGCCCCCTTAGCCCATAAGAAGGTTACAGATATATAGAAACATTGGGGTAACAGTCACCCTGCTATAGTTCCAGGGGTACCCAAGGCACAAATAAGCACCCACCCCAAATCCCCCCCTAACTGGCCTTCAGGCTGGGCTCCCTTAGCCCATAACAAGGTTACAGATATATAGAAACATTGGGGTAACAGTCACCCTGCTATAGTTCCAGGGGTACCCAGGGGACAAATAAGCACTCACCCCAAATCCCCCCCTAACTGGCCTTCAGGCTGGGCCCCCTTAGCCCATAACAAGGTTACAGATATATAGAAACATTGGGGTAACAGTCACCCCACTATAGTTCCAGGGGTACCCAGGGCACAAATAAGCACTCACCCCAAATCCCCCCTAACTGGCCTTCAGGCTGGGCCCCCTAAGCCCATAACAAGGTTACAGATATATAGAAACATTGGGGTAACAGTCACCCCACTATAGTTCCAGGGGTACCCAGGGCACAAATAAGCACTCACCCCAAATCCCCCCTAACTGGCCTTCAGGCTGGGCCCCCTAAGCCCATAACAAGGTTACAGATATATAGAAACATTGGGGTAACAGTCACCCCACTATAGTTCCAGGGGTACCCAGGGCACAAATAAGCACTCACCCCATATCCCCCCTAACTGGCCTTCAGGCTGGGCCCCCTTAGCCCATAACAAGGTTACAGATATATAGAAACATTGGGGTAACAGTCACCCCGCTATAGTTCCAGGGGTACCCAGGGCACAAATAAGCACTCACCCCAAATCCCCCCTAACTGGCCTTCAGGCTGGGCCCCCTTAGCCCATAACAAGGTTACAGATATATAGAAACATTGGGGTAACAGTCACCCCGCTATAGTTCCAGGGGTACCCAGGGCACAAATAAGCACTCACCCCAAATCCCCCCCTAACTGGCCTTCAGGCTGGGCTCCCTTAGCCCATAACAAGGTTCCAGATATATAGAAACATTGGGGTAACAGTCACCCCGCTATAGTTCCAGGGGTACCCAGGGCACAAATAAGCACTCACCCCAAATCCCCCCCTAACTGGCCTTCAGGCTGGGCCCCCTTAGCCCATAACAAGGTTACAGATATATAGAAACATTGGGGTAACAGTCACCCTGCTATAGTTCCAGGGGTACCCTGGGCACAAATAAGCACTCACCCCAAATCCCCCCCTAACTGGCCTTCAGGCTGGGCCCCCTTAGCCCATAACAAGGTTACAGATATATAGAAACATTGGGGTAACAGTCACCCCGCTATAGTTCCAGGGGTACCCAGGGCACAAATAAGCACTCACCCCAAATCCCCCCCTAACTGGCCTTCAGGCTTGGCCCCCTTAGCCCATAACACGGTTACAGATATATAGAAACATTGGGGTAACAGTCACCCTGCTATAGTTCCAGGGGTACCCAGGGCACAAATAAGCACTCACCCCAAATCCCCCCTAACTGGCCTTCAGGCTGGGCCCCCTTAGCCCATAACAAGGTTACAGATATATAGAAACATTGGGGTAACAGTCACCCTGCTATAGTTCCAGGGGTACCCAGGGCACAAATAAGCACTCACCCCAAATCCCCCCTAACTGGCCTTCAGGCTGGGCCCCCTTAGCCCATAACAAGGTTACAGATATATAGAAACATTGGGGTAACAGTCAGCACCAGGGTGTTATGTATGTGCAGAAGCTGTGTTATGTTTTATAAAGTTATATGCTTTTGAAGGATGTTAGAATATTGCAGCCTTGGGAAACAGTGGGAGGAACCTGGTTGGCCACCTCCACCTCCACCCCCCCCCAGAACGGCGCATGCACACTGAAGCACACGCCAAGGGGGGTGCAATCCGATTGGTCATTGTCCCAATGACAAAGTAGCAGGACTAGGGGTACGCAGGAGAGGTTCCTGTCTGGTGCCCCCCAATTGTTGCACCCTAGGCAGCTACCTCTTCTGCCTACCCCTAGTTCTGGCCCTGGCGATGCATTACTGTCCTGTATCACTGATATAACAATGGCGACAAGGACATCTGAACCCTGTGCAACCCCTGAAAAGTTTCTGCAGCACCCTGGGGAGCTGGCAGTGCCCTGGGATCTCTGGTAGGAACAGTTTTCTATCTACTTACTGGCATCTGGCCTGGATGGGGCCTCCCCTGAGAGGGAAAGGGCCCTGTTACTTAACTCTGGGAGCAGATGCCTCATACCCTGCTACAGTACAGACCCTGGGGAATTATTTTCAACCTGCACCACATGCTTTAGTGACCAGTGTGCATTTTCGCAAGCCCTGTCAGGCTGAAGGGGAAACTATACGTCACTATGTTGCTGAGCTGCGACAGCGAGCAGTCCCCTGCAAATGTGGGTCCTTACAAGATGAAATGATTACAGACCAACTGATTGAAAAAACAACAAACCCTAAACTCAGAGAGAGGTTGCTTATGGAGCCAGATACACTTACTTTACACAAAGTTGTGGAATTGGGGTGCCAAATGGAAATGGTTTTGCTGGAGGCCAAGAATCTACTGCCCCCTGTATGATCCCCATTCATGTACACAAATGTCACGATACCACTACTCTTGGACACCAGGGCAAAGGTTTCCATTATAAATTCTGCTACATACAATGCACATTTTCAGCATTACCCACTCCAAGATACACTAACTTGCTTAAAGGGACACTAAACCCTGCTGCACAGCGCGGCTCAACCCAACGTTACTCAGCTTTTGCCGGACTACAAATCCCAGAATAATGTAACATATAATGAAGGATGAGGCATGCTGGGAGCTGTAGTCCAGCAACATCAGGGCTGTATTCTTAAAGCAATATTGCCCAATAAAACTTTCCCAGCTCTCTAGGGCCAATTAATATGCAAAAGAATCCCCCAATGAGAATCCCAGCTGATGTGAGTAAATCCGGCTCCCTGTTCTCTGTTCCTGCAATTGGAGTTGGGAGCAATAAGCACAGTTTCCCAGCACTGAACAAGTCTGTCCCTTTATCCCCATGTCTGATTCCTGTGCCATATAATGACGGGAAAATGCCATCATTATCTCTATATGTAAGGTACCAGCAAGGGGCCTGACACAGGGAATCAGCATTCTCATTGGTCACTTCTTCTGCATCTGTAATGAAGGGAAAATGCCATCATTATCTCTATATGTAAGGTACCAGCAAGGGGCCTGACACAGGGAATCAGCATTCTCATTGGTCACTTCTTCTGCATCTATAATGAAGGGAAAATGCCATCATTATCTCTATATGTAAGGTACCAGCAAGGGGCCTGACACAGGGAATCAGCATTCTCATTGGTCACTTCTCTTGCATCTATAATGAAGTTTTCAGTCAGTAGAATTCTCATTGGGGAATCAGTTTCCATGTGTAATTAGGTTTTTCATCAACTTCTATAGAGAACTAGGGGGGCAGTGGGGCAGCTTTACGTTTGGGTTTAGTGTCCCTTTAACAGGCTACAGTAATATCCAAATTTCAGTCTTGGGCCAGGTGACCTTACCTGTTACACACCAAAACAAGCATTTGGGAAGCTTTACATTTTATGTCACTGAGAAACCTACTGGGGCTGGGCTTATTTCATGCACTGGGATTTAAAGTTCTTGGCCAGACAAATGCTGAAATACACATAGTAGACACTGTCTGGAAGGAAAAATATCCTCAGGCCTTTAATTGGCTGGGGGCATATGCAAATGTTCTCACAATCCAATGGTGAACACTCGAGTATCTCCAGTGATGCAGTCCTTGCGCAGTCCCCCTCTAGCAATCCGCGCTACAGTAGAAGCAGAACTCAATAAGCTGTTGTAGGAGGATATTATAGAACCAATTGACTCCTCAAACCTAGTAATTGCAAAAAAAAAAAGGATGGGCAGATTCGGCTATGTGTGGACTTACGTCAGGTAAACAAAGCAATAAAACCCGACTGTTACCCTCTGCCCACTACAGAAGATTTAATTTCCCAATGCCATGGGTCAAAATTTTTCACAAAGCTGGACCTCCATCAAGGCTATTTATAAATACCCATGTCTTGGCAGGCTAGAAACCTGACCGCTTTCATTACACATCAAGGACTTTTAAATAGTTAAAATGCATGCCATTCAGGCTGTGTTAGGCCTCAAGATGTTTCCAGAAAGTTATGGTCTCTGTTTTTGCGGGAATCTCTGGGGTAACAATTTATCTGGATGACATACTTATCCATGAAACACAATGCAATCCTTGATCAGGTGTTCCACAGGCTGATGGACTATAACCTCACCTTAAATGAAGCAAAATGTGTTTTCACAAGTTGACTTTGTGGGTCATAGATTATCCTCACTGGGAATTCAACCCTTATAATCCACCGTTGAGGCCATACATCAATTGCCTGAACCAAAAGACAGAGCAGAACCATTACGTGCCTTATTGAAAAAAAGATATACAGTGGGAGTGGGCACCAGCTTGTTCCCAAGCAGTCTGTACACTGAGGCAGTGTATTGCTTCAGCACCAACCCTTGCACATGTTTCACCAAATGCACCTACATTAGTCTCTTGTGATGCTTCAGCCATTGCCATAGGTGCAGTCTTATCACAGATATAACATGGAGTGGAGCACCCTGTTGCTTTTGCTTCTCGAGCTCCCTCTCCAGTGGAGCAGAAATATGCTGAGGCATTGGCCTGTATATGGCTTATGAAAGGTGGCATCATTTCCTTTATGGCAGGAAGTTTACCCTGAGAACAGATCACCAAGCCCTAACTTGCTGTCTACATCAGGATCAGGCCATCGTCCCCTGCGTATTCACAGATGGTCAGACAGGTTATATCAATACAACTTAGAAGTCCCCTACAGAGCCAGAAAATTGAATCAAGTTGTGGGTTACTTGTCCCGTGTGGTCGTCAAGCCTGAGGAGACACAGACTTCACAGGAGGAAGAAGACAGTCTGGTGATATCCAATTCATTAGTCTTTACAGTTACGCTACAAGACTTAGTGACCTCATCTCAGAATGATCCAGTGATCATATAAATACTAACATACTTACGCGGAGAATGGCCATCTGTTCTACCAGGACACCTTCAGTCATACTACCAAGTTAGAACATAGTTGTCACCTTGGAAAGATGTTTGTTAAGTACAAGGGTACAGGGCAGTTATTCCAACTGCACTAAGGCCAGCAGTCCTCAAGATGGCATTTAGGTGTGGTGAGAACAAAACAGCTTTGTAGAGAAGCAGTATGGTGGCCTGGCATAGACAACCAAATTAAAACCTTGATTCAAACTGTGAACCTTGCTTACTCTCTGGGGAAAATCTGAAGAAAACCGCTGCTCCACTACAAATTAGGCCTTTTCCATAGGCACCATGGGATACAATTCAGCTGGATATATGTGGAGAAATCTCTGTTGCACCAGAGGTACTTATTGGTCACATATGATTTGTACTCTAAATGGCCAGAGGTAGCTACAGCAGGAATCATTACCACTAAAGTCATCATCACGGTGGGGACTTCCACTAGAAATTATTACAGACAATGGGCCATGATTTCCTTCAACTGAAGGCACATTTTAACATCTCAATACCATCCACAGGCTAATGGAGGTGTGGAACACCACTTTAATCAGACTTTAGAGAATGGCCTTAAGGTACATTTGAACCAAGGCCTTTTGTTTAGAAAAGCTTTAACTGCAGTCCTACAGCACTACTGGTCTGCACCCCATAGTGCAACTGGGGAATCACCAGCAAAACTGATGATAGGCCATAATCTCCGGATGCCCCTAACACGTTTACGGCCACTGATGGAAGTCAATGAACCCCAAGAGTTGCGAGCAAGGGTTAAAAATTAACCCTTTATGCTGGGCAATGGGTAAGAATAAGAAAGCCCTCAATCAGATCAAAATTTGATCCTATTTTATCTGATCCCATTCAGATTCACAGTCAGTTGGGACCAGTAACCTACAGACTGCAGGATGGATCTACCTGGCATGTGAGCAGTTTAGTCCCCATTCCTGAGCCCTTACAGGTGAGGGACACAACCTCTAACTGGCATTTCTTGGATGATCCAACCAAACTGAGAATTGCCTCTGCAAAACACACATAGAGAGTTATTAGCAAATTATAAGCACTGTCTACATTTAGTAGCCACGACAATTAGTTGCTACTAGTAGCTCCGTGTGTCTTCACCCTAAGGAAGGGAAAAATGGCATCATTATCTCTATATGTAAGGTACCAGCAAGGGGCCTGACACAGTGCTGGGAATCAGCATTCTCATTGGTCACTTCTCTTGCATTTATCATTTTTTTGTGGCAACTTCTATAGCAAAATAGGGGGGCAGTGGGACAGTATCATGGCTGAGTTTACATCCCCTTTAATATCTGTGTGTGTTTCTATCAGGTTCTTTAAGGGTAGATATGGGGGTGTCGCTTGTGAAATCCCTGAGGAATGAAGAAGCGTTTATCCCGTGCTCTGTAACCGACTGGGGCCCCGGAGAAGTGAATCCCAAAAACCTGGCAGTTGAATGGACCCAGAAAACCTTGGATGGAAGGGAAGGGCAAGTGTATCTGTATGTGTCTGGGACTCACACCCCCACCCGGCCCGGATCCTATATATCCAGGGACCTTATAACCGGCAATGTGGGGCTTCACTTACCCCGGGTTCAGTTCACAGATGAAGGAGAATATACCTGCACTGTCTTTTATACCCCAGATAAAGCCGTGGGAAAGTCTGCCCTGCAGGTGTCAGGTAAGTGGCTTTTACCTACTGTATCTTCCCTTTTTGTTTTTGACCCATACTGACCTATCTATCCACTCACATACAGACCCACACTGACCTATCCACTCACATACAGACCCACACTGACCTATCCACTCACATACAGACCCACACTGACCTATCCACTCACATACAGACCCACACTGACCTATCCACTCACATACAGACCCACACTGACCTATCTATACACTCACATACAGACCCATACTGACCTATCCACTCACATACAGACCCACACTGACCTATCCACTCACATACAGACCCACACTGACCTATCCACTCACATACAGACCCACACTGACCTATCCACTCACATACAGACCCACACTGACCTATCCACTCACATACAGACCCACACTGACCTATCCACTCACATACAGACCCACACTGACCTATCTATCCACTCACATACAGACCCACACTGACCTATCCACTCACATACAGACCCATACTGACCTATCCACTCATATACAGACCCATACTGACCTATCCACTCACATACAGACCCACACTGACCTATCCACTCACATACAGACCCACACTGACCTATCCACTCACATACAGACCCACACTGACCTATCCACTCACATACAGACCCACACTGACCTATCCACTCACATACAGACCTATCCACTCACATACAGACCCACACTGACCTATATATCCACTCACATACAGACCCATACTGACCTATCCACTCACATACAGACCCACACTGACCTATCTATCCACTCACATACAGACCCACACTGACCTATCCACTCACATACAGACCCACACTGACCTATCCACTCACATACAGACCCACACTGACCTATCCACTCACATACAGACCCACACTGACCTATCCACTCACATACAGACCCACACTGACCTATCCACTCACATACAGACCCACACTGACCTATCTATCCACTCACATACAGACCCACACTGACCCATCTATCCACTCACATACAGACCCACACTGACCCATCTATCCACTCACATACAGACCCACACTGACCTATCCACTCACATACAGACCCACACTGACCTATCCACTCACATACAGACCCATACTGACCTATCCACTCACATACAGACCCATACTGACCTATCCACTCACATACAGACCCATACTGACCTATCCACTCACATACAGACCCACACTGACCTATCTATCCACTCACATACAGACCCACACTGACCTATCTATCCACTCACATACAGACCCATACTGACCTATCTATCCACTCACATACAGACCCACACTGACCTATCTATCCACTCACATACAGACCCACACTGACCTATCCACTCACATACAGACCCACACTGACCTATCTATCCAATCACATACAGACCCACACTGACCTATCCACTCACATACAGACCCACACTGACCTATCTATCCACTCACATACAGACCCACACTGACCTATCCACTCACATACAGACCCACACTGACCTATCCACTCACATACAGACCCACACTGACCTATATATCCACTCACATACAGACCCACACTGACCTATCCACTCACATACAGACCCACACTGACCTATCTATCCACTCACATACAGACCCACACTGACCTATCTATCCACTCACATACAGACCCATACTGACCTATCTATCCAATCACATACAGACCCACACTGACCTATCCACTCACATACAGACCCACACTGACCTATCTATCCACTCACATACAGAACCACACTGACCTATCCACTCACATACAGACCCATACTGACCTATCCACTCACATACAGACCCACACTGACCTATCCACTCACATACAGACCCACACTGACCTATCCACTCACATACAGACCCATACTGACCTATCCACTCACATACAGACCCATACTGACCTATCCACTCACATACAGACCCACACTGACCTATCCACTCACATACAGACCCACACTGACCTATCTATCCACTCACATACAGACCCACACTGACCTATCTATCCACTCACATACAGACCCACACTGACCTATCCACTCACATACAGACCCACACTGACCTATCTATCCAATCACATACAGACCCACACTGACCTATCCACTCACATACAGACCCACACTGACCTATCTATCCACTCACATACAGAACCACACTGACCTATCCACTCACATACAGACCCATACTGACCTATCCACTCACATACAGACCCATACTGACCTATCCACTCACATACAGACCCACACTGACCTATCCACTCACATACAGACCCACACTGACCTATCTATCCACTCACATACAGACCCACACTGACCCATCTATCCACTCACATACAGACCCACACTGACCCATCTATCCACTCACATACAGACCCACACTGACCTATCCACTCACATACAGACCCACACTGACCTATCCACTCACATACAGACCCATACTGACCTATCCACTCACATACAGACCCATACTGACCTATCCACTCACATACAGACCCATACTGACCTATCCACTCACATACAGACCCACACTGACCTATCTATCCACTCACATACAGACCCACACTGACCTATCTATCCACTCACATACAGACCCACACTGACCTATCCACTCACATACAGACCCACACTGACCTATCTATCCAATCACATACAGACCCACACTGACCTATCCACTCACATACAGACCCACACTGACCTATCTATCCACTCACATACAGACCCACACTGACCTATCCACTCACATACAGACCCACACTGACCTATCTATCCACTCACATACAGACCCACACTGACCTATATATCCACTCACATACAGACCCACACTGACCTATCCACTCACATACAGACCCACACTGACCTATCTATCCACTCACATACAGACCCACACTGACCTATCTATCCACTCACATACAGACCCATACTGACCTATCTATCCAATCACATACAGACCCACACTGACCTATCCACTCACATACAGACCCACACTGACCTATCTATCCACTCACATACAGACCCACACTGACCTATCTATCCACTCACATACAGACCCATACTGACCTATCTATCCAATCACATACAGACCCACACTGACCTATCCACTCACATACAGACCCACACTGACCTATCTATCCACTCACATACAGAACCACACTGACCTATCCACTCACATACAGACCCATACTGACCTATCCACTCACATACAGACCCACACTGACCTATCCACTCACATACAGACCCACACTGACCTATCCACTCACATACAGACCCATACTGACCTATCCACTCACATACAGACCCATACTGACCTATCCACTCACATACAGACCCATACTGACCTATCCACTCACATACAGACCCCATACTGACCTATCCACTCACATACAGACCCACACTGACCTATCTATCCACTCACATACAGACCCACACTGACCTATCTATCCACTCACATACAGACCCACACTGACCTATCCACTCACATACAGACCCACACTGACCTATCTATCCAATCACATACAGACCCACACTGACCTATCCACTCACATACAGACCCACACTGACCTATCTATCCACTCACATACAGACCCACACTGACCTATCCACTCACATACAGACCCACACTGACCTATCTATCCACTCACATACAGACCCACACTGACCTATCTATCCACTCACATACAGACCCATACTGACCTATCTATCCAATCACATACAGACCCACACTGACCTATCCACTCACATACAGACCCACACTGACCTATCCACTCACATACAGAACCACACTGACCTATCCACTCACATACAGACCCATACTGACCTATCCACTCACATACAGACCCACACTGACCTATCCACTCACATACAGACCCACACTGACCTATCCACTCACATACAGACCCATAATATGCATCATACTCTGCCTGCCCTACCATGTCTGTGTGTGCCATACTCTGCCTGCCCTACCCTGCTTGTGTGTGCCATACTCTGCCTGCCCTATGCTGCCTGTGTGTGCCATACTCTGCCTGCCCTACCCTACCTGTGTGTGCCATACTCTGCCTGCCCTATGCTGCCTGTGTGTGTCATACTCTGCCTGCCCTATGCTGCCTGTGTGTGCCAAACTCTGCCTGCCCTATGCTGCCTGTGTGTGTCATACTCTGCCTGCCCTATGCTGCCTGTGTGTGCCAAACTCTGCCTACCCTATGCTGCCTGTGTGTGCCATACTCTGCCTGCCCTACGCTGCCTGTGTGTGCCATACTCTTCCTGCCCTACCCTGCCTGTGTGTGCCATACTCTGCCTACCCTATGCTGCCTGTGTGTGCCAAACTCTGCCTACCCTATGCTGCCTGTGTGTGCCAAACTCTGCCTACCCTATGCTGCCTGTGTGTGCCAAACTCTGCCTACCCTATGCTGCCTGTGTGTGCCATACTCTGCCTGCCCTACGCTGCCTGTGTGTGCCATACTCTTCCCGCCCTACCCTGCCTGTGTGTGCCATACTCTGCCTACCCTATGCTGCCTGTGTGTGTCAAACTCTGCCTACCCTATGCTGCCTGTGTGTGCCAAACTCTGCCTACCCTATGCTGCCTGTGTGTGCCATACTCTGCCTGCCCTATGCTGCCTGTGTGTGTTCTGGGAGTTTGTTAGCAGTTGGAAATAGCTATTAAATGGTCCCTAAGGTGTGTAATTATGTGCTGGGGGTTGCTGTGCTATCCACAGGGGAGGAGGAGCCATAAGGATTTAAGGGTGTGTCTTAATAGGACATAATATAATTCTTTCACATATGAATGATGGTTGATATCCCTGCAGTGAGCACCAACCATTTGGGTTTTCGCTGCACTACCACCATTAATGTGGGTATAGTCTTGTGATAACATGGGTGTGGTTTGAAGTGGGTGCAGTTTAAAAAAGGGGAGTGGTCAAAACTGGCTACCATTAGCGGCCCTCCCCTATATTTGATAGAGAAATTCCGTTCCTCAGCACCACAGAAGTTGGACAGAACTGCATTAGAGGACATTATAGACAGATAGTGGGGGGGTCACATAGAAAAAGGCCCCCCTTTTAGAACTGAGGAACTTAACTTTCACCTGAAGCAGAAATGGTTCTTCCTGGTGAGGGCAGTGAGTTTGGGGAATGCCCCCTGGGGTATTAAATGGAACAGGGCACAGGCTGGGGGAAGCTCCTCTATGATTTAATATAATTTTAACAAGTAATATATATATAAATGAATGAATGTAACATTTACAGATTACAAAGCTTATTTGTAGAGAGTAAATTTCCTGATCTCATAAAACTGATACAAGGAAATTGTAACCTGAATATTAAATACATAAAAGAGATTTTTTCCAGATTTAAGGAATTCAAATTCAGCTCAGCCTGTGTATAAACTGTATGAATGCAGATTGTGCTACTGTACAGTGGATATAAAAAGTCTACACACCCCTGGTAAGATGTCAGGTTCCTGTGCTGTACAAAAATGAGACAAAGATAAATCATTCAAGAACTTTTTACACCTTTAATGTGACCTATAAACTGTACCACTCAATTGAAAAACAAACTGAAATCTTTTAGGTGGAGGGAAGAAAACAAAAAAACTAAAATAATGTGGGTGCATTAGTGTGCGCCCCCTCTTCTAACTGGGGATGTAGCTCAGAATGAAACAATCACATTCACAATCATGTTAAATAGGAGTCAGCATACACCTGCCCTCATTTAATGCCTCTGATCAACCCCAAATACAGTTCCGCTGCTCTAGTTGGTCTTTCCTGACATTTAGTCGCATCCCACAGCCAAAGCCATGGTCCCCAGAGAGCTTCCCAAGCACCCGAGGGATCTCATTGTTACACGATATCAGTCAGGGGAAGGTACAAAGGCATTCCCAAGGCATTAGATATACCATGGAACCCAGAGAGCTTCCCAAGCACCCGAGGGGTCTCATTGTTACACAATATCAGTCAGGGGAAGGTACAAAGGCATTCCCAAGGCATTAGATATACCATGGAACCCAGAGAGCTTCCCAAGCACCCGAGGGGTCTCATTGTTACACGATATCAGTCAGGGGAAGGTACAAAGGCATTCCCAAGGCATTAGAGATACCATGGAACCCAGAGAGCTTCCCAAGCACCCGAGGGATCTCATTGTTACACAATATCAGTCAGGGGAAGGTACAAAGGCATTCCCAAGGCATTAGATATACCATGGAACCCAGAGAGCTTCCCAAGCACCCGAGGGGTCTCATTGTTACACAATATCAGTCAGGGGAAGGTACAAAGGCATTCCCAAGGCATTAGATATACCATGGAACCCAGAGAGCTTCCCAAGCACCCGAGGGGTCTCATTGTTACACGATATCAGTCAGGGGAAGGTACAAAGGCATTCCCAAGGCATTAGATATACCATGGAACCCAGAGAGCTTCCCATGCAACCGAGGGGTCTCATTGTTACACGATATCAGTCAGGGGAAGGTACAAAGGCATTCCCAAGGCATTAGATATACCATGGAACCCAGAGAGCTCCCCAAGCATCCGAGGGGTCTCATTGTTACACAATATCAGTCAGGGGAAGGTACAAAGGCATTCCCAAGGCATTAGATATACCATGGAACCCAGAGAGCTCCCCAAGCATCCGAGGGGTCTCATTGTTACACAATATCAGTCAGGGGAAGGTACGAAGGCATTCCCAAGGCATTAGATATACCATGGAACCCAGAGTGCTCCCCAAGCATCCGAGGGATCTCATTGTTACACGATATCAGTCAGGGGAAGGGTACAAAGGAATTCCCAAGGCATTAGATATACACAGTGAGACATCATCAAGTGGAGAAAATATGGCACAACAGTGACATTACCAAGAACTGGACATCCCTCCAAAATTGATGAAAAGACAAGAAGAAAACTGGTCAGGGAGGCTACCAAGAGGCCTACAGCAACATTAAAGGAGCTGCAGGAATATCTGGCAAGTACTGGCTGTGTGGTACATTTGCCAACAATCTCCCGTATTCTTCATATGTCTGGGCTATGGGGTAGAGTGGCAAGGGGAAAGCCTTTTCTTACGATGGAAAACATCCAAGCCAGGCTACATTTTGCAAAAACTCATGTGAAGTCTCCCAAAAGCCTGTGGGAAAGGTGTTATGGTCTGATGGAACCAAGGTTGGACTTTTTGGCCATAATTCCAAAAAATATGTTTGGAGCAAAAACAATACTGCACATCACCAAAAGAACCCCATACCCACAGTGAAGCATGGCGGGGCAGCATCATGTGCTGGGGCTGTTTGTCTGCAGCTGGAACTGGGGCCTTAGTTAGATAGAGGGAATTATAGGGAACAGTTCCAAATACCAGTCAATATTGGCACAAACCCTTCAGGCTTCTGCTAGAAAGCTGAACATGAGGAGGAACTTCATCTCTCAGCATGACAATGACCTTGAAGAGTGAACTCTTATTATTTATCAGTGGACTATTGGATCCACTATTTGTGGTGCAGCTGATTTTATCTATTTATTATCTACTTTTAGCGCAGTGTTAATACTACGTATATTGTTAATGACCCAAAGCTACTTCCAAATCAACAAAGGAATGGAAAGTTTTGAAATGGCCCAGCCAGAGCCCAGAACCTCAATCCGATTGAAAATCTGTGGGGGGATCTGAAGAGGGCTGTGCCCAGGAGATGCCCTCGCAATCTGACAGATTTGGAGCGTTTCTGCAAAGAAGAGTGGGCAAATCTTGCAGAGTCCCAATGTGCCAGGCTGATAGACTCATACCCAAACAGGTTGAGTGCTGGAATAAAATCAAAAGGTGCTTCAACAAAGTATTAGTTTTAGGGTGTGTACACATTTGCACCCACATTATTTAGTTTTTTTGGTTTTCTTCCCTCCACCTAAAAGATTTCAGTTTGTTTTTCAATTGAGTGGTACAGTTTATAGGTCACATTAAAGGTGGAAAAAGTTCTGAACTGATTTATCTTTGTCTCATTTTTGTACAGCACAGGAACCTGACATCTTACCAGGGGTGTGTAGATTTTTTATATCCACTGTATGTGCTAGAAGCAGGGGTGTCCCTGGCCCCTCAGCTGCCCTGGGGCAAACATTCAGATGCCCACCCCTTGCACCCCACATTTACCACACTGAGCATTGGAGCGGTGCATATTACAGGTATGGGATCCCTTATCTGGAAACCCATTATCCAGAAAGCTCCAAATTATGGAAAGCCTGTCTCCCATAGACTCCGTTTTAATCAAATAATTTTGATTTTTAAAATTGATTTCCTTTTTCTCTATAAAAATAAAACAGTGTTTTGTATTTGATTCTAACTAAGATATAATTAATCCTTACTGGATGCTGGGTCCCAAGCATTCTGGATAATGGGTCCTATACCTGTACTAGCAAAGAGAACACCCCAGAGGTGAGTTTCCCAACACAACAATATAAATGAATTACATTACAAACAGTTATGTGTGGGGGCCTCACAGCCATTAACCCTTTCCTGCCATTCGGCACCATTTGCTGTTACAGTATCAGGTTTATTGTAGAGAATAAAACCCTTGTGTCCCTATGCAGCTCCCCCAGCCCCCAGGCTGACACCGACTGATATCACAATGGAGCCCGGAACAGAGGCGACAGTTACGTGTGAGGCCGATGAGTTTTATCCCAAAGACATAACTTTCCAGTGGATCAAATATCAACGTGGTTCTGGGAATGTTCCGTTACAAAAAGGAGTCTCCTACACTCACCCAATAGATAATAAAGATGGAACCTTCAATCAAAGTAGTTTTCTGCGGATAAATCCGACACTAGAAGATAATGGGAACGTCTATTCCTGTAATGTGTCCCACAGATCCATGGGAACTGATCTGCAGCTCAATATCACTCTCTCCGTCACAGGTAAATTCTATTATTCTCAATTTAGTCATTTTTATACAAATTAGAAGATACCCCAGTACCCCCAATACCCCCTCCAATCCCCCTGAACCTCCCATTTGTCTGTAGGGTGGCATCTCTTGCTTGTCAGACTATTAAAGGCAAAGGTTTACAAGGGAAGGATAAGATTTTGGCAGATGGGGGCTTTACAGGGAAACACTGGGTGAGGCCAGGGCAAACTGGGGACATGAATTAAATTGCCCTGGTTAGTGGCACTTGATCTCCAGAAGGGAAGCAGAAGAGACAAAGTGCACAGAGACACAAGTCAGAAGGGGCCATTTACAAAGTGGAAGACAGGTACATTCTGACGTTTTTTTACTTTCCCTGAATTGCTGCGGATCTCAGTGCAGAGACCTGTGGTCACCCCACAAATAAAATTTGCCTGCATTTAGCAGCACCGTATTCATGATGGGGGGAAGGCACATAGGTGTCCCCCTCCTGCCCCATACGCACCCCTAACGTACATGCCATACAGACTTAAGGACAAGGTCTATTCAGGTTCTAGACACTTTGTGATAATCAGGATTTTTGCGCATGCAATATGGGTAGTAACACATGCGAAATGACTTTGATGAATCAGTACTTAATTATCGAACACTTTTTAATGCCTAAAACTATGCGATAAGCGTTAACGACCTTTAGTGGTCTCTGGATAACTGATTACCAGATATGAGATGCCACAGCTGTAGAGAAATAGACACAGATATACATATATATATAATACACTGGCTAGGTAGGTAAGTCCCATAGGTCTGGTAGAACAGACTATGACATGGAGTCAAATTACAGTGTGGGTATTGGGAAGGAACTGTAGGTTGTGCTGGTCTTTCTGTTCCACCATTCAATTGTAAATTTGCTTTTCACTCCTGTTTTCCAAACTGACTACCCTGGCAAGCTGATTCAGCTGAGACTAAAACCACAAGTCCCAGCATCCTCAGCAGCCAAAATGGTGAAAAATTAGGTAAACAATAGCATAAAAATTAAAAAAAAGGTTGTTTGGAACATGGAAAACCATCTTACTAGGACATAATGCTCAGGGTAAGCAGAATGGCATTGTGGCTGTTGTCTTAAACAGTAGCACCCCTGTAGCACCCCTGACAATATACAACCCGGATTCCAAAAAAGTTGGGACACTAAATAAATTGTGAATAAAAACTGAACGCAATGATGTGGAGGCGCCAACTTCTAATATTTTATTCAGAATAGAACATAAATCACGGAACAAAAGTTTAAACTGAGAAAATGTACCATTTTAAGGGAAAAATATGTTGATTCAGAATTTCATGGTGTTAACAAATCCCAAAAAAGTTGGGACAAGTAGCAATAAGAGGCTGGAAAAAGTAAATTTGAGCATAACGAAGAGCTGGAAGACCAAATAACACTAATTAGGTCAATTGGCAACATGATTGGGTATAAAAAGAGCTTCTCAGAGTGGCAGTGTCTCTCAGAAGCCAAGATGGGGAGAGGATCACCAATTCCCACAATGTTGCGCAGAAAGATAGGGGAGCAATATCAGAAAGGTGTTACCCAGCGAAAAATTGCAAAGATTTTGCATCTATCCTCATCAACTGTGCATAACATCATCCGAAGATTCAGAGAATCTGGAACAATCTCTGTGCGTAAGGGTCAAGGCCGTAAAACCACACTGGATGCCCGTGATCTCCGGGCCCCAACACTGCACCACAAACAGGAATGTACTGTAAAGGGAATCACAGAATGGGCTCAGGAATACTTCCAGAAACCATTGTCAGTGAACCCACCGTGCCATCCGCCCTTGCCAGCTGAAACTCTACAGTGCAAAGAAGAAGCCATTTCTAAGCAAGATCCACACGATCTGGCGTTTTCACTGGGCCAGGGATCATTTAAAATGGAGTGTGGCAAAATGGAAGACTGTTCTGTGGTCAGACGAGTCACGATTCGAAGTTCTTTTTGGAAATCTGGGACGCCATGTCATCCGGACCAAAGAGGACAAGGACAAGCCAAGTTGTTATCAACGCTCAGTTCAGAAGCCTGCATCTCTGATGGTATGGGGTTGCATGAGTGCATGTGGCATGGGCAGCTTGCATGTCTGGAAAGGCAGCATCAATGCAGAAAAATATATTCAGGTTCTAGAACAACATATGCTCCCATCCAGGCATCATCTCTTTCAGGGAAGAGCCTGCATTTTTCAACAAGATAATGCCAGACCACATTCTGCATCAATCACAACATCATGGCTGCGTAGGAGAAGGATCCGGGTACTGAAATGGCCAGTCTGCAGTCCAGATCTTTCCCCTATAGAGAACATTTGGCGCATCATAAAGAGGAAGGTGCGACAAAGAAGGCCCAAGCCGATGGAACAGTTAGAGGCCTGTATTAGACAAGAATGGGAGAGCATTCCTATTCCTAAACTTGACAAACTGCTCTCCTCGCTCCCCAGACGTCTGTTGAGTGTTGTAAGAAGAAGGGGAGATGCCACACAGTGAGAGTTGTAAGAAGAAGGGGAGATGCCACACAGTGAGAGTTGTAAGAAGAAGGGGAGATGCCACACAGTGAGAGTTGTAAGAAGAAGGGGAGATGCCACACAGTGAGAGTTGTAAGAAGAAGGGGAGATGCCACACAGTGAGTGTTGTAAGAAGAAGGGGAGGTGCCACACAGTGAATGTTGTAAGAAGAAGGGGAGATGCCACACAGTGAATGTTGTAAGAAGAAGGGGAGATGCCACACAGTGAGAGTTGTAAGAAGAAGGGGAGATGCCACACAGTGAGAGTTGTAAGAAGAAGGGGAGATGCCACACAGTGAGAGTTGTAAGAAGAAGGGGAGATGCCACACAGTGAATGTTGTAAGAAGAAGGGGAGATGCCACACAGTGAGAGTTGTAAGAAGAAGGGGAGATGCCACACAGTGAGTGTTGTAAGAAGAAGGGGAGATGCCACACAGTGAGTGTTGTAAGAAGAAGGGGAGATGCCACACAGTGAGAGTTGTAAGAAGAAGGGGAGATGCCACACAGTGAGTGTTGTAAGAAGAAGGGGAGATGCCACACAGTGAGAGTTGTAAGAAGAAGGGGAGATGCCACACAGTGAGAGTTGTAAGAAGAAGGGGAGATGCCACACAGTGAGAGTTGTAAGAAGAAGGGGAGAATGCCACACAGTGAGAGTTGTAAGAAGAAGGGGAGATGCCACACAGTGAGAGTTGTAAGAAGAAGGGGAGATGCCACACAGTGAGTTTTGTAAGAAGAAGGGGAGATGCCACACAGTGAGAGTTGTAAGAAGAAGGGGAGGTGCCACACAGTGAGAGTTGTAAGAAGAAGGGGAGATGCACACAGTGAGAGTTGTAAGAAGAAGGGGAGATGCCACACAGTGAGTGTTGTAAGAAGAAGGGGAGATGCCACACAGTGAGAGTTGTAAGAAGAAGGGGAGATGCCACACAGTGAGAGTTGTAAGAAGAAGGGGAGATGCCACACAGTGAGAGTTGTAAGAAGAAGGGGAGGTGCCACACAGTGAGAGTTGTAAGAAGAAGGGGAGGTGCCACACAGTGAGAGTTGGAAGAAGAAGGGGAGATGCCACACAGTGAGAGTTGTAAGAAGAAGGGGAGATGCCACACAGTGAGAGTTGTAAGAAGAAGGGGAGATGCCACACAGTGAGAGTTGTAAGAAGAAGGGGAGGTGCCACACAGTGAGAGTTGTAAGAAGAAGGGGAGATGCCACACAGTGAGAGTTGTAAGAAGAAGGGGAGGTGCCACACAGTGAGTGTTGTAAGAAGAAGGGGAGATGCCACACAGTGAGAGTTGTAAGAAGAAGGGGAGATGCCACACAGTGAGAGTTGTAAGAAGAAGGGGAGATGCCACACAGTGAGAGTTGTAAGAAGAAGGGGAGGTGCCACACAGTGAGTGTTGTAAGAAGAAGGGGAGATGCCACACAGTGAGTGTTGTAAGAAGAAGGGGAGATGCCACACAGTGAGAGTTGTAAGAAGAAGGGGAGATGCCACACAGTGAGAGTTGTAAGAAGAAGGGGAGATGCCACACAGTGAGAGTTGTAAGAAGAAGGGGAGGTGCCACACAGTGAGAGTTGTAAGAAGAAGGGGAGGTGCCACACAGTGAGAGTTGGAAGAAGAAGGGGAGATGCCACACAGTGAGAGTTGTAAGAAGAAGGGGAGATGCCACACAGTGAGAGTTGGAAGAAGAAGGGGAGGTGCCACACAGTGAGTGTTGTAAGAAGAAGGGGAGATGCCACACAGTGAGAGTTGTAAGAAGAAGGGGAGGTGCCACACAGTGAGAGTTGGAAGAAGAAGGGGAGATGCCACACAGTGAGAGTTGGAAGAAGAAGGGGAGGTGCCACACAGTGAGTGTTGTAAGAAGAAGGGGAGATGCCACACAGTGAGAGTTGGAAGAAGAAGGGGAGGTGCCACACAGTGAGAGTTGGAAGAAGAAGGGGAGATGCCACACAGTGAGAGTTGTAAGAAGAAGGGGAGATGCCACACAGTGAGAGTTGTAAGAAGAAGGGGAGGTGCCACACAGTGAGAGTTGTAAGAAGAAGGGGAGATGCCACACAGTGAGAGTTGTAAGAAGAAGGGGAGGTGCCACACAGTGAGAGTTGTAAGAAGAAGGGGAGATGCCACACAGTGAGAGTTGTAAGAAGAAGGGGAGGTGCCACACAGTGAGAGTTGTAAGAAGAAGGGGAGATGCCACACAGTGGGGAAAATGGCCTTGTCCCAACTTTTTGGGGATTTGTTGACACCATGAAATTCTGAATCAACATATTTTTCCCTTAAAATGGTACATTTTCTCAGTTTAAACTTTTGTTCTGTGATTTATGTTCTATTCTGAATAAAATATTAGAAGTTGGCACCTCCACATCATTGCGTTCAGTTTTTATTCACAATTTGTTTAGTGTCCCAACTTTTTTGGAATCCGGGTTGTAGTATACTAAGTAGGGTTGTCACCTTTTCTGGAAAAAATACCGGCCTTCATATAGTTTCTACCCTATTAATAACATGGGGAGCAAGCATCATTTTTTTTTTCAGAATCTTTCTTTTATTGGTTTTTCATTCAAAGAAGGGGGGAGGGGGTACAGAAGAGAAAAAGGGGGGGTGGAGGGTTCAGCAGATGTTACAATATTCATTGTCCATTGTTTTTTGACAGGGTTAACAGCGAGTTTTGTTATACATAGATAATAAAATGCAGTGCATGTTCATTACATCTTAGGTCACTTGCTGGTATTTAGGTTCTTGTTCCTAGGAGTTTGCCCTATTACAGTAGTGTTTTCTCAATTTAACAGATTTAACCAGGGGTCCCAAGTACTATGATATTGTTGGATCTTATTATGTAGCAAGGCTGTGATTTCTTCTAGTTTCCTAGTTTCTTCTACTAGGATGATCCATTCGTTTACTGTGGGGGGGTCTATTGATTTCCACTTTTTGGGGATTATTGCTTTTGCTGCATGCAATAAGTGGAGTGTCAATTTATCCTTTACACTTACATTGCTGTTACTATCATAGTATAATAGAAGCAGGGGGAGGTTGGAGGGGTGTATATTGCTATTAGTGATTTTGCTAGATATTTCACACACTTTGCTCCAGAACTGTGTCATAGCTGTACATGAGAACCATATATGCTTGAAGGACCCCACCTCAGTGCCGCATCTCCAGCATTTGTCGCTGGTGTTTGGGAAAAGCTTATTTAATTTCTCAGGCACATAGTACCATCTAATGGTTATTTTGTAGAGCATTTCCCGTACTCTAGATGCTCTGGAAGATTTGTGGATATTTGTTAGTATTTTTTCTCTATGTTTTGGGGGGATTTTTATGTTTAGTTCTTTTTCCCATGCGTCAAAATAGCCCTGCTGGGGGGTATTATAGTTTATCAACAAAAGTTTGTATGTGAAAGACAGCTGTCTTTTAGGTAATTTCTGGGTTTCTATCATGGTTTCCCATGTAGTTGTTTGGTTACTTGGTGGTGTTCCTTTAAATTTGTTTAAATAATGATGTAGTTGATTGTAGACCATGCGTCTCTGGGGTGGGGTCCCCAAATTTTTTGAATGCCTGCCAGATTTATGATTTTGCCTTTTTTGTAAAAATCAGTTATTCTGGTTTCTCTTTCTTTGTAAGTTCCCCACCTTGCGAAGGCTCTAATGTCTAAGCTGGGGGGGAATTCTGGGTTTGCTATCAG
The DNA here is from genome assembly GCF_000004195.4 of Xenopus tropicalis. Taxonomy (NCBI): domain Eukaryota; kingdom Metazoa; phylum Chordata; class Amphibia; order Anura; family Pipidae; genus Xenopus; species Xenopus tropicalis. Next base: position 1,770,101 of record NC_030680.2, on the reverse strand, counting down.
AGTTTGGAATCTGGGGAAGGGTGTTGTTGTAATAAGTTGTTGTCTGTATTTGTTCCATATTTCTAGTGTTGCCGCTATAGTGGGGTGTAAGAACACTTCCTTAGGCATATTTGAGGGTTGGGCCCATAGTAGGTTGCTTAGTGGGATTTTGTGCAGTGCTTGTTCAGTTTCCACCCATATTTTCTCCTTACTTTGCAGGTACCAGTGGAGGGTTTGCACCAGGTGGATCGATGCGTAGTACCGGTAAGTGTCTGGAACTGATAGTCCTCCTTTGCTTTTTGGGAGGATTAGGGTTTCGTATTTGAGTCTGGGGGTTTTGTCTCCCCAAATGAAGTTGGAAATTATTCTCTTAATTGAGTGGGAAAATATTTTGGGGATCTTAATAGGTATGGTCTGGAGATAGTAGAGGATTTGTGGCATTATAGACATTTTAATTGCCTGTATTTTCCCAAACCATGATAGGCCTAAAGTTTTCCATGTTTTCAGTTGTTTGTCCACCTTGTCTATTAGTGGAACAAAGTTGGTTTGGTATAGTTTGGAGAGGTCAGGTGTTAGCAATATTCCTAGATATTTAATCTTGTTGGGAGACCACTGGAATGGGAAATTTTGCTCTAGTATGGATTTTGTTGAGATTGGGAGGTTGATATTTATGGCTTCTGACTTGCTCACATTGACCTTAAAGTTTGATACTTTGCCAAATTGTAGGAGCAGCTGCATCACATTAGGTAATGTTATTTTAGGTTTTGTAATGACTAGTAGTAGGTCGTCTGCGAATGCAGCGATTTTGTGTTCCCTTTTACCTGTTATAATTCCTGAGATGTCAGGGTTTCCCCTTATATGTGCTAATAGGGTTTCCATCACTAGTACAAAAAGGAGCGGGGAGAGGGGGCATCCCTGTCTAGTTCCATTGCGTATATGGATCTGGGGTGAAAGTGAGCCATTTACTCTAACACGAGCTGTAGGTTCTTGGAGCAAGCATCATTTTTACCAGCCAAACGGTAACCCTATTATCAAGATGACTGCCTGGCCCAAATAATGCACATTTAAATAATCTGTGACTGTCTGTACATTGTTCTAGTCTCCAGAGCTAACACTTCATTAGCATAGAAGCCAAATGTGACACTGAAAAAGATCAAAGGAATTCTAGCAAGCACGTTCACAAATGTGTCTGTCTTGGGTATTACAATAGGTACTGAGTGACTAAGCTCACTAGGAGCATCTAGTGGTTACCTTTTCATTGCAGTTTTGGTTAACTAAATTAGTTATCTTGTGATATCACAACTGGTTGTAACCAGACACCTTATGGGATGCCCAGCGCTTCATCTGTATGTGTTTTGCGGCCTTGTACCAGCCCAATGTCACCAAAGCTCTATAGAAATAAAGCCCCATGCCCCTGAAGATGCCCACAGTAGCTCTCCATCTTTTGCCCAACTACTGCACATGCTCAGTCTGCTCTTGGCTGATGTCACTGAGCTTAGGGAGCGACTCACAATATTCTTCTTTCCCCTGCCTGCTTGCTCTAGTCTCTGCCTGTTCCCTACATGCATACAGGCCAACCAATCACAGTCCTGCCTGGCACTTTGAGCTTGGGGCGAGACTTTAGCTGAATCCTTATTGTGTGACTTTTCTTTTCCCCTTGTAATGACCCCAAATGCTGAGCTGTGTTAGTGTTTCCCCCCACATAATCTGGGGTTCAGCTGCAGAATGAATATATACAGGGGGGCGGAGCCATACACATGTACAGGGCTTGCGGGGGGGAGAAACCATATGCAGTGGATAAATGTGGATAACTGGATAGGGCTTTATTGAATGGGAAGATTGTCATTTCCTATTATTGTCATTGGGTCAGAATCTCAAGCCTTGGGTATCGGGTTTTACACTGCCGTCTCCCAGTTACACTGATATCAGTTACACAGGATAGAAACCCAGGCACAACTTAGAGAAATTGAACTCAACACAATAAATTAAATACACTATATTCTTAATTAAATGTAAAAATAAGCTTGATTCTATCACTTATATACCATAGAGTGACAGCACCATATACCCCTCCCACATAGGGAACAAAAATATAAAAACAAAAAACGCAACTTACTGTGCTCAAAGCAAAGTCAATGGAGATTCAGGCACTGACTGGTTATTATACAGAGACACAAACTGTGACATAAGTCCCAGTCACTTTGCTGATACAAAATATCTGGAAAGACATTTTCCCACTACAAAGGTCTCTCTGTATTTTACTGTACATGACAAGGCTGCCCCCTTTCACCATTATTATTGAACCTCTCTCCCTTGAGCCACTGCTAAGAACTCTGTATAATTCTGAAGATTTAATTGGACTAGAAATAAACGGAACTTCCAACAAATGTTGTACATTTTTTGCAGACCACATTGTATTGATTGTGAAAGATCCCTATAAATATCTGGCAAACAAATTTAACATTTTTGACAGATTTGGAATAATTTCTGGTTTTATTATACTTTCAAAACATTATGGACATGTATGGCCTAAATTCAAATAAAAATTTAAACAAACTGAAGACTGAAAAAACCACAACATATATAAAATATTTAGGCATATTTATACCAGGAGATCTTCATGGGCTTTATTTGTTATGTTTTGCTCCAGTTTTAACAAATATTATCAAGATATGTCACAAATGGCTAAATGTGCCTTTAAACTTAAAAGGAAGAATTGCACTTCTCAGAATGCTTATTGTTCAAATCTGATTCACCCTATTATTAAATAAAGATATTAAGCTATTGGACTCAACTCTCTTAAAGGAGAAGGAAAGGCCAGTGAAGAGTTAATCCCAAGCTGCAGGCATACCCTCAGTTACCTCAATAGTGCCCTTATAGGGGAAGGAAAGGCTAATAAAGAGTTAATCCCAAGCTGCAGGCATACCCTCAGTTCTCTCAATAGTGCCCTTATAGGGGAAGGAAAGGCTAATAAAGAGTTAATCCCAAGCTGCAGGCATACCCTCAGTTCTCCCAATAGCGCCCTTATAGGGGAAGGAAAGGCTAATAAAGAGTTAATCCCAAACTGCAGGCATACCCTCAGTTCTCCCAATAGTGCCCTTATAGGAGAAGGAAAGGCTAATAAAGAGTTAATCCCAAGCTGCAGGCATACCCTCAGTTCTCCCAATAGCGCCCTTATAGGGGAAGGAAAGGCTAATAAAGAGTTAATCCCAAGCTGCAGGCATACCCTCAGTTCTCCCAATAGCGCCCTTATAGGGGAAGGAAAGGCTAATAAAGAGTTAATCCCAAGCTGCAGGCATACCCTCAGTTCTCCCAATAGTGCCCTTAAGTCTCCCCATATTTCTCCTGTTCAGAAGATCAGAAGCCAAACAGGAAGAAAAAAAAATACTAAGCTGTGTAAAGAAAGTTCCCATAATGCCTCACTCCTGCACTGACACCCAGACCAAGTGAACATGCTCAGTTAGTTAGACTATGAGTCAGTTGTGTATTGTTTAATAAAACCTTTCCCAGCTCTCCAGAGCCAGTGGCTGCATAAATATGCAAGAGAATCCTCCAATGAGAATCCCAGCTGATGTGAGTAAATCCGGCTCCCTGTTCTCTGGCTCCCTGTTCAGAGAATTCATAAAACGAACAGGGGATTATTAAGATAATAATAGATAAATACAAAGTATAACAATAAATACAAGATACAGTTGCAATAAGTTAAGAGTCAAAGACACAAGAGGATGGAGGTCCCTGCCCCGTAGAGCTTACAATCTATATGGGAGGGTAACTTACAGACACAAATAGGCAAATATAAGTGCTGTAGGTCACAGTGGGTGACACTATAATATAAGTGCTATTTCCCAGATCAGGTGCTGGGCGAGTGCTCCAAAAGGTAGTGTAACCCTTTCTTGGCACAATCACTTCTGTTGGGCTGTTTCCTTGCTTTAACAGGAGGATTTGTTCTCTTTGGATAATAAAGATACTGGGATTTTAGTGTAGTGCATCCACCTAGCTCCCTAAGCTCAGTGACATCAGCCAAGAGCAGACTGAGCATGTGCAGTAGTTGGGCAAAAGATGGAGAGCTACTGGGGGCATCTTCAGGGGCATGGGGCTTTATTTCTATAGAGCTTTGGTGCCGTTGGGCTGGTACAGGGGCTCAAACCCCACAGCTAAACATTTTTAGCCATATTCTTTTTTTTTTAGACTTTAGTTTCCCTTTAAGTTGTGATGGTGTTGGGATGGTTTGGTATTAATGTATAAAGATTTAACTTGAATGATTAATTATATATTTTGTCATCAGAGAAGAAAACTGGGAGCATTATTGGAGCAATAACTGCAACACTTGCTGTGGCAATAATTTCAATTGGTATTGGTATTTTGGGCTGCATGATCCTTAAAAAAGGTAAGACTCACTTTAAAATGTTATGTTTAATCTTGGTTTAAGTGCTACGAACCATAGAACTAATAAGCTTTTAAAGGTCCTACTGGGGAAATTCAGTTACCAAAGACCATTTGAGGTGAAGGACAAAGTTTATTTGACACAAGTTGTGTGGATTGTGAGCTCACCCAGAACTCTGAGCAAAGATATCACGGGGTATAGACTGGGAGTTACAGAGCATAGAGATCCCACCCAACAGCACAGAAAAACAAAGAACTTCTTTTATAGCCAAACAGGTGGCTCTGCCTCAAGGCCAGTGTAGTAGGGACCAAGAGGGGACAGGACGGAGGTCAAAACCAGGAAATCCAACAGCAAATGGGCACCGGATGGGGACAGGAGAACAGGAACCGGGGCAGGGATCCAACAATCAGGCAGGGAATCAGGCAGGGAATCAGGCAGGAGTCTTCAGTAGTTCATTGAACAGAGTTTCAAAGAGCTTTATCGAAAACAAATTCATAAAAATATTAATAACATTTGTTTCACAGAACATAAAAACATAAAATCATGAAACACAGTTTTTATAAAAAGGTACAGATCACAGTAAACATTAGCCTACATAAAAGTAAAATATTACTTTAATACTTGTGATCATTCACTTCGGCACTTTAAAAGTTAATGTTGTACAGTAGGTGTATAGGGGCCAGTAGGTGTATAGGCAGAACAACATGTACAGGGGAACCTCTGCACAAACACTATGTTCCTTCCCAGGATGCAAAGTGACTGACACTGAGCTCAGAGTTTGTGTCTCACTATTATAAACAGGCTGTGTATGGCACCCCCAGGCTGTATGGCACCCCCAGGCTGTGTATGGCACCCCCCCAGGCTGTGTATGGCACCCCCCCCCAGGCTGTATGGCACCCCCAGTCTGTATGGCACCCCCAGTCTGTATGGTACCCCCAGGCTGCTCAGCAAGCCCTCGCTTTGTATTGTGTTCTGGTTGTGCTGTAACTCTCAGCTTAGTGTAAATAGTAAAGTAATATAATAACCAAAGATGTATATGATGTGCTGTAACCCAATGTGTATAATAGGGCGGCACTAGTTTATATGTACCTGTACCCATGATGCACCTGTGTCTCTGAGCCAATGGGATCATTTGGCCGGTATCATTTATGGGAATCCCCCTAGTTCTCTATAGAGGTTGAAGAAAAAATTATAGATGAAAAAGAGATTTGACCAATGAGAATGCTAATTAGATTCCCAGCACTATATCAGCCATTTTGATATTACCTTACATATAGAGATAATGATGGCATTTTCCCGTCATTATATGGCACAGGAATCAGACATGGGGATAAAGGGACAGACTTGTTCAGTGCTGGGAAACTGTGCTTATTGCTCCCAACTCCAATTGCAGGAACAGAGAACAGGGAGCCGGATTTACTCACATCAGCTGGGATTCTCATTGGGGGATTCTTTTGCATATCAATGCAGCCACTGGCTCTGGGGAGCTGGGAAATGTTTATTAAACAACACAAAAACACTAAACCCCACATTACATTACAGGGCAACACAGGAACCAGTGCAGGCTGCATATTATGATTCTTATTATTAATCAACTACTATGGCAGATATTACCTGATGTGCTGTTTTGATAATTTACTATGTTCCCTAAGCTCCGCCTCCAGACAGCAGCCCAGAACCCACTGAGCATGTGCAAGAGCCAAATCTTATAAAAGATGGTCTAACAAAGTAACAAGATGGCGGCCCCATCTGGACAATTTTGAAAGCGTAAATCATTGCTTTAATTAGGTTTCTCAATCCTTGGGCTTGTGCAGCAAGTCCATAATCTTTATATCTATGTTCAGTGTATCAAATACAGCATTTCTAATGATTTTCAATTTTAGACTTTAGCTATTCTTTAAGGCTCTTAGAAAAGTCCCATTTACATGGGTTTACCCTATAGGCTAAAGCTCACCCACTGGGTTTGAAGCAAAAGCCAGGATAATAGCTGATCAGATTCCCAACTACAGACTGGTTTTGCCTGTCTTGGTGCCCATACATGTAGCACAAGGTTTTCTGATCAGCTTAGGGAGATCCAGGAGTGGGGATTCACAGACAAGTCAAAAGGGTTGAGGAGACCGCCTCATACATATGCAAATGAAATTCTGGGAACAAATTCCTTATGGCTCTTAAGGAATAAGTGAATCCCCACTCCTGACTCTCCCTAAGCTGATCAGAAAACCTTGTGCTACATGTATGGGCACCAAGACAGGCAAAACCAGTCTGTAGTTGGGAATCTGATCAGCTATTATCCCGGCTTCTGCTTTAAACCCAGTGGGTGAGCTTTAGCCTATAGGATAAACCCATGTAAATGGAATTTGTTCCCAGAATCTCTTTGACTTATTTGCATATGTATGAGGCAGTCTCCTCAACCTTTTAGCTTGTTTGTTAATTTATTTGCAAACACTTTGGCAAGGATTTTATAATCAGTGTTAAGCAAGGTAATAGGCCTCCATTTTCTCCAGTCAGTCTTGTTGCCTTCCTTAGGGATAATATAAATGACCACTTTTTGCCAGGAGGCTAGCAGTTTTTTTTATTATAAAAACACTTTAAAAAGACATAAAAGATCATCCTTTAAAATATCCGCACATAAAACTCAATGGTTAACCCATCTAGTCCAGGAACCTTATTTCTTTTAGTATCAGAGAGCTCTTTCTGTGTGATAAAATCATTAAGGCTATCTGCAACATCATGGGTTAAAACAAGAGTAATATCTGTAACCCTTTCTTGGCACACTCACTTGTTTGGGCTGTGTACTTGATCAACAGTAGGGATGTAGCGAACCTAAAAAAAAATGTTCGCGAACCCGTTCGCGAACTTTCGTCGGAAAGTGCGAACGTTCGCGAACTTTGCGAACCCCATAGACTTCAATGGGAAGGCGAACTTTAAAACCTAGAAAAGCCATCTCTGGCCAGAAAACTGATTTTAAAGTTGTTTAAAGGGTGCCACGACCTGGACAGTGACATGCAGGAGGGGCATCAAGGGCAAAAATTTCTCTGAAAAATACATTGTTGACACAGCGTTGCGTTTTGTGCTGTAAAGGGCAGAAATCACACTACATTCCTAAACTTGTGTAATAAACTGCTTTAAAAAGTCCGGCGTCTACATTCCAATCAAGTCGTGTAAAGGTTACGGCCGGTTCACATGCAAAGACAAAACGCCGCGTTTACTGCAACGAAAAAAAATGCAAAAAGCTTTAATGATACTGTCAAGTGTGCGAATATTAGTTTTTACTAGTTGCTTGTCACCTCCAGGACGTTCGTCCCGTCGGTGGGAATATTTCTGTAGTGGTGTGTTTAGCAGTCACCGTGCTTGTGCGCACGTGCATGGTCAGGCAGAGGTAATTCAATGTACAGTAACGTGAACCAAAAAACACTGATTCTGCAGTGTGGGCCCAGGTTTGTCCTACCTTTTCGATCACCTGTGGTGAACATAAAAGATACGATTTTGCCGCAGTTGCAGAACCCTGAAAAATCAGGAATGTGTACATTCCTAAAAAATTATGGTTTTTTTGTTGCAGCCACTGAAGCACAGAGGACAGAAAAAATATCTTAGATAGATGGTATCATAACCATGCCCCAGGCAAACCCTTTCAAAGAACTAAGATAGGGTGACAACAAGCACAGAAGACATTAAAAACATCAAAGCTAGATGGTATAATAACCATGCCCCAGCCAAACCCTTTCAAAGAACTCAGATAGGGTGACAACAAGCACAGAAGACATTAAAAACATCAAAGCTAGATGGTATCATAACCATGCCCCAGCCAAACCCTTTCAAAGAACTCAGATAGGGTGACAAGCACAGAAGACATTAAAAACATCAAAGCTAGATGGTATCATAACCATGCCCCAGCCAAACCCTTTCAAAGAACTCAGATAGGGTGACAAGCACAGAACACATTAAAAACATCAAAGCTAGATGGTATCATAACCATGCCCCAGCCAAAACCCTTTCAAAGAACTCAGATAGGGTGACAAGCACAGAAGACATTAAAAACATCAAAGCTAGATGGTATCATAACCATGCCCCAGCCAAACCCTTTCAAAGAACTCATATAGGGTGACAACAAGCACAGAAGACATTAAAAACATCAAAGCTAGATGGTATCATAACCATGCCCCAGCCAAACCCTTTCAAAGAACTCATATAGGGTGACAACAAGCACAGAAGACATTAAAAACATCAAAGCTAGATGGTATCATAACCATGCCCCAGCCAAACCCATTCAAAGAACTCATATAGGGTGACAACAAGCACAGAAGACATTAAAAACATCAAAGCTAGATGGTATCATAACCATGCCCCAGCCAAACCCTTTCAAAGAACTCATATAGGGTGACAACAAGCACAGAAGACATTAAAAACATCAAAGCTAGATGGTATCATAACCATGCCCCAGCCAAACCCTTTCAAAGAACTCAGATAGGGTGACAAGCACAGAAGAGTAGAAGAGAGAAAAATTCAGGATTTACCTGTCCAAAAATTTTGGCTTACAATTAAGCCAGTAGGATTTGCACCCTAGTTTGTACGGTGGTGGAGGAGGACGCTAAAGGACAGCTGTGTGTGGTGTCAAGCGGCGTGCAGAGAAGGACAGCTGCATGGGCAGTCAGAACAAGTCTTCCGGCGTGCAGTAACCCTCCGAGATCCATGCCTCATTCATTTTAATAAAGGTCAGGTAATCAACACTTTTGTGACCTAGGCGAGTTCTCTTCTCAGTTACAATCCCTCCTGCTGCACTAAAGGTCCTTTCTGAGAGGACACTTGAGGCAGGGCAAGACAACAGATTTATGGCAAATTGTGACAGCTCTGGCCACAGATCAAGCCTGCGCACCCAGTAGTCCAGGGGTTCATCGCTCCTCAGAGTGTCGATATCTAAAGTTAATGCCAGGTAGTCCGCTACCTGCCGGTCGAGGCGTTCTCTGAGGGTGGATCCAGAAGGGTCCTGGCGCTGCCTTGGACTGAAAAAACTTTGCATGTCTGACGTTACAGAGTGGCCAAAGTGCATTGTCCTTGCAGGTGTGCTCGTGGGAGGATTACCGGCACCTCTGCCCCTGGAATGTGGAGTGACATCACCCTTAAAAGAATTGTACAACATGTTTTGCAGGCTGGTTTGGAAATGCAGCATCCTTTCGGAATTGTGGTACGTTGGTAACATTTCTGCCACTTTATGCTTGTACCGAGGGTCTAGTAGCGTTGCGACCCAGTACAGGTCCTTCTCCTTAAGCCTCTTGATACGGGGGTCCTTCAACAGGCATGACAGCATGAAAGACCCCATTCTCACAAGGTTGGATGCAGAGGTATCCATTTCCCCTTCCTCGTTATCAAGGACTACGTCCTCATCCACCACCGTCTCCTCCCCCCAGCCACGTACAAGACCAGGGCTCCACAAAAGGTGACCACAAGCCCCCTGGGAAGCCTGCTCCTGTTGGTCTTCTGCCTCCACAAAGCCACCTTCCTCCTCTGACTCCGCTTCTGACACCTCTCCCTGCGTTGCAGCAGGTGCCTGGGAACGTTGTGGTGATTCCACCCAGAAATCAGGCTCTTGGTCATGCTGGTCTACAGCGTCATCTGTCACTCGTCGCACGGCACGCTCAAGAAAAAAAGCAAAGGGTATTAGGTCGCTGATGGTGCCTTCAGTGCGACTAACCATATTTGTGACCTCGTCAAAAGGGCGCATCAGCCTGCAGGCGTCGCGCATAAGCACCCAGTAATGGGGGAAAAAAATCCCCAGCTCTGCAGATCCAGTCCTACCACCCAGTTCAAATAGGTATTCATTGATGGCTCTTTGTTGTTGCAGCAGACGTTCAAACATCATTAGCATGGAATTCCAGCGAGTCTGGCTGTCGCAAATTAAACGCCTGACTGTCAAGTTGTGCCGCCGCTGAATGTCAGCAAGGCGTGCCATGGCTGTGTAGGAACGTCTGAAATGGCCAGACACCTTCCTGGACTGCCTGAGAATGTCCTGCAATCCTGGGTACTTCGAGACAAACCGTTGGACTATCAAATTTAAAACATGTGCCATGCAGGGCACATGTGTTAAATTGCCCAGTCTCAGTGCTGCCAACAGATTGCTTCCATTGTCACACACCACTTTTCCAATTTTCAGTTGGTGTGGGGTCAGCCACCGATCGGCCTGTGAGTGCAGAGATGACAGGAGTACAGATCCGGTATGGTTTCTACTTTCCAGGCACGTCATGCCCAAGACAGCATGACAACGGCGTACCTGGCACGTCGAATAGCCTATGTGGAGCTGGGGGTGCACAGGTGTGGAGGAGGACACAGCAGCAGAGGAGGAAGAAGCCGAGGAAGAAGCCAAGTTAGAAGACGAGTTAGAAGACAAGTTAGAGAGCAAAGGAGGAGTAGAGGTGGTGGCAGACCCGCATGCAACCCGTGGCGGTGACACCAACTCCACTGTTGTTGAACCATGCATTCCCTGCTTCCCAGCCATCACCAGGTTCACCCAGTGGGCAGTGTAGGTGACATACCTGCCCTGACCATGCTTGGAGGACCATGTGTCAGTAGTCATATGGACCTTTGCCCCAACACTAAATGACAGAGATGCGGTGATTTGGCTCTGCACATGCTGGTACAGGTGTGGTATTCCCTTCTGTGAAAAAAAATTGCGGCTGGGTACCTTCCACTGCGGTGTCCCAATTGCTACAAATTGGTGGAAAGCCTCAGAGTCCACCAGCTGGTATGGTAAAAGCTTGCGGGCTAAGAGTGCAGACAATCCAGCTGTCAGACGCCGGGCAAGGGGATGACTCGGAGGCATTGGTTTCTTACGCTCAAACATGGCCCTCACAGAAACTTGGCTGGGGGCAGATGAGCAGGAACTGGAAGGCGGAGTGGAGGGTGGTTGAGATGGGTCAAGGACAGCAGAGGTAGAGCAGTAAGATGCTGGAGCAGAAGGAGGGTGGCTTAGCGTTTGGCTGCTGCCTTTGAGGTGTTGCTCCCATAGTGCTTTGTGTTTGGCGTTCATGTGCCTTCGCATAGCAGTTGTACCTAAGTGGGTGTTGGGCTTCCCAAGACTCAGTTTCTGACTGCACTCATTGCAAATTACAGCGCTTTTGTCAGAGGCACACACATTAAAAAAATGCCACACTGCTGAGCCTTTTGATGTGGGCTTTCTAGCAGTAACAGTAGAAGTTGGCGGGTGCGTTGGCTGGCTGACCACAGGTGCCGATTCATGTTGTTGCCCTACTGTTCCCTGGGAGCTGTCCCTGCTTCTTCTAAGTCTTAATCTCCTCCTGCCTCTCTGACTCTCCGTCTCTCCATCTGAACTATCCTCCTCTTGCTCTCTTCTTGTGGGCACCCACAAAATATCACTCTCCTCATCATCATTCTCCTCAGATGCATCAATTTCTTCTGACAGCTCACAGAAGGCAGCAGCAGCGGGGACCTCATCACACCTTATGTCCATCTCTGTTGTGTTGCCTGCCTGAGTTATATCTGGTGTAACGTCCTCATCTCCATCTTCTTCTGGCAATAATGGTTGCGCATCACTCATTTCAACAAACTCATGAGTAAATAACTCCTCTGACTCCAGTGAAGAAGGGGCGGCGGTGGTGGAGGAAGTGGTACGTGGGGTGCCCATAGCAGAGGAGGATGAGGATGTTGTGGCAAAGTTAGAAACGGTAGAGGATGGGGTGTGCTGTGTAAGCCAGTCAACTACCTCTTCAGCATTTTGGGAGTTCAGGGTAAGTGCCTTCGGAACACTGGGCAATTTCCTAGGGCCACAGGATATCATAGCAGCACGGCCCCTAGTGCCTCTGCGTGGCGGCCTGCCTTTGCCTGGCATTTTTTTTATTTTTACAAAACAACAACTTGGGTGATGTTTCTGGACACGGAATTATTATTGTTATTTAGACAAATTGTGAAAAAGATCACACAGCTAGGTGGCACTTGGTTGCAGACACCGGGCAACAAGGCCTGCAAGGGCAACGTATACAGTAGTGGATACGGAATATATTATTGCTGGTGGAAAACCGTCACTCAAGTGATGTTTCTGGACACGGAATTATTATTGTTATTTAGACAAATTGTTATTTAGACAAAAAATACAGAGCAGTAGAAAGTAGATTACTAGCCAGAAAACCTACTTAAACTCTCCCTGAAATGAATGCGCAGCTCCTATCCCCACACAAATACAGAGCAGTAGTAGATTACTAGCCAGAAATCCTACTTAAACTCTCCCTGAAATGAATGCACAGCTCCTATCCCCACACAAATACAGAGCAGTAGAAAGTAGATTACTAGCCAGAAATCCTACTTAAACTCTCCCTGAAATGAATGCACAGCTCCTATCCCCACACAAATACAGAGCAGTAGAAAGTAGATTACTAGCCAGAAAACCTACTTAAACTCTCCCTGAAATGAATGCGCAGCTCCTATCCCCACACAAATACAGAGCAGTAGAAAGTAGATTACTAGCCAGAAATCCTACTTAAACTCTCCCTGAAATGAATGCACAGCTCCTATCCCCACACAAATACAGAGCAGTAGAAAGTAGATTACTAGCCAGAAAACCTACTTAAACTCTCCCTGAAATGAATGCGCAGCTCCTATCCCCACACAAATACAGAGCAGTAGAAAGTAGATTACTAGCCAGAAATCCTACTTAAACTCTCCCTGAAATGAATGCACAGCTCCTATCCCCACACAAATACAGAGCAGTAGAAAGTAGATTACTAGCCAGAAATCCTACTTAAACTCTCCCTGAAATGAATGCACAGCTCCTATCCCCACACAAATACAGAGCAGTAGAAAGTAGATTACTTGCCAGAAAACCTACTTAAACTCTCCCTGAAATGAATGCGCAGCTCCTATCCCCACACAAATACAGAGCAGTAGAAAGTAGATTACTAGCCAGAAATCCTACTTAAACTCTCCCTGAAATGAATGCACAGCTCCTATCCCCACACAAATACAGAGCAGTAGAAAGTAGATTACTAGCCAGAAATCCTACTTAAACTCTCCCTGAAATGAATGCACAGCTCCTATCCCCACACAAATACAGAGCAGTAGAAAGTAGATTACTAGCCAGAAATCCTACTTAAACTCTCCCTGAAATGAATGCACAGCTCCTATCCCCACACAAATACAGAGCAGTAGAAAGTAGATTACTTGCCAGAAAACCTACTTAAACTCTCCCTGAAATGAATGCGCAGCTCCTATCCCCACACAAATACAGAGCAGTAGAAAGTAGATTACTAGCCAGAAATCCTACTTAAACTCTCCCTGAAATGAATGCACAGCTCCTATCCCCACACAAATACAGAGCAGTAGAAAGTAGATTACTAGCCAGAAATCCTACTTAAACTCTCCCTGAAATCAATCACAGCTTCTCTCCCTACACTATCTCTTCAAGCACACACAGGCAGAATGTAAAATGGCTGCTGGGCTTCGGTTTATATATGGAAGGGAGTGGTCCAAGGGGGGGGGGGTGGCCCAGGAGGGAGAGCTGCCTGATTGCCTGACATGTATCTGCTGGTCTGGGGTGAGAGGTCAAAATTTGGCGCCAGCTAAGGCGAACCCAAATGGCGAACATCGCCAAAAGTTTGCGAATTTGCGGACTTGCGAACACCCGATGTTCGCGCGAATTAGTTCGCCGGCGAACAGTTTGCTACATCCCTAATCAACAGGAGAATTTTTAGTTCTCTTTGCAAATGTGAAAGGTACCAGGAACTAGGATTTAGTGCAGTGCTGCCACCTAGTGGACACTGAGGAGCACACCTCAAGGGACTTTCCACTAGGAATAATCACACACAGTTGCAGCAGTATCAAACTTTATATAACTGTTGGAATAGAATGTAGAACAACTTTATGGATAACTGATTATCCTGCTCTTAGGAACCTGTACAGTCTGTCCACTCCTGGCACAGTCTCTGTAGGTGCCCAGTCCCCACTTGTATCCGGATAGACCCCCAACCCTTTTATTCAGTTCAGTCCCTTCCCCAAGAGCTCCCATGATCCCCCAGGAGGACACGGTACTCACCAGCAGCCCAGCAGCCTTCTCTCTTTGCAGCCTGAACTCACACAATTGGTACTGACCACTCACTCTGTATCTCTCTTCCAAAAGTTGTCAAAACAACTTTGTAATTAATTATCTCAGTAATTAATTCTCTGGGTGATTCAATTTTCCTAAAAAAAAAGTACCTGGTACATTTCTCATTTTCTTCAACATGTCGGACTCTGGTCTTAAAAATAACATTTCTTGTTTTCTCATCCAGAGAATTTTTAAAACTTTGTTTAACTATAGAAATGTCTTTATCAATCGCAACCAAAATCTTTAAACTTATAGAGGGTGTGTAACTGGGTGTTTAAATCTTCATAAAACTCTCTCTTTTCTTTTGCATTCTGTACCCCAAGCTTTATAATATAACACTTCATTCTTTCTTTAACAATTTCCCACCATGTTAAAATATCAGTGTTGTGCACATTGTCCTGCTGATGTATTTAAAAACAGTGCTAAAATCATCATAAATATTCTTATCATTGAGCAAAGGGGGGTATTTAGTTTCCAGAAACCCCTTCCCACCTTTTGCTCGGCGGGACTTAAAGTATTAAAACCAAGTCTGGAACCAGAAGTATTGTTTTTCCAAGTGATTCTCTTTTTCCATTTACTCAAGCACTATCAGCGCCCCTAGTTCCCAGACTGTATCTGTCAAGATCATTTAAAACACAGTTAAAATCATCAGCTAAAACGTGCTGGAACCTCTGCCATGGCATCACCAGGACCTCTCTTCTCAGGACCTCTTGCATCAGGAACTGCCTCTGGAACCACTGCTTTCAAACCGCCTTCCACAGGAACACAATCAGCTTTCTCCACAGGTTTGGCTGCAGACTTCACTTGATCCCCCCACCACTAGAGGCAGCATTTTGCACTTTACTTCTGCTTGGGCAGTTGTAATAAACATGACTTTCCCCAAGGCAGAAATTACAGCGTTTAGCCTTGGGGCACTTCTTTGTCGCATGCTCAAAAGAAATGCAGTTTCTGCATCTGACCATATTTATGACATACGCAACAGAAACTGCCCATGCCATCAAAGAACAAGTCCCCATTAGGGGAGTCATGGTTGTGTCAAATAGAGCATGATTGGGTCAAAAATCGATGCGGGCAACAGCAACAAAAAAAGACATGAGCTGTCAGCTGGAATAATCCAAATAAATGCATTTTTACAGCGTATTCCAATCCTCTTTCTCTTCCCCTTCTCAACCTCCAATCTTATAGAATTATTAACCCGTGCACAAGCCTGGATAGATGTGTTTGTGGCCGCTACCATTGCTGCACTGCTTGTTTTCCCTCACCAAAATGGCTCAGGCTCCCAGACAAACAGGATGAACAACTGGCCTGGGTTTCTTGGATGGACCCTCCACCAATAGCAGCATGGGGCTTAAGGTCAAAAGACCGATTCCCCAAGGCCGGGGGTTGGTGCTCCTTAGATACCCATCAGATAGAAAAATAAATAGTTAAAGAAAACTGCTCAAAGGCAAAACCACTGCTTGATCAGGCTCAGGAGCCATGATGGTCAGGTAAGGAGTACAGCATGAAGCTTATAAAGGCCCTTAATTACTGAATTAGTGGCACATATACTTAACAAGGAGGGAGAAGGCAAGAGGGGAACATTAAGACATACAAAATACAAAATCAGGATAGTTGACCAAGAACAGCACTAAAAGCCCCCAGTGGCTCAGTGCAAGAACTGTTCAACTCACTGACCAGAGTTCTATTCCTAAAATGCCAAAACTCTGCAACACATGGATCCTCCATCACTGGCAGCTGCCCTTCTGCTACAAAGTAGCAGTAAGTGACCCTTACTAAAGTTTAATTTTGTGGGCAATTTTTAGGAGGGCTTTTTTATGCACGTTTGCACTTAGATTTTGGGATTTGGGCAAAATACCAAATCTGTTATGAAGGATTCAGCTGAATCCCAAACCAAATCCAAACCTTAATTTGCAAATCCTGCTGCAAAAGGTCAAATCCCAGTCAAATCCCTGAATTCTGCATTTAGTGCATTAGTGTGCTTACACTGTATACACACAGTCACACAACTTTTACAAATGTACACACATGCATGCACAAACTTTTTTAAAAAAAACGTTTTATATTTGTTTATTAATTTTACCATTTTCTCTTGTATTGGGTATTCTGGCCACTAATCATGCTGTTGGATCAGTAATTAGTTATTTATTGATTTTGAGCAACAACCTCCTTCCCTCAGTCAGAGCATTAAAGATGGGTCGTGGCTTCCAATATGACAATGACCGGAAGCCCACAGCCAGGATAACCAAGGAGTGGCTCTGTAAGGGGCATATCAAGGTTCTGGAGTGGCCCAGCCAGTCGCAATACATACAAATCCTTATGTGCGGCGGCGCAATACATACAGATACTTATGTGCGGCGGCGCAATACATACAGATACTTATGTGCGGCAGCGCAATACATACAGATACTTATGTGCGGCGGCGCAATACATACAGATACTTATGTGCGGCGGCGCAATACATACAAATCCTTATGTGCGGCGGCGCAATACGTACAGATACTTATGTGCGGCAGCGCAATACATACAAATCCTTATGTGCGGCGGCGCAATACGTACAGATACTTATGTGCGGCAGCGCAATACATACAAATCCTTATGTGCGGCGGCGCAATACATACAGATACTTATGTGCGGCGGCGCAATACATACAGATACTTATGTGCGGCAGCGCAATACATACAAATCCTTATGTGCGGCGGCGCAATACGTACAGATACTTATGTGCGGCAGCGCAATACATACAAATCCTTATGTGCGGCGGCGCAATACGTACAGATACTTATGTGCGGCAGCGCAATACATACAAATCCTTATGTGCGGCGGCGCAATACATACAGATACTTATGTGCGGTGGCGCAATACATACAAATCCTTATGCGCGGCGGCGCAATACATACAGATACTTATGCGCGGTGGCGCAATACATACAGATACTTATGTGCGGCGGCGCAATACATACAAATACTTATGTGCGGCGGCGCAATACATACAAATCCTTATGTGCGGCGGCGCAATACAAATACATTCTTTACAAATCATACAATGTGATTTCCTGAATTTTTTTTTAAATGCTGTCTCTCACAGTGGGAATGCACCTACAGTGTGAATATCAGGCCCCTCCATGATTTCTAAGTGGGAGAACTTGCAAAATCACAGGGTGTTCAGATACTTATGTTCCTCACTGTAGTACATAAAGCACAATTGCTTTCTCCATATTACAAGAGACTACTTCTTGGTTTGAATGGAAATTTGCCCTAATGTTGTTCGGGTGGCTTTTTGATGCTTTTTGCCACCTAATTCCTCCCCATTTCCTAATTGTAGAATCTGCTGTGAAACTCAGCAATATCCTCCTGAATACTAAAATACAAAACTCAACTTAATACTCAAGGTTTGTACAATATAGTGACTTTCCTAAACCTCTTTTTTGTTACAGAACCCCCCAAACTCTCTCCCATTACCGGAGCGGAACATTTGGTGCATATGAACGAGGCGACTCTCTCCTGCCAGATCTCTGGTTTCCGACCCAAACCCATCAGAATTACATTGTGTTTGCAAAGAAATGGGGGAGAAGTGATGGAAATTTACTCCTGGGATTCTGAGGCCCAAACTGGTTCCGCTGCCCCAGTGGCGCATCATGGAGATGAGCAGCGTGTGGTTATTGCGCCAGAGAGAGAGGGGTTAATGGGAAATGGGAATGTGCAATATCTGCCCCCGGCACAGAGGGCGCTGCGAGTGGAAATGGTTCCTGTAATAAAAACAAGTAAATCTCATCGTATTTCCAACTGTCAGTGCACAATCCGTATAACCCCCGACATAGAGGAAGATGATGGGGCAGAACTGACTGTGAGGGTCACTCACTCTGCCCTGAGGGGCCCCATCTCTAAGTCCTGTCGGCTGGAGGTCAGGGGAGGTAAGTGTTATTCCAATTTCCATGTTTACGCCTCTTGTATGATGTAATCTTACAAGATTTAATGTGCTTAGTACAGGGGAATCCCTATGTGCCATAGTTTTATGGTATCTCTCTGTACAGGCTATGAGCAAACTTAGGGGGCTGTTCCTGCTGAATTGTGCTTAGTACAGGGGAATCCCTATGTGCCATGGTTTTATGGTATCTCTCTGTACAGGCTATGAGCAAACTTAGGGGGCTGTTCCTGCTGAATTGTGCTTAGTACAGGGGAATCCCTATGTGCCATAGTTTTATGGTATCTCTCTGTACAGGCTATGGGCAAACTTAGGGGGCTGTTCCTGCTGAATTGTGCTTAAAAGTATTTGAAGGAAATTCAGGAAAGCAATCTTAACAAATAAGAATACCATTTTTAATTTCAGAATATATTATTCTTCATTAGACAATTATTACATTGCAAATTTTAATTGCACATAGCATGATATTAAGGCATACCTCCCAACCCTCTCGCTTTCAGCGGGACAGTCCCGATATTTATGGCACTTCCCGCTGTCCCGGATTCACTGTTAGAGGTCCCGCTTCTCAGTTAATTGATTGCTGTGCCTGCTCTGCTCTGGGGAATAAAGCCCCACCCCCTTAACTCTTCAATCTCCCCTGCTACCCCAAGCTCACAGATTTACCTTGGTGTTTAATTGTCCTGGGAGGAGCATTTGTAACAGGAAAGGGTCAACTATCGTCATTGGCTCATCCCTCTCCTGCTCCTGCTCAGTGGGTCAGGGGCTGAGGGGGGGCTCTGTGTTATATCAGGCAGAAGAGGCTGCTGCCTTTATTTGTGTGCTGGGCAGTTTCACCTTCCCACCCCTAACATATACAGTATCTCTCACTCCTGGGAATCTCTGGCAGAGCACAGCATGCAGGGGAATAGACAGAGGTATCGCTGATCCGGTTCATAAAATATGGCAGACATTTAAAAAGAGCCTTTATAAGTCTGGGAACCTTAGGCCTTGTTAATTTGGCTAGAAATTCTACTGGTACATTCATATTGTTTTGCTTTTAATTGATTAAGAATTGAAGGAAATTATAATATAGGAAGGAAAGATTATACTGGCACATCTGGAGCATGTAAAGTGGGTGTGGCATGTAGGGGCATGGTCACAAAGCAGGCGTGCCCAAAAAATTTTTGGCGCACTACCCGTGCTACATATTTTTGTCCCTTTCTCTTAATGAAATGTTGGGAGGTATGTATTAAGGTAACAAGTTTTTTTCCCGAAACTAATGCTTTCTTAGTTCCCAAAGGCTATACAGTATTAAATGTTTACAAAGTAAAATGTTTGTGCAAAGGAATCATTTTTTTTTACATGTGGAATTAAAAATGTTCTTTTCCTTTGTCATTTAGTAAAACCAAACATTTGCAAAATCGTATCCCCGCTCCGTATCCTCCAGGGGGAATCCCTGACCCTGACCTGCCCCATCTATGGGTTCAAGCCAAAGCCGCTCTCTGTTACTTGGCTGAAAGTGGATTCGGGGGGTCAGGAAACAGAACTTCTGTGCTGGGATCGGGGTACAACCGACATCCGTGATCCCAAATATTTACATGAACTGGCAGAGAATGAAAAACAAGAGGGAGAAGAAGAAGATCATCTCAACTACTTCCTAAGCAACGTGACCCTGAAGCCCACAGTGAGGGGGGATCATGGGGCTCAGTACGTCTGTAGGACTCACCATTACGCCACAGGGGAAAGGGCAGAGAAGCGTATGGAAATGCAGGTTTTAGGTAATATAATAATGGAAGAAATATTCTTATAGCTAGACGTTGTGTCACATAAGATTCAGGTTGGAAATCAGCCAAATACAGCACTTACTGCAAGATTCATTTTTGACCAAAACAATCAGACGTCTTAAAAGTTTCCAAGTAATTATGCAAAGGCATGCTGGGAATTGTAGTATGAACACCAGCTACTGTAGCAGCTTGGGATTATGGGTACTGATTGATAATATAATATAGGCACATGGAGAGGTTTTCTTGACATAAACCAGATGGTATAGCGATAAGGAAAAGAAATTGGAGTTGGGAGCAATAAGCACAGTTTCCCAGCACTGAACAAGTCTGTCCCTTTATCCCCATGTCTAATTCCTGTGCCATATAATGAAGGGACATTGACATAAGTATTGACTGCTCCTTTTTTGCTCCAACTCCAATTGCAGGAACAGAGAACAGGGAGCCGGATTTACTCACATCAGCTGGGATTCTCATTGGGGGATTCTTTTGCATATTAATGCAGTCGCAAGCTGTGGAGATTTGGGAACATTTTGGAAACGTTTTATTGTGCAATTATAGTGCTGTGCAGAAGGGTTTAGTACCCCTCAGTATTGTAAGAAGTGTCCTTATGTTTTTGAACAAAAATAAATATTTATTCACTTTATGTTTAGCTGTCCCACAACTGGATCCCATACAGACGTCTTCTGACATTATACCTGTAGGAAAAGAGATCAAGTTATCTTGCAGAATCCATTCCTTTTACCCACAACCTTTGAACATTTCCTGGTATAAAGAGGATGAGATCTTGATATCAACTAATACCCAAATAATCCCCGAGGACAATGGCCTGTTCCATGGTACCAGCTGTATTACTTACAGGCCCAGTGTGAGGGACATTGGGAAGAGCTTCCGGTGTGAGGTCTCTCATGAGAGTCTCCAACATCCTAAATGTGTTTCCTGGGAACTGAAACATCTGGGTAAGTAGAATTAAAAGCAATTTACTTTTTATATTTGGTTCCAGGACTGGTATTGAAAAGCTAAAATGTTCATCTAATTCCTACTGGAGATGAGGTTGGTCTTTTGTCAGCTCTCAATATCCTTGCTCCTTCCATTTTCAACCAGCTAAACCCCAACCCTGGCACACTAACCCAGCTAAACCTCAACCCTGGCACACTAACCCAGCTAAACCCCAACCCTGGCACACTAACCCATCTAAACCCCAACCCTGGCACACTAACCCAGCTAAACCCCAACCCTGGCACACTAACCCAGCTAAACCCCAACCCTGGCACACTAACCCATCTAAATCCCAACCCTGGCACACTAACCCAGCTAAACACCAACCCTGGCACACTAACCCAGCTAAACCCCAACCCTGGCACACTAACCCATCTAAACCCCAACCCTGGCACACTAACCCAGCTAAACCTCAACCCTGGCACACTAACCCAGCTAAACCCCAACCCTGGCACACTAACCCATCTAAACCCCAACCCTGGCACACTAACCCAGCTAAACCTCAACCCTGGCGCACTAACCCAGCTAAACCCCAACCCTGGCACACTAACCCAGCTAAACCCCAACCCTGGCACACTAACCCAGCTAAACCCCAACCCTGGCACACTAACCCATCTAAATCCCAACCTTGGCACACTAACCCAGCTAAACCCCAACCCTGGCACACTAACCCATCTAAATCCAAACCCTGGCACACTAACCCAGCTAAACCCCAACCCTGGCACACTAACCCAGCCAAACCCCACCCAGGCACACTAACCCAGCTAAACCCCAACCCTGGCACACTAACCCAGCTAAACCCCAACCCAGGCACACTAACCCAGCTAAACCCCAACCCAGGCACACTAACCCAGCTAAACCCCAACCCTGGCACACTAACCCAGCTAAACCCCAACCCAGGCACACTAACCCAGCTAAACCCCAACCCAGGCACACTAACCCAGCTAAACCCCAACCCTGGCACACTAACCCATCTAAACCCCCACCCTGGCACACTAACCCAGCCAAACCCCAACCCTGGCACACTAACCCAGCTAAACCCCAACCCTGGCACACTAACCCAGCTAAACCCCAACCCTGGCACACTAACCCATCTAAACCCCCACCCTGGCACACTAACCCAGCCAAACCCCACCCAGGCACACTAACCCAGCCAAACCCCAACCCTGGCACACTAACCCAGCCAAACCCCAACCCTGGCACACTAACCCAGCTAAACCCCCATCCTGGCACACTAACTTAACGTGGTGCCTCAGAAGATCCAGTAGACCAGCTGAACACCAAAGGAGTCACAAACTGATCCTGGCTTTATCCACTTTAAGGATATGCTCTGCTACAATCACGCTGTATCAATAGCTAAACAACTCTACCTCTCTTCTTTAATCTCCACTCTTCCTCTAAACCACAGCGACTATTTGCCACATTTAACTCCCAACTGTGCCCCCTCCGCATCCCCCACCTGTTACTGCCCAAGACCTTTCTCATTTCTTTAAGGACAAAACTGACAGAACATGCCATTGGATGACCATCTTACATTACCCTGTTACTCACTCACATCCACTTTACACTCTTTCTCCCCTGTAACATTAGATGAAGTTTCCAAACTTCCACCCCTCAAACCCCACAACCTGCTCCCTCGACCCCATACCTTCTAACCCCCTTCTCCCAGTCTCTGATACAATCAGCCCTGCGCTTACCCACCTATTTGACCTCTCACTTTCTACTGGTACTTTTCCTTCATCATATAAACAAGCACTAATCACTCAATAAAACTCAATAAACCTTCCCTTGATCCCAGCTCCCCCACCAACTATCATCCAGTCTCCCTTCTTCTGTTTGCACCTAAACTGCTGGAAAGGCTTGTTTACAACTGGCTGGCCCAGCATCTCCCATGCAACTCCATTCTCAACCCCCTGCAATCCAGCTTCTGTCCAACACGCTCAACAGAAACTGCTCTCACCAAAGTAACCAATCATCTTCTCCTGGCCAAGTCTAAAGGCCATTATTTGATACTAATCCTTCTAGATCTCTCTGCAGCCTTTGACACGGTTGACACTGTAGATATTGGTGTTTTAGGTTTATGCTATAAACACTTATATTTTAGTTATTATCAAAGATTTAGAAGAGGACACAGGCACAGAACAACTGCAATTGTAGGCCGATTTTAGACATCAAGACCAGAGGTCATTCTATTTACTGTACTTGGGCCTTAGAATGTTTACACGGAACAAGGAATCCATCTGTTGTCTCCTGTCACAAGTATCCCTAATGCAAGGTTAAGAATGTCACAAATAGTCTCAGAAACACCAACTGCACAAACACCATTTGGGACACTGCGCTGATGTACCAGAGAGATACCTTTTTGGGCTATTGTGCTGAGACAGTGAGACACTTAATCCTTTCCTAAAGATGGACAGAGAGACACAGTTCTGCTAAAACAAGGCTAATGATTGGCTGCCATGGGATCAGGCCCGTGTAGGAAGAAATGGTTAATCATAGGTGAATAGATACGACAGTATAGATAGTAGAATGACATTTATACTATGACATTTATGGGGGCTTTGTCATGGTCCTGTGGTCCTGTGATTGTCACAAGAGGATTGATTGTCTCAGCTCTCGGTAAGTAAGTTTCTTTTTGTAACTTGGGATAGAGTGGTACCACAAGGTTCCCAGTGGGGATAACATTAGTCTTAGGAATAATGTATCTCAAAGTACTGTTTCTCCAGGCAGCACAGAAGCTTTTATAACCCTTGTCTTGTTACCTTTCCCTTTTGTAACCCATTGTCTTGTTATATGTTTTAATAATAATAAGTGGCTGGCCATTTAAGAGAAATGAAAGTTGAATAGAGGACAGTCTGGTTACTGTATTCTAATAATAAAGTTGATTTATTAAAACAGGGAAGATTACAAGTAAATCAATGGATTTAGTAATCACTTCCCTATCATTAACTGTAAAGCTGCTGGACAGCAACAGTTTACAGAAAACTTATATAGAAAAACTGCTGGTTCAGTTAAAAAAAATTGTAGACAATCAGCTGCCCTCCTCCAGCACAGTATAAACCAACAGACAGCTGCCAGTGACAGATCATTTTATTTAAATAGGAGGAGAAATAATAAGAAATGTGCTATTGTTAAATAAGAAACTGATAATTGTAACACCTTTTCTAATACAACTAACTGAGTATATCCAACTGACTCTCAAATATCCAATGTTGTACAAATGTTAGTTTAATGTAATAAGAAGTTACCGTATATACTCGAGTATAACGGTTTTTCAACCCCCAAAATGTGCTGAAAAAAGCTACCTCGGCTTATACTCGAGTACCCCCCTCCGCTTTGTGCCCCTCTCATCAACAGGACAGGCCCCCGCCAATAGCACAGGCTACTCACTAAGCCCACATGTAAACAAACAAAACATGCTGCTAAAAACATTGCATACCAGTAAATACGGCACTTCAGTGTTAAGTACCGCTCTGTGCCCCAGTCCTGCCCCACTCTGTGCACCCCGCTCTGCACCCTGCTCTGTGCCCCAGTCCTGCCCCACTCTGTGCACCCCGCTCTGCACCCTGCTCTGTGCCCCGGTCCTGCCCCACTCTGTGCACCCTGCTCTGCACCCTGCTCTGTGCCCCGATCCTGCCCCACTCTGTGCACCCCGCTCTGTGCCCCACTCTGTGCACCCCGCTCTGCACCCTGCTCTGTGCCCCGGTCCTGCCCCACTCTGTGCACCCCGCTCTGCACCCTGCTCTGTGCCCCTGCTCTGTGTGCCCTGATCTGTGCCCCACTCTGTGCCCCCCGCTCTGTGCTCTGCTCTGTGCCCCCGCTCTGTGCTCCGCTCTGTGCCCCCCTCCACTCTGTGCCCCCCTCCGCTCTATTATTAGCAATGCTGATCACTGTATATCATACAGTATTGTATTGTAATGTAATTGTATTGGTATTTATTTTGATTATTGAAACTTAGCAGTAGCGGCTGCATTACCCACCCTCGGCTTATACTCGAGTATATACGGTATTGGTGGGTTCTGACCATCTGATTGGTGCAACTGACCCCACCTTTGTATTTGAATTACTTGTATTTAATCATCTGTATTTAAGAATCTTGACAGCAGCAACAAGATATACAGATGAATTACACCAAAAGTGTAACTGTAATAAAGAAAACCTCTTGCTTTGCTTTGACAATGGAGGTTAGGTTAAGTAGAATAAAGCTATGCTGGGTTCCATAATCTCTATAAAAGGTTGTAAATGAATTAAATTAGACAATTTTGCATTTATACTTCTCTTTTGGTATCAGAGTTAGGAATCTAGTATTGTGTTGGTATTATTTATTTGAGGGTAACTATCTGCACTGTTGTGAATGTTTTCTAATGTAGGTTTTATTTTGTAGGTGTTTAAAGCGTCAGACTGACCAGAGAACCTGTTTCAGAAGTTTTAGACTCGGCTAAAGGACTTGCACATGATACTTTAGGAGACATCTTGTTTCCATATGTTAAAGTCAATGTTTTCAGTAATATTAGTATGCATTTAAAACTTTAGATGTGCTATAATTACTTTTCTTAATTTTTTCTTTCCTCTTTTCATAATAGAAGTGTAACCCTATTCTGGCTACTATTTGCCAGTACCGGCTAGTAGGTATGAGCACGGGCACATGTGACTACAACACACAGGCTGGGCCTTCGCAAAACGGAAGAATTGCACTTGTGAGGTGTTGCGGAACTACAACTCTCCACTACCACAATGTGTATGTAGCCCACTTTTGCGGATTCTGTGGCACTTCCCGTTGGAGCACGATACTTTGGCGCTACAGGAGTCCTGAGCCCCCGCTTACTATGGGGGTTTACAGGGATTTCTCCCCTTGTTGGCGTGCCTCCACCCAGGGATGGTGTTGTGAAACTGTAATCCACCCCCTGGGAAACGATCAGGATGCTATGCCCCTTTGGGACCCACGTACTCCGGGTGTGCTGTACTCACTCTTTGAGTTATTCCTTACCGGCGTAGTAGTGGTCCTCTGGGCAAGGTAGATATTCACAGCAGACACAGTTGTATATGAAATGAATGTGAAGGTTTATTCAGGCAGAGACCTCTCCAGGAGCAGCATATCATTTATACACACGGCAGGGCATATCTCCTTACTTCTCATTGAGAACCTTTTCCTGTTGGTACTACCTCACGGGTTTCCCAGATGTGCCCCCATCTAGGTGCTATCCCCAATACTATTGGCAAGACCCTCCCTATGGAGTTCTCCCAGTACCCATGCTAGGACGTTGCACCACAAGGACCCACACTGGTACTATCGTATGGCACCCTCAGATCCGGACTCCTGGACTAGCGGGGACTTGATCCACCTACCTAGCCACTTAATGCCCTGCACTCCAGCAGATGTAATGCTGGGGGGTCTTAACCCCACTACCACTCCTGGAGGGGCAATATCCGCCCATTCTACCTTGGTGTCCTACATGACACTCCTAGAATGTCCTATTACATGAACTACTATCTAGTAACACTGTCAGGGGAAGCTCCTGGTCCCAGGAGCTAGCCCAGCCTAAGGTGGCTCAAGATGGCTCACAGCACATGGCTGCAACCCTTTATATGGGCCTATGCACCACCCGGTGGTCATAACCCGAACTACAGGTATACTCCCTGTTAACTATGTAGAACCCAGTCATCCCAGTGTCCCTGTTAACTAGCACCAACCAGTGGCCTAGTCTAGGGGTGTCTGTCCTAAGGGCCCATTTTTGGTAAACCCCTACATGTATATAAGTAATTATGGACGCCAGAGGTTCTTTTGCATTGAACTAGAACTTGGTTTATTGATGGTACACAGCATATGCAGGGTTAATACTCACAGCATTGAGGTAGAATAGCACAATATCAGATTTGCAGTTATAAGATAGCAGGATAGTGTGACACCACAGTGGAGGTAGATGTAAAGGAATAGCCAGGAGTCCCAAGGGTGTCTACCTATACTGGACCGGATCCCTACAGCAACGGTGGCTCAGGAGTTAATAACAGCCTGAATCCTATGTCTGACACTGCGGTCCCTACAGTAAGGCAGCAGAGCCTTGGGGGTACTGAACCCTCTATAGTCTCCTATGTGGGAGCGTATAGCTGCTCATACTAAATAGCCCTGAACTAAGTCACACTCCTAAAGCTGCTATAACAGAGTCTAACCTGCAAATGACTCATTCACGGGGTCCCTGATCCCCGACTTCCTCTAGGGCACAGACTTCTGGGCCTATTGGGTCCCAGGCTCAATGTGCAACCTGCTCTGGATGGTAGGAATGCCAAAGAGGAAGTGCCCGCCCCCTGCCAATCACTATATTACAGTGTGCAGGAAGTGGTCATCCTAACTTAGGGCCAATAAGTGCATAGTGACACATAACTAAAGTGGCAACATTACATTCTGCTCAGTAACAGCAGATAGCACAGTGTAGGGCTAAAGCCATAGGGAGCTAAATTCCTATGGGTCCCTACAGAAGATATAACACAATAACATAAAGTGATTATGAGACCAGTTTATCTCTTTAACAGCTGTTTAATCTCAAGGACACAGATATCTGTCAGTCTGCAAGAGAGATCGGACATCTCTAAAGAAGTTTATGTTGTTTGTTTCCATCTTCTTATTCTGCCTTTATTTGTTTTAACTTTCTATTGTTTATTAATATTCCTTTTCTGTAGTTTTATGTATATATAATGAAATCTTTCTATGTCTAACAATTTTTTTTCCTGTATATGTCTCATTTCTAATATTCTATACAGTCTTATCAAATATTAATAATTCCTATAATATCACTAATTCATTTTCTTCCTTGTTGAATGTTAACTAACATGCATGAATGAATGTATCCTTACTAATATGACTAACAATTTGCTTCCTAACACTTGCTGCTCATTTCACCTAAGACAGCAATTAAAATACAAAGCAAAGCAGAAGGCTTGAAATTTTTGCTTTCTGCGGGACAGTCCCGGTTTTGGCAGCGCGTCCCGCTGTCCCGGATAGTTCCATAAATGTCCCGCATTTCCGTAATGCGGGACATTCATGGAACTATCCCGACAGCGGGACGCGCTGGCTGCACGTTAGTCCTCCTCTTCAGCGTCTCCTCTATATGCGGCTCCTTCGGCGGAGCCAGGCCTTTTATAAGGTTGCGCCCGTGCGTATTGACGTCACACCCACAGGCGCAACCTTATAAAAGGCCCTGGCTCCGCCGAACAAGGAGCCGCATATAGAGGAGACGCTGAAGAGGAGGACTAACGTGCAGCCAGCAGCATGTATGGAGGCTCTGTATGGGGGCACCTGTGTATGGGGGGGGGGCTACTCTGTATGGGGGGGCACATGTGTATGGGGGGGCTACTCTGTATGGGGGGGCACATGTGTATGGGGGGGCTACTCTGTATGGGGGGGGCTACTCTGTATGGGGGCACCTGTGTATGGGGGGGCTACTCTGTATGGTGGTACCTGTGTATGGGGGGGCTACTCTGTATGGGGGGCACATGTGTATGGGGGGGCTACTCTGTATGGGGGCTACTCTGTATGGGGGCACCTGTGTATGGGGGGGCTACTCTGTATGGGGGGGCACCTGTGTATGGGGGGGATACTCTGTATGGGGGGCACCTGTGTATGGGGGGGATACTCTGTATGGGGGGGCACCTGTGTATGGGGGGGATACTCTGTATGGGGGGGCACCTGTGTATGGGGGGGATACTCTGTATGGGGGGGATACTCTGTATGGGGGGCACCTGTGTATGGCGGGGCTAATGTGTGGGGGGGGCACCTGTGTATGGGGGGGGCAAAACTGGTACATAGTTATAACTCACGTATAACTTAGGTAGTACAGTATGAGGGTATAGCACATTTGCGTCTGATCCCACCATTTCAACTATATAAAAGGAGTATTTTTTTTTTTAAAGGGTGTGGTAATTGGGGCGTGGCCACAAAAGGGGGCGTGGTCAAAAAAATTTGCCGCGCTGCGCGCGCCAAATCTTTTTGTCCCTCTTTTCATTTTTCGAATGTTGGGAGGTATGCATAAGTTTATTCTTAATTAACTTGTATATTATTATTAGTGTATCATAACATTGCATTAATTAATTTACTTCAACTTTAAAACACTTGTTGATAATGTTTGTTGTAACTGTATATCATCTTTAATACCATTCCATGATTCAACTGGATAAACTAGTTACATCTGCATATATCAAATGTTATATTTATATAAGTGCAATCTTACTATGCAGACATAATCTTCATAGTAGAAATGATTAATGCTAAGGGTTAATTGATATCATTGACCACAAGTCACTGTGAAACACAAATAGGACATTATGAGGGAAGGGATAACAACTGCTCCTTGTTATAAAAATATACTTGTAAAAACAAAAATCCTGGTTTTCTCAGCATTTACTTTGAGTAAAATGACATGCTTGTATTTGTGTATATTTATGCATGCTATATTTTTACATAAAAAAAAAAAATACCAGACAGACTATATATTAATTAACTGATGGATATTATTAAGTTTCAAATGTTTGTTATTGCTATTTCTTAATAATGCTTATACCTTGCCTATACACCCCAATCATTACCCTGTTTTGATTTAAAATATTCCTTTACCTGTGAGCTCATATTCTATATCTTTATTTCTTTGTAGATAACTCCTTTACTTACTTTCTTCTATTCCTGGCTGAATCTTTTAACTGGCACATGGCACATTTGTTTAACTATATACCAGACAGATTCAACAGCTGAATAACCAATTGCTGTATAATGGCTACATATGAGAACATATCAGTGGTGAAGCACACAGACGCACAGATGCACAGATACAGACGCAAAAATTTGCACCAACTCTGCTATGGACTCTCATCACCATTGCACATGCTAAAGTGGACTTGGACTAATGCTTCAACATACTTTATCAAAGACTTTCTGCACTGATATTCTTCAATGTACCATACCATCCTGGGCTCAACTGAGTCCTTAGTGGTGCTGGATCATCTGGAAAGTAAATGGACTATGGAATTCCTCTGGATTTCTCAATCTTTACCTATGAAATGACTTTATATGTGCTCATAATAACGTGAAATAAGTCCACTGTGATTGTAGCATTTTGTATTTGTCTGGTAGAGCATTTTTTTTCTCTCTTTTTTATATATGTATTTTTTGTTTTCAGCCAACAGTGCTAGTTTGTGGATTTTGCCTATATTAGAAGAAAAAAAGTGGGGGAGTGTATATATTGGTGTTTTAGGTTTATGCTATAAACACTTATATTTTAGTTATCATCAAAGAACAAAGATTTAGAACAGGACACAGGCACAGAACAACTGCAATTGTAGAGGTCCCCAGTGCGAGGCTGAGTATCCCTAGTGCGAGGCCGAGTGTCCCCAGTGCGGGGCCGAGTGTCCCCCAGTGCGAGGCCGAGTGTCCCCAGTGCGAGGCTGAGTATCCCTAGTGCGAGGCCGAGTGTCCCCAGTGCGGGGCCGAGTGTCCCCCAGTGCGAGGCCGAGTGTCCCCAGTGCGAGGCCGAGTGTCCCCCAGTGCGGGGCCGAGTGTCCCCCAGTGCGAGGCCGAGTGTCCCCCAGTGCGGGGCCGTGTCCCCCAGTGCGGGGCCGAGTGTCCCCCAGTGCGGGGCCGAGTGTCCCCCAGTGCGGGGCCGAGTGTCCCCCAGTGCGGGGCCGAGTGTCCCCCAGTGCGGGGCCGAGTGTCCCCCAGTGCGGGGCCGAGTGTCCCCCAGTGCGGGGCCGAGTGTCCCCCAGTGCGGGGCCGAGTGTCCCCCAGTGCGGGGCCGAGTGTCCCCCAGTGCGGGGCCGAGTGTCCCCCAGTGCGGGGCCGAGTGTCCCTAGTGCGAGGTTAAGAATGTCACAAAAAGTCTCAGAAACACCAACTGCACAAATACCATTCAGGACACTGCGCTGATATAGAAGATTTCTTTTACCAGAGAGATACCTTTTTGGGCTATTGTGCTGAGATAGTGAGACACTTAAAGGGACACTAAACCCAACCGTAAAGCTGCCCCACTGCCCCCCTAGTTCTCTATTGAAGTTGATGAAAAAGCTAATTACACATGGAAACCGATTCACCAATAAGAATCTACTGACTGAAAACTTCATTATAGATGCAGGAGAAGTGACCAATGAGAATGCTGATTCCCAGGCCCCTTGCTGGTACCTTACATATAGAGATAATGATGGCATTTTCCCGTCATTATATGGCACAGGAATCAGACATGGGGATAAAGGGACAGACTTGTTCAGTGCTGGGAAACTGTGCTTATTGCTCCCAACTCCAATTGCAGGAACAGAGAACAGGGAGCCGGATTTACTCACATCAGCTGGGATTCTCATTGGAGGATTTTTCGCATGTTAAAGCAGTTGCTGGCTGTGGGGAGTTGGGGAAAAGTTTTATTGAGCAATATTGCTTTAAGAATACAACCCTGATGTTGCTGGACTACAGCTCCCAGCATGCCTCACCCTTCATTATATGTTACATTATTCTGGGATTTGTAGTCCAGCAATGGCGTAAAGTTTGGTTGAGCCGCGCTGTGCCGCAGGGTTTAGTGTCCCTTTAAGCCTTCCCTAAAGATGGACAGAGAGACACAGTTATGCTAAAACAAGACTAATGATTGGCTGCCATGGGCTATTTAATACTCTGTATTGTAATACTCTGTATTAATGTATACCTCTAATAAAGCTATCTGGTTAATATCCTTTTGTGAATCTGAATGGTTCAGGTCAGGCCCAGGGGGAACTTCCAGGCTCGATTTGAGTAAGTATTTATTTAAATCCAAGAGTAACTTACTCACTGTGGGCGAGAATCCTATATCCCTAGTGGGGAATCATAGGCGTATAGATACTACAGTATAGCTAGTACTACGACAGACACTCCCCCTAGACATTCTGTACTCAGTTGGTGTTCATGACACGGCTCTTTCTTGGTTTAAATCTTATCTTTCTGACCTTTTCTTTAAAGTTGCCTTCTCAAACTCTTCCCCCACCTCACTCCCTCTCTCTCTCTGTTGGGGTTCCTCAAGGCTCTGTCTTAGCCCCTTGCTGTTCTCAGTCTATACAACTTCTCTAGGGAAACTTATTACAGTAGCACCTTTATGCTGATGGCACCCAAACTCTACCTCTCTACTCCCAACCTCCCTCCTTCTGTCCTTTCCCAAGTTACAGACTGTCTGTCCCCCATCTCCACCTGGATGTCACAGCTCCATCTGAAACTGAATTCTTCTATAACAGAATTCATTTTATTTCCTCCAACAGCCTCCCCTGTCCCTCAGGTTTCACTCAGTCAATAACAACACCTTTCAATTAAGCACTCAGACACATTGTCTAGGAATTATCTTAGACTCCCAACTGTCTTTTATACAACACATCCAATCTCTTGCCAAATCTTGCCGTTTTCACCTGCGCAACATTGCCCAAATATGCCCGCACCTCAGTTAGACACAACTAAAATACTAATCCAGTCTCTGATCATCTCCCAACTTGACTACTGTAACTTAGTCCTTACAGGCACCCAACATATCACCTTTCCCAACTCCAATCTGTTCTGTAAACACTGCTGCCGGACTCATTCATCTGTCTCACCGTTCCACATCTGTCACTCCCCTATGCATATCTCTTCCGTGGCTCCCAATCTCCTGTAGAATTACATTCAAATTACTAACAATTACATATAAAGCCCTTACTAATGAAGCCCCTCCCTATATCTCAGCTCTAATCAAAAAATACACTGCCTGTCCCTGGCACTCTCTGCCTGTCTCTGGCACTCTCTGCCTGTCTCTGGCACTCTCTGCCCGTCTCTGTGATACTGCCAGTGCCCTGAGGACTCTTGTTGTGAACCGGGTATGTTCCAATTGGAATGAGGGAATTGCCCCTAGAAAGTGGCAAGGGGCTTGTTGCAAATATCCCCAAGGTGACTGAAGAGTCTCTTCAGGGTACTGCTCCTGGTTGGGAGGAGTATGACAAAAGTAAAAATAAGGCTGAAGGCCCCCTCTGCCTGTCAATGGGGGGGGGGGGGGGGGGGCTACTGGAGTGGATGTATTGTGTATTTGTTATGTGCTAATATGTTCTTGCCGGGACAGAAGAATTTCACCAGGGGGAGAATGGTAAATTATGCCTTTAAAGGGAAACTAAACCCTGCGGCACAGCGCGGCTCAACCCAACGTTACTCAGCTGTTGCCGGACTACAAATCCCAGAATAATGTAACATATAATTAAGGGTGAGGCATGCTGGGAGCTGTAGTCCAGCAACATCAGGGTTGGATTCTTAAAGCAATATTGCCCAATAAAACTTTCCCAGCTCTCTAGGGCCCACATTGGCAGCATTGAAATGCAAAAGAATCCCCCAATGAGAATCCCAGCTGATGTGAGTAAATCCGGCTCCCTGTTCTCTGTTCCTGCAATTGGAGTTGGGAGCAATAAGCACAGTTTCCCAGCACTGAACAAGTCTGTCCCTTTATCCCCATGTCTGATTCCTGTGCCATATAATGACGGGAAAATGCCATCATTATCTCTATATGTAAGGTACCAGCAAGGGGCCTGACACAGGGAATCAGCATTCTCATTGGTCACTTCTCCTGCATCTATAATGAAATTTTCAGTCAGTAGATTCTTATTGGTTAATTGGTTTCCATGTGTAATTAAGTTTTTCATCAACTTCAATAGAGAACTACCGGGCGCAGCTTTACAGTTGGGTTTAGTGTCCCTTTAAAGGGTCCTTAATGTAATGGGAAGGAAGTCCCTGTTCCTGGGTCATAGCATGACCTTTTGCAGTTCCAAAGTGTGGCCATAAGGTGGCACTGTGGTGTAGTATAAAAGACCGAGCAGTCATGAGGCTAGAGGCCATTTTGTGAAGTTCTCTGCCTGAACAAGCAGCTGGGGAGATACTGTGGAATCAGGGAATAGGTAGGCCCAGGCAGAATAGGCAGCTCCTGTAATAGGTCACACTAGGAGTGATAGGCAGGCAGGGCTAGTGAGCAGCTTCTGGCTCTGACAGGGATTTGCAGAGGGATTATTATCCCGGGTATAATACTGCCCAGAGTAGGGGTAACAGTATACAGACCTAGGGTTAGATAGTGATCATCCAGGTTCCACTGGAAGCCATAACCTGAAAGCTGGGAGTTAACCCATTGTGCCCTGTGGGGAAAGAGTCATTGTGACCATTAGTTGTAAGTACTGCCTGTTCTGTGAGATGCTACTACCTACCTACACTGTGTTGTATTTACCCCTAAGTGGTTGTGTAAATAAACAGTTCATTGTTCAATGTTAAGAACCACTGGCGCCCATTTCTTGAGAAATACAGTAACACAACTACCCGGCCTCCATATCCAGTGAGGGGTCACACCTGAGGGGTACAGTCTCATTCCAGGTGAAATAAGGTTTGGTTTGTAGTAAACAGAAGGTTTAATTTACCATAAGCTTACAACAGCAAGAAGTATATGACAATAGCGGGTACATTGTTGTTTAAAATATTGCTTTCAAACACTTTTTGCAACTTGCCTTATGTGAATTCAGCTAATTATAAGGATTGTGGGGTAACTCACTAATGTTGCTGGGGGGGGTCTCATTCATTTATGCGCTATAACTTGTGCTGTCAGTTTTTATCAAATTTTGTTGCCAGGCCCGTGCCAATGAAATTCCGTATGTCACCATTGGTGAATTCTTTTGTGAAACTTCGACTTGAAAATTCACAGTTGCGTCAAAAAAAGGTGCAGTCCTATAAAAAAAAAAAGCTGCCTGTGTTTCATGCTTGTTTTGCAAATTTTTCCATTTCTGGCGAAACGGGACAGATTCACTCATCACTAGCAATAATACCATCACAGCAAACTTATTTGTATACATAACAAAGAATAATACCTTATAACAAGGTTACAGATATATAACATTGGGGTAACAGTCACTCTGCTATAGTTCCAGGGGTACCCAGGGCACAAATACCCACTCACCCCAAATCCCCCCCCTAACTGGCCTTCAGGCTGGGCACCCTTAGCCCATAACAAGGTTACAGATATATAGAAACATTGGGGTAACAGTCACCCCGCTATAGTTCCAGGGGTACCCAGGGCACAAATACCCACTCACCCCAAATCCCCCCCTAACTGGCCTTCAGGCTGGGCCCCCTTAGCCCATAACAAGGTTACAGATATATAGAAACATTGGGGTAACAGTCACCCCGCTATAGTTCCAGGGGTACCCAGGGCACAAATAAGCACTCACCCCAAATCCCCCCAACTGGCCTTCAGGCTGGGCCCCCTTAGCCCATAACAAGGTTACAGATATATAGAAACATTGGGGTAACAGTCACCCCGCTATAGTTCCAGGGGTACCCAGGGCACAAATAAGCACTCACCCCAAATCCCCCCCTAACTGGCCTTCAGGCTGGGCCCCCTTAGCCCATAACAAGGTTACAGATATATAGAAACATTGGGGTAACAGTCACCCCGCTATAGTTCCAGGGGTACCCAGGGCACAAATAAGCACCCCAAATCCCCCCCTAACTGGCCTTCAGGCTGGGCCCCCTTAGCCCATAACAAGGTTACAGATATATAGAAACATTGGGGTAACAGTCACCCCGCTATAGTTCCAGGGGTACCCAGGGCACAAATAAGCACTCACCCCAAATCCCCCCCTAACTGGCCTTCAGGCTGGGCCCCCTTAGCCCATAACAAGGTTACAGATATATAGAAACATTGGGGTAACAGTCACCCCGCTATAGTTCCAGGGGTACCCAGGGCACAAATAAGCACTCACCCCAAATCCCCCCCTAACTGGCCTTCAGGCTGGGCCCCCTTAGCCCATAACAAGGTTACAGATATATAGAAACATTGGGGGTAACAGTCACCCTGCTATAGTTCCAGGGGTACCCAGGGCACAAATAAGCACTCACCCCAAATCCCCCCCTAACTGGCCTTCAGGCTGGGCCCCCTTAGCCCATAACAAGGTTACAGATATATAGAAACATTGGGGTAACAGTCACCCTGCTATAGTTCCAGGGGTACCCAAATAAACCCTCACCCCAAATCCCCGCCTTCAGGCTGGGCCCCCTTAGCCACACTGCCAGTCTGGGGTTAATGGGTGAAGTATTTGCACAACTTGCAGTTCCACGTGGGGCAGAGAGTCGGGGCCATTAACTCATTCCTTCCCTTGCAGAGTAAATAACAGCCAATGCTGGGTAAATACATAGGAAATCGCTGATGTATAAGAGGACTAATACCAGCTACATATGAAATATCCATGCTGAATGGTGGAAACAGTGCAAATATGATGAGACTTTTCATATGTCTCACGTGTGAGATTTCCATTGGGGCCCATATCTCATTAAGACTCCCTGGTTATAATGAGTGTAGAGATGCCCAGCGGGGCCGTCCTTCCTATGAAGGTTTCTACAGTCTCTTTAATTTCCTGAATTCACTAATGTCAATGCGGTTTCCTGTCCCCACCCCTCCCCCAACCTCCCTATCTGACTGCGGCCAGTTATTTCTACTGAAACTAAAACTAAAATTGCTGAGCTGCGTGGGGCGACTTGTGCTCCATTACTTGGAAGACAAAGCAGGATAAACATGGGGCCACTGATTGTTCAGGAGGAATTGGGTACCAGCTGGGCCCCCCCCAAACTCATCTGCTTTCTACTCATTTATCTCTCACTGCCGGGAACTGGTAAGTACATTCCTATTGCCCAGACATGGGGATAAAGGGACAGACTTGTTTAGTGCAACAACTAAGTAAAATTAGGTTGAGAAGTGCTTTGCAGCAGGGTTTACTTCCCCTTTAATTGGCTCAACAGGCTGTTGTTTCTGGGCTCCTCTTGTCAGGCAGTTGAGCTGCACAGAGAGAGCATAGAAACAGCACATGGATTTATATGAATATTTACGTCATTTAGCAAAAATATTCTTATCAGCTGAATATAATGAAGTGCCCAAACCTTAAACCCTGCGGCACAGCGCGGCTCAACCCAACGTTACTCGGCTGTTGCCGGACTACAAATCCCACAATAATGTAACATATAATGAAGGGTGAGGCATGCTGGGAGCTGTAGTCCAGCAACATCAGGGTTGGATTCTTAAAGCAATATTGTCTGTGTCATATAATGACGGGAAAAATTATGTAATTATCTGTCATTTAGATAATATCTAAATGGCTGACTAATAGTGGTGAGATTCTAATGAGAATTCTCATTGGTTAGTTCTCTTCAACTTCTATAGAGAACTAGGGGGCGCAGTGGAACAGTATCATGGCTGGGTTTACATCCCCTTTAATATCTGTGTGTGTTTCTATCAGGTTCTTTAAGGATAGAAATGGGGGCGGAGCCTGTGAAATCCCTGAGGAATGAAGAAGCGTTTATCCCGTGCTCTGTAACCGACTGGGGCCCCGGAGACATTAGTCCCCCCAAACTGACAGTTAAATGGACCCAGAAAACCTTCGATGGAAGGGAAGGGCAAGTGTATCTGTATCTGTCTGGGAATCACACCCCCACCCGGCCCGGATCCTACATATCAACCAGTGACCTTATAACCGGCAATGTGGGGCTTCACTTACCCCGGGTTCAGTTCACAGATGAAGGAGAATATACCTGCACTGTCATTTATACCCCTAATAAAGCCGTGGGGCACTCTGTCCTGCAGGTGTCAGGTAAGTGGCATTTACCTACTGTATCTTCCCTTTTTGCCCAGCCCCTCCCAGTTCTAACCCAATGGCTGCACATAGTGAGCATCACTAGAACCAATCACCAGGGGGCAGTGATTGGCTGCCTGCTGGCAGTCAGTATGGGTCTGTATGTGAGTCTATCCACTCACATACAGACCCACACTGACCTATCTATCCACTCACATACAGACCCATACTGACCTATCTATCCACTCACATACAGACCCATACTGACCTATCCACTCACATACAGACCCATACTGACCTATCCACTCACATACAGACCCACACTGACCTATCCACTCACATACAGACCCACACTGACCTATCCACTCACATACAGACCCATACTGACCTATCCACTCACATACAGACCCACACTGACCTATCTATCCACTCACATACAGACCCATACTGACCTATCTATCCACTCACATACAGACCCACACTGACCTATCCACTCACATACAGACCCCATACTGACCTATCCACTCACATACAGACCCATACTGACCTATCCACTCACATACAGACCCACACTGACCTATCCACTCACATACAGACCCATACTGACCTATCCACTCACATACAGACCCACACTGACCTATCTATCCACTCACATACAGACCCATACTGACCTATCTATCCACTCACATACAGACCCACACTGACCTATCCACTCACATACAGACCCATACTGACCTATCCACTCACATACAGACCCATACTGACCTATCCACTCACATACAGACCCACACTGACCTATCCACTCACATACAGACCCACACTGACCTATCCACTCACATACAGACCCATACTGACCTATCTATCCACTCACATACAGACCCACACTGACCTATCTATCCACTCACATACAGACCCATACTGACCTATCCACTCACATACAGACCCATACTGACCTATCCACTCACATACAGACCCACACTGACCTATCTATCCACTCACATACAGACCCATACTGACCTATCTATCCACTCACATACAGACCCACACTGACCTATCCACTCACATACAGACCCATACTGACCTATCCACTCACATACAGACCCATACTGACCTATCCACTCACATACAGACCCACACTGACCTATCCACTCACATACAGACCCATACTGACATATCTATCCACTCACATACAGACCCACACTGACCTATCTATCCACTCACATACAGACCCATACTGACCTATCCACTCACATACAGACCCATACTGACCTATCCACTCACATACAGACCCATACTGACCTATCCACTCACATACAGACCCACACTGACCTATGCACTCACATACAGACCCATACTGACCTATCTATCCACTCACATACAGACCCACACTGACCCTATCTATCCACTCACATACAGACCCATACTGACCTATCCACTCACATACAGACCCACACTGACCTATCCACTCACATACAGACCCATACTGACCTATCTATCCACTCACATACAGACCCACACTGACCTATCTATCCACTCACATACAGACCCATACTGACCTATCCACTCACATACAGACCCACACTGACCTAATCCCACTCACATACAGACCCATACTGACCTATCCACTCACATACAGACCCACACTGACCTATCCACTCACATACAGACCCACACTGACCCATCTATCCACTCACATACAGACCCACACTGACCCATCTATCCACTCAATACAGACCCACACTGACCTATCCACTCACATACAGACCCACACTGACCCTCTATCCACTCACATACAGGACCCACCACTGACCTATCCACTCACAACAGACCCACACTGACCATCTATCCACTCACATACAGACCCACACTGACCTATCCCTCACATACAGACCCACACTGACCCTATCCACTCACATAACAGCCACACTGACCTATCTATCCACTCAATTACAGACCCACACTGACCTATCTATCCACTCATATACAGACCCACACTGAACCTATCCACTCACATACAGACCCACACTGACCTATCTATCCACTCACATACAGACCCACACTGACCTATCCACTCACATACAGACCCACACTGACCTATCCACTCACATACAGACCCACACTGACCTATCCACTCATATACAGACCCATACTGACCTATCTATCCACTCACATACAGACCCACACTGACCTATCCACTCACATACAGACCCACACTGACCTATCCACTCACATACAGACCCACACTGACCTATCCACTCACATACAGACCCACACTGACCTATCCACTCATATACAGACCCATACTGACCTATCTATACACTCACATACAGACCCATACTGACCTATCCACTCACATACAGGACCCACACTGACCTATCCACTCACATACAGACCCACACTGACCTATCCACTCATATACAGACCCATACTGACCTATCCACTCACATACAGACCCACACTGACCTATCTATCCACTCACATACAGACCCACACTGACCTATCCACTCACATACAGACCCACACTGACCTATCCACTCACATACAGACCCATACTGACCTATCCACTCACATACAGACCCATACTGACCTATCTATCCACTCACATACAGACCCATACTGACCTATCTATCCACTCACATACAGACCCACACTGACCTATCTATACACTCACATACAGACCCACACTGACCTATCCACTCACATACAGACCCACACTGACCTATCCACTCACATACAGACCCATACTGACCTATCCACTCACATACAGACCCATACTGACCTATCTATCCACTCACATACAGACCCACATTGACCTATCCACTCACATACAGACCCATACTGACCTATCCACTCACATACAGACCCACACTGACCTATCTATCCACTCACATACAGACCCACACTGACCTATCCACTCACATACAGACCCACACTGACCCTATCCACTCACATACAGACCCACACTGACCTATCCACTCACATACAGACCCACACTGACCTATCCACTCACATACAGACCCACACTGACCTATCTATCCACTCACATACAGACCCACACTTACCTATCCACTCACATACAGACCCACACTGAACCTATCTATCCACTCACATACAGACCCACACTGACCTATCCACTCACATACAGACCCACACTGACCTATCTATCCACTCACATACAGACCCACACTGACCTACCTATCCACTCACATACAGACCCACACTGACCTATCTATCCACTCACATACAGACCCACACTGACCTATCCACTCACATACAGACCCACACTGACCTATCCACTCACATACAGACCCACACTGACCTATCCACTCACATACAGACCCACACTGGACCTATCTATCCACTCACATACAGACCCACACTGACCTATCTATCCACTCACATACAGACCCACACTGACCTATCTATCCACTCACATACAGACCCACACTGACCTATCTATCCACTCACATACAGACCCCACACTGACCTATCCTATACACTCACATTACAGACCCCACCACTGACCTATCCACTCACATACAGACCCATACTGACCTATCCACTCACATACAGACCCATACTGACCTATCCACTCACATACAGACCCACACTGACCTATCCACTCACATAACAGACCCACACTGACATATCTATCCCACTCACATTACAGACCCAACACTGACCTATCCACTCACATACAGACCCACACTGACCTATCCACTCACATACAGAACCCACACTGAACCTATCTATCCACTCACATACAGACCCACACTGACCTATCCACTCACATACAGACCCACACTGACCTATCCACTCACATACAGACCCACACTGACCTATCCACTCACATACAGACCCACACTGAACCTATCCACTCACATTACAGACCCCACACTGACCTATCCACTCACATACAGACCCACACTGACCTATCCACTCACATACAGACCCATACTGACCTATCCACTCACATACAGACCCACACTGACCTATCCACTCACATACAGACCCACATGACCTATGTATCCACTCACATACAGACCCACACTGACCTATCCACTCACATACAGACCCACACTGACCTATCTATCCACTCACATACAGACCCACACTGACCTATCCACTCACATACAGACCCACACTGACCTATCTATCCACTCACATACAGACCCACACTGACCTATCCACTCACATACAGACCCACACTGACCTATCTATCCACTCACATACAGACCCACACTGACCTATTCTATCCACTCACATACAGACCCACACTGACCTATCCACTCACATACAGACCCATACTGACCTATCCACTCACATACAGACCCACACTGACCTATCCACTCACATACAGACCCACACTGACCTATCTATCCACTCACATACAGACCCACACTAGACCTATCCACTCACATACAGACCCACACGACCTATCTATCCACTCACATACGAGACCCACACTGACCTATCACCACATACAGAC
The DNA here is from genome assembly GCF_000004195.4 of Xenopus tropicalis. Lineage (NCBI taxonomy): Eukaryota > Metazoa > Chordata > Amphibia > Anura > Pipidae > Xenopus > Xenopus tropicalis. The sequence goes on along the minus strand of NC_030680.2, from coordinate 1,727,877 downwards.
CCACACTGACCTATCCACTCACATACAGACCCACATGACCTATCCACTCACATACAGACCCACACTGACCTATCCACTCACATACAGACCCATACTGACCTATCCACTCACATACAGACCCACACTGACCTATCCACTCACATACAGACCCACACTGACCTATCTATCCACTCACATACAGACCCACACTGACCTATCACTCACATACAGACCCACACTGACCTATCTATCCACTCACATACAGACCCACACTGACCTAATCCACTCACATACAGACCCCACACTGACCTATCTATCCACTCACATACAGACCCACACTGACCTACCTATCCACTCACATACAGACCCACACTGACCTTATCCACTCACATACAGACCCACACTGACCTATCCACTCACATACAGACCCACACCTGACCTATCCACTCACATACAGACCCCACACTGACCTATCCACTCACATACAGACCCACACTGACCTATCCACTCACATACAGACCCACACTGACCTATCCACTCACATACAGACCCACACTGACCTATCCACTCACATACAGACCCATCTGACCTATCCACTCACATACAGACCATACTGACCTATCTATCCACTCACATACAGACCCACACTGACCTATCTATCCACTCACATACAGACCCACACTGACCTATCCACTCACATACAGACCCATACTGACCTATCCACTCACATACAGACCCACACTGACCTATCCACTCACATACAGACCCACACTGACCTATCTATCCACTCACATACAGACCCACACTGACCTATCCACTCACATACAGACCCACACTGACCTATCCACTCACATACAGACCCATACTGACCTATCCACTCACATACAGACCCACACTGACCTATCCACTCACATACAGACCCATACTGACCTATCCACTCACATACAGACCCACACTGACCTATCCACTCACATACAGACCCACACTGACCTATCCACTCACATACAGACCCACACTGACCTATCTATCCACTCCACATACAGACCCACACTGACCTATCTATACACTCACATACAGACCCACCACTGACCTATGCACTCACATACAGACCCCACACTGACCTAATCTATCACTCACATACAGACCCACACTGACCTATCTATCCACTCACATACAGACCCATACTGACCACCTATCCACTCACATACAGACCCCCACTGACCTATCCACTCACATACAGACCCACACTGACCTATCCACTCACATACAGACCCATACTGACCTATCCACTCACATACAGACCCACACTGACCTATCCACTCACATTACAGACCCATACTGACCTATCCATCACATACAGACCCCATACTGACCTATCTATCACTCACATACAGACCCACACTGACCTATCTATCCACTCACATACAGACCCATACTGACCTTATCCACTCACATACAGACCCCACACTGATCTATCCACTCACATACAGACCCACACTGACCTATCCACTCACGTAACAGACCCATACTGACCTATCCACTCACATACAGACCCATACTGACCTATCTATTCACTCACATACAGACCCACACTGACCTAATCCACTCACATACAGACCCACACTGACCTATCCACTCACATACAGACCCACACTGACCTATCCACTCACATACAGACATACACTGACCTATCTATCCACTCACATATACAGACCCACACTGACCTACTCCACTCACATAAGACCCACACTGACCTATCCACTCACATACCAGACCCATACTGACCTATCCACTTCAACATCCAGACCCATACTGACCTATCTATCCACTCACATACAGACCCACACTGACCTATCCACTCACATACAGACCCACACTGACCTATCCACTGCACTACAGACCCACACTGACCTATCCACTCACATAAAGACCCATACTGACCTATCCACTCACATACAGACCCATACTGACCTATCCACTCACATACAGAACCACACTGACCTATCTATCCACTCATATACAGACCCACACTGACCTATCCACTCACATACAGACCCACACTGACCTATCCACTCACATACAGACCAACACCGACCTATCCACTCACATACAGACCCACACTGACCTATCCACTCACATACAGACCCACACTGACCTATCTATCCACTCACATACAGACCCACACTGACCTATCTATCCACTCACATACAGACCCATACTGACCTATCCACTCACATACAGACCCACACTGACCTATCCACTCACATACAGACCCACACTGACCTATCTATCCACTCACATACAGACCCACACTGACCTATCTATACACTCACATACAGACCCACACTGACCTATGCACTCACATACAGACCCACACTGACCTATCTATCCACTCACATACAGACCCACACTGACCTATCTATCCACTCACATACAGACCCATACTGACCTACCTATCCACTCACATACAGACCCCCACTGACCTATCCCACTCACATACAGACCCCACACTGAACCTATCCACTCACATACAGACCCATACTGACCTATCCACTCACATACAGACCCACACTGACCTATCCACTCACATACAGACCCACACTGACCTATCCACTCACATACAGACCCCACACTGACCTATCCACTCACATACAGACCCATACTGACCTATCCACTCACATACAGACCCACACTGACCTATCCACTCACATACAGACCCACACTGACCTATCCACTCACATACAGACAAATACTGACCTATCACTCACATACAGACCCACACTGACCTATCCACTTCACATACAGACCCATACTGCCCTATCCAATCACATACAGACCCATACTGACCTATCCACTCACATACAGACCCACACTGACCTATCCACTCACATACAGACCCACACTGACCTATCCACTCACATACAGACCCACACTGACCTATCCACTCACATACAGACCACACTGACCTATCCACTCACATACAGACCCACACTGACCTATCCACTCACATACAGACCCACACTGACCTATCCACTCACATACAGACCCACACTGACCTATCCACTCACATACAGACCCACACTGACCTATCCACTCACATACAGACCCACACTGACCTATCCACTCACATACAGACCCACACTGACCTATCCACTCACATACAGACCCACACTGACCTATCCACTCACATACAGACCCACACTGACCTATCCACTCACATACAGACCCACACTGACCTATCCACTCACATACAGACCCACACTGACCTAATCCACTCACATACAGACCCATACTGACCTATCTATCCACTCACATACAGACCCACACTGACCTATCCACTCACATACAGACCCACACTGACCTATCTATCCACTCACATACAGACCCATACTGACCTATCCACTCACATACAGACCCCCACTGACCTATCCACTCACATACAGACCCATACTGACCTAACCACTCACATACAGACCCACACTGACCTATCCACTCACATACAGACCCATACTGACCTACCTATCCACTCACATACAGACCCACACTGACCTATCTATCCACTCACATACAGACCCACACTGACCTATCCACTCACATATAGACCCACACTAACCTATCCACTCACATACAGACCCACACTGACCTATCCACTCACATACAGACCCACACTGACCTATCCACTCACATACAGACCCATACTGACCTACCTATCCACTCACATACAGACCCACACTGACCTATCTATCACTCACATACAGACCCACACTGACCTATCCACTCACATATAGACCCACACTAACCTATCCACTCACATACAGACCCACACTGACCTATCCACTCACATACAGACCCACACTGAACCTATCCACTCACATACAGACCCACACTGACCTATCCACTCACATACAGACCCACACTGACCTATCCACTCACATACAGACCCATACTGACCTATCCACTCACATACAGACCCATACTGACCTATCCACTCACATACAGACCCACACTGACATATCCACTCACATACAGACCCCCATACTGACCTATCTATCCACTCACATACAGACCCACACTGACCTATCCACTCACATACAGACCCACACTGACCTATCCACTCACATACAGACCCACACTGACCTATCCACTCACATACAGACCCACACTGACCTATCCACTCACATACAGACCCATACTGACCTATCCACTCACATACAGAACCACACTGACCTATCCACTCACATACAGACCCACACTGACCTATCCACTCACATACAGACCCACACTGACCTATCCACTCACATACAGACCCACACTGACCTATCCACTCATATACAGACCCATACTGACCTATCCACTCACATACAGACCCATACTGACCTATCTATCCACTCACATACAGATCCTTACTGACCTATCCACTCACATACAGACCCACACTGACCTATCCACTCACATACAGACCCACACTGACCTATCTATCCACTCACATACAGACCCACACTGACCTATCCACTCACATACAGACCCACACTGACCTATCCACTCACATACAGACCCATACTGACCTATCCACTCACATACAGACCCACACTGACCTATCTATCCACTCACATACAGACCCACACTGACCTATCCACTCACATACAGACCCACACTGACCTACCCACTCACATACAGACCCACACTGACCTATCCACTCACATACAGACCCACACTGACCTATCTATCCACTCACATACAGACCCACACTGACCTATCCACTCACATACAGACCCCACACTGACCTATCTATCCACTCACATACAGACCCATACTGACCTATCCACTTACATACAGACCCACACTGACCTATCTATCCACTCACATACAGACCCATACTGACCATTCTATCCACTCACATACAGACCCACACTGACCTATCCACTCACATACAGACCCACACTGACCTATCCACTCACATACAGACCCATACTGACCTATCCACTCACATACAGACCCACACTGACCTATCTATCCACTCACATACAGACCCATACTGACCTATCCACTCACATACAGACCCACACTGACCTATCCACTCACATACAGACCCACACTGACCTATCCACTCACATACAGACCCATACTGACCTATCCACTCACATACAGACCCACACTGACCTATCCACTCACATACAGACCCATACTGACCTATCCACTCACATACAGACCCACACTGACCTATCTATCCACTCACATACAGACCCACACTGACCTATCCACTCACATACAGACCCATACTGACCTATCCACTCACATACAGACCCACACTGACCTATCTATCCACTCACATACAGACCCACACTGACCTATCCACTCCCATACAGACCCATACTGACCTATCTATCCACTCACATACAGACCCACACTGACCTATCTATCCACTCACATACAGACCCATACTGACCTATCTATCCACTCACATACAGACCCATACTGACCTATCTATCCACCTACATACAGACCCATACTGACCTATCCACTCACATACAGACCCACACTGACCTATCCACTCACATACAGACCCACACTGACCTATCCACTCACATACAGACCCATACTGACCTATCCACTCACATACAGACCCACACTGACCTATCCACTCACATACAGACCCACACTGACCTATCCACTCACATACAGACCCACACTGACCTATCCACTCACATACAGACCCACACTGACCTATCCACTCACATACAGACCCATACTGACCTATCCACTCACATACAGACCCACACTGACCTATCTATCCACTCACATACAGACCCACACTGACCTATCCACTCACATACAGACCCATACTGACCTATCCACTCACATACAGACCCACACTGACCTATCCACTCACATACAGACCCATACTGACCTATCCACTCACATACAGACCCACACTGACCTATCTATCCACTCACATACAGACCCACACTGACCTATCCACTCCCTTACAGACCCACACTGACCTATCCACTCACATACAGACCCATACTGACCTATCCACTCACATACAGACCCATACTGACCTATCTATCCACTCACATACAGACCCATACTGACCTATCCACTCACATACAGACCCACACTGACCTATCTATCCACTCACATACAGACCCACACTGACCTATCCACTCACATACAGACCCATACTGACCTATCCACTCCATCAACCCACTGACCTATCACCCACATACAGACCACACTGCCTATCCACCACATACAGACCCACACTGACCTATCCAACTCACATACAGACCCACACTGACCTATCCACTCACATACAGACCCACACTGACCTATCCACTCACATACAGACCCCACTGACCTATCCACTCACATACAGACCCACACTGACCTATCTATCCACTCACATACAGACCCACACTGACCTAATCACTCACATACAGACCCACACTGACCTATCCACTCACATACAGACCCACACTGACCTATCCACTCACATACAGACCCACACTGACCTATCCACTCACATACAGACCCACACTGACCTATCTATCCACTCACATACAGACCCACACTGACCTACCTATCCACTCACATACAGACCCACACTGACCTATCCACTCACATACAGACCCACACTGACCTATCCACTCACATACAGACCCACACTGACCTATCCACTCACATACAGACCCACACTGACCTATCCACTCACATACAGACCCACACTGACCTATCCACTCACATACAGACGCCACACTGACCTATCCACTCACATACAGACCACACTGACTATCTATCCACTCACATACAGACCCACACTGACCTATCTATCCACTCACATACAGACCCACAACTGACCTATCCACTCACATACAGACCCATACTGACCTATCCACTCACATACAGACCCACAATGACCTATCTATCCACTCACATACAGACCCATACTGACCTATCCACTCACATACAGACCCACACTGACCTATCTATCCACTCACATACAGACCCACACTGACCTATCCACTCACATACAGACCCACACTGACCTATCTATCCACTCACATACAGACCCACACTGACCTATCCACTCACATACAGACCCATACTGACCTATCCACTCACATACAGACCCATACTGACCTATCCACTCACATACAGACCCACACTGACCTATCCACTCACATACAGACCCATACTGACCTATCCACTCACATACAGACCCACACTGACCTATCCACTCACATACAGACCCACACTGACCTATCCACTCACATACAGACCCACACTGACCTATCCACTCACATACAGACCCACACTGACCTATCCACTCACATACAGACCCATACTGACCTATCTATCCACTCACATACAGACCCACACTGACCTATCCACTCACATACAGACCCATACTGACCTATCTATCCACTCACATACAGACCCATACTGACCTATCCACTCACATACAGACCCACACTGACCTATCTATCCACTCACATACAGACCCACACTGACCTATCTATCCACTCACATACAGACCCACACTGACCTACCTATCCACTCACATACAGACCCACACTGACCTATCTATCCACTCACATACAGACCCACACTGACCTATCCACTCACATACAGACCCACACTGACCTATCCACTCACATACAGACCCACACTGACCTATCCACTCACATACAGACCCACACTGACCTATCCACTCACATACAGACCCACACTGACCTATCTATCCACTCACATACAGACCCACACTGACCTATCTATCCACTCACATACAGACCCACACTGACCTATCTATCCACTCACATACAGACCCACACTGACCTATCCACTCACATACAGACCCATACTGACCTATCCACTCACATACAGACCCACAATGACCTATCTATCCACTCACATACAGACCCATACTGACCTATCCACTCACATACAGACCCACACTGACCTATCTATCCACTCACATACAGACCCACACTGACCTATCCACTCACATACAGACCCACACTGACCTATCTATCCACTCACATACAGACCCACACTGACCTATCCACTCACATACAGACCCATACTGACCTATCCACTCACATACAGACCCATACTGACCTATCCACTCACATACAGACCCACACTGACCTATCCACTCACATACAGACCCATACTGACCTATCCACTCACATACAGACCCACACTGACCTATCCACTCACATACAGACCCACACTGACCTATCCACTCACATACAGACCCACACTGACCTATCCACTCACATACAGACCCACACTGACCTATCCACTCACATACAGACCCATACTGACCTATCTATCCATCACATACAGACCCACACTGACTATCCCACTCACATACAGACCCATACTGACCTATCTATCCACTCACATACAGACCCATACTGACCTATCCACTCACATACAGACCCACACTGACCTATCCACTCACATACGCCACACTGACTATCCACTCACATACAGACCCACTGACCTATCCACTCACATACAGACCCACACTGACCTATCCACTCAACATACAGACCCACACTGACCTATCCACTCACATACAGACCCACACTGACCTATCCACTCACATACAGACCCACACTGACCTATCCACTCACATACAGACCCACACTGACCTACCACTCACATACAGACCCACACTGACCTATCCACTCACATACAGACCCATACTGACCTATCCACTCACATACAGACCCACACTGACCTATCCACTCACATACAGACCCACACTGACCTATCCACTCACATACAGACCCACACTGACCTATCCACTCACATACAGACCCATACTGACCTATCCACTCACATACAGACCCACACTGACCTATCCACTCACATACAGACCCACACTGACCTATCCACTCACATACAGACCCATACTGACCTATCTATCCACTCACATACAGACCCACACTGACCTATCTATCCACTCACATACAGACCCACACTGACCTATCCACTCACATACAGACCCATACTGACCTATCCACTCACATACAGACCCACACTGACCTATCCACTCACATACAGACCCACACTGACCTATCCACTCACATACAGACCCACACTGACCTATCTATCCACTCACATACAGACCCACACTGACCTATCTATCCACTCACATACAGACCCACACTGACCTATCCACTCACATACAGACCCATACTGACCCATCCACTCACATACAGACCCACACTGACCTATCCACTCACATACAGACCCACACTGACCTATCCACTCACATACAGACATACACTGACCTATCCACTCACATACAGACCCACACTGACCTATCCACTCACATACAGACCCATACTGACCTATCTATCCACTCACATACAGACCCACACTGACCTATCTATCCACTCACATACAGACCCACACTGACCTATCCACTCACATACAGACCCATACTGACCTATCCACTCACATACAGACCCACACTGACCTATCCACTCACATACAGACCCACACTGACCTATCCACTCACATACAGACCCACACTGACCTATCCACTCACATACAGACCCACACTGACCTATCCACTCACATACAGACCCATACTGACCTATCTATCCACTCACATACAGACCCACACTGACCTATCTATCCACTCACATACAGACCCACACTGACCTATCCACTCACATACAGACCCATACTGACCTATCCACTCACATACAGACCCACACTGACCTATCCACTCACATACAGACCCACACTGACCTATCCACTCACATACAGACCCACACTGACCTATCTATCCACTCACATACAGACCCACACTGACCTATCTATCCACTCACATACAGACCCACACTGACCTATCCACTCACATACAGACCCACACTGACCTATCTATCCACTCACATACAGACCCATACTGACCTATCCACTCACATACAGACCCATACTGACCTATCTATCCACTCACATACAGACCCACACTGACCTATCTAGCACAAGCTTTTGGGGGTGACCCCTTCTTCAGGTGAAATAGTTTTGCACCTGAAGAAGGGGTCACCCATGAAAGCTTGTGCTGTTTGTTCATTTCTGCAAATAAATGATTTGAAGGCATTGCCGACACACTGGTGTGCTTCTTCCACTTTGCAAAGATACTTGGAAAAAAGGCTTGGGAGCGGCTGTGGAAGTTAAGCACCCTTTAAGAACATGTATGTAAGTGGTGTGCTGAAGATTTTTGTTTATGTTGATTGAACCTTTATACAGAGTAATCATGTCCCCTTGCAAGCGCCTCTTTTCCAGAGAAAACAACCCCAACCCTGACAGTCTCACCTCATAGTTTAACCCTTCCATCCCCTTTACCAATTTAGTTGCAGTCTCTGCACTCTCTCCAGCTCATTAATATCCTTCTTAAGGACTGGAGCCCAAAACTGCACTGCATACTCACTGTTACTGCCCCCCCATACTCACTGTTACTGCCCCCATACTCACTGTTACTGCCCCCCCATACTCACTGTTACTGCCGCCCCATACTCACTGTTACTGCCCCCCGTACTCACTGTTACTGGCCCCCCATACTCAGTGTTACTGCCCCCATACTCAGTGTTACTGCCCCCCATACTCACTGTTACTGCCCCCCATACTCACTGTTTACTGCCCCCCATACTCCACTGTAACTGCCCCCCATACTCACTGTTACTGCCCCCATAACTCACTGTTACTGCCCCCATACTCACTGTAACTGCCCCCCATACTCACTGTTACTGCCCCCCCATACTCACTGTTACTGCCCCCATACTCACTGTCACTGCCCCCCCCATACTCACTGTCACTGCCCCCCCATACTCCACTTTACTGCCCCCCATACTCACTGTTACTGCCCCCCATACTCACTGTTACTGCCCCCCATACTCACTGTTACTGCCCCCCATACTCACTGTTACTGCCCCCCATACTCACTGTTACTGCCCCCCATACTCACTGTTACTGCCCCCCCCATACTCACTGTTACTGCCCCCATACTCACTGTTACTGCCCCCATACTCACTGTTTACTGCCCCCCGCCATACTCACTGTTACTGCCCCCCATACTCACTGTTACTGCCCCCATACTCACTGTTACTGCCCCCATACTCACTGTTACTGCCCCCCCCCATACTCACTGTTACTGCCCCCCCCATACTCACTGTTACTGCCCCCATACTCACTGTTACTGCCCCCCCATACTCACTGTTACTGCCCCCCATACTCACTGTTACTGCCCCCATTACTCACTGTTACTGCCCCCCCCATACTCACTGTTACTGCCCCCATACTCCACTGTTACTGCCCCCCATACTCACTGTTACTTGCCCCCATACTCACTGTTACTGCCCCCCATACTCACTGTTACTGCCCCCCATACTCACTGTTACTGCCCCCCCATACTCACTGTTACTGCCCCCCATACTCACTGTTACTGCCCCCCATACTCACTGTTACTGCCCCCATACTCACTGTTACTGCCCCCCCATACTCAACTGTTACTGCCCCCCATACTCACTGTTACTGCCCCCATACTCACTGTTACTGCCCCCCCATACTGCACTGTTTACTGCCCCCCATACTCACTGTTACTGCCCCCCATACTCACTGTTACTGCCCCCCCATACTCACTGTTACTGCCCCCATACTCACTGTTACTGCCCCCCCATACTCACTGTTACTGCCCCCCATACTCACTGTTACTGCCCCCCCATACTCACTGTTACTGCCCCCATACTCCACTGTTACTGCCCCCCATACTCACTGTTACTGCCCCCCATACTCACTGTTACTGCCCCCCATACTCACTGTCACTGCCCCCCATACTCACTGTTACTGCCCCCCATACTCACTGTTACTGCCCCCATACTCACTGTTACTGCCCCCCATACTCACTGTAACTGCCCCCCATACTCACTGTTACTGCCCCCCATACTCACTGTTACTGCCCCCCCCATACTCACTGTCACTGCCCCCCCATACTCAGTTACTGCCCCCATACTCACTGTTACTTGCCCCCATACTCACTGTTACTGCCCCCCCATACTCACTGTTACTGCCCCCATACTCACTGTTACTGCCCCCCATACTCACTGTTACTGCCCCCATACTCACTGTTACTGCCCCCATACTCACTGTAACTGCCCCCATACTCACTGTTACTGCCCCCCATACTCACTGTTACTGTCCCCCATACTCACTGTCACTGCCCCCCATACTCACTGTCACTGCCCCCCATACTCACTGTCACTGCCCCCCCATACTCACTGTTACTGCCCCCATACTCACTGTCACTGCCCCCCCATACTCACTGTAACTGCCCCCCATACTCACATTCACTGCCCCCATACTCACTGTAACTGCCCCCCAAACTCACTGTTACTGTCCTCCATACTCACTGTTACTGCCCCCATACTCACGGTTACTGCCCCCCCATACTCACTGTAACTGCCCCCCATACTCACTGTTACTGCCCCCCATACTCAAGGTGAGGCCTTACCAGGGACCTATAAAGGGGCAAAATGATGTTCTCACCCCTTGAGTCAATGCCCTGTTTATACAAGACAGCACTTTATTTGCTTTAGTAGCCACAGAATGACACTGCCTGGAATTAGACAACTTGTTATCAACAAAAAACCCCTAGATCCTTCTCCATTAAGGATCCCCCCAACTCACTCCCATTCAGTAGATAGTTTGCGTTTATATTATTCCTACCAAAGGGCAGAACTTTGCACTTATCAACATTGAACCCCATTTCCCAGTTTGCTGCCCAGTTTCCCAGTCAAATCTCCCAGCAAAGCGGCACATCCTGCATGGAACTTATAGTTTTGCCCAATTTAGTGTCATCAGCAAAAATAGAAACAGTCTCTCTATGCCCCCCTCCAGGGCATTAATAAACAAGTTAAAAAGCAAAGGCCCAAGGACTGACCCCTGCGGTACCCACTAACCACACTGGCCCAATTAGAAACTGTTCCATTTACCCCCACTCTTTGTAATCTATCCTTCAGCCAGTTCTCTATCCAATTACAAATATTATGTTCTAGGCCAATATTCCTTAATTTTATCATTAACCTTCTGTGAGGTACTGTATCAAACGCTTTAGCAAAGTCCAAGTAGATCCCATCCACTGCCATTCCAGCATCAAGGTTCCTACTCACCTCCTCATAAAAGGCGACTAAATTAGTCTGGCAAGATCTGTTACCCATAAACCCCTGTGGCACAAACTAATAGTATTGTGAGCTGCAATGTATTCAAGTACCCTATCCCTTATTACCCCTTCCAAAAGCGGGATCCAAAAAGGGATCACTTTATAAATAACGGCACCACATTAGCAATCCGCCAGTCTCTCGGCACCATGCCAGACCTCAACGAATCCTGGGAAATTAAGTGAAGAGGTTTGGCAATCACAGCGCTCAGCTCATTTAATACCCTGGGATGAATCCCATCCGGCCCTGGACCTTTGTTTCCCTTTACATGTTCAAGTCGCTATTGAATTCCCCCCCGAGTGACCCACGCGCCAGTAGCTAAATTACTAGCACTGGGCATATTACAAGGGAAGCCTTCATTATCTGGCTCCTCAGATGTATAGACAGATGGGAAATAAGAGTTCAAAATTTCAGCTTTTTCCCCGTTCTCATCAACCAACTTACCCCCCCGTGATAATAAGGTTCCCACCCCTTCTTGCTTCATTTTTTTACTATTCACATAATTAAAAAATACTTTTGGAATCTTTTTACCCCTAGGTGCAATATCCCTTTCCATTTCTATTTTAGCTGCTTGATAGCTGTTTTGCTGCTTTATTTGCCCCCCTGTACCTGATGAAAGCCCCAGCTGCCCCAGCTTTTTCTTACCAACCCCGACCCTAACACTTTTATTCAGCCATAAAGGTTTTGCTTTGCGATGCCTCTCCTTGCTTACAAGGGGGATATACTGTTGTGTATACCTACAAAGCAATGTTATAAAGATGTTCCATTTTCCTTCTGTGCCTAAACCCATGAAAAGCCTTTCCCAGCTGCCACATTGCAGAGATGCCCTTATACTGGCACAGGCTGCACTGACCTGACTAGTTCAGCCATAAGTGCTGGGCAACTAATGGGGTCTCAGGGTATAGTGCTTGGATAAATTGGGGTCCTGTGTAGTACAGACTAATGTGCAACACAGACTAATGTGCCCCCTGCCCAGGGCTGCGTGCCAGTTGATGTGCCCGTGGGTGGGCAGCCTGATTCAGCCTGGTCAGTTTAGCAGATTTACATGGGAAGCAATAAAATAATGGGACCTTGGAAAAGTTTGTTTGATTCAGGACTTTTTACAGGTACATTAGAGGACATTATAGACAGATGTTGGGGGGGGGTCACATAGAAAAAAACAGCGCACCAGGGCCCCCCCTTTTAGAACTGAGGGACTGAACTTTCCCCTGAAGCAGCAGAAATGGTTCTTCCTGGTGAGGGCAGTGAGTTTGGGGAATGCCCCCTGGGGTATTAAATTGAACAGAGCACAGGCTGGGGGAATCTGCTCTATGATTTAATATAAGAAAAAGAAAATATATAAATGAGTGAACGTAACATTTTACAGTTTATTAAGCTTATTTGTAGAGGGAAAATTTCCTGATAGTTACATAGTTACATAGTTACATAGGGTTGAAAAAAGACCAGTGTCCATCAAGTTCAACCCACCAAGTAAACCCAGCACACTTAACCCACACCTACCAATCTATACACTCACATACATACACTATATATACACCCACTAGTACTAACTGTAGATATTAGTATCACAATAGCCTTGGGTATTCTGATTGATCAAGAACTCATCCAGGCCCCTCTTATAGGCATTAACAGAATCTGCCATTACCCCATCTCTAGGGGCATTCCCCAACCCCCTCACTGCCCTCACCGTGAGGAACCCCCTACCCAACACCCCCCAGCAGGGCATTCCCCAACCCCCTCACTGCCCTCACCGTGAGGAACCCCCTACGCTGCTTCAAATGGAAGCTCCTTTCCTCTAATCTAAAGGGGTGACCTCTGGTGCGCTGATTGTTTTTATGGGAAAAAAGAACATCCCCCAACTGCCTATAATCCCCTCTAATGTACTTGTACAGAGTAATCATGTCCCCTCGCAAGCGCCTCTTTTCCAGAGAAAACAACCCCAACCTCGACAGTCTCACCTCATAGTTTAACCCTTCCATCCCCTTTACCAGTTTAGTTGCAGTCTCTGCACTCTCTCCAGCTCATTAATATCCTTCTTAAGGACTGGAGCCCAAAACTGCCCCCCATACTCAAGGTGAGACCTTACCAGGGACCTATAAAGGGGCAAAATGATGTTCTCATCCCTTGAGTCAATGCCCTGTTTATACAAGACAGCACTTTATTTGCTTTAGTAGCCACAGAATGACACTGCCTGGCATTAGACAACTTGTTATCAACAAAAACCCCCAGATCCTTCTCCATTAAGGAAACCCCCAACTCACTCCCATTCAGTAGATAGTTTGCGTTTATATTATTCCTACCAAAGGGCAGAACTTTGCACTTATCAACATTGAACCTCATTTCCCAGTTTGCTGCCCAGTTTCCCAGTCAAATCGCTCTGCAAAGCGGCACATCCTGCATGGAACTTATAGTTTTGCCCAATTTAGTGTCATCAGCAAAAATAGAAACAGTACTGTCTATGCCCCCCTCCAGGGCATTAATAAACAAGTTAAAAAGCAAAGGCCCAAGGACTGACCCCTGCGGTACCCACTAACCACTAACCACACATAGATCTCATAGAACGGATACAAAGAAATTGTAACCTGAATATTAAATACATAAAAGAGGTTTTTCCAGATTAAAGGAATTCGAATTCAGCTCAGCCTGTGTATAAACTGTATGAATGCAGATGGGGCTAATGTATGTGCTAAAGCAGGGGCGTCCCTGGCCCCTCCACTGCCCTGGGGCAGACATTCAGATGCCCCCCCTCACCCCACATTTACCCCACTTAGTGTCAGAGTGGTGCGCTTTACTCCTTGAAGTTACCAGGAGCGACACTTTGCCCCCCGCCGGCTGCTGCCCCCTGAGGCGAGTTTCCCAACACAACAATATAAATGAATTACATTACAAACAGTTATGTGTGGGGGCCTCACAGCCATTAACCCTTTCCTGCCATTCGGCACCATTTGCTGTTCCTGTTACAGTATCAGGTTTATTGTAGAGAATAAAACCCTTGTGTCCCTATGCAGCTCCCCCAGCCCCCAGGCTGACACCGACTGATATCACAATGGAGCCCGGAACAGAGGCGACAGTTACGTGTGAGGCCGATGAGTTTTATCCCAAAGACATAACTTTCCAGTGGATCAAATATCAACGAGGTTCTGGGAATGTTCCGTTACAAAAAGGAGTCTCCTACACTCTCCCAATAGATAATGAAGATGGAACCTTCAGTCAAAGTAGTTTTCTGCGGATAAATCCGACACTAGAAGATAATGGGAACGTCTATTCCTGTAATGTGTCCCACAGATCCATGGGAACTGATCTGCAGCTCAATCTCACTCTCTCCGTCACAGGTAAATTCTTGTCTATTATTCTCAATTTAGTCGTTTTTATACAAATTAGAAGATCCCCCAGTACCCCAATACCCCCTCCAATCCCCCCAAACCTCCCATTTGTCTGTAGGGTGGCATCTCTTGCTTGTCAGACTATTAAAGGCAAGGTTTACAAGGGAAGGATGAGATTTTGGCAGATGGGGGCTTTACAGGGAAACAATGGGGACATGAATTAAATTGCCCTGGTTAGTGGCACTTGATCTCCAGAAGGGAAGCAGAAGAGACACAAGACAGAAGGGGCCATTTACAGAGTGGAAGACAGGTACATTCTGATGTTTTTTCACTTTCCCTGAATTGCTGGGGATCTCGGTGCAGAGACCTGTGGTCGCCCCATAGTAACATAGTAACATAGTAAGTTGGGTTGAAAAAAGACATACGTCCATCAAGTTCAACCATAATGCCTATATATAACCTGCCTAACTACTAGTTGATCCAGAGGAAGGCAAAAAACCCCATCTGAAGCCTCTCTAATTTGCCCCAGAGGGGAAAAAATTCCTTTCTGACTCCAAGATGGCAATCGGACCAGTCCCTGGATCAACTAGTACTAAGAGCTATCTCCCCTACCCCTGTATTCCCTCACTTGTACTGAGAGCTATCTCCCATAACCCTGTATTCCCTCACTTGCTAAGAATCCATCCAGCCCCTTCTTAAAGTTATATAATGTATCAGCCAGTACGACTGATTCGGGGAGGGAATTCCAGAACCTCACAGCTCTCACTGTAAAAAATCCTTTCCGAATGTTTAAATGGAACCTCCCTTCTTCTAAACGGAGTGGGTGCCCTCGTGTCCGTTGGAAGGACCTACTGGTAAATAAAACATTAGAAAGGTTATTATATGATCCCCTTATATATTTATACATAGTTATCATGTCACCTCTTAAGCGCCTCTTCTCCAGTGTAAACAGACCCAACTTGGCCAGTCTTTCTTCATAACTGAGACTTCCCATACCCTTTACCAGCTTAGTTGCCCTTCTCTGGACCCTCTCTAACTCAATAATGTCCCGTTTGAGCACTGGAGACCAAAACTGAACAGCATATTCTAGATGGGGCCTTACCAGCGCTCTGTAAAGGGGAAGAATAACCCCCTCCTCCCGTGAATCTATACCCCTTTTAATACAGCTCAAAACCTTGTTTGCCCTTGCAGCTGCTGCCTGGCATTGCTTGCTACAGCCAAGTTTATTATCTACAAGGACTCCAAGGTCCTTCTCCATTATGGATTTGCCTAGTGCAGTCCCATTAAGGGTATACGGGGCTTGCATATTTTTAGATCCCAGGTGCATGACCTTACATTTATCCACATTAAATCTCATCTGCCACTTAGCTGCCCAGATTGCCAGTTGGCCAAGATCCTGCTGC
The DNA here is from genome assembly GCF_000004195.4 of Xenopus tropicalis. Classification (NCBI taxonomy): domain Eukaryota; kingdom Metazoa; phylum Chordata; class Amphibia; order Anura; family Pipidae; genus Xenopus; species Xenopus tropicalis. Next base: position 1,709,934 of record NC_030680.2, on the reverse strand, counting down.
AGGGATGTCACATCCTGGATAGAATTGACTGGTCTGCAGAGTTCTGTGTCATCTGCAAACACTGATACATTACCCATAATACCCTCCCCTAAGTCATTTATGAACAAATTAAACAAAAGTGGACCCAGTACAGAACCCTGAGGGACCCCACTGAGGACCTTATTCCAAGTAGAGAATGTGCCATTAACAACCCCCCTCTGTACCCGATCCTGTAGCCAGTTTTCTATCCATGTGCAAACGGCTTCACTAAGACCAATGGACCTTAGCTTAGAAAGCAGTCGTTTGTGGGGAACGGTATCAAATGCTTTGGCAAAATCCAAATAGATTATATCTACTGCATCCCCACTGTCCCACTACTGCCCCCCCACTGTCCCACTACTGCCCCCCACTGTCCAGCAATTAAATTGGCCTGACATGACCTGTCCTTCATAAAGCCATGCTGATTCCTACCCATAATGCCATTCTCCACTACATAATTTTGAATGTGATCCCTTAACAAGCCTTCAAATAACTTGCCCACCACGGATGTCAAAGTTTAATACACACCAGACAGCCGACAACTACATGGTTGTCTACAAAAGGGTGCTATAAGTGTGGATCCAGTCAATGTATCACTTGTAACTATATACAAAAAACGGATTCGTTTATCTCTTCTATGACCATGAAAAAATATCAGATAAAACACTTCATTAATTGCAATACTAAAAACGTCATATATCTCCTTACTTGCACTAAGTGCATGAAACAATATGTAGGTCAGACATGTAGAAAGTTAAAAGATAGAATAAGGGAACATGTACTGAACATTACTAATGTCAACAGTCACACCACTGTTGCAAAACATTTCTCTGAATGCTCCAATAGATCCCTGTCCTTTCTACAGGTTATAGGGATAGATAGAGCCATCCCTAGCCCTAGAGGGGGCGATATCTCTTTGGTTCTAATTAGAAAATAAACTAAGTGGATTTTCTTCCTAAAAACTCGACAACCACATGGACTTAACTATGACTATGATGTTACCTGTTATGTATAAGTACTTAAATCTAGCCTTTTTATGGTTATACACCAATTCAATGTATACAATGCTTAATATATCCCTATGTAAATTTATGACTTTTTATCCACTTTCCCTAGCCACATGACCCTTTGGTCTGATTGGTTAATTGCAAAGCGTATTTCATTGGTCAAATTTGCCTTTAAATATTGTGTATTGTGTTCAATGTATTCAGCCTATGACTAAGTACCCTATTGGTATGAAACGCGTAAGGCTATCTGCTTTTACATATGGATAGAATAAAATTTATATTTTTTAATTAATTATTTTCTACTGGCTGCATTTTTCTACTATTTTGCACCTTTTTTCAACAAACAATCCGGAGTGCCTGCCTATTTTCATAATTGGTTTCCTGTGATGACTCCCTGCGCTGAATGGTCTGGGGCATGAGCACCTGGACCCACCGTCACTGTGGGTAAGAGCTATATCCACCAAAAAGTGTGATCACGTTTCATTATGTTTAAGTTTTCTGCAATGTGGATCAGTATAATTTCAGGCTGCTAACAATTATGCGATGAACTTAAAGGAGAAGGAAAGCCATTTTGACATGTTCCTGCCAATAGATTTGCCACATTAGTGCCACCTAGAACACTATATTTATTCTGCAGAAACCTTTACCTGCCTGAGTAACAGCCCTAGAAGATCCCTCTGTTTGTTTAAGCTTGGTCTCAGTAGCTTCCTGCTGCAGCTCTGGCCATTGGAAGCTTAGATCACACATTCCTAAGGAATGGGGGAGAGGAGAGTGTTGCACAGACTCATGCCCCAAACCTGAAGGAGCCCTAAAGGAGAGGAAGTCTGATACAGAAGAACATTTTTACAAAAAAGGAGAGAAGGAATCCTGTTTCCTTTAATAGAGGTGCAGTTTCTGTGAGTGCTTGTGGCTGTATTTACATAGACCTTTCTGATAAAGTGACTGAGTTTTTACCTTTCCTTCTCCTTTAAATAAATCCAATAGAATCATTTTGCCCCAATATAGACTCAGCTCAGCTGGGATCAAGTACAGGGTTTTGATTTGTTGCTACAGAGAAAAGTTAGAATGATTTGCTTAGAATCTCAATGGGAGATGCCTCCCTGCCATGTGTAACTTTCTCTTACCTGTATTTTTTCTCATTACAGAGCCAGATACCCCAAAAAGCCAAATTATTATAGCTGTGGTTGGAGCGGCCATTGCAGTCGCACTTGCGGCTCTGATCATTTATCTCTACATTATGTTCTGGCGGAAAGGTGAGCCCTGTAACTGGCACAGGGGCATCATGTCCTGGCACTGCCCTTGTATAAACCAGCGACGGGGGGTATCCATGGCAACTTCCATTTATCATTAAATAAACTGCACAGTGAATATTAAGGGGTGAGAATGGGGTGGGTGGTCCCTGTTATTTGCTGCCATTTGTTCCTCTCTCAGATGTAGAAGAAAAACTATAAGAGGTATAGTGACCCTGAACTTTATATTTTACTGTTTATTTACATAAAGGGGATATATACCATACATTTTTACAATGCACTTATAACACTTGTTTGGCTTAATAGGGGTATTATTACCAGGCTAGTGGAACATTAGAGCATGTGTTACAGCAACCCCCTTTCCCAGAATGGGCCTCCGCTAAGTGGGAGCTATGTCTGGGGCTATAGGATGTAGTTAAACTACAACTCACACTGGTGTTGTGCAGTAGATTAAAGTAATAGGATGCCAGGAGCTCTTGCAGAATAACTGGATAATACTTTATTGTCCAATACAATGGTGAAATAGTGCAACAGGGTATATACTCACAGACACAGTAGATAAGGATGATCACAGTAGAGAATAACAGTTGTGACCTTTAGGAACAGTACAACCCAGTATGGAGAAGTGCAGAGTATTAGCTGGATACCTGAGATGAATACCCTTGCTGTAGGGAATGTTTCCAGACGACTATGGTTCAGGGGCACAGCACCTTCCTGAATCCTGCATCTAAACCGGTCCCTTCAGAAAGGCAAACAGAGCCGGGGTAGGCTAAACCCTTTAACAACTCCTTTGATGGGGCTAGTGCTGCCCTTACTAAATAAGCTGACTAGGCTCACCACTCCTAGAGGGTGCTATGAAATGCTTCTGACTGTGCTGGCTTGTTCTCGTTCACGGGGCCCTGTCCCCGACTTAATTTAGATGGATGTGGCTACTGGGCCAGATCTGTACCCAGGCTCAATGGAGTGGTGCTTCAGGTAGCAGCCCGGCAGCCAAAGAGGAAGACACTCCTCCTTGCAAGACACTATATAGTCCCCAAGGGGAGTGGTTAAATGGGCTAAACCTATTAAGGATAGCTTAAAAACTGTAACCTGAGTGTAGAGGGCTCTGCCATATAACAGTACAGATAAGGAAAGGTAGGGATATGAAGCCATAGGGCACTTAACCCTATGGGTCCCTACACACTAAACCATGTAAAATAATGTAAAATAGAAGTAAGGGCCTCTATTTTAATAACTTTGGGTTCAAATATGTCCATAACTGCTTGAAAACTGTGCTCTACCCAGAGATTATGCAGCTTCCGGTTTAGACTCTTCATTATGTGGCTCTGACTTCACTGACACAGCAGAGCTACTTAAAGATCAGTGAATATGCAAAGGGTGGGTGGAGCTTTGCAATGTCTCTGACCTATCTATCCACTCACATACAGACCCATACTGACCTATCTATCCACTCACATACAGACCCATACTGACCTATCCACTCACATACAGACCCACACTGACCTATCCCCTCACATACAGACCCACACTGACCTATCCGCTCACATACAGACCCACACTGACCTACCTATCCACTCACATACAGACCCACACTGACCTATCCGCTCACATACAGACCCACACTGACCTACCTATCCACTCACATACAGACCCACACTGACCTATCCACTCACATACAGACCCATACTGACCTATCCACTCATATACAGACCCATACTGACCTATCTATCCACTCACATACAGACCCATACTGACCTATCTATCCACTCACATACAGACCCACACTGACCTATCCACTCACATACAGACCCACACTGACCTATCCACTCACATACAGACCCACACTGACCTATCCACTCACATACAGACCCACACTGACCTAGCTATCCACTCACATACAGACCCACACTGACCTATCCACTCACATACAGACCCACACTGACCTATCCACTCACATACAGACCCATACTGACCTATCCACTCACATACAGACCCACACTGACCTATCCACTCACATACAGACCCATACTGACCTATCCACTCACATACAGACCCACACTGACCTATCCACTCACATACAGACCCACACTGACCTATCCACTCACATACAGACCCATACTGACCTATCCACTCACATACAGACCCATACTGACCTATCCACTCACATACAGACCCATACTGACCTATCCACTCACATACAGACCCACACTGACCTATCCACTCACATACAGACCCACACTGACCTATCCACTCACATACAGACCCATACTGACCTATCCACTCACATACAGACCCACACTGACCTATCCACTCACATACAGACCCACACTGACCTATCCACTCACATACAGACCCATACTGACCTATCCACTCACATACAGACCCACACTGACCTATCTATCCACTCACATACAGACCCACACTGACCTATCTATCCACTCACATACAGACCCATACTGACCTATCTATCCACTCACATACAGACCCACACTGACCTATCCACTCACATACAGACCCACACTGACCTATCCACTCACATACAGACCCACACTGACCTATCTATCCACTCACATACAGACCCATACTGACCTATCTATCCACTCACATACAGACCCACACTGACCTATCCACTCACATACAGACCCATACTGACCTATCTATCCACTCACATACAGACCCACACTGACCTATCTATGCACTCACATACAGACCCACTGACCTATCCACTCACATACAGACCCACACTGACCTATCTATCCACTCACATACAGACCCACACTGACCTATCTATCCACTCACAAACAGACCCACACTGACCTATCCACTCACATACAGACCCATACTGACCTATCCACTCACATACAGACCCACACTGACCTATCCACTCACATACAGACCCACACTGACCTATCCACTCACATACAGACCCACACTGACCTATCCACTCACATACAGACCCACACTGACCTATCCCCTCACATACAGACCCATACTGACCTATCCACTCACATACAGACCCACACTGACCTATCCACTCACATACAGACCCACACTGACCTATCTATACACTCACATACAGACCCACACTGACCTATCCACTCACATACAGACCCACACTGACCTATTCACTCACATACAGACCCACACTGACCTATCCACTCACATACAGACCCACACTGACCTATCTATCCACTCACATACAGACCCACACTGACCTATCCACTCCCTTACAGACCCACACTGACCTATCTATCCACTCACATACAGACCCACACTGACCTATTCACTCACATACAGACCCATACTGACCTATCTATCCACTCACATACAGACCCACACTGACCTATTCACTCACATACAGACCCACACTGACCTATCTATCCACTCACATACAGACCCACACTGACCTATCTATCCACTCACATACAGACCCACACTGACCTATCTATCCACTCACATACAGACCCACACTGACCTATCTATCCACTCACATACAGACCCACACTGACCTATCCCCTCACATACAGACCCACACTGACCTATCCACTCACATACAGACCCATACTGACCTATCCACTCACATACAGACCCACACTGACCTATCTATCCACTCACATACAGACCCACACTGACCTATCCACTCACATACAGACCCACACTGACCTATCTATCCACTCACATACAGACCCATACTGACCTATCCACTCACATACAGACCCACACTGACCTATCTATCCACTCACATACAGACCCATACTGACCTATCCACTCACATACAGACCCACACTGACCTATCCACTCACATACAGACCCACACTGACCTATCTATCCACTCACATACAGACCCACACTGACCTATCCCCTCACATACAGACCCACACTGACCTATCCACTCACATACAGACCCATACTGACCTATCCACTCACATACAGACCCACACTGACCTATCTATCCACTCACATACAGACCCACACTGACCTATCCACTCACATACAGACCCACACTGACCTATCCACTCACATACAGACCCACACTGACCTATCCACTCACATACAGACCCATACTGACCTATCCACTCACATACAGACCCACACTGACCTATCTATCCACTCACATACAGACCCATACTGACCAATCCACTCACATACAGACCCACACTGACCTATCTATCCACTCACATACAGACCCATACTGACCTATCCACTCACATACAGACCCACACTGACCTATCTATCCACTCACATACAGACCCACACTGACCTATCTATCCACTCACATACAGACCCACACTGACCTATCCACTCACATACAGACCCACACTGACCTATCTATCCACTCACATACAGACCCACACTGACCTATCTATCCACTCACATACAGACCCACACTGACCTATCCCCTCACATACAGACCCACACTGACCTATCCACTCACATACAGACCCATACTGACCTATCCCACTCACATACAGACCCACACTGACCTATCTATCCACTCACATACAGACCCACACTGACCTATCCACTCACATACAGACCCACACTGACCTATCTATCCACTCACATACAGACCCATACTGACCTATCCACTCACATACAGACCCACACTGACCTATCTATCCACTCACATACAGACCCATACTGACCTATCCACTCACATACAGACCCACACTGACCTATCCACTCACATACAGACCCACACTGACCTATCTATCCACTCACATACAGACCCACACTGACCTATCCCCTCACATACAGACCCACACTGACCTATCCACTCACATACAGACCCATACTGACCTATCCACTCACATACAGACCCACACTGACCTATCTATCCACTCACATACAGACCCACACTGAACCTATCCACTCACATACAGACCCACACTGACCTATCCACTCACATACAGACCCACACTGACCTATCCACTCACATACAGACCCATACTGACCTATCCACTCACATACAGACCCACACTGACCTATCTATCCACTCACATACAGACCCATACTGACCTATCCACTCACATACAGACCCACACTGACCTATCTATCCACTCACATACAGACCCACACTGACCTATCCACTCACATACAGACCCATACTGACCTATCTATCCACTCACATACAGACCCACACTGACCTATCCACTCACATACAGACCCATACTGACCTATCCACTCACATACAGACCCACACTGACCTATCTATCCACTCACATACAGACCCACACTGACCTATCTATCCACTCACATACAGACCCACACTGACCTATCCACTCACATACAGACCCACACTGACCTATCCACTCACATACAGACCCATACTGACCTATCCACTCACATACAGACCCACACTGACCTATCCACTCACATACAGACCCACACTGACCTATCTATCCACTCACATACAGACCCACACTGACCTATCTATCCACTCACATACAGACCCATACTGACCTATCTATCCACTCACATACAGACCCACACTGACCTATCCACTCACATACAGACCCACACTGACCTATCCACTCACATAAAGACCCACACTGACCTATCTATCCACTCACATACAGACCCATACTGACCTATCTATCCACTCACATACAGACCCACACTGACCTATCCACTCACATACAGACCCATACTGACCTATCTATCCACTCACATACAGACCCACACTGACCTATCTATCCACTCACATACAGACCCACACTGACCTATCCACTCACATACAGACCCACACTGACCTATCCACTCACATACAGACCCACACTGACCCATCCACTCACATACAGACCCACACTGACCTATCCACTCACATACAGACCCACACTGACCTATCCACTCACATACAGACCCACACTGACCTATCCACTCACAAACAGACCCACACTGTCCTATCCACTCACATACAGACCCACACTGACCTATCCACTCACATACAGACCCACACTGACCTATCCACTCACATACAGACCCACACTGACCTATCTATCCACTCACATACAGACCCACACTGACCTATCCACTCACATACAGACCCACACTGACCTATCCACTCACATACAGACCCACACTGACCTATCCACTCACATACAGACCCACACTGACCTATCCACTCACATACAGACCCACACTGACCTATCCACTCACATACAGACCCACACTGTCCTATCCACTCACATACAGACCCACACTGACCTATCCACTCACATACAGACCCACACTGACCTATCCACTCACATACAGACCCACACTGACCTATCCACTCACATACAGACCCATACTGACCTATCTATCCACTCACATACAGACCCCACACTGACCTATCTATACACTCACATACAGACCCACACTGACCTATCCACTCACATACAGACCCACACTGACCTATCCACTCACATACAGACCCACACTGACCTATCCACTCACATACAGACCCACACTGACCTATCTATCCACTCACATACAGACCCACACTGACCTATCCACTCACATACAGACCCACAATGACCTATCCACTCACATACAGACCCACACTGACCTATCCACTCACATACAGACCCATACTGACCTATCCACTCACATACAGACCCATACTGACCTATCTATCCACTCACATACAGACCCACACTGACCTATCTATCCACTCACATACAGACCCACACTGACCTATCTATCCACTCACATACAGACCCACACTGACCTATCTATCCACTCACATACAGACCCACACTGACCTATCTATCCACTCACATACAGACCCATACTGACCTATCTATCCACTCCCATACAGACCCACACTGACCTATCCACTCACATACAGACCCATACTGACCTATCCACTCACATACAGACCCACACTGACCTATCCACTCACATACAGACCCACACTGACCTATCCACTCACATACAGACCCACACTTACCTATCCACTCACATACAGACCCACACTGACCTATCTATACACTCACATACAGACCCACACTGACCTATCCACTCACATACAGATCCATACTGACCTATCCACTCACATACAGACCCACACTGACCTACCTATCCACTCACATACAGACCCACACTGACCTATCTATCCACTCACATACAGACCCACACTGACCTATCCACTCACATACAGACCCACACTGACCTATCCACTCACATACAGACCCACACTGACCTACCTATCCACTCACATACAGACCCACACTGACCTATCTATCCACTCACATACAGACCCACACTGACCTATCCACTCACATACAGACCCACACTGACCTATCCACTCACATACAGACCCACACTGACCTATCCACTCACATACAGACCCACACTGACCTACCTATCCACTCACATACAGACCCACACTGACCTATCCACTCACATACAGACCCACACTGACCTATCTATCCACTCACATACAGACCCACACTGACCTATCTATCCACTCACATACAGACCCACACTGACCTATCCACTCACATACAGACCCACACTGACCTATCTATCCACTCACATACAGAACCCACACTGACCTATCCACTCACATACAGACCCACACTGATCTATCTATCCACTCACATACAGACCCACACTGACCTATCCACTCACATACAGACCCACACTGACCTATCTATCCACTCACATACAGACCCATACTGACCTATCTATCCACTCACATACAGACCCAAACTGACCTATCCACTCACATACAGACCCATACTGACCTATCCACTCACATACAGACCCACACTGACCTATCTATCCACTCACATACAGACCCATACTGACCTATCTATCCACTCACATACAGACCCACACTGACCTATCTATCCACTCACATACAGACCCACACTGACCTATCTATCCACTCACATACAGACCCACACTGACCTATCCACTCACATACAGACCCATACTGACCTATCCACTCACATACAGACCCACACTGACCTATCTATCCACTCACATACAGACCCATACTGACCTTTCTATCCACTCACATACAGACCCACACTGACCTATCTATCCACTCACATACAGACCCACACTGACCTATCTATCCACTCACATACAGACCCACACTGACCTATCTATCCACTCCCATACAGACCCACACTGACCTATCCACTCACATACAGACCCATACTGACCTATCCACTCACATACAGACCCACACTGACCTATCCACTCACATACAGACCCACACTGACCTATCCACTCACATACAGACCCACACTGACCTATCCACTCACATACAGACCCATACTGACCTGGCTATACACTCACATACAGACCCACACTGACCTATCCACTCACATACAGACCCATACTGACCTATCCACTCACATACAGACCCACACTGACCTATCTATCCACTCACATACAGACCCACACTGACCTATCCACTCACATACAGACCCATACTGACCTGGCTATCCACTCACATACAGACCCACACTGACCTATCCACTCACATACAGACCCATACTGACCTATCTATCCACTCACATACAGACCCACACTGACCTATCTATCCACTCACATACAGACCCATACTGACCTATCCACTCACATACAGACCCACACTGACCTATCTATCCACTCACATACAGACCCATACTGACCTATCTATCCACTCACATACAGACCCACACTGACCTATCTATCCACTCACATACAGACCCATACTGACCTATCTATCCACTCACATACAGACCCACACTGACCTATCTATCCACTCACATACAGACCCATACTGACCTATCTATCCACTCACATACAGACCCACACTGACCTATCTATCCACTCACATACAGACCCACACTGACCTATCCACTCACATACAGACCCATACTGACCTATCCACTCACATACAGACCCACACTGACCTATCCACTCACATACAGACCCATACTGACCTATCCACTCACATACAGACCCATACTGACCTATCCACTCACATACAGACCCATACTGACCTATCCACTCACATACAGACCCACACTGACCTATCTATCCACTCACATACAGACCCATACTGACCTATCCACTCACATACAGACCCATACTGACCTATCCACTCACATACAGACCCACACTGACCTATCCACTCACATACAGACCCATACTGACCTATCCACTCACATACAGACCCACACTGACCTATCCACTCACATACAGACCCATACTGACCTATCCACTCACATACAGACCCACACTGACCTATCCACTCACATACAGACCCACACTGACCTATCCACTCACATACAGACCCCATACTGACTTATCCACTCACATACAGACCCACACTGACCTATCCACTCACATACAGACCCACACTGACCTATCCACTCACATACAGACCCACACTGACCTATCTATCCACTCACATACAGACCCACACTGACCTATCCACTCACATACAGACCCACACTGACCTATCCACTCACATACAGACCCCCACTGACCTATCTACCCACTCACATACAGACCCACACTGACCTATCTATCCACTCACATACAGACCCACACTGACCTATCTATCCACTCAAATACAGACCCACACTGACCTATCTATCCACTCACATACAGACCCATACTGACCTATCCACTCACATACAGACCCACACTGACCTATCTATCCACTCACATACAGACCCACACTGACCTATCTATCCACTCACATACAGACCCATACTGACCTATCCACTCACATACAGACCCACACTGACCTATCTATCCACTCACATACAGACCCACACTGACCTATCCACTCACATACAGACCCATACTGACCTATCCACTCATATACAGACCCATACTGACCTATCTATCCACTCACATACAGACCCACACTGACCTATCCACTCACATACAGACCCACACTGACCTATCTATCCACTCACATACAGACCCATACTGACCTATCTATCCACTCACATACAGACCCACACTGACCTATCTATCCACTCACATACAGACCCACACTGACCTATCCACTCACATACAGACCCATACTGACCTATCCACTCATATACAGACCCATACTGACCTATCTATCCACTCACATACAGACCCACACTGACCTATCTATCCACTCACATACAGACCCACACTGACCTATCTATCCACTCACATACAGACCCACACTGACCTATCCACTCACATACAGACCCATACTGACCTATCCACTCACATACAGACCCACACTGACCTATCTACCCACTCACATACAGACCCACACTGACCTATCCACTCACATACAGACCCACACTGACCTATCCACTCACATACAGACCCACACTGACCTATCCACTCACATACAGACCCACACTGACCTATCTATCCACTCACATACAGACCCACACTGACCTATCTATCCCCTCACATACAGACCCACACTGACCTATCCACTCACATACAGACCCACACTGACCTATCCACTCACATACAGACCCACACTGACCTATCCACTCACATACAGACCCACACTGACCTATCCACTCACATACAGACCCACACTGACCTATCTATCCACTCACATACAGACCCATACTGACCTATCCACTCACATACAGACCCACACTGACCTATCTATCCACTCACATACAGACCCATACTGACCTATCCACTCACATACAGACCCACACTGACCTATCCACTCACATACAGACCCACACTGACCTATCTATCCACTCACATACAGACCCACACTGACCTATCCACTCACATACAGACCCATACTGACCTATCTATCCACTCACATACAGACCCATACTGACCTATCTATCCACTCACATACAGACCCACACTGACCTATCTATCCACTCACATACAGACCCACACTGACCTATCCACTCACATACAGACCCACACTGACCTATCCACTCACATACAGACCCACACTGACCTATCTACTCACATACAGACCCACACTGACCTATCCACTCACATACAGACCCACACTGACCTATCTATCCACTCACATACAGACCCATACTGACCTATCTATCCACTCACATACAGACCCACACTGACCTATCCACTCACATACAGACCCATACTGACCTATCCACTCATATACAGACCCACACTGACCTATCCACTCACATACAGACCCACACTGATCTATCCACTCACATACAGACCCATACTGACCTATCCACTCACATACAGACCCACACTGACTTATCTATCCACTCACATACAGACCCATACTGACCTATCCACTCACATACAGACCCACACTGACCTATCCACTCACATACAGACCCACACTGACCTATCCACTCACATACAGACCCATACTGACCTATCCACTCACATACAGACCCACACTGACCTATCCACTCACATACAGACCCACACTGACCTATCCACTCACATACAGACCCACACTGACCTATCCACTCACATACAGACCCACACTGACCTATCCCCTCACATACAGACCCACACTGACCTATCCACTCACATACAGACCCACACTGACCTATCCCCTCACATACAGACCCACACTGACCTATCTATCCACTCACATACAGACCCACACTGACCTATCCACTCACATACAGACCCCATACTGACCTATCTATCCACTCACATACAGACCCATACTGACCTATCTATCCACTCACATACAGACCCACACTGACCTATCCACTCACATACAGACCCACACTGACCTATCTATCCACTCACATACAGACCCACACTGACCTATCCACTCACATACAGACCCACACTGACCTATCTACTCACATACAGACCCACACTGACCTATCCACTCACATACAGACCCACACTGACCTATCTATCCACTCACATACAGACCCATACTGACCTATCCACTCACATACAGACCCACACTGACCTATCCACTCACATACAGACCCACACTGACCTATCCACTCACATACAGACCCACACTGACCTATCCACTCACATACAGACCCACACTGACCTATCCACTCACATACAGACCCACACTGACCTATCCACTCACATACAGACCCACACTGACCTATCCACTCACATACAGACCCATACTTACCTATCTATCCACTCACATACAGACCCACACTGACCTATCCACTCACATACAGACCCACACTGACCTATCTACTCACATACAGACCCACACTGACCTATCCACTCACATACAGTCCCACACTGACCTATCTATCCACTCACATACAGACCCATACTGACCTATCTATCCACTCACATACAGACCCACACTGACCTATCCACTCACATACAGACCCATACTGACCTATCCACTCACATACAGACCCACACTGACCTATCCACTCACATACAGACCCACACTGATCTATCCACTCACATACATACCCATACTGACCTATCCACTCACATACAGACCCACACTGACCTATCTATCCACTCACATACAGACCCATACTGACCTATCCACTCACATAAAGACCCACACTGACCTATCCACTCACATACAGACCCACACTGACCTATCTATCCACTCACATACAGACCCATACTGACCTATCCACTCACATACAGACCCACACTGACCTATCCACTCACATACAGACCCACACTGACCTATCCACTCACATACAGACCCACACTGACCTATCCACTCACATACAGACCCACACTGACCTATCCACTCACATACAGACCCACACTGACCTATCCACTCACATACAGACCCACACTGACCTATCCCCTCACATACAGACCCACACTGACCTATCTATCCACTCACATACAGACCCACACTGACCTATCCACTCACATACAGACCCATACTGACCTATCCACTCACATACAGACCCACACTGACCTATCTATCCACTCACATACAGACCCATACTGACCTATCTATCCACTCACATACAGACCCATACTGACCTATCTATCCACTCACATACAGACCCACACTGACCTATCCACTCACATACAGACCCACACTGACCTATCTATCCACTCACATACAGACCCACACTGACCTATCCACTCACATACAGACCCACACTGACCTATCCACTCACATACAGACCCACACTGACCTATCCACTCACATACAGACCCACACTGACCTATCTATCCACTCACATACAGACCCACACTGACCTATCCACTCACATACAGACCCACACTGACCTATCCACTCACATACAGACCCACACCGACCTATCCACTCACATACAGACCCACACTGACCTATCCACTCACATACAGACCCACACTGACCTATCCACTCACATACAGACCCACACTGACCTATCTATCCACTCACATACAGACCCACACTGACCTATCCACTCACATACAGACCCATACTGACCTATCTATCCACTCACATACAGACCCACACTGACCTATTCACTCACATACAGACCCATACTGACCTATCCACTCACATACAGACCCATACTGACCTATCCACTCACATACAGACCCACACTGACCTATCCACTCACATACAGACCCACACTGACCCATCCACTCACATACAGACCCATACTGACCTATCCACTCACATACAGACCCACACTGATCTATCCACTCACATACAGACCCACACTGACCTATCCACTCACATACAGACCCACACTGACCTATCCACTCACATACAGACCCACACTGACCTATCTATCCACTCACATACAGACCCATACTGACCTATCCACTCACATACAGACCCACACTGACCTATCTATCCACTCACATACAGACCCATACTGACCTATCCACTCACATACAGACCCACACTGACCTATCCACTCACATACAGACCCACACTGACCTATCTATCCACTCACATACAGACCCACACTGACCTATCCACTCACATACAGACCCACACTGACCTATCCACTCACATACAGACCCACACTGACCTATCCACTCACATACAGACCCACACTGACCTATCCACTCACATACAGACCCACACTGACCTATCCCCTCACATACAGACCCACACTGACCTATCCACTCACATACAGACCCACACTGACCTATCCCCTCACATACAGACCCACACTGACCTATCTATCCACTCACATACAGACCCACACTGACCTATCCACTCACATACAGACCCACACTGACCTATCTATCCACTCACATACAGACCCACACTGACCTATCTATCCACTCACATACAGACCCACACTGACCTATTCACTCACATACAGACCCATACTGACCTATCCACTCACATACAGACCCATACTGACCTATCCACTCACATACAGACCCACACTGACCTATCCACTCACATACAGACCCACACTGACCTATCCACTCACATACAGACCCACACTGACCTATCTATCCACTCACATACAGACCCACACTGACCTATCCACTCACATACAGACCCACACTGACCTATCTATCCACTCACATACAGACCCACACTGACCTATCCACTCACATACAGACCCACACTGACCTATCTATCCACTCACATACAGACCCACACTGACCTATCTATCCACTCACATACAGACCCACACTGACCTATTCACTCACATACAGACCCATACTGACCTATCCACTCACATACAGACCCATACTGACCTATCCACTCACATACAGACCCACACTGACCTATCCACTCACATACAGACCCACACTGACCCATCCACTCACATACAGACCCATACTGACCTATCCACTCACATACAGACCCACACTGATCTATCCACTCACATACAGACCCACACTGACCTATCCACTCACATACAGACCCACACTGACCTATCCACTCACATACAGACCCACACTGACCTATCTATCCACTCACATACAGACCCATACTGACCTATCCACTCACATACAGACCCACACTGACCTATCTATCCACTCACATACAGACCCATACTGACCTATCCACTCACATACAGACCCACACTGACCTATCCACTCACATACAGACCCACACTGACCTATCTATCCACTCACATACAGACCCACACTGACCTATCCACTCACATACAGACCCACACTGACCTATCCACTCACATACAGACCCACACTGACCTATCCACTCACATACAGACCCACACTGACCTATCCACTCACATACAGACCCACACTGACCTATCCCCTTCACATACAGACCCACACTGACCTATCCACTCACATACAGACCCACACTGACCTATCCCCTCACATACAGACCCACACTGACCTATCTATCCACTCACATACAGACCCACACTGACCTATCCACTCACATACAGACCCACACTGACCTATCTATCCACTCACATACAGACCCACACTGACCTATCTATCCACTCACATACAGACCCACACTGACCTATCCACTCACATACAGACCCACACTGACCTATCTACTCACATACAGACCCACACTGACCTATCCACTCACATACAGACCCACACTGACCTATCTATCCACTCACATACAGACCCATACTGACCTATCTATCCACTCACATACAGACCCATACTGACCTATCCACTCACATACAGACCCACACTGACCTATCCACTCACATACAGACCCACACTGACCTATCCACTCACATACAGACCCACACTGACCTATCCACTCACATACAGACCCACACTGACCTATCCACTCACATACAGACCCACACTGACCTATCCACTCACATACAGACCCACACTGACCTATCCACTCACATACAGACCCACACTGACCTATCTATCCACTCACATACAGACCCATACTGACCTATCCACTCACATACAGACCCACACTGACCTATCTATCCACTCACATACAGACTCACACTGACCTATTCACTCACATACAGACCCATACTGACCTATCTATCCACTCACATACAGACCCACACTGACCTATCTATCCACTCACATACAGACCCACACTGACCTATCTATCCACTCACATACAGACCCATACTGACCTATCTATCCACTCACATACAGACCCACACTGACCTATCTATCCACTCACATACAGACCCACACTGACCTATCTATCCACTCACATACAGACCCATACTGACCTATCTATCCACTCACATACAGACCCATACTGACCTATCTATCCACTCACATACAGACCCACACTGACCTATTCACTCACATACAGACCCATACTGACCTATCCACTCACATACAGACCCATACTGACCTATCCACTCACATACAGACCCACACTGACCTATCTATCCACTCACATACAGACCCACACTGACCTATCCACTCACATACAGACCCACACTGACCTATCTATCCACTCACATACAGACCCACACTGACCTATCCACTCACATACAGACCCATACTGACCTATCCACTCACATACAGACCCACACTGACCTATCCACTCACATACAGACCCATACTGACCTATCCACTCACATACAGACCCACACTGACCTATCAACTCACATACAGACCCATACTGACCTATCCACTCACATACAGACCCACACTGACCTATCCACTCACATACAGACCCACACTGACCTATCTATCCACTCACATACAGACCCATACTGACCTACCTATCCACTCACATACAGACCCACACTGACCTATCAACTCACATACAGACCCATACTGACCTATCCACTCACATACAGACCCATACTGACCTATCCACTCACATACAGACCCACACTGACCTATCTATCCACTCACATACAGACCCACACTGACCTATCTATCCACTCACATACAGACCCACACTGACCTATCTATCCACTCACATACAGGCTAATGACTGAGCGCCATGATTTTTATTATTAGTAAAAGGTATTTATTCTATGGGCCCAGAGAAATATTAGCTCAGAATCTGCCCTGAGACAGATTCCCCCTGTAGCATAGGGAGGGTAATTTGGTTCCCTTGTTGATTATTCTGGCTCTTCCCACCTCGCCAGCCAACCCGACTTCAGTGTCATTTAGGGGGTATTTGTGAATTACCCCCTACCATGAGGGGTTTCCTTCAAATGTGGATTCCAAGCAGACTTCTAAATTGAAAACTTAACCCTTTCTATGTTGAGCCTTACTGCTCCAACATGAAAGGTCTTATACCTGTATTGTGATTTGCAATGTATTCAAGTACCTGTAATGTACGTTCCCTCTGCCCATTCCTTTGCTGGGGTTGGAACCAGGTACCTGGTGTATTGCAGTTTGTTGCCTTACATCTTTCCTATATAGACAGGTTGGAGGTATAGACTGTTCTGAGGTTTCTATCTCTAGTGCTGGTAATTACACTCAGCTGCTCTTTATTAATTGGTGGTTCAGCCAATCCCTAGTGTGTTCCCAGCACAGAGCCCTTATTTAAACCCTGACCTGGTTCCTCACTTTGCCAGTTCCTAGGTCCCTGTCACCCTGACCCTTGTCCCTATTGCTGGGCAGACACCCTGTCCATGTTCCTTGGTGTTTTGATCCTGATTCTGGACCCAGTTCCTTGCTGGTTACTTGTTCTCTATGTTTTTGATACATTCCTCCTGAGCCAGTAAGTTGCATTACCTTGTTATCCTGCCTGTTCTATACAAAGGTTATTGTTTCTTTTGTTGGCTTAATAAACTGTTTTGTGAGCAATCATCCTTCCAGTCTCCTTACCAGTCTACTCCCTCCTCTGACCCTTGGAGCCCCCTGGCGGTCATTCCTATGTGGGGTTTGGGTCACTGTCCGTGACATTAACCTATCTCTTAATTGACAAATTGATTAAGGTGTGGGGTGCGCAGGGGGAGGGGCCTAAGGGACAGGTAAGAGCCCCGGCACCGAGGGGCAGAGCCCAACTTACTGCCCAGTGTCCCACAGAGAGATACTGTGTGTAATTGTGTTGGGTTATTGAATGTTTGGAATATAAAGAGATTTGTTAAGGAAACTAAAAGTGCCCCCACGTGTCCCTGTTACAGTCATGTTCCCGGGGGGGCCACATAATTCACACTCCCCAAACTTCCTGCCATTTTAGAATTGTACTTCCATAGCAGTTGGGGCCCCAGTATGTCTCTTGTTGTTATATAAATACCCAGAGTGATGTCTCTTATCACTAATACATTACAGTGACTTTTGTGTTTTCATATTTTAACAGAACCCCCCAAACTCTCTCCCATTACCGGAGCGGAACATTTGGTGCATATGAACGAGGCGACTCTCTCCTGCCAGATCTCTGAGTTCCGACCCAAACCCATCAGAATTACATTGTGTTTGCAAAGAAATGGGGGAGAAGTGATGGAAATTTACTCCTGGGATTCTGAGGCCCAAACTGGTTCCGCTGCCCCAGTGGCGCATCCCAGAGATGAGCAGCGTGTGGTTATTGCGCCAGAGAGAGAGGGGTTAATGGGAAATGGGAATGTGCAATATCTGCCCCCGGCACAGAGGGCGCTGCGAGTGGAAATGGTTCCTGTAATAACAACAAGTAAATCTCGTATTTCCAACTGTCAGTGCACAATCCGTATAACCCCCGACATAGAGGAAGATGATGGGGCAGAACTGACTGTGAGGGTCACTCACTCTGCCCTGAGGGGCCCCATCTCTGTGTCCTGTCGGCTGGAGGTCAGGGGAGGTAATAGTTATTCCTATTTGTATGTTTACTACCTGCTAGTAAGCCTCTTGTATGATGTAATTTTAATATACCACTTTACACTTGACCTTTTTCTGCTGAATTGTGCTTAGTACACGGGAATCCCTATGTGCCATAGTTTTATGGTATCTCTCTGTACAGGCTATGAGCAAACTTAGGGGGCTGTTCCTGCTGAATTGTGCTTAGTACACGGGAATCCCTATGTGCCATAGTTTTATGGTATCTCTCTGTACAGGCTATGAGCAAACTTAGGGGGCTGTTCCTGCTGAATTGTGCTTAGTACACGGGAATCCCTATGTGCCATAGTTTTATGGTATCTCTCTGTACAGGCTATGAGCAAACTTAGGGGGCTGTTCCTGCTGAATTGTGCTTAGTACAGGGGAATCCCTATGTGCCATAGTTTTATGGTATCTCTCTGTACAGGCTATGAGCAAACTTAGGGGGCTGTTCCTGCTGAATTGTGCTTAGTACAGGGGAATCCCTATGTGCCATAGTTTTTATGGTATCTCTCTGTACAGGCTATGGGCCAAACTTAGGGGGCTGTTCCTGCTGAATTGTGCTTAGTACAGGGGAATCCCTATGTGCCATAGTTTATGGTATCTCTCTGTACAGGCTATGAGCAAACTTAGGGGGCTGTTCCTGCTGAATTGTGCTTAGTACATGGGAATCCCTATGTGCCATAGTTTTATGGTATCTCTCTGTACAGGCTATGGGCAAACTTAGGGGGCTGTTCCTGCTGAATTGTGCTTAGTACAGGGGAATCCCTATGTGCCATAGTTTTATGGTATCTCTCTGTACAGGCTATGGGCAAACTTAGGGGGCTGTTCCTGCTGAATTGTGCTTAGTACAGGGGAATCCCTATGTGCCGTAGTTTTATGGTATCTCTCTGTACACACACACACAGAACACTGAGGGCCCACTTGAGAGAGAGAGTCCAAGTTGGGTAAGTATGGAAGGTACTAGTACCAGAGAGTAGACATGAAATATATACTGTAGGCGGAGGTCCCCAACCTTTCTTACTCGGGAGCCACAATCAGATGTAGAAAGGCTTCAAGAGCAACACAAGCACCATAAAAGTTCATGGAGGAGCCAAATAAGGGCTGTGATTGGCTATTAGGGGCCTCTATGCACCCTATCAGCTTACAGGGGCTTTATTTGGCAGGAAATCTTGTTTTTATTCAACCAAAACTTGCCCCCAAGTCAGGAATTCAAAAATAACTCCCTGGTTTGGGGGCACTGAGAGCAACATCCAACATGTTGCCCCAGGGTTACTGGTTGGGGATCACTGGTGTAGGCCATTCTATTGATAGTGTGTTGAGAAGATCGTAAATGTAGGGTGCCGGGAGTCCCCACTGACAGACAGATGAAGTTACTGGGTTATTATTTCTGGTACCTGCTAACATGCCCACTAGAACTTGGGGTTCATTGTTACCAAATGTAATTGGGTCTTCTCTGTGAGCAGAAACATATTATATGAGGAGCAGTGACCAATGTGAGTCTGAGAGCAACAAAAGCTCATTGTAGATCTCTATCCTGACAAGGAGATCTGCTGTATGTCGTTCTACTCTAGATCCCCATGTAATGAGTTACTGTATAGCCAATGTCTCATTTCTAATGTTATTTTCCTTTATTACTACTAGTCAACCCAAGATATCCCAAAATCGTATCCCCGCTCCGTATCCTCCAGGGGGAATCCCTGACCCTGACCTGCCCCATCTATGGGTTCAAGCCAAAGCCGCTCTCTGTTACTTGGCTGAAAAGTGGATCCACTGGGTCAGGAAAACAGAACTTCTGTGCTGGGATTAAAGGTACATCCACCATCTGTGACCCAAGATATTTACATGGAGCTGGCAGAATATGAAAAACAAGAGGGAGAAGAAGAAGATCATTCTCAACTACTTCCTAAGCAACGTGACCCTGAAGCCCACAGTCAGGGGGGGATCACGGGGCTCCAGTACGTCTGTAGGAACTCACCATTACGCCACAGAACATACAGCCGAGAAACGTATGGAAATGCAGGTTTTAGGTAAAGTCCTTTTCTTTATATCTATATCTGTTTCTTTATTTCCCATGTATATTCTGCTTTATCCTTATATATGGAACAAGCTCTGCTGGTAAGTTACATTGGCAAAAATACACTGACCCTTTTGTATTTAGCTCTCCCAGAGTTGGATCCCATACAGACATCATCAGAGGTTCTTATCTGTGGGCAAAGAGACCACGTATCCTGCAGAATCCATTCCTTCCACCCAAAACTCCTGGGAGTTCGCTGGTATAAGGGGATGAGCTCTTGGCATCA